>NC_081305.1:63378961-64033846 GCF_030435805.1 Mustela lutreola | reverse complement strand
CACAACCTAGACCTTAACTCCAATCACGGCCCAGCGGTGAAAGAGATGAAAATCTCAGAACTACTACTTCCCCATGGCAAGAATACATGTGGTTGGCATGGAGCCCAACGTTCAGGGTAGGAGCAACAGTGTGGACCATGATTCCCGCCCATGCTTGAGCGCCTAGAAGGCATAAACACACATTGTGACCCTCAGCGTGAGTTCTGTCCTCAAGGAAGGCCTCTCAGTGGCTGGAACTAACCATAGTTCGGTTTGTCCATTCGCCCCTCCCCAGGGCTCTGCTTTGAAATCCCTCTTTTGGTGGGACACCTGAGGTAACCAAACTGAAAGGACTCCTCCCATCCCCAAGATGGACCCAAAACAATTGGGTTCGTGCCAAATCCACAGAGAGGAAGACTTGTCCATGGTCCATGAGGCCTCCTCGACATTCCACGGGCATTGTTGACACAAAATCCAGAGACAAAAGCCTGAATAAATGCCTCACACTCACTCTTTCATCATATCCCGAAGAGTTCTCCTCACGGTCTGTAGATCGGGCCTGCCATACTTATGTCCCCAAACGTAAGCCGTGTTAGTGTTTTCAGGCGTCTATCCCCAAGCTCCTGACCCACACACCCTCCAGGCTGGGGCCCCTGGAGCCACACATCAGGTCTTTGCCTGCCCACTCCTCTGGAATTCTGCCCATTCACTTGACCACACGCCTCCAAATTAGGAGAAACCTCCACAGTCCCTGAAGCCATCCCAATTGTGTAGGCTGCCCGGGACAAACAAGGGCGTCTGACAACAGCTGAGCATCTGCCTCCACTCATACCGTATTTGGATGTCACCAGGGTAGTAGATTGAACCTCACAGGTCCCTAAGCCGTAATCGGATCCATTGCTTTGGTTTCCAGGCATCACTCCTCAGAGGCATGTTTTCAAATACCAGCATGCGGGGGTTTCCGGAGGCAACTCTTGTCTCGACATGGGAAAATAGCAGGCTGGAACTGTGTCAAAACTTCCGGTTAGGAGAATCCTTCAGGGCCCGGTGCCACCACCCCTTTCCAAGGTCTCCATGGACAAAAACCCACATTAGGATCCATCCGCAGGCGAGTCCATTTCAACTCTGGCTTCTCGGTTGCTCCCCCAGAGCCAGCAGATAGAACCTGTCTTGTCGGTAGGAGACAATTGAGATGCGAGGCGGGTTGCCCAGGCCTCCGCCCTTAGAACCTTGCTCTGACGTCTTTCCATATGGAACATCCTGGACCCATCCAAAAGGGCTCAAATGTCCTGCAGAAGGAATCCTTGCGTTTTGGAGCATCTTACAACTCCCAACGTGGGAAAACCCGGATGGCTTTCTGAAGCCCCCACCCCCTTTCTGAAGGGGAAATCATGGACAGGATATCCAACCTGAGCCAACGTCGGACCCTCACCCTGAATTCAGATGCACGACATCTCGATTCAGCTCTGCAGAGTGTGCCAGCCTTGCCCTCGCCCTTAAACCTATGTGAAACTTCTGTTCTCCAATGTCCGTCCTCACACTCCTGGCCCCAAGACCTCACGTTTGGCAATCTGGACCCACAAGGCAGCACTCTGCCTGCCCTCCAGATAAAAAATAAAATGTTGCCCTATGGAGCTCCCAGACACCCGAAATGAGGATAGACCTACACGGCACCCTTCTGTACACAAATTATATCGACAAATCTGGGCACTAATACATTGTCTGACACAGCCTGAGCCCGGACTTCCTGACCAACACCCAGACAGCTGACTGCACACTCAGCACAATAGACCCGCCATGGCCTTAGCTCGTCTTCTATTCCCAACATAGCTTCTCAGGCTTCAGAACATAGACCTTAACTCCAAACCCCGCAAAGGGGTGAATATGATGCAGAAATCAGAACTCCTCCTTCCCTATGGCAAGAAACCTTGTGGTTGGCATGTTGTCCCATGTTCAGTGAGGGAGAAACCAGCGTTCACCATGAGGCTCCGCCCATGCTTGAGTACGAAGAGGGCACAAACATGCATTGTGACCCTCACCGTGAGTCCTGTTCTCTAGTAAGTCCTCTCAGTGGCTGGACCATTAGATGTCATAATGGGCTTGCCATGCCCCTAGGCCCCAAGTTTTAACCAGCTTTCTGGTTGTCCAGTCGACCCTCCCCAGGGCTCTGCTGTGGAAACTCCCTTTTGGTGGGACACCTGAGGTAAAAACAAAACAAAACGGACTCCTCCCATCTCAAAGAATAACCCCAAACTCTTGGAATCGGGCCAAATGCCCAGATAGGAAGACTCGTCCATGTCCCATGAGGCCACCCGGACATTCCACGGCAATCAGTGACACAATATCCAGAGACAAAATCTTGAGCAAGCGTCTCACACTCGCCCCCTTGTTCATATCGTGAAGAGTTCTCCTCACGGTCTGTAGATCAGTCCTGCAATACCTACGACCCGAAACCCTAAGCCGAGTTTGTGTTTTCAGACAACTGTCCCCACAGCCCTGGCCCACTAAACCTACAGACACAGGTTCTTGGAGCCAAACCTGAGGACTGTACCTGGGAATTCTACCCATTCCATTGGCCACAAACCTAGAAATAGGATGATAAACCTCCAAAGTGCCCGGGGCCATCCTAATAGTGTTGACTGTCCAGGAAAAACAAGGGCAGTCTGACACCAGCTGAGCATCTACCTGCACTTAGACCCCTGGACAGATGTCCCCAGAAGTCAATTGGAATGAGCAGGCCTCTAGAACCTGATCGGATCCATTGCTTTGTTGTCCAGGCATCTCTCCTCAGAGGCCTGGATTCCAATAGCAGCATATGGCTGTTTCTTGAGGCACCCATCAGAACAAATCTCGTCTCCACGTGGGATTCTTGCACGTTGGAGCTGTGTCCAAGCCTCTGGTTAGGAGATCCCTTCAGGGACCCTGTGCCACTGCCTCATTCCAAGTTCTCCATGGACACAAACCCACATTAGGACCCATCCACAAGAGAGTCCATTTCAACTCAACCCTCTCAGTTTCTCCCCCAGATCCAGCAGATCTAACCTGTCTTGTCACTAGGACACAAGAGGAATGAGAGTCGGGCTTCCCAGCCATCCATCCTTAGAACCCTACTCGGAATCGATCTGTATGGGAAGTCCTGGAGCCAACCAACAGGTCTCAATCACCCTGCAGAAGAATCTTGACAGTTTGGAGCATCTCACCCTCCCATCGTGGGCAAAATTCCATGGCCTCGTGATCCACCACCTCTTCATGAAGAGGGCCATAAGGGACAGAAACTCCAACCTGAGCGTTCGTCAGATCCTCACCTGATTTCAGATGCACGAGATCTGGTTTCAGCTCTGCAGATCGTACCTGCCATGCCCTCGCCCAGTAACCTAAGGTTGCTTGTGTTCTCAGACTTCTGTCCTCAACTCCTGGCCCACAAGCCCTCCAGTTTGGAATTCCAGAACTAAAATGCAGCCCTCTGCCTGCCCTCCAGAAGAAAAAACATTGCCCTCTGGGGCTAATCAGAATCCCCTTAAATATATGGGGAAAAAATCCCTAGAAATACAGCAATAATCACTGGTTGCTCTTTATTTATCCAGATCCTGCGGTAGGCAAAGAAGAGCTGGTTTTAGCCAGAGGATGATATCCGTTTGTCTTCATGATCTGGCATTTCCTGCAAGCCAGGCATGGGGCTCTGCACAAGAGCTGCAAATGCTGGGGGGCCCTCACTGTCCCTTTTCTCTTCTCAGGGGGACAACGGGCGTGTCCATGGTGCAGTGTGACAGGCTTTAACACAGGGAGATAAAAGACTGCCAAGGGTAGGTTGGAGCTGGGAAAAGCCACTTAGGAACAGATTTTCAGGGGAGGTGGTAGACAAGGGCAAAGCGAAGAATGAGGATGAGTGTGTCAAGTTTCAAAGTGCCAGGAGGCAGCACAGTGCATTCGGGAAACTACAGCAAGTTCATGACAACCGATAGCTGATCTGGAAGCATCACCTGGGGATGGAGTCTGAGCCGCGGGGTTAACACTGGGGCTGAGATGGTTTGTATACTATGCCGAGGAGGTGAGGTACTACACTGTGGGGGCACAGGGAGCTACCGGAGGATTTCAAATATCAGAATCGTAACCATAATAGAGTATTTAATTGCATCCTAGATTTCATCAAGGGTAAGATGCACTATAGTTTATGTTCGACTAAGAAAGGGAAATGCTGTCAGTTAAACTAGGATATGACATCAAGTGCAAGGTGAGTGCCACCTTAAGAGGTATTAAAATGGGGGGGGTGACAAATCTTAGAACAAGTAAATTGTGGTACTAGAATAATTAAGAAAGGTCGAACACTTGGATCAACTAAAAAAGTGAATATTGCTTACCATGTGCCCCAAACTATATTAAGTCTTAGAACAAGAGACGTTCTCATCTTGATGCCCCGAAGCTGTTAGACCCAAAGTACAGAGCGCAGGAGCCAAAGACCAGCAGGCCCCATGTGCCATGTGCAGACTCTAAGAGCAATTGCCTTTGAGCATGGAAATGGTTGAGAATGGGCTTTCTGAGGTAGAGAATTACTAGCTGGGAAAGTAGGAGAATTGACACAGAATCGGAATTGATGCCCCTACATGACAGAGTTGGTGAAACTTCCCTTCTCAGAGATCTTGAGTCTCCACAGAAATGTATTTTTCATTTTGGACGGAACATTCAGGATAAATATGATCTGTTCGAGTTCCTGCTTCTCTCATCAGGACTGTTTCTTAGGCTTCACTGGCACAAGAAAAGGGTTTTGATAGTCCAGGGTCAATCCTGACAAAAGCAAAGCACAGTATCTATAAAAAAATAACCACTCAGAAGAGAACAATAGATAAAAGGCCAGGCCTACCTGACCCTGCAGGATAGGTAAGGTTGGTCCGTCAACAGGGGTAGAGGGGAAGTGCCCATCTCCTGCTAGAAGAGCTAGAGAAGACCACTTCCGGAGAGACCACAAGGAGAGGAGAGCAGTAGGTGCTGAGGATGAATATTTTAATCAGCCGAGAAGGCCATAATGACAAAGTTCCAGGATCAGAGTATACCTATGGGATTAAAAAATAAAAAATAAAAAATAAAGATTTTTTTTTAAAAAAAAGGACTTTTTTTTTTTAAGGATTTAAACAAAATTCCTTCTTAAGAGACAGTTGGCTGTTTAAACCAAAAGTACAACTCACTGAGAGAATCGCCGCATTATTTATTGTGGTAGAAAGGACCTGGAATGTAGAAAGACCCATTCTGCAGAGGAAAAAAGAGAATCACTAACAGGCCTCATGCCTTGCACAGCCAGTGGCTAGAATCCGTGCCTCATGAGACCCTGTGCTAGAAGGCCGCTAGAACCATCTCAACTATGTTAGTCTATCTTGGAAGCCAACAAGTGTTTGCCCAGTTAAGAGAACGGTAACAATCAGTCACGTTATGTTATAATGATTGTCGATATCTTTAAAAGCCTTGTCAAGTTCTTTTTGAGTAACCCTCACCCCACCCTTAGAGAAATTTATCTGTGCTTCAACTCTTTGAAATACCTCATTGTTGTTCCACATTTACCATAGATTAAAAAAAAAAAAAGCTTTTATTAACAAACTGTTCAGAAGGGGGCGCCACTGTATTCAATGAGAGTTTTCGCTGCGGGGACAATTTTGTTGCAGAAACAGCTGAAAGCAATCAGGTCAGACAGATCCAAGTGGTGGAGGGATTTTTAAAATCACAAAAACCGAACCAAATCAAACCAAAACAAAAATCAAAAATCAAAACCAATGGCCAAGATTTCAAGTTTGCTACTAAAGGCATGACATTCTCCTAAGATATGCGCGTGACTTGATCAATATATTTATATATTTATATTTGAAGAAGGAACTATTTGATGCAGCAAATCCACGTTGATTAAAAATTACTAGATATGGGGTCTCCTGCGTGGCTCAGTGGTTTAGGCCTCTGCCTTCGGCTCAGGTCATGATTTCAGGGTCCTGGGATGGAGCCCCACATCGGACTCTCTGCTCAGCGGGGAGCCTGCTTCCCCCCTCTCTCTCTGCCTGCCTCTCTACCTACTTGTGATGTGTCTGTCAAATGGGTAAATAAGATCTTTAAAAAAAGAATTACTAGGTGTGAAATACATCGAGGGTATGGGAAGGAAAATGATTTCACCTGATCTGACTAGGAAGTGGTTGAAGCCTGAATTAAAGTGCTATAAAAAGAGTAAAGACCTGGGAAATATATGGGTAAAATATCCCTAGAAAAACAGCAATAATAACTGGCTGCTCTTTATTGATCCAGATGCTGCGGTAGGCAAAGAAGTGCTTGTTTTAGTCAGAGGATGACCTCCGTTTGTCTTCATGATCTGGCATTTCCTGCAAGCCAGGCATGGGGCACTGCACTAGAGCTGCAAATGCTGGGGGGCCCTCACTGTCCCTTTTCTCTTCTCAGGGGGACAACGGGCATGTCCATGGTGCAGTGTGACAGGCTTTAACACAGGGAGATAAAAGTCTGCCAAGGGTAGGTTGGAGCTGGGAAAAGCCACTTAGGAACAGATTTTCAGGGGAGGTGATAGACAAGGGCAAAGCGAAGAATGAGGATGAGTGTGTCAAGTTTCAAAGTGCCAGGAGGCAGCACAGTGCATTCGGGAAACTACAGCAAGTTCATGACAACCGATAGCTGATCTGGAAGCATCACCTGGGGATGGAGTCTGAGCCGCGGGGTTAACACTGGGGCTGAGATGGTTTGTATACTATGCTGAGGAGGTGAGGTACTACACTGTGGGGGCACAGGGAGCTACCAGAGGATTTCAAATATCAGAATCGTAACCATAATAGAGTATTTAATTGCATCCTAGATTTCATCAAGGGTAAGATGCACTATAGTTTATGTTCGACTAAGAAAGAGAAATGCTGACAGTTAAACTAGGATATGTCATCAAGTGCAAGGTGAGTGCCACCTTAAGAGATATTAAAATGGGGGGGTGGAAAAATCTTAGAACTATAAATTGTGGTACTAGAATAATTAAGAAAAATAATACAAGAACACTTGGATCAACAAAAAAATTGAATATTGCTTACCATGTGCCCCAAACTATATTAAGTTCCCAGAGTTTTATATCATTTGATAGGTCAGATAAATATAAAATTACATTTAAAGTTTTAAAAATATCAGCAAATATTTTCATTTAAATGCAAATTTCAAAGAAAATCTACTTTTCCAAACACGACATTTTATCCTACTCTTTTTTTAATTTTGTCGACAACTGATATAATGTTTAGCGAGACTATAAATGTTTGATCGAAAGAAATGATTAATAGATGTAGGTTCAAATTATTATGTTCCATTAAAAATGATTTAGTCTTTGATGAACATCTGTTTGGTAATATGTTATATCCAGATATAGTAAATTAATGACATATATAAAATTATAGGGAAATGACACCTTCCGTTCCATTAGGAGTAGAGCTTTTAAAATGCTATTTGTCACAACCTGTCATCTTGTCATTATGTAGCATTATGTAACATTTAAAAAATGTATACTCTTCACTTTGAAGTTTTAGAAATCTAAAATATGACTTTCTATGGTTTGTGTTTCCATATTCCTTTAATGCCAGTTTGAACAAATCCACATGCTTTGATTGGAAGGTAATAAATTCCTCTTATTTGGAAAAATGATGTTTATTTTTGTTCTCTCACCCTTAGCAGGTGGTTTCATTTTAGCACACTTCAGAGTTATAATTTCATGCTTATTAAAAACATTTATTATGATCTACATAGATGAATGAAACTTTTATTTTATTAAATTATTTGCCAAAAAATCTGTTATTTTTAAAAATGTATTTCCTTTGAAGGGTTATCTTAGAGCATTGAGAGAGGATCTAGGAGTGTGGTATTATGCAATTTTTAAGTAGGTATTAAATGGTTATTTATATGATTGTTTCTTTAAGGCTTATGTATATTGTCCATTATATGCTATAAAATATTTTGAAAGTAAATTTAAGTTGTGTTTTACATAGTTTATTTTTTGGAAAAAATTATTGAAATGACTTATGAAATTCAGTATACTCTCAACATTAATTTTTTCTGAAATTTACAAATTGTTTACTGAACCTATTATATGGCAGATATTTTCCAAAGTGGTGGTATCATGATATATGCCAACAACAGTTTAGATTTTTTGTTTCTTCTCAATCTAGCTCAGACGAAGTACAATTAGCCTTTTTAATTTTAGCCATTCTAATAGAATTGTAAGCATCTCTCATTTTGATATTAATTTGTATTTCTTTAATGTCTAAATGTTGAGAAATTTGTCATGTGCTTATAAGCCATCCATATCCTTTTTGTGACATGTCTCTGCAATAATTTTCTTCACATGTAAAATTGGATACTCTGTTTGATTATTAGTAAGGTTTTTTATTTTTATTCATTTTTTAATAATCAGAGTTGATGTCCATTATCAGATATATAATTTGCAAATCCCTTCTCCATCTTTACGGTTTCTCAATGGAGCTTTGATAGCTGTGTCTTTCAAGAAATGTGCTACTTCGTTCCTGGTACACGGAGGTATGACTAGAACATTATCAATGTTGACCTTTGCAAAGAAAATCATGGCTTAAGATATATGTAGTCTGCGGTTGTTGGGAGTGTTGTGTAATATCAAGCATATCTAGTTAGTTGATAATTTTGTTCAAGTTTTACATATCTTACCAATTTGATGACCATTTGTCTATATAATCTTAAAATAAAGGTGTTGAAATTTTTTTCCATTTCTCTTCTAAGGTAGAAGTTATGATTTTTGTTCTTAGTTTTTCACTATATATCCCCAAATCTGTTATTAACTATTAAAAGTCAAGAATTATTATACTCCCTGAGGAATTCATCCTTTTACTCTTCTGTAATTTTGACTTGATCTTTATGTCTGATAATGAAATTTGCTTTAAAATCACTTTTCATTATCTTGATATAACCACCAAAGTTAAGGTGATTAGTGTTAATACAGCATATTTTTCTTTTACTTTTTAAAGCACTTCTATATAATCCTGACAAAAAACAAACAAACCAAAAAAAACAGCTTTTTAGCTCTGGAAGCACCTTTCTAAATTATCTTTTTGTTTTAAATGAAGCAGTAGCAATTTTTGTTAAGGGACCTAAATTGAAAGTAGGCTTAGAAATTTATTTATTTATTTATTTAGTAAAAGATTTTATTTTGTTTATTGACAGCAAGAGAGAGAGAGAGAGAGAGAGAGAGGAAGCGCACAAGCGGGGGGAATCACGTGCAAAGGGAGAGGAAGAAGCAAGCTCCTTTGGGTGCAAGTAGTCTCATGCCGGGCTGGATCCCTGTACACTGGAATCATGACCTCAGCCAAAGGCAAACATCTGCTTAAACAACTGATTCATCCAGGCAACCCTAGAAAATTAAAAAAAAAAAAAAGACCTTTCAAAAACATTTTGTTTATTTCTTTCTTTTTTAATATTTTATTCATTTGACAGACAGAGAGAGAGGAAGAGGAAATATAAGCAGGGCAGATGGAAAAGGAGAAGCAGGTTTGCCACTGAGCAGAGAGCCTGATGTGGGGCTCCATCCCAGGACCCTGGGATCATGACCTGAAAAGAAGGGACACTTATGGAGGAAGCCACCCAGACACCTCTTTTCTTTGTTTTTAATATACGGCAACTGATGATTCCCAGCCACGAGGAGCATATTACCCATTGATTAAATCTTTGATAACAACCTATTTAAAAAGGTGTGTAAATATATACTTACTCAGATTTATACACTTTTTGTTTTCTTCATAGTTTGGGGCTGGACCCCATGGTCACAACACTGCTTTCAGCCTTTGCCTTCCCATCTTGGTACCAGGTATTTGGTTAGCAAAACAAATTAGTATCAAAATTAATAAGCCCTTGGCATCATATCTCTGGAGCAGGGGTTGCTCTTAGCCATGGCCCAGAGCAGTTGACCTCCCCTCGCTAGTGCTATAGCCCCAAGGACTAGGTCCCTGCCACCAGAACTCAGTCTTACATGTTATGCTAAGCAGACAAAACCAAAACAGGAAAGCTCCCTCAGCTTTCACTGGCATGCCTCATCTCCCACTCCCTCGACGTCCAGGCAGTACCAGATGCCAGGGAGGGGTCTTGGTCCAACATATAGGAGGGAAGGAAGTAGCCACGAGCAGGTACCTGCCTCTCTGTGCCTTTCTTTCATGAGCAGGTTGTAAGGAGGAGGAAGAGGAAGGGGAAGAGAGGTGAACTTCAAGGGGTGAAGGCCTCAGGTGGGCAGCTGGAACCTGCCAGTAGGAAAGGGACACAGGAGAAGGCAGTGAGTCTTGCAGGGAGGGTGGGGGGTAAGGGTTACAGCTTATGACGGAATCTGGACAGGAGTAATAGGGATACTAGTCATTTGAGTCCACCATTGGCAAGCTGGGCTGGGTGTCAGGGCAGATAGGCCTCCCTGGGCAATGGCACATCAGAGAAGGTGGAATTCTTCTCTGAGGAGCAGGTGGAGCTTCGGGTGTTGGGAAAGCATAGACAGTATTGTTCCAGGGCCAAGGACAGGTCCGGGTACTCCTGGTTGGAGGTCAAGGCCACAGTATGATCCAGGTCTTCTACCAGCAGCTTGAAGGAACCACATGCCAGCCACCCCTCATTATTGTGTATAACTCTCTGGTACACTTATTGGGTGATTGATCAAATGACTCCTTCAGCAGCTTGAAAACCACCTCCACAGGCACTCCAGGATATGGGAGGCTTCCAGAGTGAAGATTTTGCACAGGATCACCCCAAAGGACCAGAAGTCACTCTGGTGGATGTAGATCTGGTCAAACATGGCCTTAGGGACCATCCACTTCACAGGCAGTCCACTGTTGGTTGTCTTTTTATAGTATCGGATGTGGTGATATCTCTGGCAAGGCTGAAGTCTGAGATCTTCATCATGTTGTCCTTTGTCACCAGCACTTCTCTGGTGGCCAGGTCTTGGTGTATGCACTTCTTGGAGGCAAGGTACTCCATGCCTCAGGCTACCTGATAGGCACAGGATACCAGGTCCTTGGAGGAGAGTTGCTCTGCTGCATTGTGGCTGATATTGTAACAGTACTCCAGGTCAGGAGGCCTCTGGGCCTGCATGTACTCCTCTATGTTGTCTTTGGAGGCATATTCCATGAGAGTGTACGAAGGACCATCCTGTGTGCAGGACCCAGCAGGTTGATGGTGTCTTTGTGCTGTCCAATCATCTTCATCATCTCCATTTCTGAGATTAGGTTTGACAGGTCTTTCTATGTTGCATCTGACTTCAACATCTTCACAGACACTTTAGTCAAATGGTTGGATTTGTCTTTGTCCAGCCCAATGGCCTCCTCCATCACCACCTGCCCAAAGTAGGCCTGTTAGGTGTCTGCCTAAACTGCCTACAACCAGCCTTTCTCAAGGCAGTTATGAACTCTAGATTATCCTCAAAAACATTAAACCACAAGCTAAAAATTCTCTTCACTAGGTCTCTGTACAGGTCTAATTTTCTTATCTTTCATCATTTATCTTTTTCCTAATTCTTATTTTCAGTATAGTTTATTTTGCTTCCAGGTGGTTCCCCTGGTTTCTGTATGCTGTTTCATAGGGAAGAATTATCCTGTCATAAAATTATTTCTTGAGCATTCATTACATCTCTCAGTTAAAATGGGTTCTTTTATGGTATTGATTCATTTTTTTCTCAAAATGGGAAGAATTTTCAAAATGGTGTATTCCTCAAGGTTCAGAGTATGTCTTAGCCTCATCTTTAAGCTTTTAGAAATTCACTTTACAAATTCTTGTCCCTCTTTTTATCTTTTTAAAATAAAATATTTTATTTTTCCTATTTTTTTATTAGAGTATAGTGATATTCAGTGTTACATTGATTTCAGGTTTTCAATATCTCCATACATTATTCTATGATCACTACAAATATAGCCACCATCTGTCAGCATATAACACTATTATAATATCATTGATTATATTCTCTACAGTGTCCCAGATCTCTTTTTAAATTCTCTAAATTTTATGTTTCTGTTATTCCAATTTTCGACCATCATTTTACTTGGTTACTTTAATAAAATATGCCTGATTACACACTCTTTGCTGAAAACCATAGCATTTGATTTATAGTAGTCTTCTTCTTTTTTTAATTAACATATAATGTATTATTAGCCCCAGGGGTACAGGTCTGTGAATCGCCAGGTTTACACACTTCACAGCACTCCCCACAGCACATACCCTCCCCAATGTTCATAACCCCACCACCTTCTCCCTACCCTCCCCACCCTCCGGCAACTCTCAGTTTGTTTTGTGAGATTAAGAGTCTCTTATGGTTTGTCTCCCTCCTGATCCCATCTTGTTTCATTTACTCTTTTCCTGTCCCCCAAACCCCCACATTTCACCTCCATTTCCTCATATCAGGGAGATCATATGATAGTGTCTTTCCCTGGTTGACTTATTTTGCTAAGCATAATACCCTCTAGTTCCATTCATGTCTTCGCAAATGGCAAGATTTCATTTCTTTTGATGGCTGCATAGTATTCCATCGTATATATATATACCATTCATTTGTTGATGGACATCTAGGTTCTTTCCATAGTTTGGCTATTGTGGATATTGCTGCTATAAACATTTGGTGCACGTGCCCCTTTGGATCATATACTAGTCTTCTTTACCTCTATCAGAAACCCAGGAAGCTTTATTTATTTATTTACTCACATAAACACATGATCCAACACAACGTTTTTTGTTGTTCAAATGTATTATAATGTCTTAACGCTTAACACTATGCTTACTGTTCTCTTTCACTGTCTGACTAAATCCTCATCATCACTATGCCATTTAATCAGAAAGAACATTTGAACTCAGAGTTCTCTCCATATCAGGGAATGAAGACTCCTCCCTTCTGTTTGTGCAGGTAAAATAAATGTTGATATTGTCTGTCATGCACATACCCCATCCTGTTCACCGGAATATTCACCATCAAAATATATACAAAATAGAAACCATACCTCACCACTTCTATTACCACCCAGCATGCTAAAAACACCATCATATGTTCCTGAATTATTGACTTGATTGATAGCCCCACTTCCACACATACTGCACTCCTTTCTCCTTGCAAATTTATTTTGGTACAGCAACTTAACCTAAAAATCAAGTCAGATGATTTTATTCTGCTGTTGAAAGTCTTTTGGTATCTTCCCCTTTCATATTAAATAAAAACTGAAGGCGTTTCAATGTACTGGAAGGTCATACATCAATACGTTCTTCCTCTCTCCACCACTATGAACTCCTCATTGGCCTCCTTGCTTTTCCTCAAAAGTAACAGACCAGCTGTTCACACAAAGTCTATATACTTACTTGCTCTGCCTAAAGCAATCTTTTCCTTTAATATTTGTATAACACCCTACCCCTCCTTCAATTCCTGTGTCTTTGTGCAAATATCATCTCATAAATGAGATATAACCACCCAACACAAAATAAAATTAACTTTCATCCCAGCATTCTCCAATGGCTTTTACCTTTCTTGTATTTCTTTGTAACACTTATCACCATCAACCATCAATCATTATTCTATTACTGGTTTATTTTGTTATTGGAGACAGAGAGAGAGAATTGGGAGGGGGTGCAGAGGGAGAAGAAAACACCCCACTGCCTAGAAAGCCTGCTGGGGAGTTACATCCCAGGACCCGGAGATCATGACCCAAGCCAGAGGCAGTCACTCAATGGACTGAGCCACCGAGGTGCCCCTCTATTATTGCTTTATTTCACTATTATATTTCAAAAGAATGTAAGTTCTTTTTGGTCAGCTATTTTATATGTTTTATTAATTGAAGTATTCTCAGAAAGGTAGCTGGCAGATTGTAAGGGATCACTAAACTGTATTTTGTTGTTATTATTGGGCTCCTTTATGGGCTTTACCTCTTACGCTAGAAGTCTATCCTTCAGATGTAAGCAATAAGAATAGAGACCTGCTGCCAGGTTCAAATGAGTAAAAAGCCTGTATTAAGTGGATATTTTAAAAGCTGAATGAAGG
The DNA here is from genome assembly GCF_030435805.1 of Mustela lutreola. Lineage (NCBI taxonomy): Eukaryota > Metazoa > Chordata > Mammalia > Carnivora > Mustelidae > Mustela > Mustela lutreola. Next base: position 64,019,847 of record NC_081305.1, on the reverse strand, counting down.
GCTTAATAGTTGTATATAGGGGGAAAGGGAACATATTTTCCACTGTTTAGAAGTGGAGTTCTTTTATAGAGTTCTTGTACAAGCCTACACTATTGAACTATAATGGGCAGTTGTACATTACAATTATACAAACACTTTGGTAATTTATATGCTTTTTTTGTAATTCATGACTGGATCATTTGATTCCTTAGGAGCATTACAGCATTTCAACTTTTCATGTTTAATAACCTTATTGGGGTTGCTACCTTTTTTATTCAAATGGAGAAATAGTCATTATCTAATCTAAATAAAGTGTTATTGATTGTGTTGTTTTCTAGGAATGAGTCGCACACGCTAGTTTAAAAGTTTTGTTAAATTCCCAAGTCTGTCACCGATAAAAGCCTTTTGTAGATTAGTAACTTGATCAAAACAGAAAAGTTATGTAACACTCAATTGTTATACTATCTTTGTTTCCATCTTGCATTGTAATAACGCCCATCTTAACTCTATTTAAGAAAAGTCATCGTCAGATGGCTTTCTGGCATTGGATGCATGATATGAAATCGAGTATAACTAAAAGTTTTTGGTTTTAGTAGCATATAAATCAATTTAGAAAAATATATGTATTTGAATATAAGATAAAGTTTTAAATTATTTGGCAATAGTAAACTAAACTTTTTTTGTAAATTTTTATTTTCCAAAATTTCATTGAGCTCTTTTGCAATAAGAAACAAGTTACAAAAAATTAAGGTTTATTTACCCCAATTCAAAATTATTAGGAATATAATCATAGAGGTTGAAGTATTTAAAATATTGAACCCAAAATATTTTATTAGGTAAATTCATGAATGCTGAGCAATCACTGTTAAAATATACTAATACTATTGATAGACTGGTAGAAGCCTAAAATCAAATATTTATTAAATATTTATATCCATATCTTTTCATGGCGTGGTAATTCATTTCTCTAGCATTAAATAATATTCCATTGTTTGCATGTACTACACTTTATTTGACCTTTCACCTATGGAAGGACATCTTGGTTGCTTCCAAGATTTTGTCAGTTATGAATAAAACTACTATAGACATCTTTGTGGGTATAGATTTCATCTTCTTTGGATAAATACCAAGAACTGCTACTGCTGAATCATCTGGCAAGAATATGTTTAGTTTAGTAAGAAACTGCCAAGTTGTTTTTCATTCTTTATTCTCAATAGACATGGAAGAACATTCCTGTTGCTCCACATCCTCACCAATATTTCGTGTTCTGTTGTCAGTGTTCTGGATTCTGGGTATGTACTGGTGTCTCTTTTTTGTTTTAATTTGCATTTTCCTGATGACATATGATGTGAAGCATCTTTTTATATGCTTATTTGCCATCTGTAATATTTTCTTTTGTGAGGTATCTGCTAAGGTCTTTGGCTCATTTTTAATCAGGTTTTTCCCCCATTGTTGAGTTTTAAGGGTTCTTTGTGTATTTTTGATTAACAGTCCTTTGCCAGATGTGTATTTTGCAAATTTTTTCTCATAGTCTGTGATTTGCCTTTTCATTCTCTTGGCATTGTGTTTCACAGAGTAGACATTTTTAAATTCAGTGCTTGTGCTTTTGTAGCTAAAGTTATTGCCAAAACCAAGGTCATTTATATTTTCTTCTATATTACCTTCTACATGTTTCATGTTTAGGTTTATAATCCAATCTAATTTTTGTGAAGAGTGTATGATGATATCTGCCTGGATTTATTTTATTTTATTATTTTATTGTATTTTTATTTTATATTTTTACATTTAGCTTCACCATTACTCCAGAACCATTTGTTTAAAAGATTGTATTTTGTTTTCTTGTATTGCTATTGCTTTTATATTAAATATAAAATATAATTGATAATATATATTCTGTTCCTTTAATCTAGTCTTTCTGTGGTATTACAATATCTTGCTTACAATTATCGTTATGGTAAACTTTTTTTAAAAGATTTTATTTATTTATTTGACAGAGAGGATTACAAATAGGCAGAGAGACAGACAGAGAGAGATGAGGAGAATCTGGCTCCCTGCTGAGCAGAGAGCCCAATGCGGGACTCGATCCCAGGCCTCTGGGATCATGACCTGAGCCAAAGGTAGAGGCTTAACCTACTGAGCCACCCAGGCGCCCCATCGTTATGGTGAACTTTGAAGTCAGTCCTCAGTCTTTGTTCTCCTTCAACACTATGTTGACTATTGTGAGTCTTTGCCTCTCCATATAAACTTCAAAATAAGTTTGTTAATATTAAAAAAAAAGAACTTTCTGGAATGCATTAATTGTATAGATAAACTTGGAAAACAGTGACCTCTTGAGCTTAGCAAGGGATAGACCTTGGACATCAGTTGTCACAGTGGTGCCTCTGGCAGAACCTATTGCAAATCCCTAGGCAAAATGAGACCTCAAGGATCTGAGAGATGTTTAACAAGTACTTGATACATCCCTTGGGTATGGTTTATTGAAGAGTCCACCTGTCTGAAAGCTGGGGAATCTAGATAAGGGAGGGAAAATTAGTTATGATAAAACATATCAACAAACATGAATAAATTTTGTAAAACTAATTGTCATGGCTCATATACAGTATGACCAACAGAGGGACCATCAAAAGGAAAGCATCAGTTATGTTTATTGTGAAATATTTTTTATTCAAAATAAAGGAATGTGAGGGGAGCACACTATGAGAAAATTACCATTTTTTAATTGGTAAACATCTTACCAAATGGAATAGGTTTTATATTCTAAGTAGTATATTGAAAAGTAAAACATTGGGGCGCCTGGGTGGCTCAGTGGTTTGGGCTGTTGCCTTTGGCTCGGGTCATGATCTCAGGGTCCTGGAATCGAGCCCCACTTCGGGCTCCCTGCTCCGCAGGAAGCCTGCTTCCCTCTCTCTCTCTCTCTCTCTGCCTGCCTATCTGCGTACTTGTGATCTCTGTCTTTCAAATAAATAAATAAAATCTTTTTAAAAAATAAAAGAAAAGTAAAACATTAAAAAATAAAATTTTAATTTAAAAAAATTATGTAATTTTTAAAAAAGGTTAAAAATAGCAGAACCATTTTTCTTATAACTGGAAAATACATTGTATATATATCTATCAAAAATAACTTGTCATGGGGGTGCCTGGGTGGCTCAGTGGGTTAAAGCCTCTGCCTTCGGCTCAGGTCATGATCCCAGGATCCTTGGATTGAGTCCCACATTGGGCTCTCAGCTCAGCAGGGAGCATGCTTCCTCCTCTCTCTCTGCCTGACTCTGCCTACTTGTGATCTCTGTCAAATAAATAAATAAAATCTTTTATTAAAAAAATTAAAAAAAAATAACTTGTCATGTCTGGAATCAGGAGCATATGGAAAAAAATAATATCTGAGGACAATACTTCTGCCATGTTTTGTGCCTTGTTAATATTTTTATTTATTTTTTATTTTTTTTATTTTTTTTAAAAAGATTTTATTTATTTATTTGACAGAGAGAGATCACAAGCAGGCAGAGAGGCAGGCAGAGAGAGAGGAGGAAGCAGGCTCCCTGCTGAGCAGAGAGCCCGATGCGGGGCTCGATCCCAGGACCCCGGGATCACGACCTGAGCCGAAGGCAGCGGCTTAACCCACTGAGCCACCCAGGCGCCCCATGTGCCTTGTTAATATTTTTAAACAGTCAGGCAACTTTTAACTTTATTGAAATACCTGCTAAGATACCAGCAGTGCCTATGACTATAAAAATTAATTGCAAATATTCAAAATGTTTACTATGGTGTCACTATTTAGAGCCACCACCAACTATGTTTCAGAAGTAAGCATAACTGTTACTCTTCCGTAAGGCAAAAGGGCATAATTTCAGGAGTTCCATCTGCTGTACCAGGAGGTGAATCAAGTAATGATTTTTGTCTATAAAATAATTCACTTTTCAATCTAACATTCCTCATTCCACATTATAATAATAAAAACTAGGAGACTAAAACAAACAAACAACTACAACTACAACAACCAGCTTTTCCTTCAGTGGAAAAGTAAATATAACATTATGAGTAGCCTGAAATTTATTTTTAAATATTTTTAAGATAAGCGATTTTGTTAGAAAACCATATATTTTATATTACTAAGAAATAACAGGCAAAGTTATATTAACTTCTAAAAAGTCTAGTTACTTTTATTTATCTATTAACTCATCTTTTTATGAAGTAGAACATGATCACACCTATTGTATCTACCCAAGTTTGTATGCTTTGGTTATTTTATGTTTGCTATTTCCTTGCTTAATTTTTACAATATTTGACACATAATAGTATCTTTAAGTCCTTCTATGGTTTCACAGAATTTGTTTGAACTTCATAAAAATGTACCATACTTTTTGCACTGTCCTTGTTTTAATTCTCTATTAACTTTCCAAGATTTATTCACTTTAGAGTGTGTAGCTATCATTTATTTTTATTCCTCCATAATGCTATGTTTACAAATTTGTATTTATCTGTACTTTTAAAAATATCTTAATTATATACCATTTCTCATCTCGCGTAACACTCATGTTACTTCTACACTTCTCAGATATTATGTAACTGATAACCACAACTCAGCAACAATATAACACCATTTTTCAAAATTAAATGGCTTACCAGAATTCTTTAATTCTATCCTTTATTTGTATTAGATGACCCTTTATTCTGGTATTTGGCATTGTTCATATGGAGGAAAGCTTATAAGTTGATATTCCATAAATAGAAGGATTTATTATGATTAATTATTTTCATTTAGAATGCATAGAATATGGTTGATTTAATATTTCTTTCTTACTCTCTGCCTGGAACATAGTGCTATCTATGTAATAGCCACTAAAATATTAAGTTAATCACCTAGACTTTAAACTGCATATTAATAGGAATAACATACAGAAGTCTTCTCAGATTGGGACACCTGGATGGCTCAGTCAGTTAAACGCTTGAGCCTTTAGCTCAGGTCATGATCTAAGGGTCCTGGGACTCAGATCTGCAACAGATTCCCTGCTTAGCCAGGAGTTTGCTTCTCCCTCCCCCTGCTGCTCCCCCTGCTTGTGCTCTCTCTCACTCTCTCTCTTACAAATAAATAAAATTTAAAAAATAAATTCTTCTCAGATAGCTAATATAGAATATCATCTTTGTATTCATCAAAGGGAAAGTGCCATATAATAATGAATTCAGACTACTTCAAATTCATTTTTTAACCAGTAAGAAAGTACTGAAAACAAGCCAAAAATGTCTTCAATGAATCAAAGAAATAGATTGATTTTCAATATCTTAATGTTTCTAAAATAAATTGCAAGATTTTTATACTAGATATCAGTGTAAATATTCATTATACAAGGATATTCTAAAAATAAACCTGAGAACACTACTTGACATATATGATGACAAAAACGAGTTTGACAAAAGTCAGTTTGGGTAAAACTTACAACACCTACCACCTGAAACTCTTGTTCTATAATTTAATTATTTTAATTTACAAAAATACAAAAATAATATATCAGAGTAAGTCTATTGATAGCTTTGAAGGTATGCTCTGGTTGTGCACTGTTTACTATTGAAAGGGGAATCAAATATGTGATGCTTATGGTGTGACTATATTAAAATTCAACAAGTTCAGAAGCATGCAAGGAATAGAATAAAGACAAAAGATGACCCTTACTTATCCAAAAGATAGACAATGGTATATATGTGCTAGTTGGGGAGAGAATCCAGTCAGTAGATGGAGGATGTGGTAGTGGAAAAAAAAAGACACAACATTTTGGTTGAACGTTTAGCACTATATTTAACAAAGTGAAATTGTGTGTTAATAGCCTTGAGGAAAATCCAAAAAATATTTTCAATTCGTTGAAGATTATTTAGGAAAAACTTGAAAAATACAACTTGACAAGGATTCCAATAAAAGGTTCATAAGCAATACAAGTTTCAGAATTTTTAGTATATTTTCCCTAAAAAGCCATTTGATTTAAATTAAAAAGAATTCTATTTACCTGCCACTTAAATAAGAGGAAATTATTTGGTTTTGTAATAAGTCAATAAAATAAATTAACATATCTTTAGAAAACAGATATGCACACTAATTTAAAAATAATAGTGCTTAGGCTATTCAGCAAACATTTGTAAAATTCCTTGCCATCAGCTAGCTCTGGAGTTCTGCTAGGTGAGTAAGGCCATGTATGTTACTGCTCAGAGTACTGAAGCAAAGCAATTGTCCCCTTCACATCCATTTTTTGCTGTTGATATGTCATGCTATGTTGTTTAGAGATACATAGATGGCCCTACATGAAGGCCTTTTTTTGTGTGTATATGGGTGACTGTGATTTAACATTCAAATCAGATGGCTCCTGATTTACAATGATTCAACTTACGATATATTTGGCAATGATGTGAAAGTGAAAGTGATTCAGTAGAAACTGTACTTTGAATTTTGAATTTGGGTCTTTATAAAAAGGGCCAGTGACATGTGGTATGGTGCCGTCTTGTGATGCTGGGCAGGGGCAGTGAGCCACAGCAACCAGTCAGCTAGAAGATTACAGGGGTGAACACCTGATATTCTTACAACCATTCTATATATAACCATTCTTCTTTTTTTTAGTGTAATATTTAATAAATTGCATGTGATATTTGATACTTTGTTTAAAATAGGCTTTGCTTAAGATGATTTTGCCCAAATGCAGGCAAATGTAAGTGTTCTGAGTATGTTTAAATAAGCTTAAGGTAAGCTATGATATTTGATAGTTTAGGGGTATTAAATGCATTTTCAATTTTTTATGTGTTTCTCTGTACATAGCCCCCTTGTAAGCTGAGGAACATCTCTATATGTATATGTAGCCTTAGTATGGCTTACATATTATTGGCATGAAACATCTAGAACAGTACGTGTGCCATATAATTGTCTACGACATCAAACAAGTTTCTTGAAAACTTGTGCCAAAGGGGTTATGTCTTTAAGGATTCTTATTTCAGAAGGGTTCTCTCAAACGTAAGATTTTTCAGAAGTTAAGTGAAAATCTGACCAAACTAAACATTTTTCCATTTTCCCTAGTGAGCAAAGATAGCTAAAATCTATCTGCCATTTTCAACACTGTACTCAATGATTGTAATTCTAATTTAAGAACAGATTATTTATATCAAAACCACATGTTGGCCTAATCTTCTACAATATTCGTAAATCTCACTCATAGCCTTGGACACTTTTATTTGTTGAGTCTATATGGTACTACGGACATTCATCTTTTTTGACCTTATAGCTTCATGTATGTCTATACTTTTGAAAATACATGCATCATAGTTCCATTGTAAAATGTCTGGGTTATAAAATGTGCTATGCTATCAAAATGGTAATAAGAACATACAAATGACCTGATGTAATGAACTGGACCAGATTGCCAGATATTACATTTCATACCAGAAAGATTCAGTGGTAAGTTTTAAAATGGCCAGCTATACTTTGACTGAATTATAACTCATTTCACTTCTTTCTTTGTGTCCAGTATTATACATTAGTCAGTATTATAGTAAATAAGTACTTTGGACAGATGTAAATAAGCTGTAATAAAAAATGTTTTTCTTCTTTCTTTTAGTCCTTTTTACTTGTAAGACTAGCCACAAATACCATGCCTCCCCCAAAATAATTTGCAATCCAAATTTATCTCTAAATGAATTTATTGCACAGAAAAAAACATATATATATATACACTTACAGTAGACATGTTCAAAAATAATAACACAACAGCAGGGCCCTATATGTAAGCAGTATAGTTGTTTTGTTTTGTTTTGATTTTTTCTTAAAAAAAAAAAGAGGTTGTGTGAAATATTGGAATTTTATTTCGGGGCCTAGTATTTCAAGACAGTTAACCACACTTACGGTGTCAACAGCCTCTTGTTGGCAGTATGATTTTATTGGCTCCATGGAATAACAGCAAGGATTTACTATTGCTTCTTTCTTTTATGACACACACAGAAAAAAAAATTGACACATTTGCTCAAGACCATCCAGAATCATTTTAACCTATCAAAATTGATGGGAGGCCTTCACTGCCAAAGTCACTGCTGGGTTTTCACAATTTATTGCAGACAATCTGCTACTCCCTTTATGATAAAGGAGAGAAGAGTCATAATCAGGGATGAAAGCTAGATTAATACTTGTAATTATCATTGAATTATTTAGCCTGCTATAGGATTATTATTATTAGTGTCATTTGATAATTTTCTCTCGTTTTATTAAACACAACTGTGAGTAATTACCCTACCTAATATTTCTCTGTATTGGCTGACTAGCTAGCAAACATTCATGAAAATATCCATTAACCACACATATAAAATGCTGCATTATGATGCTGTTGAATCAGAACATACCACTACCTGATCCTGTAGCTCTTTGAGGATTTGCAAATCAATTAATTCTATGTTTATTGGATTATTCCCATACAATTAGAAAATTTATAATAGAGTCCATGAACATTATTAGTTTTACCATTTTAAACCAGCAATCACATTTTGATTTTTACAACAAAAGCAGAAATATAAACACACAAATTTGGATCAGTTTTCTGTTAGTCTGTCTGGACTTCAAAATCCTATTCCTCAAGATAATGCACACCAAAGTTCTGGATTAAACAAGAAATTAGATGGCACCTGAACACTTGTTTTAATATTCTCCAAAGGACTATGCAACCTATTTCTTACATTATGACATTGTTTTACAAAGATCCACACTTTTATAATGTTAGTATTTTTAGTAATCAATAAAGTCAATTAATCATGATTAAAAATCAAACATAAAAATTTCTACTTTTTGCTTTTGCCCCCTCCATTTAGAACTTATTTATAGCCTGATAATTCAAAGGTCCCTATGTTTATGAAAATCTGGACAGAAATAGCTCTAAGATCCCATTCAGAACTTGATATTAATCTAAGTCTTTTGGCTCCATTTATCCTGAGAGCAAAGAGTAGGAGAAAGGATTTGAGTACTGTTAGTTTATCTGGGAGATTATCCAAGGTAGAAAAGAATGGGAAAGTGAGACAGTGAAGAAGCAACTTTGTCAAAGAGGTACATTGTTGATATAATTGTTGTGGATAGAAAATGAAGGCTTGCTTTTACTGAAAGGTCCTGAGAAACTTCTTTAAGTTGTCCTCATGAAGACCAGAAAACTGACAATTTTATCTATGGTTCTTATTTCCACTTCACTGAGAGCTGTCCTCAGAGGACATTAACTCTCCTACACTTTTGGATTGTGTTGGAGACATTCTAAAATGAGAGAGAGAACATGAGATGCTATCAGTGTTAAGTAACTGCAATTTCCCATGGAACTATCCACCACAGGTTTGGCTATAATCAGGTGTTGGGCCTTGATATCAGAGGGATTTGAGGCAGTATCATTTTAGGTTAATCATTATATCTGAAATTTCCAAAAACTTCAACTGATGAAACGTTGATTATAAATCTATAAATATAACAATAAATCTACAGTATTCAAATAATTTTCATAGAAATACACAGACAAAGCTTCAATTGATTAATATTTAAATGTTACAAAATACTGAACTGAAAGAATTTAGTCATATAACAACGTGTAAGAAGTAGAACTTAGGTTTAGGTTAGAACTCAGGATGCATTTGAGACTCAGTTAAGAAATTGAATGGAGGGACGCCTGGGTGGCTCAGTGGGTTAAGCCACTGTCTTCGGCTCAGTTCATGATCCCAGGGTCCTGGGACCGAACCCCAAATCGGGCTCTCTGCTCAGCAGGGAGCCTGCTTCCTCCTGTCTCTCTGCCTACCTCTCTGCCTGCTTGTCATCTCTCTCTGTCAAATAAATAAATAAAATCTTAAAAAAAGAAATTGAATGGATGTCTGACTATCTTATAGGTTTGCTAAAAATCAGTGACTTTGTGTTCACGTGTGGCTATGCAGGAATTTTTAACTTTCTCTAAGAAGTTATTAGATTTGATTATATAATGGCAGTAAAGGATAGGGAAAAGCAAAGTACAAACCCCATAAAGACAAAGACACTGAGTATGAGAAAAGAGTAATAGATAAGAAGAATCAATGCATTTGAGGAAAATGGGAATTGAAATACACAATGATTGTTGATTTTTTTAGATGGTGAAAACAAAAGTAGCTTGCAAGAAGGAAATAACAGAAGACATGTTGTGATGTGAGACAGAATCCTGGAAAAGGCAGTAAATAAAGGAGTAGGGTGAGCATATCTGGTAATTTGGATAGGTAGGAGTTAGGAGGTAATTGCTTGATAAATTTTATATGGCCCACTTAAATGCACAGATTTTTCTTCTTTAATTTATATGGAGAACAGGGTGTTCTTTCTCTTCCCTTTCAGAGCACCAGAGGTGTACTCTTTCAGACTGATAACGTGAAAAGCTCAGGACTCAGTTGGTTAAGCACAGCTGAGAGGACATATTTCAATTAATATTTACATTTTGCTGTATGTAATAGACTTTCAAAAGTGTTTTAACCATATTTTTTCATTTAACAAGAAGACTACAGAGAGTGTTTTCTGGTGTTGGTTCAGAGTGTCCATCCCTCTGAACAGATTTTTCTCTCAAAGTCCGGAGCAAGAAATCAATTGTTACATATGTATTCACTAAAAAAGCAGCTGGAAGATGCTGAGCACTGTGGCCCATGAGATCAAGGCACCAGCACACACTTGTGAGTGGTGAGCTCCCAAGGCTGGAGGAAAATTCTAAAGTGCTTATTAGAGAGCCATACCTTTTCTCCTGTTTCCTTACCTCTCTGCACTACCCTCTTGTATCCACAGCATTGGAAATGCTTTTAGCAACACACCACATTGAATCACCACAAATTATGTTATTCTCTTGGTGGAAAACCAAACACTGTGTAAAACTGTGGTTTTCAGGTTCATGCGTCTGGATGGAAAATAATTCAGAATAAGCTGGTAGGAGTAGCCAAGAGAGATTTAATCTTCTGTTTGGAAAAGGGCTTCTATATAAGTGAGTAGAGGAACCTTTAAGAATTATTCATGTTTAGGGGCACCTGGTGGCTCAGCGGGTTAAGCCTCTGCCTTTAGCTCAGGTCATGATCTCAGGGTCCTGGGATCGAGTCCCGCATCGGGCTCTCTGCTTGTAAGGGAGCCTGCTTCCTCCTCTCTCTGCCTTCCTCTCTGCCTACTTCTGATCTGTCTCTGTCAAAGGAATAAATAAAATCTTAACAAAAAAGAATTATTCATGTTTAGGGGCACCTGGGTGGCTCAGCGGGTTAAGCCTCTGCCTTTTGCTCAGGTCATGATCTCAGGGTCCTGGGATCGAACCTCGCATCAGTCTCTCTGCTCAGCCGGGAGCCTGCATCTCTCTCTCTCTTTCTGCCTGCCTCTCTGCCTGCTTGTGATCTCTCTCTGTGTCATATAAATAAATACAATCTTTTAAAAAAAAGGCAACCAAAAAAACATTTACAGTTTTGGACAGGAGTTTCCCTTACGTTTGGATAAGGATGCAAATCCAACTTCATAATAAATTACACTGCATCATAAAGATTAAATGCACTCAGGGATTGCAATCTCTCCTCCCTCCACCCTATTGTACACACAGCTGCCCGACTAATCTTCCAAAAACACAAATTTTCATGTGCTGCTTTTCAAAACTAGCTTCCTGTCTTCCTGTTGCCTAAAAAAATAGTCTCAAATGCTTTTGTCTGGCATTCAGGGCTCTCTAGGATGGGCACTCTGGCCAACACATCACTGCTCGTTTGTTCCACCACACACAAGTGGATCTCGGGCTAATTATTCAGAGACCCACCTCCTCACCGACCCAGCAAAGGTCTCGTGCATCTACTAAACTCACGGCTCACTCAGTGATATTCTCAAAGGCCTTTAGTGGGTGACATGCCACTGCTAGAGTCAGGAGCCAGTGTGAAGTTGCCGCTACCTAAGTGCATGGACTGAAAGCGGGAACGTTGATTCTGCAGGAGAAAACTGGGGCATTGTTATGATAAGGCAGATGGCAAAACCACCCAGGTCCCCTATGACTGCTTTAACACACTCTGGACAAAATTTAAGGAGACAAGTAAACATATTAAGTCCCACTTAGGCTGTAGAAGGCAAATGCAATGGAGGGAAGGCGTTATCTTCTTCTGGAACAAACCACTTAGCTCCAGCTACTTTTATAAATAGATCAGACCCTGTCCAGGAGCCCACTTAGCTGGCTTCATTTGTATACAATGTCCATACCCTCAGGAATATTAACATTTTATCTCAGATTGCATTAATTTAAATAAAACTTAACAAAAATGGTGTGAAATGAACAAAAACACCATATTCTGTGATGAATCAAATGAAATACATTTTCAGTTGCTGTTTTCCACACTTAAAGATAAAATTTCTGATAACTCATTATTTGTGAAAAGACACAAGACCAACAGTTTGTGTGTATGTGTGTTTTGGTTTTTGGTTTTTTTCTTCCCCTTAAGGCTATAGCCATATTGTCACTAATAAAGATCTCAAATTTGCCTGGAAGCTTTCATGGCAAATTGTCAGTCTGAGGGTAGTCACCATCCAGCCAAATGGCTTTATACATCATCAATGCCTTTCTTCCACACACATTCTCTTCCTGGTTTAAACATTAGTTACCCTGGTTCTGCACTGACACAGTATTTGCATCTCTCTCCTGTCCATAACTCCTAAAAGTTGGGGACCTCTCACTTTGGTTTCCCCAGAGCATGACATTTTATTTGGTGCTTGGGGGGCAATGGGCAGTTCAAGAAGTATGTTAATACTATCACTCAATGTATTGATCCATGCTATGCACCAACAGTGTAGTAAATATCGTTCATTTCTTGTAACAAAGGCAGTAGGAACTTCTCCCAAGGGACGGAATTCCAAGGACAGAATGAAGGCAGGAAGGGAGCTGGTCTATTTGGACCTACTTTGTGAGAGACACTGGTTTAGGTATTTTTATGTATACATTATACCACTGAACTGTCACAATCCTGCAAATTCTTACATGCTTGGGTTTCTATGTAGCAAGTTTAGCAAGCCTCCCAAATTCACAGTGACAGGCCCGTGAGTCAAATCCAGCATGCTTGACTCCATGATTGTCAAGTCCATTAGCCCCATATATCATGAATCTGAGATTCATGAGTGTGTAGGTGCTATCAGGAAATGTCAAAAATGCCCATTTCAGGGACACATGGATGGCTCAGTTGGTTAATTGTCTACCTCCAGCTCAGGTCATAATCCCAGCATCCTGGATTCGAGTCCCCCATCAGGCTTCTTGCTTACCAGGAGCCAGCTTCCCACTCTGCCTGCCTCTCCCTCTACTTGTGCTATCTCTCTGACAAATGAATAAATAAAATCTTTTGTAAAAATCTTGTTTAAAAGGCCCATTTTAAAGAATGTTTTAAAACATTGTTTGGACAGCAATAGAAGCGAAAGCAGAATGACATAATGTAACGACAGTTTATTTGGGAGCCCTTTGGGTACTCTGGTGGATGAATGATTTTAAATTAGTTTTTCGTGGACATGGGGAGTTAGAGAGGAGAAGGAAGGTGGGAGAAATTGGAAGGGGAGCTGAACCATGAGAGACTATGGACTCTGAAAAACAATCTGAGGGTTTTGAAGGGCCGGGGTGTTGGGAGGTTGGGGTACGAGGTGGTGGGTATTATGGAGGGCACTGCTTGCATGGAGCACTGGGTGCGGTGCAAAAAGAATGAATACGGTTATGCTGAAAATAAATAAAAAATAAATTTAAAAAATTAGTTTTTTGTAAACTGCCAAAAAAGAAAAGCACTCCCATTTATAGCGTACACTTTATGGTTCACAAAGCACGTGCCAACAATAAAAATAATGATGGGTTACCGTTACAATTCATAGAAAAGGAGGTACAGGGAAATTGAATGAAAGGGAATAATAAAGTAGGTTCATAAGTCCATCTTCTTTGTAAAAAAATTAACCTGAAAGTGCGTTTCTGCCACCTCTCTCCTGTTTGATCTGATAAAGAATGACCACGATACATGAATTATAGTTCGGGGTTTTGAAAAGCAGAATAGCTTTATACCAACACTTGAGCTTTTATTTATTTATTTTTTGATAACAAGATAGCACGATTTGATATGCGGTTCCTGACAAACAACCTTAGAAGTAATTCCATCTTCATGAGAAGTCAGAAAGAACCACAAACCAAACTTCAAAATAGACTCAAAGAGAAAATACTATTAAAAACATTTCCCATCCGGGGCGCCTGGTTGGCTCAGTGGGTTAAAGCCTCTGCTTTTGGCTCAGGTCATGATCCCAGTGTCCTGGGATCGAGCCCCACATCGGGCTCTCTGCTCAGCGGGGAGCCTGCTTCCACTTCTCTCTCTGCCTGCCTCTCTGCCTACCTGTGATCTCTGTCTGTCAAATAAATAAATAAAATATTTTTTAAAAAAATTTCCCTTCCTGGGGCACCCGAGTGGCTCAGTGACTTAAAGCCTCTGTGTTCAGCTCAGGTCATGATCCTAGGGTCCTGGGATTGAGCCCCATGTCTGGCTCTCTGCTCAGCGGGGAGCCTGCTTCCACTTCTCTCTCTGCCTGCTCTCTGCCTACTGGTGATCTATGTCTGTCAAATAAATAATTAAAATCTTTAAAAAAAAATTTCCCTTCCTATCAGAAGCAGACCAAACCACTAACAAATTCCCCAGAAAGCTTCATCTAAAAGGTTGTACTTTCTTCAGACACCCAGCAGGACCTTCTTCTCTGGGCCTGGTATTTCTTCAATGGCCTATTCCAGAGAATAAGACACTAAACTACTGAGCGCCAAGGGCCTCAGAACCACGAAAGAGATGATGAGGGGCACAAAGCACACCTCTGGTCACCAAGAGTGTATGTAAACGTTTGCTGCTTTTCTGCATTTTTCAAAGCTGAGTTTTTAGCTGGAGGCCACTCCTTTAGGATAAATTGCTGATACCGTATAGTAAAAGCCATTATATGATCTTTTACAAACCATTTCCTATCTTTGCATTCTCATGTACCAAGACAGACACGGATTATTTAAAACCCTGAAGAGAGTGCTATTGCATTTAAATTGCCTGTAACCTTCGTGCAATAGATTTATGATTGATGATAGATTTAGTAAATTTAACTATTTTAAATATTTATTCTCAGTAAACGATTTCAACCTATGCTCATTTAAGTAAGTTTGTGCGTAATCCCTTTTCTATTAAACCATAGTGCAAGGACCAATGCCACGCTTCCGAGAGAACCCCAAGCTCTTTTTCTAGAATGGCCATATGCGTATGTATCAGGCGTCCTCTTTTCACTCCCTTTGTGGAGCACCTACCATGGAGGTCATGTAATAATCAATGACCAAAAAACAGACAAAAACCCTAACATCCCGGTCGAAGTTATTCGCGCCTGCCATCATGCAAAGGCAGACCCTGCCTGGAGACCAGGAGACTGCTCAAATAGCAGGCAGGCATCTCAGCCCAGGCCTGTGCTGGGTAAACTGGTTCCCCGCTTCGGGCGCAATCAGGAAGACAGCGAAGTGACCCAAGAGAGCAGCCGGGGTTTAGGGCTGATGATCTTTTCGCAGCCTGGCTGCCCGCAGATACCCGCTGGGGGAGCCAGGCTAGGAGGCCGCTGAGCGCCGGCGCTGGCCACACTCGCAGGCCCCCAGGGGTTCACCCGGTGCCCAGGCCCGGGCCCCCGCCTCAGGAAGGAGGGGGGCGGGGGGGAGCGGCCCGGAGAAGGGGCTTTGCTAATTCCGGAAGCGGGAAGTGAGCTGGCGGAGGACCCGGCGGAGAGTCTGAGAGGAGGTGGAGGGGCTGGCGGAGTAGGGGCGTGCAGGCTGCGGCCCAGTCGGGACTGCAGGACTCACAGGACTCGCTGGCCATGCGCTCCTGCGCTCCAGCCCAGCCCCAGAGGCCACACTGCCCCTCCCAGCCCCATGGCTTCTCCAGACGACCCTCTGCGCACAGGTAAATTGAAACCGCGCCGCGCCCTCACCTGGAGCAGAAAGCGCAGGCCGCGAGCTCGCGGAGGTCTCGGGACCCAGCCTCCCACGACCCCCGGGGCAGCGGGACCACCCTGGACGCCGCGCCGCACCCGGGTCCGCCTGGGGTCGGGCTGGGGATGGCGCTGCCCGAGGTGCCCCCCGCCAGCGGGCGCGCTAGCCCCCATCGTCCTGCACCCCCATGCGCGTGTGCCAAAGTCCCCCTTCCCTCGTCCTCCGCCATGGCCCCGCTGCTTTTGTTCTGGACTTGGGATCCCAGGTGGAAACTAGTCCCTCAGACCTCCCTGGCAGCAAGGAGCGCAGGGAGGGATTCTCGGTTTTTCCACCCTGGCTCTTCCTCTCTCCACATTCACATGCATTCTTGTGTCCTTTCCTCTCCTCATTGTCACTTTTATTAAATGGTTTTGTTCTGCGTGTTGACCCGCAGAGCGATTTCATGAATGAATATATAGGAAACTGAGTCGGAGCCCACCAGTGAGAGCCCACCTGTGGAGGCCTTTCATTAGAATGGTCTCTGGTTCTAGCCTCAGTTCAGAATACTGCGTGTACCTGAGGACCGAGTCCAGATGTTTCTTTCATCCCTGACTTGAATTTGAAATCCTCCTCAGACTTCAGCTTCCAGGATTGCTCCCGTCCTTGCTCTCCCACTGTCTCGGTGGGGATCCGCCATGAGTGTTGAACACAGGAATGAATGAATGATATATACCCCCAGGTCGCTGGGGCTTTTTCTTGTTTTGCTGAGGTTGGAAAGGCTTGGGAGAGACCCCCTGTATGCAGATACAGAGCTGCATGCAATTGCTTAGATAAACGTGTTCCCCACTTAATTGCTTGGGCATTGAACATTTCGCCCTTAACCTGTGGCTTGAGCAGTTAGGAGGAGACAATCTGGAGGTGAATCAGAAGATGGCTGAATCCACATGGTGGTGGGCTGGGTTTGGGAGATTTTCCTGGAGATTCTAAAGAAAGATCTAAATTCTTCCAATGGGGAGTGGTAAACATTTTATCAATGGGAGATGGAAAATAAATTGTCTGGTTAACCTTTCCCTCCCCCTCAAAACCCATTATTTGAAAAAACAAAAAAGGAAGTGAAGGGAGAAATCCTCCCACTCCCATCCCCACTCACCTCCATAGCCACCTCCTCTTCTAAGAACTAACAGACAAGGTGCCAAGAAGTGTTAGGTACCAGCAGTGGTCTCAGAGCTCATTCAAGGATCATGGTGAAAGTCATTCAAAGAGATTGTGGGGACACAGGGATCCAATTAAGGGGGACAAGTTTAAGGTTTCCCTGGTCCCCTAAAAATTAATGGCACTAGAGAAGATGAGCTTTGGGAACTATAGCTTAATGGATACAACATGTAAAAAGCTTCAATGAGTCATGGTGGGAAGAGGCCATGAGGGCAGCAAAGACAGTCTTAGATGATGTTATTAATAGCACTACAGGCTCTAGATTTCCTGTGGTGGTGTTCTTGGCGAGACCAGCCCGGCCAAAGTGGATAATCACAACCTGGAACAGAGGGTCTTGGAGATCCCAGCAAGTGTGGTATGATGAGAGGGTAAAATGATAGGAGGTGTCCTTTGGAAGGACTGTCTTCTTAACTTTAAAAGGGAGAACCCAAATCTGTAGGTGAAATCTTTTTGGCTACAAAGAAGGCCGAAGCCTCCTAAGGTCAAGGTCTCCTCGTCACTTGCAAAGATGTCGAAGAACATATTCAGACATTTCAAAGATGTCCTCATGTCCATCCATTCCCACTCTGGAATTCTATCAATAAGGTGAGAGTTCCTCTAGTTGGAAAAAAGATCTAAAAAGACTTCCCTTTCTCATGTAATCTCTGTAACCTCCAGGACACACCCACCTACCCCTTCCAGCGCTGTAATGAAGCTACAGCTGGTGCCAATTTGTGGAACTCGTTAAAGGCTATTTTCCCTTACATACCCCCGGACCAAGTTCCCATGCTCCCTCACCTGATTTCCTGCACTCACCTCCCACCTGGTGTGTTCACACCTGCACGTGCCTTTTACCAACCCCTTTGCCAAAAGGCAGCCAGAGTGACCTTACAAAGACCTATCAGTTCCTGGCCTTTGTCTCCATAGAAATCTGCACTGATCTTCTAACAAATTCTCAGTCTTCCAAAGGCATCCATAATCCTCCCATCCATCTCTTCCTACCCTTCCAACTGTTCTGTCCTGTCTTTCTGCCCTTCAACCACGCTGCCTCCCTCTTCCTGTGGAGACCCCTCATGGTGCCTGCCTCCAAGCACAGGTGATTCCCATTGATGGGAAGACCCTCTTCCTCTCCCCCGTCTCCCCACTCCAGTTACTCCCACTTATTTGTGAGCTCACAAGCCCCATGGTACACACTCTCCATGCAGCCTGCTCTCTTTTCTAGCACTGGCCTTCATTTATAGCTGTGGTTTTGTCACGGATGTCCCTCCCAGCCTGCCTCCAAGCTCTCCGTCCGTTTAGCTCCAACACCTGACACGGTGCCTGGCACGTAGTAAGCCCTGGCTAGCTTCTAAGAGCCTCACTGAGGGACTGAAAGCATTTTAAAAATGTCACCTCGTAGGCTCCAAACTGTAGGCAGAAAAAGCTTTGCCTGGATTGACATTTTAGAGACGTATTCGTCAAGTTAGATGTGTTCACTGACTTTACCTTGTAAAATTAAAAAAAAAAAAAAGGACCTCTGTATCGCTTCGCATCTAACGAAGGCACATGTATACATTAAACCACATTATGAGCTTAATGGAAGGAGACAAGATTTTTTTGCTAAGAAAATGTATAAGACTTTTGAGGTCACGTGGGAGGAAATAGTCTGTTTGTTGGAGCATTGCTATCTTACTCTATCACAGCCACTAATAAAAATCTGACACGGGGTGAGTCAGAATTGTCTGTCGGAGATGAGTTAGATCTGGCTCATGTTCGTACAGACATGAAATCCAGGAACGAAGAAGCAGGCTTTGGAAGCCTGGGTTGAGGAGGCGGTGTGGTTCACTGTGATGAGCTAAGTGCCCAGGGCCACCGGAAGACATGCGGGCCTGTGTCCTTCCTTTGATCTGGGGTCCGTCTTGCACCATGTGGTGAGGCTAGCAGCTGGGAGCAGCTCAGGACAGGACCAGGTGGCATCTTACCTCTCCCACCCTCCTGTGGGCTCCAGTGGACTCCAGTGGATCCCAGGGGACAGCCTGCCTTCCTTGCAAAGCCCAGTAGCACTGGGAGCAGAAACTGGGACCAAAGAATGAGCACCTTGTTTGACAAGCCAGACCAGCCACCTCTTGTTCAGATGCAGGGGGAGCCCTGGCGTGCTGACTCCTCCCTTCTTCCTTTCCCCTTTCCTCCCTCCCTCCCTCTTCCCTTCCCCTCTCTCCTTCCCTGGTGGTGCCCTTTCCTGATGCCCACTTCATCCATTTTCTTTCTTACATGCCTGTCTTCTAGAGTTTTTTCTCTCCTCCCAATTACTTCCCTTCGTCTGAATCTCCTCTTTGGTCCCTTTGTCCCCGCTCTCTGCTCCTCCTCCCCTTCCCTGGCCCCTGTTCAGCTCCATCCAGACTGCAGGCAGAGCTGGACTAACACTCTCACTCACTAGCTCAGCCACCCTCCAGAAAAGTCACTCTTCGGTGGCCACCTTCCTGACCCCCTGGTCCTTTCTCCACTTATTCAGCTATTGCTCTGAAGTCTGAGGAGGACAGAGCGGGGCTGCCGCAGAATCAGGCCAGAGGAGAAACCAAACCATGTGTCCACACTGTCCCCCAGTACTGCTGCTCTGAGAGCTTTCAGAGTCCTCAACAGGGTTAGGATTTAGGGGCTTCTTCAGAACCGGGAGTGAAAACAGCCATAGGTCAAAAGAAAAGCTATGGCCCCCACACAAAAATAATAATCACAAATGAAAACTAAGTTAACTCTGAAGTCCCAAAGTCGAAGAATTGCCTTGAATCTGTCACTAGAAAGCACCCAAGGCCTCACTCTCTGGGTTCTGGGTGCCCTGGGAATGGCAGGAGGCTCTGACCCCCTTCCCTCGTCATTCACTCCCAAAGAACGTCCTCTGGGGTGGTCTTCAAACTTCCTCTGAGAAACTGTCTCTGGGAACTGTAGGCCCTTGGCTGCTGGGACGAATGAGGGTGATGTCAGGACCTGATGGGCAGCTTTACCAGGAGATGGTGGCTTCTGGATGCAGTCCTCAGGTCCCATGGTCTGGGTGAGATCTGGGTCTTTGAGTGGAGGAGGACAGATGAGATTTCAGATTTTGAGTTGATTCTGGGATGATTAGTGCTTTGGAGGGCATTGGGTGAAGGTATTTTGCACACGGGAAGGACACGAATTTGGGGAGCCAGAGAGTGGACTGTTAAGAGCTGACCTGCATTTCCCCCAGAAACCTTGCTGCTGTCCTTATCTCTGGTACCACAGAACGTGACCTTATTTGGAACTAGAGTCCTTACAGATGCAATCACATTACAGTGAGATCCTTAGAGTGGGCCCTAATCTCCTGTAACTGACCTCCTTATATAAAGGGAAAATCTGGACAGAGAGATGCCCCTACTGTCAGTGGTGGGCAGTGCATGAACTTCTAGAACCCTGACAGTAGTGGAAAACAGACTCAGGCTGGGCACTAGGTAAATGGGAGCTCTAGTGGAATTTCAGATGAAGATGCTGTGGACCTCGGCTTCCCAGGTCATTGTGACGTTAGGATTTCAAATTCAAGTCAGAGATGAAAGAAACATCTGGACTCGGTCCTCAGGTACACACAGTATTCTGAACTGAGGCTAGAACCAGAGACCATTCTAATGAAAGGCCTCCACAGGTGGGCTCTCACAGGTGGGCTCCGACTCAGTTTCCTGTATATTCATTCATGAAACCGCTCTGCGGGTCAACATGCAGAACAAAACCATTTAATAAAAGTGACAATGAGGCGAGGAAAGGGACGCAAGAAGGCATGTGAATGTGGAGAGAGGAAGAGCCAGGGTGGAAAAACCGATAATCCCTCCCTGTGCTCCTTGCTGCCAGGGAGGTCTGAGGGACTAGTTTCCACCTGGGATTTCAAGTCCAGAACAAAAGTGGCGGGGCCACGCCACGGGATGAGAGAAGGGGGCCCTCGGCACCCGCGTGTGGGGGTGCCAAACGATGGGGGCTATTGCGCTCGCTGGCGGGGGGCACCTCGCTTGGCTCCATCCCCTGCCTGACCCCATGGGAGCCCCCGGTGTCTCGCGGCTTCTGGGGTGGTCCCGGTGCCCCGGGGGTCGCGGGAGGCTGGGTCCGCAGACCCCCGCAAGCTCGCAGCCTGCGCTTTCTGCTCCAGGTGAGGGCGCGGCGTGGTGTCACTTTACCTGCTTGCAGAGGGTAGTCCAGAGAAGCCATGGGGCGGGGCTGGGCGGGGCGGGGCAGCGGGCCACAGGAGCAGGACAGCGCGGCCTCAGGGGCTGGGCTGGAGTGTGGGAGTGCTGGGGCGCCGAGTCCGGGAGGGTCCTGCAGTCCTGACTGGGCCACAGCACAGCACCCGGGGGCTGCGCGCTCCTCTTCCGCCAGCCCCTCCACCTCCTCTCAGACTCTCTGCCGCATCCCCTGCGAGCTCACTTCCCGCTTCCGGAATTAACAAAGCCCCTTCTCTGGGCCGACCCCCCCCCCCGCCCTCCTCCTTCCTGAGGCGGAGGCCCTGGCCTGGGCACGGGGTGAAGCCCTGGGGGCCTTCGAGTGTGGCCAGCACCGGCGCTCAGCAGCCTCCTAGCCTGGCTCCCCGAGCAGGTGTCTGCGCGATGCCTGGCTGCAAAAAGATCATCAGCCCTAAACCCCGGCTGCACTCTCCGGTCACTTCGCTGACTTCTTGATTGTGCCCAAAGCCGGGAACCAGCTTCCCCAGCACAGGCCTGGGCTGAGATGCCTGCCCGCGATCTGTTTGAGCAGTCTCCTAGTCTCCAGGCAGGGTCCGCCATTGCATGATGGCACGCGCAAATCACTTCGACCTGGATGTTTGGGTTTTTTGTTTGTTTTTTGGTTATTGGTTATTACATGACCTCCATGGTAGGTGCTCCACAAAGGGAGTGAAAAGAGGACGCCTGATACATACGCATATGGCCATTCTAGAAAAAGAGCTTGGGGTTCTCTCGGAAGCGCGGCATTGGTCCTTGCACTATGGTTTAATAGAAAAGGGATTACGCACAAACTTACTTAAATGAGCATAGTTTGAAATCGTTTACTGAGAATAAATATTTAAAACAGGTATATTTTAACTAAATCTATCATCAATCATAAATCTATTGCACGAAGGTTACAGGCAATTTAAATGCAATAGCACTCTCTTCAGGGTTTTAAATAATCCGTGTCTGTCTTGGCACATGAGAATGCAAAGATAGGAAATGGTTTGTAAAAGATCATATAATGGCTTTTACTATACGGTATCAGCAATTTATCCTAAAGGAGTGGCCTCCAGCTAAAAACTCAGCTTTGAAAAATGCAGAAAAGCAGCAAACGTTTACATACACTCTTGGTGACCAGAGGTGTGCTTTGTGCCCTTCATCATCTCTTTCGTGGTTCTGAGGCCCTTGGCGCTCAGTAGTTTAGTGTCTTATTCTCTGGAATAGGCCATTGAAGAAATACCAGGCCCAGAGAAGAAGGTCCTGCTGGGTGTCTGAAGAAAGTACAACCTTTTAGATGAAGCTTTCCGGGGAATTTGTTAGTGGTTTGGTCTGCTTCTGATAGGAAGGGAAATTTTTTTTTAAAGATTTTATTTATTTATTTGATAGAGATCACAAGTAGGAAGAGAGGCAGGCAGAGAGAGAGGAAGAAAGTGGCTCCCTGCTGAGGAGTGAGCCTGATGTGGGGCTCGATCCCAGGACCCTGGAATCATAACCTGAGCCGAAGGCAGAGGCTTTAACTCACTCTGTCATCCAGGTGCCCAAGGGATAATTTTTTTAAAGGTTTTATTTATTTGACAGACAGAGATCACAAGTAGGCATAGAGCAGGCAGAGAGAGAAGTGGAAGCAGGCTCCCTGCTGAGCAGAGAGCCAGACATGGGGCTCAATCCCAGGACCCTAGGATCATGACCTGAGCCGAACGCAAAGGCCCAGTGAGCCAAACTCACTGAGCCACTTGGGTGCCCCAGGAAGGGAAATTTTTTTAAGAGTATTTTCTCTTTGAATCTATTTTGAGGTTTGGTTTGTGGTTCTTTCTGACTTCTCATGAAGATGGAATTACTTCTGAGGTTGGTTGTCAGGAACCGCATATCAAATCGAGCTATCTTGTTAGCAATAAATAAATAAATAATAAAAGCTCAAGTGTTGGTATAAAGCTATTATGCTTTTCAAAACCCCGAACTATAATTCATGTATCGTGGTCATTCTTTATCATATCAAACAGGAGAGAGGTGGCAGAAACGCACTTTCAGGTTAATTTTTTTACAAGGAAGATTGACTAATGAACCTACTTTATTATTCCCTTTCATTCAATTTCCCTGTACCTCCTTTTCTATGCATTGTAATGGTAAACCATCATTATTTTTATTGTTGGCACGTGAGAATTAGAGATCAATGCCCAAAGTGAAAGCAAAAGGCAGGTTTATTAAAGCAACAGCACACTCTCTAAGGGAGAGCAGGTGGTATTCCATGAGGTGGAGCTGGCCCTTACTTTGTTTTGGGATTGGATATTTCTTGGTCTTTTTGAAGTGGGAGGACCCTCAACATGCAGTGGATTGATCTCTAATGGAGGCTGCTTCCAATCATTTGGGGGACTCCTACCACAGGTTGGGAAGAGGAGTTGTTGTTGTCATTTTTATTTTATTTTTTTCAGGGTTCCAAAATTCACTGTTTATGCACCACACCCTGTGCTCCATGCAATATGTGCCCTCCATAACTCCCATTAACAGGCTTACCCAACCCTCTGCCCCTTCCCCTCAAAACTCTCAGTTTGTTTCTCAGAGTCTCTCATGGTTTGTCTCCCCCTCCAATTCCCCCCCACTCACTTCTCCTCTTGATCACCCAGTGTCTTCTGTGTTATACTTTATGCTCCACAATTAAGTGAAACCATATGAAAATTGACAATATCTGCTTGAATTATTCCACTCAGGATTATCTCCTCCAGTACCATCCATGTTGATACAAAAGTTGGGTATCCTTCCTTTCAGAAGGAAGCATAATACTCCATTGTAAAAATGGATCATATCTTCTTTATCCGTTCATCCATTGAAGGTCATCTTGGTTCTTTCCAAAGTTTAATGACTGTGGCCATTGCTGCTATAAACATTAGGGTACAGATGTCCCTTCTTTTCACTGCATCTGTATCTTAGGGGTAAATACTCAGTAGTGCAATTGCAGGGTCATAGGGTAGCTCTAATTTTAATTTCTTAAGGAGTCTCCACACTGTATCCCAAAGTAGCTGCACCAACTGGCATTCTCACCAATAGTGTAAGACGGTTCCCCATTCTCCACATCCTCTCCAACACTTGTTGTTTATTGCCTTGTTAATTTTGGCCATTCTAACTGTGTAAGGTGGTATCCCAATGTGCTTTTGATTTGAATCTCCCTGATGGCTAATGATGATGAACATTTTCTCATGCATCTGTTTGCCATTTGTATGTCTTCTTTGGAGAAGTGTCTGTTCATGTCTTCTGCCCATTTTTTGACATGATTTTCTGTTTTGTGTGTGTTGAGTTTGAGGAGTTCTTTATAGATCTTGGATATCAGCCCTTTATCTGTAATGTCCGTTGTGAAAATCTTCTCCCATTCAGTGGGTTGTCTCTTCATTTTGTTGACTGTTTCCTTTGCTGTGCAGAAACTTTTGATCTTGGTGAAGTCCCAAAAGTTCATTTTTGCTTTTGTTTCCTTTGTCTTTGGGGACATGTCTTGAAAGAATTTGCTGTGGCCAGTGTCCAAGAGGTTACTGCCTATGTTCTCCTCTAGGATTTTGATAGATTCCTGCCTCACGTTGAGGTCTTTTGTCCATTTCGAATTTATCTTTATGTATGGTATAAGAGAATGGTTGAGTGTCATTCTTCCATACATAGCTGTCCAATTTTTCCAGCACCATTGATTGAAGAGGCTGTCTTTTTTCCACTGTGTAATTTTCTCTGCTTTGTCAAAGATTTTTTGACCATAGTGTTGATGGTCCATATCTGGGCACTCTACTCTGTTCCACTGGTCTGCATGTCTGTTTTTATGCCAGTGTCATGCTGTCTTGGTGAACACAGCTTTGTAGTAAAGCTTGAAATTAGGCAACATGAAGCACCCAGTTTTGCTTTTTCTTTTTCAACATTCCCTTAGCATTTCAGGGTCTCTTCTGGTTCCATACAAATTGTTTGGAATTGTTTGTTGTTGTTTGTTCCAGCTCTTTGAAAAGTTCCAGTGGAATTTTGATCAGGATAGCACTGAAAGTGTAGATGGCTCTAGGAAGTATAGACATTTTCACAATGTTTATTCTTCCAATCCATGCATGTGGAATGATCTTCATTCTTTTTGTGTCTTCTTCAGTTTCTTTCATGAGTATTCTGTAGTTCCTCAAGTACATTTACCTCTTTGGTTACGTTTATTCCAAGGTATTTTATGGTTCTTGGTGCTATAGGAAATGGAATCAATTCTCTAATTTCCCTTTCTATGGAAATCAACTGATTTCTGTACATTAATTATGTATCCTGCCACATTACTGAATTACTGTTATGACTTCTAGTAGCTGGGGGGTGGAGTCTTTTGGGTTTTCTATATAAAGTATCATGTCATCTGCAAAGAGAGAGAGTTTGACTTATTTTTTGCCAATTTGAATACCTTTTATTTCTTTGTGTTGTCTGATTGTAGTTTCTAGGACTTTTAGTACTGTGTTGAATAACAGGGTTTAGAGTGGACATCCTTGTCGTGTTCCTGATTTCAGTTGGTAGGCTGTCAGCTTTTCCCGTTTGAGGATGATATTCACTGTGGGTTTTTCATAGATAGATTTTATGAAGTTGAGGAATGTTCCCTGTATCCCTGTACTTTGAAGTGTTTTAATCAGGAGTGGATGCTGTATCTTGCCAAATGCTTTTTCTGCATCAATTGAGAGGACCATGTGGTTATTCTCTCTTCTTTTATTGATTTGTTCTATCACATTTACTGATTTGTGAATGTTGAACTACCCTTGTATCCCATGGATAATTCCCACCTGGTCATGGTGGATAATCTTTTTAGTGTACTGTTGTATCCTATTAGCTAGGATCTTGTTGAGAATCTTGGCATCCATATTCATCAGGGGTATTGGTCTGAAATTCTCCTTTGGGAGGGTGTCTTTGCCTGGTTTGGCCTTCTGTTTCTATTTTTGGAAGCAGCTTCAGAAGAATAGGTGTTATTTCTTCTTTGAACGTTTAGTAGAATTCTCCAGGGAATTCACCAGGTCCTGGGCTCTTGTTTTTTGGGAGGTCTTTGATGACTGCTTCGATCTCCTAACTAGATATTGGTCTATTCAGGTTGTCAATTTCTACCTGATTCAGTTTTGGAAGTTTATAGGTTCCTAGGAATGCATCTATTTTGTCTAGGTTGCCTACTTATTGTCATATAACTGTTACAACTGTTGATAATAATTTCTGATTATTGTTTCTATTTCCTTGCTATTAGTCATGATCTTTCCCTTTTCATTCATAATTTTATTAATTTGGGTATTCTCTCTTTTCCTTTGGATTAGTTTGGCCAGTAGTTTATCAATCTTATTGATTCTTTCAAAATTCAGCCTCTAGTTTCATTGATGTGTTCTACTATATCTCTAGGTTCTATCTCATTGATCTCTGCTTTAATCTTGATTCTTTCCCTTCTTGCATGTGGGTTTGGCTTAATTTGTTGTTGATTCTCCTGGTCTTTAAGGTGTAAAGAGAGCTGGTTTATTCTGGAGTTTTCGATTTTTTTGAGGGAGCCTCGTGGGAAGAGTTGTTTTTTACCTTAAAAGGTTTGTTCTGGAACCATCATGGCAACTCTTTTCCATGGGGATGGCAATGCAAATGCATTATGATAGATCTAGGGGTTACTCTGGGGTAGAGGTAGAAGAGGAGAGAACATTTTCAGTACCAGTGTCTCCTGGTTTGTTAGGCCCAGGGTCTCAGAAGTCACAAAGTCGGGAGGTTGTGCCCTCAGTCTTCTAATGTGTAACCCATTTTTCACCATCCTTGCCTCCAACTCATCTCTCACTGCCCACACATTCAGATATAGGGGAATATTGATTGACAAAATATTAATTGCCAAATAACAGTAGTTGGAGAATAAGAAAAATGCAGGCACCTGATTATATAATATTACTTAAATAAAATGTGTTTTTATAAGTGCTATTGGAAGTAAATTCCTCAATACTTTAATCACACAGAATGATGGAATCCTAGATTTTTTTTCTTGTATTTACTAAGAAAATGATCATGCCTCAAGTATATTAAAATGGAATAGGGAAAATTAAAAAATTGTTTTAAGTTGATTTGCGTGTGCTGTGCGTATGTGAGAGAGAAAGAGAAAGAGAGAAAAAGAGAAAGGGAAAGACAGAGAGGTGGCTGCAGTGAATTGATAAGTTGCAGGATAGATTTTAAAGTTTTGTCTTTTGCTTTCTACATTTTCTTTTCCTTAGGCTCAAGAGAACAATCAGTAATATCTCAGATGCCTGCTGGTAACATCAGCAGAAAGAGTGAGAGGTTCCCAGAAAATTAAAGATGAGATATAGTTTTCCTGACATAAGAAAAGTCATTTTTTGTCCCCAGCTATTTTCAATGATCTATACCCCACCTGTGTACTTGCCCAAGCACACTTCTTCCAAAACTTCCTGGGAGGTTCTTACAAAGAAATGCAAAAACCTCACTAGTTAAGGATTTTGAGGGAACAAGGCAATGGGAAAACTAACAGTCACCACCAGACCAGGAAATAGCCTAAGCTATTGAGACAATAAATCAGTGGTAAAACTCCTAGTGCTATTTCAAAAGTAATCAAGGCCTTGCATTCCTTTGTCCAGAAAATGAGCCCAAGACCCCATCTAGTTTATATCTGCTCTTGAAGCCTGCAGAGTCCCTTTCCCTTGTCCAACATTTACCTCTGCTTTATTCTAACGTTGAAGTTTCTGCCCTCGGTGGAATACAAGCTTCATTCAGGTGAACATGCAATACATATTGCACAAATACATATGTGGATGTGCATGCATCCACAACCTATGACCAACCATACACGGGATAATAAAACTCTCCCTTCTGAGTATTCATCTTAAATATTAAATAAAAATCTCTCTCCTGTTAAAACAGTCAAGGCTTTGGAACTTATTCCCTGTGATCTCCTTGTATGTTGTAAACAAAGATTCCTTTGTTTGACAACGCCACCTGTTTCTGGGATTCACCAAAGACAGACCTCAGTTAGTTCAGTTACTGTAATGGCTTTCACTACTCTGATTCTACCTCTGCAAGTCTCCAAATTTAACTATTTTTTTCTCCCAATTCTGCATGTTCTTGTCTTTAAACTGCAACTCTGAACAGATGATTTGCTTGTTTAAAAAAAATCAAGAAAAGGGAGTAGTAGTCAACATTGTTACTTTGAACTTCCTGCCCTAAGGGGCTCTCCTGTTGTTTCTCTTTGACTTCCTGGAGTAAAACGACAGAAATTTGGAAATACATCACTCCCCAATCCAGATTACTGACAGAACAATTTATACTCTTAGAAAAATATTAGTTTAAAAGATCATATAATTAAATACTTAAGCATGTAGTGTAATATAGTGGTTTACAAGAAATATATTTTGGCCATCTGAATATTTGGTTTTCAACCATGGCTACTGACTCACAGCTCCTAAAACTCTTGGACTTTCCTGTGATAAGGGTGAGAGAGGTGTGTTTTGTTATGTTAATGAAGTGACCTTCAGACCTCACTCAAGGCAAGGGCTGTTTGCCTGAAGGACCAACCACTTGGTGAAAGCCTTCATAACTTTTTGCCCAACATGCCTCCCCTTCCCCCCAATTCAGCATTATCTGGGGAGGGAAGAGGAGCTGGAGATTAGATCAGCAAATGACAATGATTTAGTCAGTCATGACTATGTCATGAAGCCTCCACAGAAAACCTGAAAGGACTGGGTTCAGAAAGCTTTTAGTTTGTTAAATGTATGAAAAGGCAGGAAGAGTGGCAGTCTTACAGAAGGTAATAGAAGCTCTGTGCCCATTCTCCATACCTTGCCCTGTGCACTTCTTTATCTATCTATTGATTTAAATCTTCTATTATATCTTTTAATAAGCTGGCAAACATAAATTAAGTATTTTTCTGAGTTTTGTGAGTCCCTGTAGCAAATTAAAAGAACGTAAGAAGTAGGCCCCTGGGACCTCCAACCTGTAGTTGCTCAGTCACAAGCACAGGTAATAACCTGGGGCCTACAGTGAGACTGGCATCTGAGGTGGGGTTGGAGATAGTCTTGGAGGACTGATCCCGTAACTGATGAAATCTTACGCTATGTTCAGGTAGATAGTGTCAGAATTTAGTTGAATTCTTGGAGATCCTGCTGTTGTCTGAAAATTATTTGGCATTGTTGGTATGATGTCCTAAATCCCAAAACGATATAGCTACCTCAAAATAAGAATAAGGTTGACAGCTTATATATAATAAGTGAGTATATCAGGGATTTAAAATATACCCAATAAATAATATAAGGAAATAAGGAAAGAGTTTGAAATAAAAACAAGAATAAGAACCTAGTGGTACTAATAGATTAAATATATGTAATCTAGTTGAATTAAGAATACAATGGATAGAATACGTAATGGATTCAATAGAGATAAGAAGTCACTTAAGGATATAGTCATCTGGATACCAGCAAAGCATTAAAATTATCAATATAAAAGAGGTGTAAGATGTAGGTGATGTGTGTGGAACAAAAGCTAGAGAAAAAATTAGATTTCCTTACTACTCATAGCCTGTTGACAAGTCCTTGATGTTCCTCTGGGGACTCAGCTGCTTCAATGTGGACACGTCCACTCAGGGCAAAAAGCATTCTTAGTCCACCCCCCAGGATACTGAAAATCTACTTTCACATGTAAAAATTACTTTGGAAACTTATTTATCTCTACTTCCCACCCCTGCCCTCAAGATATACATTGGCAATCATCTCCCAAGCATATACCCACTGATACACATCAGAAGAGTCTCTTCCCTAAGTTTTTACTAAATAGTAATAAATGACCTTTCCCTAACAATAGCTAGCCCCCTCAAGGTCCTGGAAACCTTGTTTATAAAATACCTTGGAGGCTTGTGCTATCCCTAACCTCCTCCCAAATTGAAAGTATATAATCAGCCACTCTTCATGACACCTCTCTCTCTCTCTCTCTACTCCAAATAAATAAATAAATAAGTATTTTTTAAATAAAATAAAATAAATGACTTTTTTTTAAATGAAAGAAGAAAAAAGGAAAGAAATATTTGAATATTAATGTACATCTATTTCTCAAGCATAAAATAGTCAAGACACTGGATTAAAACTTACATACAGGAAAAGAAAGAAAATATTCATAACTATAGTTGACTCTATGAATCCCACACTAGGGCATACATACCAAAGACAAAAAAAAATCATATTGTTAGAGAGGAAAAAAGAATTCATTAATAAAGAAACAAGAATCAGACTGACAGAAAATTTTTAAATAGCATCAGATATAAAAAAGAATGAAGTAATAGCTTTATTATCTTGAAAAAAATAATCACAAATGTAAACTTTTAGATCCTTATAAAATGTCATTGGAATAGGAAGGCATAATAAAAAAATATTTTCAGGAATACAGACCACAGATAATTGCCTTAATTTGTGTAGGCAGCACTTAAATACTAATATTATTTTAACAATTAAAATGTACTCTATGACCTATGGGGTGGGGGAAAAGAGGATGACCAAGTCATCTTGAAATAATTCAGTTTTATGAAAAAAGTAAAAAGATCGAAAAAAAGACTTGAAGAAAAGAGAGGTAAAACATATGCATAATAAAAATAAATAAATAAATAAACAACTGGTGTGCCTGGGTGACTTAGTCGGTTCAAGTGTCTGCCTTCAGCTCAGGTCATGATCCCAGGGTCCTGGTATTGAGCCCTGCATCAGGCTCCCTGCTCAGTGGAAAGTCTGCTTCTCCCTCCATTGAGAAAAGAAATTTGACTTATTTATTTGAGAGAGATAATCTTTAAATTTTACTTATTTATTTGAGAGAGATTGAGAAAAGAAAAACATGCACACAGCAGGGGGAATAACAGAGGGAGAGGGAGAAGCATCCCACTGAGCAGGGAACCCCCTGTGGGGCTCTATCCCCGGACCCGGGTATTATCACCTGAGTTATAGTTAGACACTTAACTGACTGAGCCACTCAGGTACCCCAATAAATACAATCTTTAAAATAATAATAATAATAATAATAATAAAGAAATAATATTTCAGATAGTATGATTTATTTTAATGTAAGACTTGGTATAAAAACAGGATGACATACTTGTCTAATTATAGCAAAAGACTTTGATAAGTTTAGATGCAGTAGTACATAAAAAATTTAACTTCTTTCATTAACTGATAATTTAATTAGATTAAACTAAGAGACATCAAAATTTAGAGAATCTAATAGTCCTGATCTATTAATAAATGTAGCCATCCTGACCCCAAAACAATAGTCTTCAGTAAGTATATAAGCATAAGTTGAACATTTACACAAACAGGCCATTATTTAGGCCAGAAGTATATGCCAATAAATTGCGAGAGTTAAATATCAGGCTATATTTTCCAAGAATAAGGCAATAAAATTAGAAAGCAATGACCAAAGTATTAAATTCATATAATTGGAAGTTAACTTCATACCTACAAAGAAATAGTACAGCTAATTCAGAAATTTTTAGAATTACAGTACTTTGGTAATATCAACTCTCAAAATGAGTAACGGACAGGTGGAGGAAGAGATCCTATGGAGGAAGAGATCCTATGGAGGAAGAGATCCATAGGGAACTTTGTGAACAGGCTCTCAGAAATCCCCAAAATGTGGTGTGGGAAAACCAGAGTAAAGAGATAAATTGGACCACCCTACCCCAGGGAAGAGCACCCTGATCTAGGCATGTGGGATGGAGGACCACCCTGCCCTAGGTGTATGGGGTGGGTCATGTGGGGTGGGTGTCTCTATGATAATCACCTGTAACCAAAAAAGAATAATCAGACCCGAAAAAGGAAGTAAGCCACTGAAGGAGTTATTGATAGAGATGTTAAAAGGATTAAAGTTGCCTGGTTACCTTTTTATAAAAAATAAACCCTGAAGGCACTCATTGTTAACTGTGTGGGGACCTCTCTTAGTTGTGAGAGCTTTTTCTATATATTCACTTGATAAACTTCTGTCACTTACTCACTCTCCATTGCCCACGAGATTCCTTCTTTGACTCCAAGAGACAAGAACCTAGCTCTCCCACATCATTCCCTAGAGTTAAGTATCAGGCTATATTTTCCAATGATAAGGCAATAAAACTAGAATATAATGACCAAAATATTAAGTCCATGTAACTGGAAGTTAACTTGATACCTAAAAAGAAATAATACAGCTAATTCAGAAATATTTAGAATTACTGTACTATGGTAATATCAATCGTGAAAACAAGTGACAATAATTAAAGGTATTAAGGAAATCTAAACGTTTAATTGTATTAATTCAAAAGAAAAACAAAACAATACAACAAAAACACCGAAGCATAAAACAACAAAACAAAACAAAAAGACTATAAAGGCAAAACCTAAGAATGACAGCAGTAATAACAAAATGTTATAGAAACAAACAAATTTTTGGAATAGATTAATAAAAAAGATTTGACCAATGAGTACTGGTCAGGAATACTCAGAGATGATGAAGATAAAATAAAATACTAAATGAAATGTATAAAAACTAAATTATAGACCTAAGAGAC
This sequence comes from Mustela lutreola, assembly GCF_030435805.1. Taxonomy (NCBI): domain Eukaryota; kingdom Metazoa; phylum Chordata; class Mammalia; order Carnivora; family Mustelidae; genus Mustela; species Mustela lutreola. Next base: position 63,987,055 of record NC_081305.1, on the reverse strand, counting down.
TGATTAAAAATGCTTCTAGAAAAAGAGTCTAATTTTAAGACAATAAAATTAATAGCACCATAGAGAAAACTGTATTTGTGACATAGGGGATCAATTAGAGATGATAAAGTATTTCCTTAAATATCAAAGATAACAATTAGACTCAGTGGCTCAGTCAGCTAAGCCTCTGCCTTCACCTCAGATCATGATCCCAAGGCCCTGAGACTGAGCTTGACTCCCTGCTTGGTGGGGAACCTGCTTCTTCTTTTCCCTCTCCCTCTGCAGCTTCCCCTGCTTGCGCTTGTTCTCTCTCTCTCTCTCTCTAAATAAAATTTTAAAAGTTAAAAAAATTAAGAAATAAGCATCAAAGATTAATCCATAAGGTAAACATATTTATTAAAGTGATTAATTAATTTATATTAAAATTAAATATTTCCTTGCAATTAAGTACAGTGTGGAGAAAAAGTTAATAGACAACTGACATAGGAATGAACAATACTTAAAATATTTAAAACTGACAAGGAATTATTAGATTTAGGCTCCATGATGATCTCTATGTATGTGCATATAAAACACCTTAAAATACTTTGTAGGAATGTGGAGATAAAGGGGGAAAAAATAGCTCAACTTGAAATGACTAGTTGGTTGCCACTGTGTTTTATTTACATTTTCCACCACTTTTTTGGTCAATGAAATTATTTTACATGTATCTATTATTATCTTGTAGGATGTTATACTAATATCATTATTAATGAATATGAGAATAAGAATATGATGCCTCATTTCATCATAATTGTTAAAAATGATCCCTGAAGCTGGTAAATGCAGGAAGCCAGAAACAGATATAATAATTAGCACCAGTTCAAAAGCTTGTCCACCTGGAACCCGTAAGAAAATCCAACTAGATCCTGAAAATAATGAGTGATTTGAGGAAAATGGACAGGGATATAGATTTCCAGGTGCTTTTTACTTATAATGGCAATAGCAACTTAGACAATGTAATGGAAAAAAAATCTATTAATTGGCAGTAGGAAAATTATTAAAAAAATATAAACCATAAGCCAATGAACTTGGGAAAATTATGAAGAATCTACATAAACATAAAAAGAAACAATATGAATGTGCCAAGGCACATTCACATTTTTAAAAATAAGTTAAAGGGGGAACAATATGCCATAATACATATATCAATGTTTTTCATAGAAGTTTAGTATAAAAAGTAAACATTTTAAATAATTTATTTGGAAAATGATATCACATATCTGAAAAACTTGGAAGAAGAAATGGATAACCATGACTAAACAAATGTAGCAGAAAAATGATTTACAATAATAGATAAAAGCTATTCAAAAATGCAGTGAATATTGGCCAAAGCTTAGAAAAATCAATAAAATATAAAATATAAAATGAATTCATAAGTGAAAAATAGAACCCTATTAAATCTAATTTGGAAAGAACTAATAATTTTTTTTTGCCTGAATCTGCTCTGCCTTTCACTAGGTGGGACACTGACCAAGCCCACTCAGCTCCTCTCTCATGCCCAGTAATAGTAAAGTCAGGGACATTAATTACTTCTGGGATGAATTTTAACCACTGTGGATAGGATGCAGAAGCCAGTGGGTTAAACAGATTCTTTCTTGTTTCAGGAAAATAATTCTGAGATGTATTCTGTGCATTAGGATTGATGCTCAGTTGTCTACAATCATAATCCACTCAGTCTGAACTCATATATGTTTCTCCTGGACCACTTAGCTCTTCTCATTCTCTCCTCTTCCACGTGATCAAATCCCAAAATAATTATTTAGGCTGTGTATGCAAGTCCTGATTTTGAAGGGAAACTCAGTTACAGAAAGAGATGAAAATAAAGATACAGGGGAAAAAATGGTGCACTTGGGTGACTCAATTAGATAAGCATCTGACTCTTGATTTCAGCTCAGGTTGTTATCTCAGGGCGATGAGATGAAGCCCCTATAGGCTCTGTGCTGGGCAAGGAGGTTGCTTAAGATTCTCTCTTCTTATCCCTTTCCTTCCACCCCTCACCTCCCATGCTGTCTTTCTCTTAAATAATAAGCACTGCTGAACTATCTTAGATTCTGTACCTTCTCTCCAGACATGAACTTATCACTGGCTTTAACTCTTGAAAAATTCATTAGACAAATTAATGTGGTGAAGAAAGCAATATGAGAAAGCCTATTAATCTGATGAGCATGGAACTGAACAAACCCTATAGATACTTATCCTTTGACTTCTAGCCTATCAATACCTACAGTGAGTCACATACACTCAAGATTATTGTTTTTATTGTATACTTCATATATTCATTAATTTTTGACTCGTTAAAATTTGTTGAAGTGTTAAACTATGGTAATAAACAAACTTTTAATTAACTTTTCCTCCTATGATACAAATATAACTTGCACTTGAACTTTAGCTAATTTTAAGTTCTAAAATTGTCAAAACAAAATGATCAAGGTTTCTAGATTATTTACTGTATTTCTAGATTATTTACTGTTCTATCTCTTCTGTATAAAGAAAATGAATGCTTGGGGCTCTTGGGTGTCTCAGTGCGTTAAAGCCTCTACCTTCTGCTCAGGTCATGATCCCAGAGTCCTGGGATAGAGCCCCACATCAGGCTCTCTGCTCAGCAGGGACTCTGCTTCCCTTCCTTTCTCTCTGCCTGCCTCTCTGTCTACTTGTGATCTCTGTCTGTCAAATAAATAAATAAAATCTTTAAAAAAAAGAAAATGAATGCTTGTTAACTAAATGAATGCTTTACTGAACAAATTAAATACGGAAGTAGCATTTTATTTTATCATGCTTTACATAGTAAACTATAATATTATATCACTGGTCTACAAATAATCTACTCACATAGTGATTTGGAAGCTTTTAGCAAAAGAATTCTTCCTCCTGATTGTAGTATAAAAGCCACAGAAATATACAGAAGACTCCGAGGATAGAAAGTTAAATCCAGTTATCCGTGATGCCTTGAGTAGGACCTGACCTATGTATGTCCTGGGATGCACTAGTAACTGTTACATGTGATAGGATTATATTTAATATATACAGTTTCATTTACTTCACAAAGGAGATATAAATTTGAGAATAAAATATTTGATGAATCTATAAAGTCTATATCTATTTGTAACCAATGTGGTAGAATTAAGATGTTAATTTGAAAAAAAAAATTCATTGAACACATACACATATTCAATTGTTTTTATATATATAAACAGCATTATTTATTTATGTAAATAAATGCATTGTCAGTAAAATAAATTTACTTATCAATCATAAGGGTAATTTTAAGTACTAAGAATAAGAAATATGTGAAAAGATAAGTGTTCAAGAGTGCAGTTTGTGGTAATTAATACAATATGATAGGCTCATAAAAAAGATATATTACTTGAACTTAAAAGCTTCTATAATTAAGCGATGACCACTTGAAATTTGTAATTAGTCTTGCTGCAGTTTTTCCTTGCACTTACTGCCCTTCCCCAGAAGTTCATTAAGAATTTCTGTGAATGTCCTTATGTTTAATCTCATTCATGGATTCCACTGCTGCTCACAAAACAAAGTCAAAAAGAGAAGTAACTCTATGTGGCACTCCATCCACAAGCAATACATTCATAAATAATTAAAAAGCTCTCTACTTCATTTGTTACCCATTCAGCTGATAATTTAAATGAGTAACTGAGGCCATTTTATCATCATTTTTAATAGAATGTGACTCAGAAACTTCACAGTGTTATTTAAGAAGAAATGTTCCTGTGTTAAGGTTTTTATTTTTTTTAAATCAACAAAATAATTTTCAAGTATTAAAAGCAAATGTCTCCTTTTCCTCCAAGTTTCCTTGCTATGTCCAAGTTATAAATAAATACATTACAATCGTATTTTGAGTAGTAGATAAAAACAAATGGTTTGACACTGTCTGTGGGTTGAGTGTCTGGGTTAACTTGTATAAATATCTGAACTCAATGTATTTAGACTTTATTAGATGGTTTATTTTAGACTATTTAAAAATACATGCTCAGATAATGACTTAACGTTATTTTATTCATTTTAATAAATAAATTATTTTATTTTATTATGTTTAGATATTTATTTATTAAATTAATGATTTAATATTTAATACTCTAAATTTGAAATATTTTAAATTATAAAAAATATTTATTTAATTAAATTGATATATTTAATATAAATATTTAGTAAATTATTTAATCATTATTATAATTATGCAATACATTATGTATTGTGTAATAATTGCATTTTAATAAATAAATAAATGTATTATTTACATTATTTTATTTTATTTTATTTAGTTGACAAAGAGAGGGAGAACGCAAGCAAAGGGAGCTGCAGGCAGAGGGAGAGGGAGAAGTAGGCTCCCAGCTGAGCAGAAAGATCAACCTGGGGTTCCATCCCACGACCCTGGGATCACCACCTGAGTCGAAGGCAGATGCTTAACTGACTGAGCCATCCAGATGCCCAAGGCTTTGTATTCTTAGCTTCTAAATATTGATGCTGCTTCATCTCTGGAGTTAGTAAATTGATGTTGAGAATTCATATCAAAGAATTGATAGTAGCTGTTAAACAGAAACATGTAATTTAGGGGAAAAAAAAGAACAGAAGGAAGAGAAAGGGCAAAAGTCAAAAGCACGTTAATATAAAATTTAATTAGATAAATAAAGCTGATATTCCTAAAGGGGCCTAATAAAAGAGCTGCAAAGAGCTGATAGGATTAGGAAAATTGTCCACTCCTGGTCATTTCACAATTTTAAACTATTCCTTATTAATAAATATACTTAGCTCCAGAAACACAACCACATAAGGACATTTCCACCAAGTTTCCTCTAACAGCATTTAAAAATTAGATGTTCAAACAATGTAGTTCATTATATGTTGCTTCTGTATCTTAAAGTTTAAACACTTTCTGTGACACATTTTCTAACAATTAAAATTTATATATATATATATATATATATATATATATATATATACACACCCCTTATCACTAAATGGAAATTATATATATATATATATAATATATATATATATATATATATATATATTATATATATATACCTTATCCCTAAATGAAACCTTTCTTTGTTTATTAGCTTAAATAGGTAAATTAGCAACAACAACAACAACAAACAACTAATATTATAGAGGTAGGAACAATTTAACTTTTCATTCATTGCTATTTTCTAAAAATTCCTATTTTATTTTTTTCTCAAGTCTGTCATAATAATTTTCTAAATCTCCTGCCTTATTCAACTTTTTTCTTTTAGTGGAAATCTCTATTTCATATTTATTTTCTCTTCCTCCACTCTTTGCTCTAATAATTCAATGTATTATTAGATTTTCTGTTTTTCTCTTTATCCAGATATATCTTTTCTTTCTTTATTTACTTTTTAAATAATTTGATTTGCTGGCATTTTACATCAGTACATGCTTTCTTATGGATGTTAGAAATGTCTGTGGAACTACTAGAATAAACTTTTTACCTTTAAGAAGTTTACAGTCTAGAGTGCCTGGGTGGCTCAGTTGGTTAAGTGTCTTCCTTCAGCTTAGGTCATGATGCCAGGGTACTAGGATCCAGTCCTGCATCAGCTGCCTGCTCAACGAGGAGTCTGGTTCTTCCTCTCCCTCTGCCCCTCCCCGCCCACTCTCTCTCTCTCTAATAAATAAATAAAATCTTAAAAAAAAGACTGAAATCTGAGACTAAATTACTAAATTCAGTCTTAATATAAGACAGCTAAACAAAGCAATGATCACAACTGGAAAATTTAGTCAGATCATGGTTTAACATTTTTGGTTGACACAGGACTTCTTTCAGTAACACCTTTCCCTAAATATCAATTTCTATTTAAGGCAAAAATTTTGACAAGAAATTCAGATCCTTCTCATCATTTTCATATCAATTTAATGTGACATCCTCGGAGTATATAATCAAATATGTAATTATTCTATCTGTTGCCTTGTATATTGCCTGTATCTTTTTCAGACTCAAAGTTACATTGAGGTAGAGCTTTTTTGTTTTGTTTTTTTTTAAAGCAGAGATTTTTAAAGTGTTTGATATATACAAGATGCTTAATAAGTGTTTACAAAACCTATGTATTTCAGAAGCCTTAAACAGGCTTTAAAATAATGTAGGTGATATTAGTAGTCATATCAAACAATTTGTAGGTTTCAGTCATGTAAATAACTACATTTCTCAGAGACAGAGAAACATACAAATGATCTGGGTCCAGTAGGATAATGCTAGCATGTGTTGTAAATTCTCTTATATGACCCTATTCTTGCAAGAATTGGTGATGTGGCAGAAAAAAAGGTATCACTATCTTATACTTTATTTTTTAAAGAGATTTATGGAAGTTGTTAAATTCTTACACTACCCCTTTGTTTCAGTGGACCCAATTTCCGTGGTAATGGTGAGAGGAAAGTAGGCACTTTAGGCAGCAGCAAAAATCTCCTACAAGGCACTATAAAATAAGGCTTGTTCTAGATCATGGGTCTGTCCAAAGGGGAATGTTAAGGGGTAGGATGGATGATGGATGCATTGTGGACTTATAACTATAAGATTAATACTGTTATGCCCCAATAATGGGTCTATGATTATAGGAGTGAGACTGATGTAAAGCGAAGGTCAAGCAAAGCTTTATTTCATGCCAAGCATCAAGAATCTAACCGAACATTCGGGGCCACACCTCTTACGAGAGAAGGCAACCCTTCTCTGTTTCACAGTCTAGCTGTTAAGGGCAAAGGCCATGCAGTCAGGCCTGGCCACGCACAGGTGACCAATGAGATTTTAACACACACAGGAAACTCCACAGTGAGGCTAGGTGACCAATTGAGGTTCAATTTACCCTAGTATAGACATTTGACCCAGCCTATTACACCTTGATTAGGATTGGTGCCAAAAAGGTTCCCAAAGGGTGGAGGAGTGGGGCATACTCCTTAGTATCTAGGGAGACAAAATGCGAACACCGCCACCCCCACTTCCCCCCACAGATTGATGTCTCCACCTGGCCTGACCCACCCTTGTATATGTGCTTTGTTACCTGGAGCTTATTTCCAGGATTTGTTTTTAAGTGAATCCCCTGGGGGAAGGGGAGCAAGGACAGTTTAAGGGTTAACCTCAATGAAAGCCTCTTGCTAAAATATAAAAATATAAAATAGGTCCTTACATTACTCAGTAGGGAAAGTCCGAGTGTGGTGATAAAGAAGTGATGTAACTTGCATTGCACATTTTATTTTTAAAACGTTTAAGTTGTATTTTTCCCTGCCATGACATCATACTTTATCTTCATCTCTGTCTACTAGTTTAAAACTAGTTAAACAAACTCAACAATTTTTTTAAATATTGTATTTATTTATTTGAGAGCAAAAGCCAGAGAGAGAGAGAGAGAGAGAGCATGAGCAATACGGGGCTCAATCCCAGGACTCTTGAGATCATGATCTGAGCCAAAGGCAGACACTTAACTGACTGAGCAAATGAGACTCCCACAAACTCAACAATTTTATAAAATGTTTATTTGTTGGGGTGCCTGGCTGGATCAGTCAGTAAAACATGTAACTCTTGATCTTGGGGTTGTACATTTGAAATCCACCTTGGGTGTAGAGGTTTTTAAAAATAAAATCTTTAAAAAATATTTTTTCATTTTTTTATTTAAGCCATTGTATGGCAGTGTTGATCACTATATTGTATACCTGAAACTAATATTAACCTTATTTTAACTAACTGGAATTTAAATAAAAACTTTAAAAATAGGGGCGCCTGGGTGGCTCAGTGGTTAGGCCGCTGCCTTCGGCTCAGGTCATGATCTCAGGGTCCTGGGATCGAGTCCCGCATCGGGCTCTCTGCTCGGCAGGGAACCTGCTTCCTCCTCTCTCTCTCTCTCTGCCTGCCTCTCTGCCTACTTGTGATTTCTCTCTGTCAAATAAATAAATAAAATCTTTAAAAAAAAAAAAAACTTTAAAAATAAAATAAAAATAATAATCATAAAAATAAAAAAGAGGAAAAATTATTTGGCAGGCAATTTTCTTAATTGCATTATTATTTATTATTATTATCATAGTCTGTGTGTGTCGGTGGGAAGTGGCTGGTATTACAGTCAGTTCCATATCTGTGTTACACTGAGGTCCATGTATGTAGTCAGTCTTTTTTTTTTCTTTTAATTTATTTTCAGTGATCCAAAATTCATTGTTTATGCACCACACCCATTGCTTCATGCAATAAATTCTCTCCTTAATACCCACCACTGGGCTCACCCAACCACCTGCCACCCTCCTCTTCAAAACCCTCAGTTTGTTTCTCAGAGTCCACAGTGTCTCATGGTTTGTCTCTCCCTCCGATTTCCCCCAGCACACTTCTCTCCATCTCCCAGTGTCCTCCACGTTATTCCTTATGTATTGAGTCTTATAAAAACTTTTATTTCTTTCCCTATTCTGCTTTGCATATGCTTACCTTAGATGTTAAAATGTTATAAACCTCTCCTGCCTGGTCCATTTTCTCTCTCTGCTCTCATGATTTCTCATGCTCTCCCTGCCAACCCCACATGCCTTACAATATCTGGATATGACTAATCTCTTCCTGAGCTACTTTATTCTACTCTGCCATATGGTTGCCCTTCCCTCTTCTGTACCATAACTTCTATCCCCTGCATTTGTGCTTTAACAATACCTAATTCTTTTCACTACATCTGTATCTTTGAGGTCAATACTCGGTAGTGCAATCGCTGGGTCATAGGCTAGCTCTATTTTACTGGAAAGAAGGGCCATATGCACCCCAGTGTTCGTAGCAGCAATGTCCACAATAGCCATTCTGTTGAAAGAGCCAAGATCCCCTTCAACAGACAAACGGATAAAGAAGATGCGATCTATGGATACAATGGAATATCACTCAGCCATCAGAAAGGATGAATACCCAACTTTTGCATCAACATGGATGGGACTGGAGGAGATTATGCTAAGTGAAATAAGTCAAGCAGAGAAAGTCAATCATCATATGGTTTCACTTATTTGTGGAACCTAAGGAATAGCATGGAGGACATTAGGAGAAGGAAAGGAAAAATGAAGTGGGAGAATTGGAGGGGGAAATGAAACATGAAAAACTATGGACTCCAAGAAACAAACTGAGTGTTTTAAAGATGAGAAGGATGTGGGGATGGGTGGGTGAGCCTGGTGATGGGTATTAAGGAGGGCACATATTGCATGGGGCACTGGGTGTTTTACACAAACAATGAATCATGGAATACTACTTTAAAAACTAATGATGTATTGTATGGTAACCAACATAACGTAATTTAAAAAAAAAAAGGAGGGGGACAATACCTAACACTCAATCTTTGCTAGTTTCTTGTTTACCTCCTTTTAAGAGTAAGCTCATTAGTGGTTTTTTGTTTGTTTGTTTGTTTGTTTTGTCTCAACTAAAAGAAGAAAAATAATACACATTATCTTGAAAACTTTTTGAACAGTGTACAAACCTTAGTCAAGTCCACAATGTCTCATCTCTTATTCCTCCTAACATGGCTAAGTTGAAAAACCCTTTATCTGGGAAAAGATCATTCTCCTGCCACCTTGTGTAAGATTTTGGCTTTAGCTTAGATTATCCTTTCTTTCCTTTTCTGAAAATAAGTTGAAAATATTAATAGCCTCAGTTTCTTCTTCCAAAATATGACTGCTTCTTTACCAAGTGCAAAAGCAACCCATTTTGACCATAGTAAATAGCTTGGACCTACTTTTTTGGCTCACTGTTTTAGTGAGACAAGTGGAGTGAAGATGACACACCATTTCCAAATGTATTAATAATTGGTAGACCATACTTCTAAATTGAAGTTTTGTTGCCATAAAACTATGACCAGACTCGCTATAATTACAGAGTTAAATTCTTTATATTTACTATATTTGAAATTACCATATAATACCAAAATAAAATTATGATTATGTGAAGAGTCTGTAATATTAAGATGACTTTGAAATTATTGCTTATCTAAATGAAATTTCCCATTTTATAATCTTGCATTGGCTTCCGTTGTCATTTCCTATTTAAAATCTATTAGAAGGTACTCTTATTCTCCCTTAAGTGGGAAGTCAAATGTGGAACAAATTCATCCCAAAGGAACTGATTCTATATTCCACTGAAGACCAGGTGGCTTCCATGTGGCATTTAGACTCTTGCATATTGTTCATCGCCTACAACAAATGGGGGTATGCTCTTTAGTAAACTAATTCAACTCAATTAGAGACATTGTCTTCAAGGAATAACATCATAGAGACTAGAATCAGAATCATACTTTTGGGAAAATTGGGCCCAGGTTTTTTTTGTTTTGTTTTGTTTTAAGATTTTATTTATTTATTTATTTGACAGACAGAGACCACAAGTAGGCAGAGAGGCAGAGAGAGAGGGGGAAGCAGGCTCCCTGCTGAACAGAGAGCCTGATGTGGAGCTCGCTCCCAGGACCCTGAGATCATGGCCTGAGCCGAAGGCAGAGGCTTAACCCACTGAGCCACCCAGGCGCCCCTGGGCCCAGGTTTTGATGGCTTCTTTCCTCAATCTTATAAAACCTATTTGAACTCTACTGGATGCAAGAACTGCTTAAAAATATTTGGTCCCTTGTAATTTTAACCTTCCAGTATTCAATGCACCTGATCCATGTAATATCCTATAGTATTTTTGTCAAATGAAGACTCTCAAAGTGTGTTTCTTGGGAGACACTTTTCAATTGGTTGCTTACATTTCTGCATTTATTATTTGTTCTAGACTATCCTTTGAAGATGGCTGTATTGAATAGACTTGGAAGACAGAAATAGTATCTTTTTTTTAACTTAACCTGTTGTGTTTGCAAATATTATCTGCCTCTGTTTTGATTCTTCTTGTGGGAACTGATATATAACTGATATATAACTCAGAACTGATATATAACTCCCAGCCCTACACACACACACACACACACACACACACACATAAAACTGTTAATATTCTGACTACCTCTATTGCTGTGAATAATAAACTATATTATTTCTGAACCATGAGTCTGCATCTTCTATCAACACCCAAGAAACCACGGCAGACTCATACACCAGCTTTCAAATAAGGGAAAATAATCTCAGATGCTTTAAATTTTTGATAGTGTTACCTACTTCTGAACATATGACTGAACACATATAAAGCTGGAGCCATGACCATTTAGAGCTTCTTCTGTGGAAGAACTATGCATTCACTAGTAAACAAAAGTAGTTTCATCTTTTTTTTTTTTTTTTCCCTCCTGGAAACCATTTCCTCTCTCACACTGTTGCTCAAATTGGATGGAGTCTAAGGTCCTTTGAGGAAATTTTTGTTTAATGACTCAAAATAAAATAGGAAGAGTCCAAAGTGCTAAACATAATTCTAGATAAAAGGTATAACATCATGCCAGAAAGGATAGTAATTTTATCTAACAACTGCCTGTTCACCCCTTTATTTGTTCATTAACTAATCTCCAAATTCCTGACTAAATCCCTTTTGTAAGCCAGAATGTGAGCTAAAAACTGGGATGTTAAAAAAGTTTTCATTTGAAATCCAGTTAGTTAACCTATATGGTTGTATTAGTTTCATGTGTTCAATATAACATATAACACTCAGTGCTCATCATGACAAGTGCCCTAATTAACCCCCATCACTTATTTAATCCATCACTCCTTTCAGATCCTCTCAAGTAACCATCAGTTTTTTCTCCGTAATGAAATGTCTGTTTCTTGCTTTGTTTCTCTTTCTATGTCTTATTATTTCCCCCTTTGCTTGTTTGTTTTGTTTCTTTTATTCCATATATGAGTAAAGGTATTTGTCTTTCTCTGACTGACTTATTTCACTTTTAGCATTATACTGTCTAGTTCCATCCATGTTATTGCAAATGGCAAGATTTCAGTCTTTTTTATGGCTGAATAATATTCCATTGTATATACATACCACTTATTCTTTATTCATTCATCAATTGATGGATACTTGGGCTCTTTCCATATCTTAGCTTTATAAATAATGCTGCTATAAACATAGGGGTGCTAGCATCCCTTTGAATAAGTTTTCTTATATTCATTGGGTAAATACACACCAACAGGATTGTTGGATCACAAAGGACTTCTATTTTTAAATTTTATGGAAATTCCATACTGTTTTCCAATATGGCTGTATCAGTTTGCATCACCACCAACCGTTCACAATTGTTACTTTTTCTTTCTTTTTCTTTTTTTTTAAAGATTTTATTCATTTGACAGAGAGAGATCACAAGTAGAGAGAGAGAGGAGGGAGCACGCTCCATGCCTGGAAGAGAGCCCGATGTGGGACTTGATCCCAGGACCCTGAGATCATGACCTGAGCGGAAGGCAGAGGCTTAACCCACTGAGCCACCCAGGCAGCCTCCACAAGTGTTACTTTTTCAGATCCTCTCCAACACCTTTTGTTTCTTGTAGTGTTGATTTTAGCCATTCTGACAGGTGTGAGGTGGTATCTCTTTCTAGTTTTGCTTTGCAATTTCCTGATGATACATGATGATGGACATCTTTCCATGTATCTACTGAACATTTGAATGTGTTCTTTGGGGAAACACTTGTTCATGTCTTCTATCCATGTTTTTATTGGATTATTTGTTTTTGGATGTTGACTAAAAACTGGATATTAAGTAACACACAAGACAGGTTTCCTTGAGCTTAAATTTTATTTGCATGAGTATCATTAACAGGAAAAAATATGCATATGTGTATGTACAAGTGTGTTTATGTATACATCTATCTATCTATCCTCTATCCCCTGTCTTCTAATTGTGGTAAATCCTGTCAGGTGGGGAATGAGATATTCTGAAGGAATATGCTGCTGGATATGTTGGGTAAGCAAATTTAATTGCACTCAGATGCATTGGATATAAGTGAATCACTCAAATGAGTTATTTAATATTATATAGAAACAAATTAAAATTTTATGTAGTTGAAAATAATAGGTAGTTAAAATAATTTTTGTTGTTTGTTGTTTCTGTGTCTTTTTTTGTTTATATATACTATGGTGTGAATGTTTATGTCTCCCAAAATCATATTATGAAATCTAACTCTGGAAGTGATAGTATTAAAACATAGGGGCCTTTGGGAGGTGATTAGGTCATAAGTGGGATTACAGTCCTTTTAAAGGAGACCCCAGAGAGTTCTCTTGCTTCATTCATCATGTACATTTACAGTGAGAAGATAGCCATCTATGAGGAAGTGGGCTCTCCCTGGATCTGCCCATTCCTTAATCTTGAACTTCTCAGTTCTAGAACTGTGAGAAATAAATTCCTGTTCTTTATAAGCTATTCAGTCTATATCATGTCCGTTATAGCAGCCTGCATGCAGAAGGACAATATGACCTAAAACGAGAGCAATAAATATAAAGTTTCAGTAAAGTCAGTTGGTACAATGTTTTTTTTACTTAGAGAAGACATGCTGCTTCATGTTAAACCGTGATATTGTATGTGTTTCTTGAAGGGCCACTTCTTACTCCTTTGTATGTTTTCCACAAAGTCCAGGATGATGCCTTACATAAAGGTAATATTTTATAAATACTGTTGGAAATATATACCTTTCTAAAATCCTATTTTGCCTACAGATTACTTGGATCCACTTTGCCTTGTGTAGAATATTTGAAATGTATTAAGAACAGAATGTCTCTCTAAATAACATTTAGAATCATCTTTAGTTTATGACTCCTGACTCATTTGTTTATGAAGTGATACTTACTGCAAGAACACTGAAGTTTGTAATATAATTTTTGAATTAATCACCAAGCTAGTTTATTATAACTTATGAAAAAACAATTTCTCATGTTGGTTTAATTCTGCTCTTATGTTATGGTCATGGCATTTTCATTAAAATAAAGTAGAAAATAGAAGTAAATAATAAGTGAAAAATAAAAAATAATAAATAAAAATATAAAAGTAAAACTCTTGTGAAATGTTAAACTTTTCTTACTTATTTTGTTTTGCTTTTCCTCTACCATGCTGGCAAAGCTGTATTTTGCAGATAGATACAATTTTCTAGTTGCTAGGTTTGTTACTGTTGCTAAAATTTTCAAAATATAAGAAGTTGAATAGTCATGGATTGTTTACTAAACTCCTTATCTACACATATAAAAATAAAACAATGATGGTGACCTGGGTATTTATAAAATTGTATTCTGTTTTTCCATATTATGTTTTACAATGTAATTAATAAAGATTCTGCATATATTAACACCCATCCCCTTCTATCTCATCTGTATGTCCATTACAGAGCATGTATGATTTCTATTCATTGCTATGTTGTGGTGAAGAGATTGTCTGAAGTAGTCCTATATTTATGCAGGTAGATCTTAAGCTACAGTGCTCTTGTTTATTTGCTTGTTCGTGATCAGTATGTCTGAAAGATGGTAACTATTGCATCAGGTATAACGATTAAAAAATATTATTGGTGCCTGATACACTGTGATGAAATAGGTAAGTCGATTTATAATTTGTTAATTAAATTAGGAAGGAGATTCCTTTGGATTTGTCCTTTATTAAGAGTTTTTATTTTTAAACGAATTCCTTGGGATGGTTTTTGTGTAATATATATCACATGCCTCAACCTTTAAATTTGAATGTAGAAAAGAGTCATCAGAATGAGCCTAGAAAATATTGTTATGAAATATTTTTGTTCTGTTATATTATGTTAACTTGGGAAATAATTGTAGCTATTTTTATTAACATTTCCTACTTTCCACATGCCCTTACAGATGAGATATCATGTTTTTCCTACTCTTTTTATCGTGGTTGTTATATTCTTCATGATCAATAACAATCAGTGAAAATTCATAACATTAATTTTCTTTGGGAAAGTGATATTTTAGCAAGAATCCATGACCAAAAATTTTAGCTGTTGTTCATCCAGTAGGTGAGACTATCAATGTTCCCGAAATTTCAAGAAATAGAACTTATTAATTGTGTTGGTTAATGTTTATTGTCTCTGAACTTAGAGGTGCATAATTCAATTTAAAATTTATTTTGAATTGAAAACAAGATCTTACTGAAGTTTAGTCATCCCACTTTATATCAGGCCTCCAGTACATTCTAATTTATTTATAGAAAATATCATAAACATGAATGTCACTTTTCCTATTGCAATTATACTGAAACTGCAATGACTCAAAGATGTCAGATCTGAATAACGCTACCTTTCTATAATTTCTGTTTCCTAGGAGGAATGGATATACCATTTTAGCATAATTATCCAACAGTATTCAAAACCACCATGAATTTTAAAACATAGTTATTACACCCTAAAAATCAAGTATGAAAATGTATAAACAACCAAGTCTCTATCTGTAAATGAAATACTCCCACACAGACTGGTTTTTAAAACTTTCTAACTTAAGGAATTTGATAGCACAGACTCAGGGTAGTAGTTTCAGTGCCTACAGTATACTTTCAGGGAGAGAGTAATGTAGGCTCTGAGTCACTTTCTGCCTAGAGATGACCTAATAGTGGTTCCGGCATTGTTTGTTTGTTTGTTTGTTTTTGAAAATACTTTCCTGGGCGTCATTCAGAAAATGCAGAGTTTGGCAATCTATATAAATTAAGGATGATCTTTTTGAATGTTTGTCTTTCACTACATCAAATTAACATAATTGGACAGAAATTCCACTAAATTAAGCATTGTTAGGAAACGTGTAAATTGGAGCTGCTCAAATTAGTTGCTCTTTGAACTATGTGCTGTTGGTTCAGGATTAGGTAAGGAGTTTGAAGGAAAACCTAAATCATTGCTTCCTTTTTTGAGAGAGTCTTAGCATATTTTCTTAAAATTAGCTGAAATAAACAATGTGTTTAGTCGCAAAGTGATTTGCATTTTTGCACAAACTCCCTATCTCCTTGAGAATTATAACAAATATTTCATGAAACATCATTGATCTTTACTTTGTTACACTGCTGTAAAGTACATTCAGAGTTGCCAGTTAAAAGTGTTAGTGTTGAGATTAAATGTCATGCATTTTTCTTCACTTCCATGCAAATGAACACAGTAATTTATTAAGACACAATGAAGAAAAAAAAAATTGACAATGAGTTCCAGATTTTAAAAATCACTTGCCATTCAATCCAAATTGTGAGTTTGATCGGTTACCGAACACTTTATAATGCACCCCTGGTAATTTTACAGAGATTATTTTTTTCTTACCAATTCTTGATTATTCTGTCTTGCAATGCAGAGAAAGCTAACTAATTTAAATTAAACTTCCGTTAATTTTGATTGTTATAAACTTAAAATTGATTAATTTCCATATACAGAGTTTAAAATGTTCAGAATTTACATTAAATATATATTCTGTGTATACCTTGGAAAATTATACTGAAAATTGAAATTAAAATGATGTTGTATATAGCTGCAAGAAGCCGCCTGTCCCATTTCATCTTACTATATAAGTTGTGTCAGGTAATTTATAAAATCCCTACTGCATAACAAATCTATTTTTTGTTGGAATGGGTAGTAATGTTTGTTCTTATTTCTAAATAAGAGTTGGTCTATGAGTGCATCTGCAACTGTATTTTTCCTACGTGGCTTCATGGTCTTGAACTGAGAAAGCTCAGAACATTAAACATCAAAATAATATAATTTGACATAATTAGACATCAAGGAAATGCAATTAAAATGACGCTGAAATATCACTACACACTTATCAGAATGGCTAAAATAAAATATAATGACAAGACCAAAAGAAAAAAATATACCATTTGATGATACACAATGGCAAGTTGTACCATAACGTAACCATCACAGGCTAGTGTAGTGTTAAATTTGTTTTTCTAAGCAATGTTTTGGGTCACTTACCACTTTTCAAGGATTTAAAGTGCTATCATTTTACTTAAAACTGTGAAATTTGGTCAGATTTAAATTTCAATTTATGTTAAAACATTCTGTAAACTGTGTTAAACTTTGACATTTGTTCCCTCTGTTCAGTGAATAACACTATATCATATTTTAAAAAATACACTAATTTTCATTTTGAAAAATATCCCTTTTTCCTCTTATGGTAATTATTAATATGAATTAATAGTAGAATTTGATATGGTTCCATATGACCATGAATACTTTATTGTATATTATCAAATTTAATAATGAATATAATGTACTTCTTTGGACAATTTTTACAGACCAGTCTACTCTTAAAAAAAAAAATGGAGACGCACTTCTTCAGTTCACACAAATTTCATTTTATTATATATAACCTCAGATAAATTTCAACAAATCATAATTTATTAAAATTATGTCTACTTAAAAATCTCATAGAAGAGTAAAACCATCAAAAATAAAAATAAACACACACAACACACACACATCACCCATGTATTGGCAAATCACAATTGCTGTAACAATACATTAGGCATTCCACAGTTAAGGGGTATCAAAATTTCCATCAGTGACAAAAAGATTTGTATCCAAATGGACTGATTTTCCAGAATCCAAGAAAAAGTCTCCTAGGGTTTATTTAAAGATAAATATTTGAACAAATACTTCTTAAATTTAGGAAATTCAGAACATACGATTAAAGAATATTTGCAGTGCAGACTATATTCAATCCTTCCTTCAAAATGTGCCTTTGAGTACATAATTCTGTTTTCTCTATCTAAATTGAGCTGTCGTCCAAGGAAGTTTTCTAAAATGTGTGTCTCTGTGTGATAAATGTTCTAAGACCTAACATGCTTCATTGTATTTTTACTGTGCTCTCAAATTTAATCAATAATTTGCCTTGATGTATAATATCTAGTTTCAAATATCTTTTCCATCTATACAAACACCCAGCTGTCTCCTTTATATGCAATTACTATTGAGAATTCTGCTGTCAGTATTATTCTTGTACATTTTAGGTGATCTGTTCTTCTCTTGGGCATCATTTATGCTCTTCTCTGTTTTTGATATTCTTAAAACTCACCATAAAATATATGAGTGGATTTTTTTTAGAGATTTTATTTATTTATTTGACAGAGAGAAATCACAAGTAGTTGGAGAGGCAGGCAGAGAGAGAGAGAGGAGGAAGCAGGCTCCCCGCCAAACAGAGAGCCCCATGCGGGACACGATCCCAGGACCCTGAGATCATGACCTGAGCCGAATGCAGCGGCTTAACCCACTGAGTCACCCAGGCGCCCTATATGAGTGGTTTTTTGTGAGTGTGGTTTTTGTTTGGTTTTGTTTCTGATTTCTGATATTTGGCATCATTTTAAGTCTGGTATCTTTTATCTTTCTTTAATTCTCCAAAATTTATCTCAGTACTTATTTAAATATTTTCTTTATTTTTTTTCTCTTCTGCTGCATTTGGGCAGAAGTCATTAATTTGTTTGTTTGTTTGTTTGTTTTTCCCAACTCACTTATTCATTTTACAGCTATATTCATCTTAGTCTCCATTTATTGTATTCTTTATTTCAACAATTTTCACTTAATTTATATTCACAGTATAGTATCTTTCTTTTCTTTGTATATGTATATCATTATTTTATCATATACTTTTAAGCTATTTTTAAAAATATTTTATTTATATATTTGACATTGAGAAATCACAAGTAGGCAGAGAGGCGGGCAGAGAGAGAGGAAGGGAAGCAGGCTACCTGCTGAGCAGAAAGCCTGATGTGGGGCTTGATCCCAGGACCCTGAGATCATGACTTGAACCGAAGGCAGCGGCTTAACCCACTGAGCCACCCAGGTGCCCCTTTTAAGCTATTTTTTAAAAGTACAGTCATTCTTTTTTTTTTAAGATTTTATTTATTTATTTATTTGGCAGAGAGAGATCACAAGTAGACGGAGGGCAGGCAGAGAGAGAGAGAGAGAAGCAGACTCCCTGCTGAGCAGAGAGCCTGATGCAGGATTTGATCCCAGGACCCTGAGATAATGACTTGAGCTGAAGGCAGTGGCTTAATCCACTGGGTCACCTAGGCGCCCCTAAGCTATTTTTTAAATTCCTGTTCCAATAACACTTGGATTGCCATATAAAGTTAACCACATCATCGTTTTTATGTAAGTAATTGTACTTTTTATGTGCATAGCTATTTTGGTCCATGAGTTCAGCTCCTCTTAGGATCATCAAATCTCTGTAAAGTCTGGGTATGCTAGGATTTTCTAAGCAACAATAAAATACATTGAAACCTGGTAGCTTAATTATAATAATGTTTTCTTTCTCAATCATTCACAATAGCATTACATTCTGAGTAGCTTCCTTCTATTTTGCAGCTATAGTGTTTGGAAAAACTTGAATTGTGATATCACTGTGATAATGTGAATTAGTCAGGGTTTTTCAGAGAATCGGGAAGAGAAAAAAAAAAAAGGAAGATATTCTCCAGGGCCAACTCTAGAAGTGACTATTAAAACATCTGTCCAAATTCAATTAAACAAAACTCAGAAATGCCATCTCCAGTGAAATACAAAGAAGACTATATATACTTCTGGGCACACACATCTCATTTGACCCAATGATGTACATCAATGAAAGACTGAAGGGCAATCACCACTCCATGGGAGAATTTAAAAACAAATTTACTAATGAGGCCAAGAATTCAGAATCACAAATACTTCAGAACTAATAATAACTGCCTTCACTTGATGTTATTCTATAAGATAAATCCTACGATCAAGTTTCAATTTTAAATTCTTACTATTTTAAATTCTTAAATCCTTATGAAGAAGCATCATTTGTAGGGAGCGGTTTTCATAATTTATCATCCATCAGCCTTTTTTAAGATTTTATTTATTTATTGGACACAGAGAGAGAGAGAGAGAGAGATTACAAGTAAGCAGAGAGGCAGGCAAGCGGGAAGGGAAGCAGGCTTCCTTTTGTGCAGAGCCCGATGTGGGGCTGGATCCCAGGACCCAGAGACCATGACTTGAGATGAAGGCAGAGGCTTAACCCACCACCCACGTGATGAGAGAGCCCCTCAGATGCCCCTCATCCATCAGTCTTAATTGTTTGGAGGAAAATGTGTGGATGAATAATGCCTTAGGGAGCTAATCTCTCTAAAGAATTTTCAAGTCTTTACTCCTTCAAGGTTTTTGCACAGTTCTGATAGCCTCTAAACATCCAGCTGATTTCTACAGTGACAGGCCTGTTAAAACCTGTCCTCAAACCAGGAATAGAGCATGAAACATACCAGTCAAGAGCAACTTTGAGTCTTTTAAGGAATTTATCATCATTTCTTTGTTTTTGGTTCATATCCGAAATAGTTCTATATTACACTTGCATAATTTCTCCAGAGCTGACTTTGAAGGAGGCATTCAGTTCCAGCTACTTCCATATTTGGGCAAGAACTATAATTCTATATTAAAAAAAAAACACATTTTAGAGCGCCTGGGTGGCTCAGTGGGTTAAAATCTCTGCCTTTGGCTCAGGTTATGATTCCAGGTTCCTGGGATTGAGTCCCAATGAGGGCTCTCTTCTCAGCAGGGAGCCTGCTTCCATTCCTCTCTCTCTGCCTGCCTCTCTGCCTTCCTGTGATCTCTGTCAAGTAAATGAATAAAATTAAAAAAACATATTTTATACGAGTTATTTATGTTTATTAACTAAGATATCACAATACAAATAATACAAACAGTTGCTCTTTATTAATACCTTCAACCAAGATCAAAAAAATATGTCATATTTTCTCCAAAAATTTTATATCATCTGATAGGTCAGATATATATAAAATTACATTAAAAGTTTTTAAAATATCAGCAAATATTTTCATTTAAATGCAAATTTCAAAGAAAATCTACTTTTCCACACACTTTTTATCCTATTTTTTTAAATTTTGTCTACAACTGATAAATTGTTTAGCAAGACTATAAATGTTAGATCGAAAAAATGAATAATAGATGTACGTTCAAATTATTATGTTCCATTAAAAATAATTTAGTCTTTGATGAACATCTGTTTGGTAATATGTTGTATCCAGATATAGTAAATTAATGACATATATAAAATTATAGGGAAATGACACCGTCTGTTCCATTATGAGTAGAGCTTTTAAAATGCTATTTGTCACAACCTGTCATCTTGTCATTATGTAGCATTATGTAGCATTTAAAAAATTAGATCAGGGTGAGAAAAATCAAGGTTGCTAGGCAGGGGATGGGGAGTTAAAAATTTTAATAGGAAGATCAGGGTAGTTACAATGAAGCTAACAATTGAACAAAGGTATGGAAAGGTGATGAATTTGCCCAGAACTATCAGCAATAAGGTCACTCCAGACAAAGGAATTGGCTATCTTGAAGGCCATAAGGTTAGATCGTGTCTGGCATATCTGAGGAATAGCAAGAAGGCCACTGTGAGTGACTGAAGAGTAGCAGGGAAAAAGGTCACAGAGGTTAAATGAGTGGCGAGATCATGTAAAAGTTTAGAAGTCATTGTAAAACTCTGGCTTTTATATTTGGAAACTTACTGTGTGATAGAATTTCTGCTAATAACTGAGAGTTCAAATGTCCATAAAATTTCAAGGATTCTTATTCTAGTAAGACAGAATAAAGAAAAAGAGTTCATATTTTCACATGGTGTAACAAATGCTCAGAGATCCAAGTGTAGGAATCTATGGGCAACAGAAGAAGGCACTAAAATCACACCAAGATATTTGATGACTGTGACTATATATAAATTTGTATTTTCTAGATTTTTTTATAGTCATGGAGTCACACAGTATATACTATTCATTGCCTGGCATTTCTTTTCTCAGCACCATTACTTTGAGAATCTCCAATTGTAAATAGTTCATTTTGATGTTGAATAGTAATCTCTTTAATGAATAGATCATAATTTGTCTTTGCTCTATTGGTGGACATTGATGAACATTTCCACTGTTTTCAATTCTTAAAAATAAAGCTGCTATGTAATTCATAAACAAGTCCTTGTATGAACATAGGGTTTGTTTCTCTAGGTTAAATGCCTAGAAGTAAAATGGCTATTTGTGTAACTGCAACATATTTTGCATTTAAAAATATTTTCAAACTATTTTCCAAAGTGGTGGTATCATGATATATGCCAACAACAGTTTAGATTTTTTGTTTCTTCTCAATCTAGCTCAGACGAAGTACAATTAGCCTTTATAATTTTAGCCATTCTAATAGATATGTAAGCATGTCTCATTATGATTTTAATTTGTATTTCTTTAATGTCTAAATATTGAGAAAATTGTCATGTGCTTATAAGCCATCCATATCCTTTTGGTGACATGTCTCTTCAATAATTTTCTTCACATGAAAAATTGGATACTCTGTTTGGTTATTGGTAAGGTTTTTTATTTTTATTCATTTTTTAATAATCAGAGTAGATGTCCATTATCAGATATATAATTTACAAATCCCTTCTCCATCTTTACGGTTTCTCAATGGAGCTTTGATAGCTGTGTCTTTCAAGAAATATGCTACTTCTTTCCTGGTACACGGAGGTATGAATAGAACATTATCAATGTTGACCTTTGCAAAGAAAATCATGGCTTAAGATATATGTAGTCAGCGGTTGTTGGGAGTGTTCTGTAATATCAAGCATATCTAGTTAGTTGATAATTTTGTTCAAGTCTTACATATCTTACCAATTTGATGACCATTTGTCTATATAATCGTAAAATAAAGGTGTTGCAATTTTTTTCCATTTCTCTTCTAAGGTAGAAGTTATGATTTTTGTTCTTAGTTTTTCCCTATATATCCCCAAATCTGTTATTAAGTATTAAAAGTCAAGAATTATTATACTCCCTGATGAATTCATCCTTTTACTCTTCTGTAATTTTGACTTGATCTTTATGTCTGATAATGAAATTTGCTTTAAAATCACTTTTCATTATCTTGATATAACCACCAAAGTTATAGTGTGATTAGTGTTAATATAGCATATTTTTTCCTTTATTTTTTAAAGCACTTCTATATTTAATCATGACAAGGAACAAAACAGCTTTTTAGTTATGGAAGGATATTTCTAAATTATCTTTTTTTTTTTTTAAATGAAGGAGTAGCAATTTTTGTTAAGGGACCTAAACCGAAAGTAGGTTTAGAAATTTATTTATTTATTTAGTAAAAGATTTTATTTTGTTTCTTGACAGCAAGATTGAGAGAGAGAGAGAGAGAGAGGAAGTGCACAAGTGGGGAGAATCACGTGCAAAGGGAGAGGAAGAAGCAAGCTCGTTGGGGTGCAAGTAGTCCCATGCAGGGCTGGATACCTGTACACTGGAATCATGACCTCAGCCAAAGGCAAACATCTGCTTAAACAACTGACTCATCCAGGCACCCCTAGAAAATTAAAAAAAAAAAAAAGACCTTTCAAAAACATTTTGTTTCTTTCTTTCTTTTTTAATATTTTATTTATTTGACAGACAGAGAGAGAGGAAGAGGAAATATAAGCAGGGCAGATGGAAAAGGAGAAGCAGTTTTGCCACTGAGCAGAGAGCCTGATGTGGGGCTCCATCCCAGGACCCTGGGATCATGACCTGAAAAGAAGGGACACTTATGGAGGAAGCCACCCAGACACCTCTTTTCTTTGTTCTTCATATATGGCAACTGATGCTTCCCAGCCATGAGGACCATATTACCCATTGATTAAATCTTTGATAACAACCTATTTAAAAAGGTGTGTAAATATATACTTACTCAGATTTATACACTTTGTGTTTTCTTCATAGTTTGGGGCTGGACCCCATGGTCACAACACTGCTTCCAGTCTTTGCCTTCCCATCTTTGGATACCAGGTATTTGGTCAGCAAAGCAAATTAGTATCAAAAGTAATAAGCCCTTGGCACCTTATCTCTGGTGCAGGGGTTTCTCTTAGCCAAGGCCCAGAGCAGTTGACCTCCCCTCGCTAGTGCTATAGCCCCAAGGACTAGGTCCCTGCCACCAGAACTCAGTCTTACATGTTATGCTAAGCAGACAAAACCAAAACAGGAAAGCTCCCACACCTTTCACTGGCAGGCCTCATCTCCCACTCCATCGACGTCCAGGCAGTACCAGATGCCAGGGAGGGGTCTTGGTCCAACATATAGGAGGGAAGGAAGTAGCCACGAGCAAGTACCTGCCTCTCTGTGCCTTTCTTTCATGAGCAGGTTGTAAGGAGGAGGAAGAGGAAGGGGAAGAGAGGTGAACTTCAAGGGGTGAAGGCATAAGGTAGGCAGCTGGCTCCTTCCAGTAGGAAAGGGACAAAGGAGAAGGCAGTGAGTCTTGCAGGGAGGGTGGGGGGTAAGGGTTACAGCTTATGACGGAATCTGGACAGGAGTAATAGGGATACTAGTCATTTGAGTCCACCATTTGCAAGCTGGGCTGGGTGTCAGGGCAGATAGGCCTCCCTGGGCAACGGGACATCAGAGAAGGTGGAATTCTTCTCTAAGGAGCAGGTGGAGCTTTGGGTGTTGGGAAAGCATAGACAGTATTGTTCCAGGGCCAAGGACAGGTCCGGGTACTCCTGGTTGGAGGTCAAGGCCACAGTATGATCCAGGTCTTCTACCAGCAGCTTGAAGGTACCACATGCCAGCCACCCCTCATTATTGTGTATAACTCTCTGGTGCACTTATTGGCTTATCCATCAAATGACTCCTTCAGCAGCTTGAAAACCACCTCCACAGGCACTCCAGGATATGGGAGGCTTCCAGAGTGAAGATTTTGCACAGGATCACCCCAAAAGACCAGAAGTCACTCTGGTGGATGTAGATCTGGTCAAACATGGGCTTAGGGACCATCCACTTCACAGGCAGTCCACTGTTGGTTGTCTTTTTATAGTAACTGATGTGGTGATATCTCTGGCAAGGCTGAAGTCTGAGATCTTCATCATGTTGTCCTTTGTCACCAGCACTTCCCTGGTGGCCAGGTCTTGGTGTATGCATTTCTTGGAGGCAAGGTACTCCATGCCTCAGGCTACCTGATAGGCACAGGATACCAGGTCCTTGGAGGAGAGTTGCTCTGCTGCACTGTGGCTGATATTGTAACAGTACTCCAGGTCAGGAGGCCTCTCGGCCTGCAGGTACTCCTGTATGTTGTCCTTGGAGGCATGTTCCATGAGAGTGTACGAAGAACCGTCCTGTGTGCAGAACCCAGCAGGTTGATGGTGTCCTTGTGCTGTCCAATCATCTTCATCATCTCCATTTCTGAGATTAGGTTTGACAGGTCTTCCTCTGTTGCATCTGACTTCAACATCTTCACAGACACTTTAGTCAAATGGTTGGATTTGTCTTTGTCCAGCCCAATGGCCTCCTCCAACACCACCTGCCCAAAGTAGGCCTGTCTTAGGGGTCTGCCTAAACTGCTTATAACCAGCCTGTCTCAAGGCAGTTATGAACTCTAGATTATCCTCAAAAACATTAAACCACAAGCTAAAAATTCTCTTCACTAGGTCTCTGTCGCAGATCTAATTTTCTTATCCTTCATCATTTATCTTTTTCCTAATTCTTATTTTCAGTATAGTTTATTTTGCTTCCAGGTGTTTCCCCTGGTTTCTGTATGCTGTTTCATAGGGAAGAGTTATCCTGTCATATAATTATTTCTTGAGCATTCATTACATCTCTCAGTTAAAATGGGTTCTTTTATGGTATTGATTCATTTGAGTTTTCTCAAAATGGGAAGAATTTTCCAAATGGTGTTTTCCTCAAGGTTCAGAGTATGTCTTAGCCTCATCTTTAAGCTTTTAGAAATTCACTTTTCAAATTCTTGTCCCTCTTTTTATCGTTTTAAATTAAAATGTTTTATTTTTACTATTCTTTTATTTGAGTATAGTTGATATTCAGTGTTACATTGGTTTCAGGTTTTCAATATCTCCATACATTATTCTATGATCACTACAAATATAGCCACCATCTGTCACCATATAACACTATTATAATATCATTCACTATATTTTCTACACTGTCCCATATCTCTTTTTAAAATCTCTGATTTTTATGTTTTCTGTTATTCCAATTTTCGACCATCATTTTACTTGGTTACTTTAATAAAATATGCCTGATTACACACTCTTTGCTGAAAACCATAGCATTTTATTTATAGTAGTCTTCTTCTTCCTCTTTTTTTAAATTATCATATAATGTATTATTAGCCCCAGGGGTACAGGTCTGTGAATCGCCAGGTTTACACACTTCACAGCACTCCCCACAGCACATACCCTCCCCAATGTTCATAACCCCACCACCCTCTCCCTACCCTCACCACCCCCCCCAACTCTCAGTTTGTTTTGTGAGATTCAGAGTCTGTTATGGTTTGTCTCCCTCCCGATCCCATCTTGTTTCATTTACTCTTTTCCTGTCCCCCATATTGCACCTCCATGTCCTCATATCAGGGAGGTCATATGATAGTGTCTTTCTCTGGTTGATTTATTTTGCTAAGCATAATACCCTCTATTTCCATCCATGTCATCGCAAATGGCAAGATTTCATTTCTTTTGATGGCTGCATAGTATTCCATCATATATATATATATATATATATATATATATATATATATATTTCATTTGTTGATGGACATCTAGGTTCTTTGCATAGTTTGGCTATTGTGGATATTGCTACTACAAACATTTGGTGCACGTGCCCCTTTTTATCATATAGTAGTCTTCTTTACCTCTATCAGAACCCCAGGAAGCTTTATTTATTTACTTACTCACATAAACAGATGATCCAACACAACGTTTTTTGATGTTCAAATGTATTATAATGTCTTACCGCTTAACACTATGCTTACTGCTCTCTTTCACTGTCTGACTAAATCCTCATCATAACTATGCCATTTAATCAGGAAGAACATTTGAACTCAGAGTTCTCTCCATATCAGGGAATGAAGACTCCACCCTTCTGTTTGTGCAGTAAAATAAATGTTGATATTGTCTGTCCTGCACATACTCCATCCTGTTCACCAGAATATTCACCATCAAAATATATACAAAATAAAAACCATACCTCACCACTTCTATTACCACCCAGCATGCTAAAAACACCATCATATGTTCCTGAATTATTGACTTGATTGATAACCCCACTTCCACACATACTGCACTCCTTTATCCTTGTAGATTTATTTAGGTACAGCAACTTGACCTAAAAATCAAGTCAGATGATTTTATTCTGCTGTCGAAAGTCTTTTGGTATCTTCCCCTTTTATATTAAATAAAAACTGAAGGCGTTTCAATGTACTAGAAGGTCACGCATCAATACGTTCTTACCTCTCTCCACCACTATGAACTCCTCATTGGCCTCCTTGCTTTTCCTCAAAAGTAACAGACCAGCTGTTAACACAAAGTCTATATACTTACTTGCTCTGCCTAGAGAAATCTTTTCCTTTAATATGTGCATAACACCCTCCTTCACTTCCTGGGTCTTTGTGCAAATAACATCTCATAAATGAGATATAACCACCCAACACAAAATAAAATTAACTTTCCTCCCAGCATTCTCCAATGGTTTTTACCTTTCTTGTATTTCTTTGTAACACTTATCACCATCACCCATCAATCATTATTCTATTACTGTTTTATTTTGTTATTGGAGACAGAGAGAGAGAGAATTGGGAGGGGGTGCAGAGGAAGAAGAAAACACCCCACTGCCTAGAAACACTGCTAGGGAGTTACATCCCAGGACCCTGAGATCATGACCCAAGCCAAAGGCAGTCACTCAATGGACTGAGCCACCGAGGTGCCCCTCTATTATTGGCTTATTTCACTATTGTATTTCAAAAGAATGTAAGTTCTTTTTGGTCAGCTATTTTATATGTTTTATTAATTGAAGTATTCTCAGAAAGGTAGCTGGCAGATTGTAAGGGATCACTAAACTGTATTTTGTTGTTATTATTGGGCTCCTTTATGGGCTTTACCTCTTACGCTAGAAGTCTATCCTTCAGATGTAAGCAATAAGAATAGAGCCCTGCTGCCTGTTCAAATGAGTAAAAAGCCTGTATTAAGTGGATATTTTAAAAGCTAAATGAATGGCTTAATAGTTGTATATAGGGGGAAAGGGAACATATTTTCCACTGTTTAGAAGTGGAGTTCTTTTATAGAGTTCTTGTACAAGCCTACACTATTGAACTATAATGGGCAGTTGTACATTCCAATTATACAAACACTTTGGTAATTTATATCCTTTTTTTGTAATTCATGACTGGATCATTTAATTCCTTAGGAGCATTATAGCATTTCAACTTTTCCTGTTTAATAAACTTATTGGGGTTGCTACCTTTTTTATTCAAATGGAGAAATAGTCATTATCTAATCTAAATAAAGTGTTATTGATTGTGTTGTTTTCTAGGAATGAGTCGCACATGCTAGTTTAAAAGTTTTGTTAAATTCCCAAGTCTGTCACCGATAAAAGCCTTTTGTAGATTAGTAACTTGATCAAAACAGAAAAGTTATGTAACACTCAATTGTTATACTATCTTTGTTTCCATCTTGCATTGTAATAACACCCATCTTAACTCTTTTTAAGACAAGTCATCGTCAGATGGCTTTCTGGCATTGATTGCATGATATGAAATCAAATATAACTAAAAGTTTTCGGTTTTAGTAGCATATAAATCAATTTAGAAAAATATATGTATTTAAAGGCCTTAAACGACACACTGGACCAGATGGACATCACAGGTATTTGAATATAAGGTAAAGTTTTAAATTATTTGGCAATAGTAAACTAAACTTTTTTTTGTAAATTTTTATTTTCTAAAATTTCATTGAGCTCTTTTGCAATAAGAAACAAGTTACAAAAAATTAAGGTTTATTTACCCCAATTCAAAATTATTAGGAATATAATCATAGAGGTTGAAGTATTTAAAATATTGAACCCAAAACATTTTATTAGGTAAATTCGTGAATGCTGAGCATTCACTGTTAAAATATACTAATACTATTGATAGACTGGTAGAAGCCTAAAATCAAATATTTATTAAATATTTATATCCATATCTTTTCATGGCGTGGTAATTCATTTCTCTAGCATTAAATAATATTCCATTGTTTGCATGTACTACACTTTATTTGACCTTTCACCTATGGAAGGATATCTTGGTTGCTTCCAAGCTTTTGTCAGTTATGAATAAAACTGCTATAGACATCTTTGTGGGTATAGATTTCATTTTCTTTGGATAAATACCAAGAACTTCTACTGCTGAATCATCTGGCAAGAATATGTTTAGTTTAGTAAGAAACTGCCAAGTTGTTTTCCATTCTTTATTCTCAATAGACATGGAAGAACATTCCTGTTGCTCCACATCCTCACCAACATTTCGTGTTCTGTTGTCAGTGTTCTGGATTCTGGGTATGTACTGGTGTCTCTTTTTTGTTTTAATTTGCATTTTCCTGATGACATATGATGTGAAGCATCTTTTTATATGCTTATTTGCCATCTGTAATATTTTCTTTTGTGAGGTATCTGCTAAGGTCTTTGGCTCATTTTTAATCAGGATTTCCCCCATTGTTGAGTTTTAAGGGGTCTTTGTGTAGTTTTGATTAACAATCCTTTGCCAGATGTGTATTTTGCAAATTTTTTCTCATAGTCTGTGCTTTGCCTTTTCATTCTCTTGGCATTGTGTTTCACAGAGTAGACATTTTTAAATTCAGTGCTTGTGCTTTTGTAGCTAAAGTTATTTCCAAAACCAAGGTCATTTAAATTTTCTTCTATATTACCTTCTACATTTTTCATGTTTAGGTTTATAATCCAATCTGAGTTAATTTTTGTGAAGTGTGTATATCTGCCTGGATTTATTTTATTATTTTATTTTATATTATATTTTTACATTTAGCTTCACCATTACTCCAGAACCATTTGTTTAAAAGATTGTATTTTGCTCTCTTGTATTGCTTTTGCTTTTATATTAAATATAAAATACAATTGATAATATATATTCCGTTCCTTTAATCTAGTCTTTCTGTGGTATTACAATATCTTGCTTACAATTATCGTTATGGTATATTTTTTAAGATTTTATTTATTTATTTGATAGAGAGAGAGATCACAAATAGGCAGAGAGACAGACAGAGAGAGAGATGAGGAGAAGCAGGCTCCCTGCTGAGCAGAGAGCCCAATTCGGGGCTCGATCCCAGGCCCCTGGGATCATGACCTGAGCCAAAGGCAGAGGCTTAACCCACTGAGCCACCCAGGCACCCCATCGTTATGGTAATCTTTGAAGTCAGTCCTCAGTCTTTGTTCTTTTTCAACACTATGTTGAATATTGTGAGTCTTTGCCTCTCCATATAAACTTTAAAATAAGTTTGTTAATATTAAAAAAAAAGAACTTTCTGGAATGCATTAATTGTATAGATAAACTGGGAAAACAGTGACCTCTTGAGCTTAGCAAGGGATAGACCTTGGACATCAGTTGTCACAGTGGTGCCTCTGGCAGAACCTATTGCAAATCCCTAGGCAAAATGAGTCCTCAAGGATCTGAGAGAATGTCTAAGAAGTACTTCATACATCCCTTGGGTATGGTTTATTGAATTTTCCACCTGTCTGAAAGCTGGGGAATCTAGATAAGGGAGGAAAAATTAGTTATGATAAAACATATCAACAAACATCAATAAATTTTGTAAAACTAATTTTCTTGGCTCATATACAATATGACCAACAGAGGGACCATCAAAAGGAAAGCATCAGTTATGTTTATTGTGAAATTTTTTATTCAAAATAAAGCAATGAGAGGGGAAGACACAATGAGAAAATTACCATTTTTTAAATGGTAAACTTCTTACAAAATGGAATAGGTTTTATATTCTAAGTAGTATATTGAAAAGTAAAACATTGGCGCGCCTGGGTGGCTCAGTGGTTTGGGCTGCTGCCTTTGGCTCGGGTCATGATCTTATGGTCCTGGGATCAAGCCCTGCATTGGGCTCTCTGCTCCGCAGGAAGCCTGCTTCTCTCTCTCTCTATCTCTCTGCCTGCCTCTCTGCCTACTTGTGATCTCTGTCTGTCAAATAAATAAATAAAATCTTTAAAAAAAAGAAAAGAAAAGTAAAACATTAAAAAATAAAATTTTAATTTAAAAAAATATGTAATTTTTTAAAAACCTTAAAAATAGCAGAACCATTTTTCTGATAACTGGAAAATACATTGTATATATATCTATCAAAAATAACTTGTCGGGTGCCTGGGTGGCTCAGTGGGTTAAGCCGCTGCCTTCAGCTCAGGTCATGATCTCAGGGTCCTGGGATGGAGCCCCACATCGGGCTCTCTGCTCATCGGGGAGCCTGATACCTCCTCTCTTTCTCTGCCTGCCTCTCTGCCTCCTTGTAATCTCTCTCTGTCAAATAAATAAATAAAATCTTTAAAAAAAAATAACTCAAACCATAAGTGACTCTTAATCTCACAAAACAAACTGAGGGTTGCCGGGGGGAGGGGGTTGGGGAGAAGGGGGTGGGATTATGGACATTGGGGAGGGTATGTGATTTGGTGAGTGCTGTGAAGTGTGTAAACCTGGTGATTCACAGACCTGGGGATAAAAATATATGTATATAAAAAATATATGTTTATAAAAAATAAAAAATTAAAAAAAAAAAAAAAAAAAAAAAAATAACTTGTCATGGGGGCGCCTGGGTGGCTCAATGGGTTAAAGCCTCTGCCTTCGGCTCAGGTATGATCCCAGGATCCTTGGATCCAGTCCCATATCAGGCTCTCAGCTCAGCAGGGAGCGTGCTTCCTCCTCTCTCTCTGCCTGACCCTGCCTACTTGTGATCTCTGTCAAATAAATAAATAAAATCTCTTATAAAAAAATTAAAAAAAAATAACTTGTCATGTCTGGAATCAGGAGCATATGGAAAAAAATAATATCTGAGGACAATATTTCTGCCATGTTTTTTGCCTTGTTAATATTTTTAAACAGTCAGGCAACTTTTAGCATTATTGAAATACCTGCTATGATACCAGCAGTGCCTTTTGGAGCCCTATGACTATAAAAATTAATTGCAAATATTCAAAATGCTTACTATGGTGTCACTATTTAGGGCCACCACCACGCATGTTTCAGAAGTAAGCATAACTGTAAGGCTAAAGGGCATGTTTTCAGGAGTTCCATCTGCTGTACCAGGAGGTGAATCAAGTAATGATTTTTGTCTATAAAATAATTCACTTTTCAATCTAACATTCGTCATTCCACATTATAATAATAAAAATTAGGAGGAGACTAAAACAAACAAGCCACTACAACTACAACAACCAGCTTTTCCTTCAGTGGAAAAGTAAATAGAACCTTATGAGTACCCTGAAATTTATTTTTAAATATTTTTAAGATAAGCGTTTTTGTTAGAAAACCATATATTTTATATTACTAAGAAATAACAGGCAAAGTTTTATTAACTTCTAAAAAGTCTAGTTACTTCTATTTATCTATTAACTCATCTCTTGATGAAGTAGAACATGATCACACCTATTGTATCTACCCAAGTTTGTATGCTTTGGTTATTTTATGTTTGCTATTTCCTTGCTTAATTTTTACAATATTTGATACATAATAGTATCTTTAAGTCCATCTATGGTTTCACAAAATTTGTTTGAACTTCATAAAAATGTACCATACTTTCGCACTGTCCTTGTTTTACTTCTCTATAAACTTTCCAAGATTTATTCACTTTAGAGTGTGTAGCTATCATTTATTTTTATTCCTCCATAATGCTATGTTTACAAATTTGTACTTATCTGTACTTTTAAAAATATCTTTTTTTTTTTTTTTTTTTTTAATTTTTTATTTTTTATAAACATATATTTTTATCCCCAGGGGTACAGGTCTGTGAATCACCAGGTTTACACACTTCACAGCACTCACCAAATCACATACCCTCCCCAATGTCCATAATCCCACCCCCTTCTCCCAAACCCCCTCCCCCCGGCAACCCTCAGTTTGTTTCGTGAGATTAAGAGTCACTTATGGTTTGTCTCCCTCCCAATCCCATCTTGTTTCATTTATTCTTCTTCTACCCACTTAAGCCTCCATGTTGCATCACCACTTCCTCATATCAGGGAGATCATATGATAGTTGTCTTTCTCTGCTTGACTTATTTCGCTAAGCATGATACTTAATTATAAACCATTTCTCATCTCACGTAACACTCACGTTACTTCTACACTTATCAGATATTATGTAACTGAAAACCAGAACTCAGCAACAATATAGCACCATTTTTCAAAATTAAATGGCTTACCAGAATTCTTTAATTCTATCCTTTATTTGTAATAGATGACCCTTTATTCTGGTATTTGACATTGTTCATATGGAGGAAAGCTTATAAGTTGATATTCCATAAATAGAAGGATTTATTATGATTGATTAATTATTTTCATTTAGAATGCATAGAATATGGTTGATTTAATATTTCTTTCTTACTCTCTGCCTGGAACATAGTGCTATCTATGTAATAGCCACTAAAATATTGTTAATTAACTAGACTTTAAACTTCATATGAATAGGAATAACATACAGAACGCTTCTCAGATTGGGACACCTGGGTGGCTCAGTCAGTTAAAATCCTGAGCCTTTAGATCAGGTCATGATCTTAGGGTCCTGGGACTCAGTTCTGCAACAGATTCCCTGCTTAGCTGGGAGTTTGCTTCTCCCTCACCCTGCTGCTCCCCCTGCTTGTGCTCTCTCTCACTCTCTCTCTTACAAATAAATAAAATTAAAAAATTAATTCTTCCCAGATAGCTAATATAGAATATCGTCTTTGTATTCATCAAAGGGAAAGTGCCATATAATAATGAAATTCAGACTACTTCAAATTCATTTTTTAACCAGTAAGAAAATACTGGAAACAAGCCAAAAATGTCTTTAATGAATTAAAGAAATAGATTGATTTTCAATATCTTAATGTTTCTAAAATAAATTGCAAGATTTTTATACTAGATATCAGTGTAAATGTTCATTATACAAGGATATTCTAAATATAAACCTGAGAAAACTACTTGACATATATGATGACAAAAACGAGTTTGACAAAAGTCAGTTTGGGTAAAACTTACAACACCTACCACCTGAAACTCTTGTTCTATAATTTAATTATTTTAATTTACAAAAATACAAAAATAATATATCAGAGTAAGTCTATTGATAGCTTTGAAGGTATGCTCTGGTTGTGCACTGTTTACTATTGAAAGGGGAATCAAATATGTGATGCTTATGGTGTGACTATATTAAAATTCAACCAGTTCAGAAGCATACGAGGAATAGAATAAAGACAAAAGTTGACCCTTACTTATCCTAAAGATAGACAATGGTATATATGTGCTAGTTGGGGAGAGAATCCAGTCAGTAGATGGAGGATGTGGTAGTGGAAAAAAAAAAGACACAACATTTTGGTTGAACGTTTAGCACTATATTTAACAAAGTGAAATTGTGTGTTAATAGCCTTGAATAAAATCCAAAAAATATTTTCAATTCATTGAAGATTATTTAGGAAAAACTTGAAAAAGACAACTTGATAAGGATTCCAATAAAAGATTCCTAAGCAATACAAGTTTCAGAATTTTTAGTATATTTTCCCTAAAATACCATTTGATTTAAATTAAAAAGAATTCTATTTACCTGCCACTTAAATAAGAGGAAATTATTTGGTTTTGTAATAAGTCAATAAAATAAATTAACATATCTTGAGAAAACAGATATGCACACTAATTTAAAAATAATAGTGCTTAAGCTGTTGAGCAAACATTTGCAAAATTCCTTGCCAACAGCTAGCTCTGGAGTTCTGCTAGGTGAGTAAGGCCATGTATGTTACTGCTCAGAGTACTGACGCAAAGCAATTGTCCCCTTCACATCCATTTTTTGCCGTTGATATGTCATGCTATGTTGTTTAGAGATACATAGATGGCCCTACATGAAGGCCATTTTTTCTGTGTATACGGGTGACTGTGATTTAACTTTCAAATGAGATGGCTCCTGATTTACAATGATTCAACTTACGATATATTTGGCAATGATGTGAAAGTGAAAGTGATTCAGTAGAAACTGTACTTTGAGTTTTGAATTTGGGTCTTTATAAAAAGGGCCAGTGACATGTGGTATGGTGCCATCTTGCGATGCTGGGCAGGGGCAGTGAGCCACAGCTCCCAGTCAGCTAGAAGATTACAGGGGTGAACACCTGATATTCTTACAACCATTCTATATATAACCATTCTTCTTTTTTTAGTGTAATATTTAATAAATTGCATGTGATATTTGATACTTTGTTATAAAATAGGCTTTGCTTAAGATGATTTTGCTCAAATGCAGGCAAATGTAAGTGTTCTGAGTATGTTTAAATAAGCTTAAGGTAGGCTATGGTATTTGATAGTTTAGGGGTATTAAATGCATTTTCAATTTTTTATGTGTGTCTCTGTACATAGCCCCGTTGTAAGCTGAGGAACATCTTTATATGTATATGTAGCCTTAGTATGGCTTACATATTATTGGCATGAAACATCTAGAACAGTACATGTGCCATATGATTGTCTACAACATCAAACAAGTTTCTTGAAAACTTGTGCCAAAGGGGTTATGTCTTTAAGGATTCTTATTTCAGAAGGGTTCTCTCAAACGTAAGATTTTTCAGAAGTTAAGTGAAAATCTGACCAAACTAAACATTTTTCCATTTTCCCTAGTGAGCAAGGATAGCTAAAATCTATCTGCCATTTTCAACACTGTACTCAACGACTGTAATTCTAATTTAAGAACAGATTATTTATATCAAAACCACATGTTGGTCTAAACTTACACAATATTCATAAATCTCACTCATAGCCTTGGACACTTTTATTTGTTGAGTCTATATGGTACTACGGACATTCATCTTTTTTGACCTCATAGCTTCATGTATGTCTATACTTTTGAAAATACATGCATCATAGTTCCATTGTAAAATGTCTGGGTTATAAAATGAGCTATTCTATCAAAATGGTAATAAGAACATACAAATGACCTGATGTAATGAACTGGACCAGATTGCCAGATATCACATTTCATACCAGAAAGATTCTGTGGTAAGTTTTAAAATGGCCAGCTATACTTCAACTGAAATATAACTCATTTAACTTCTTTCTTTGTGTCCAGTATTATACATTAGTCAGTATTATAGTAAATAAGTACTTTGGACAGATGTAAATATGCTGTAATAAAAAATGTTTTTCTTCTTTCTTTTAGTCCTTTTTACTTGTAAGACTAGCCACAAATACCATGCTTCCCCCAAAATAATTTGCAATCCAAATTTATCTCTAAATGAATTTATTGCACAGAAAAAACATATATATATATACACTTACAGTAGACATGTTCAAAAATAGTTACACAACAGCAGGGCCCTAAATGTAAGCAGTATAGTTGTTTTGTTTTGTTTTGTTTTTTTCTTTAAAAAAAAAAAGGTTATGTGAAATCCTGGAATTTTGTTTCAAGGCCTAGTATTTCAAGACAGTTATCTACACTTACATTGTCAACAGCCTCTTGTTGGCAGTATGATTTTATTGGCTCCATGGAATAACAGCAAGAATTTACTATTGCTTCTTTCTTTTATGACACACACAGAAAAAAAAATTGACACATTTGTTCAAGGCCAACCAGAATCATTTTAACCTATCAAAATTGATGGGAGGCCTTCACTGCCAAAGTCACTGCTGGGTTTTCACAATTCATTGCAGACAATCTGCTACTCCCATTATGATAAAGGAGAGAAGAGTCATAATCAGGGAAGAAAGCTAGATTAATACTTGTAATTATCATTGAATTATTTAGCCTGCTATAGGATTATTATTATTAGTGTCATTTGATAATTTTCTCTCATTTTATTAAACACAACTGTGAGTAATTACCCTACCTAATATTTCTCTGTATTGGCTGACTAGCTAGCAAACATTCATGAAAATATCCGGTAGCCACACATATAAAATGTAGCATTATGATGCTGTTGAATCAGAAAATACCACTACCTGATCCTGTAGCTCTTTGAGGATTTGCAAATCAATTAATTCTATGTTTATTGGATTCTTCCCATACAATTAGAAAATTTATAATAGAGTCCATGAACACTATTAGTTTTACCATTTTAAGCCAGCAATCACACTTTGATTTTTACAACAAAAGCAGAAATATAAACACACACATTTGGATCAGTTTTCTGTTAGTCTGTCTGGACTTCCAAATCCTATTCCTCAAGATAATGCACACCAAAGTTCTGGATTAAACAAGAAATTAGATGGCACCGGAACATTTGGTTTAATATTCTCCAAAGGACTATGCAACTTATATCTTACATTGTGACATTGTTTTACAAAGATCCATACTTTTATAATGTTAGTACTTTTAATAATCAATAGTCAATTAATCATGATTAAAAATCAAACATAAAAATTTCGACTTTTTGCTTTTGCCCCCTTTATTTAGAACTTATTTATAGCCTGATAATTCAAAGGTCCCTATGTTTATGAAAATCTGGACAGAAATAGCTCTAAGATCTCATTCAGAACTTGATATTAATCTAAGTCTTTTGGCTCCATTTATCCTGAGAGCAGAGAGTAGGACAAAGGATTTGAGTACTATTAGTTTATCTGGGAGATTATCCAAGGTAGAAAAGAATGGGAAAGTGAGACAGTGAAGAAGCAACTTTGTCAAAGAGGTACATTGTTGATATAATTGTTGTGGATAGAAAATGAAGGCTTGCTTTTACTGAAAGGTCCTGAGAAACTTCTTTAAGTTGTCCTCATGAAGACCAGAAAACTGACAATTTTATCTATGGTTCTTATTTCCACTTCACTGAGAGCTGTCCTCAGAGGACATTAACTCTCCTACACTTTTGGGTTGTGTTCGATACATTCTAAAATGAGAGAGAGAACATGAGATGCTATCAGTGTTAAGTAACTGCAATTTCCCATGGAACTATCCACCACAGGTTTGGCTATAATCAGGTGTTGGGCCTTGATATCAGAGGGATTTGAGGCAGTATCATTTTAGGTTAATCATTATATCTGAAATTTCCAAAAACTTCAACTGATGAAACGTTGATTATAAATCTATAAATATAACAATAAATCTACAGTATTCCAATAATTTTCATAGAAATACACAGACAAAGCATCAATTGATTAATATTTAAATGTTACAAAATACTGAACTGAAAGAATTTGGTCATATAACAACGTGTAAGAAGTAGAACTTAGGTTTAGGTTAGAACTCAGGATGCATTTGAGACTCAGTTAAGAAATTGAATGGAGGGATGCCTGGGTGGCTCAATGGGTTAAGCCACTGTCTGTGGCTCAGGTTATGATCCCAGGATCCTGGGACGGAGCCCAAATCGGGCTCTCTGCTCAGCAGGGAGCCTGCTTCCTCCTCTCCTTCTGCCCGCCTCTCTGCCTGCTTGTCAACTCTCTCTGTCAAATAAATAAATAAAATCTTAAAAAAAAGTAATTGAATGAATGTCTGACTATCTTATAGGTTTGCTAAAAATCAGTGACTTTGTGTTCACGTGTGGCTATGCAGGAATTTTTAACTTTCTCTAAGAAGTTATTAGATTTGTTTATATAATGGCAGTAAAGGATGGGGAAAAGCAAAGTACAAACCCCATAAAGACAAAGACACTGAGTATGAGAAAAGAGTAATAGATAAGAAGAATCAATGCATTTGAGGAAAATGGGAATTGAAATACACAATGATTGTTGATTTTTATAGATGGAGAAAACAAAAGTAAGCTTGCAAGAAGGAAATAACAGAAGACATGTTGTGATGTGAGACAGAATCCTGGAAAAGGCAGTAACGTGGAATAAAGGACTAGGGAGAGCATATCAGGTAATTTGGATAGGAAGGAGTTAGGAGGTAATTGCTTGATAAATTTTATATGGCCCACTTAAATGCACAGATTTCTCTTCTTTAATTTATATGGAGAACAGGGTGTCCTTTCTCTTCCCTTTCAGAGCACCAGAGGTGTACTCTTTCAGACTGAAAACCTGAAAAGCTCAGGACTCAGTTGCTTAAGCACAGCTGAGAGGACATATTTCAATTAAGATTTACATTTTGCTGTATGTAGTAGACTGTCAAAAGTGGTTTAACCATATTTTTTCATTTAACAAGAAGACTACAGAGAGTGTTTTCTGGTGTTGGTTCAGAGTGTCCATCCCTCTGAACAGATTTTTCTCTCAAAGTCCAGGGCAAGAAATCAATTGTTACATATGTATTCACTAAAAAAGCAGCTGGAAGATGCTGAGCACTGTGGTCCATGAGATCAAGGCACCAGCACACACTTGTGAGTGATCAGCTCCCAAGGCTGGAGGAAAATTCTAGAATAAAGTGCTTATTAGAGAGCCATACCTTTTCTCCTGTTTCCTTACCTCTCTGCACTACCCTCTTGTATCCACAGCATTGGAAATGCTTTTAGCAACACACCACACTGAATCACCACAAATTATGTGATTCTCTTGGTGGAAAACCAAACACTGTGTAAAAACTGTGGTTTTCTAGTTCATGCTTCTGGATTGAAAATAATTCAGAATAAGCTGATAGGAGTAGCCAAGAGAGATTTAATCTTCTGTTTGGAAAAGGGCTTCCATATAAGTGAGTAGAGGAACCTTTAAGAATTATTAATGTTTAGAGGCACCTGGGTGGCTCAGCGGGTTAAGCCTCTGCCTTTAGCTCAGGACATGATCTCAGGGTCCTGGGATCGAGTCCTGCATTTGGCTCTCTGCTTGGCAGGGACCCTGCTTCCTCCTCTCTCTGCCTTCCTCTCTGCCTACTTCTGATCTGTCTCTGTCAGAGGAATAAATAAAATCTTAAAAAAAAAAAAGAATTATTCATGTTTAGGGGCACCTGGGTGGCTCAGCGTGTTACGCCTCTGCCTTTAGCTCAGGTCATGATCTCAGGGTCCTGGGATCAAGCCCCACATCAGGTTCTCTGCTCAGCGGGGAACCTTTTTCCCCCCTCCCACTTTCTGCCTGTCTATGCCTACTTGTGATCTCTGTCAAATAAATAATTAAAGATTTTTTAAAAAAATAACTATTCATGTTTACATATATGCACCAGAATGCTATGTCCCTTGTCAGATAGGCTTCAAATCAACAGAAATGATAATATTTTACTTAATAAGTTTTTTAATTCCTCTGTTAATATTTTGGAATACATCATTTTAATGCACATCTGCAAATTTGTAATCACTTCATGTGAGACAAGGAATGCTTAAAAAAGCAACCAGGGGCACCGGGGTGGCTCAGTGGGTTAAGCCTCTGCCTTTGGCTCAGGTCATGATTTCAGGGTCCTGGGATCGAGCCTTGCATCATTCTCTAGGCTCAGCCGGGAGCCTGCATCTCTCTCTCTCTTTCTGCCTGCCTCTCCGCCTGCTTGTGATCTCTCTCTGTGTCATGTAAATAAATACAATCTTTAAAAAAAAAAAAGGCAACCAAAAAACATTTACAGTTTTGGACAGGAGTTTCCCTTATGTTTGGATAAGGATGCAAATTCAACTTCATAATAAATTACACTGCATCATAAAGATTAAATGCACTCAGGGATTGCGTTCTCTCCTCCCTCCACCCTATCGTACACACAGCTGCCAGACTAATCTTCCAAAAACACACATTTTCATGTGCTGCTTTTCAAAACTAGCTTCCTGTTGCCTAAAAAAATAGTCTCAAATGCTTTTGTCTGGCATTCAGGGCTCTCTAGGATGGGCACTCTGGCCAACACATCACTGCTCGTTTGTTCCACCACACACAAGTGGATCTCGGGCTAGTTATTCAGAGACCCACCTCCTCAGTGATCCAGCAAAGGTCTCGTGCATCTACTGAACTCGCGGCTCACTCAGTGATGTTCTCAAAGGCCATTAGTGGGTGACATGCCACTGCTAGTGTCAGGAGCCAGTGTGAAGTTGCCGCTGCCTAAGTGCATGGCCCGAAAGCAAGAACGTTGATTCTCCAGGAGAAAACTGGGGCATTGTTTTGAAAAGGCAGACAGCAAAACCAGCCAGGTCCCCTATGACTGCTTTAACACACTCTGGACAAAATTTAAGGAGACAAGTGAACGTATTAACTCCCACTTAGGCTGTGGAAGGCAAATGCAATGGAGGGAAGGCGTTATCTTCTTCTGGAACAAACCACTTAGCTCCAGCTACTTTTATAAATAGATCAGACCCTGTCCAGGAGCCCACTTAGCTGGGTTCATTTGTATACAATGTCCATACCCCCAGGAATATTAACATTTTATCTCAGATTGCATTAATTTAAATAAAACTTAACAAAAATTTCCCTTCCTATCAGAAGTAGAAAAAACCAATAACAAATTCCCCAGAAAGCTTCATCTAAAAGGTTGTACTTTCTTCAGACACCCAGCAGGACCTTCTTCTCTGGGCCTGGTATTTCTTCAATGGCCTATTCCAGAGAATAAGACACTAAACTACTGAGCGCCAAGGGCCTCAGAACCACGAAAGAGATGATGAGGGGCACAAAGCACGCCTCTGGTCACCAAGAGGGTGCGTAAACGTTTGCTGCTTTTCTGCATTTTTCAAAGCTGAATTTTTAGCTGGAGGCCGCTCCTTTAGGATAAATTGCTGATACCGTATAGTAAAAGCCATTATATGATCTTTTACAAACCATTTCTTATCTTTGCATTCTCATGTGCCAAGACAGACACGCATTATTTAAAACCCTGAAGAGAGTGCTATTGCATTTAAATTGCCTGTAACCTTCGTGCAATAGATTTATGATTGATGATAGATTTAGTTAAAATATTACTGTTTTAAATATTTATTCTCAGAAAACGATTTCAAACTATGCTCATTTAAGTAAGTTGGTGCATAATCCCTTTTCTATTAAACCATAGTGCAAGGACCAATGCCGCGCTTCCGCGAGAACCCCAAGCTCTTTTTCTAGAATGGCCATATGCGTATGTATCAGGCGTCCTCTTTTCACTCCCTTTGTGGAGCACCTACCATGGAGGTCATGTAATAACCAATGACCAAAAAACAAACAAAAAACCCAAACATCCAGGTCGAAGTTATTCACGCCTGCCATCATGCAAAGGCAGACCCTGCCTGGAGACCAGGAGACTGCTCAAATAGAAGGCAGGCATCTCAGCCCAGGCCTGTGCTGGGGACGTTGGTTTCGGGCCTCTGGCGCAATCAGAAGCCAGCGAAGTGACCTGAGAGTGCAGCCGGGTTTAGGGCTGATGATCTTTTTCCAAACAGGCTGCACCCGGACACCCGCTCGGGGAGCAAGGCTAGGAGGCCTCTGAGCGCCGGCACTGGCCACACTCGCAGGCCCCCAGGGCTTCACCCGGTGCCCAGGCCCCGGCCTCCGCTTCAGGAAGGAGGGGGGCGGGGGCGGGGGCAGCCCGGAGAAGGAGCTTTGCTAATTGCCAAAGCGGGAAGAGAGCTCGCGGAGGACATGGCGGAGAGTCTGGGAGGAGGTCGAGGGGCTGGCGGATGAGGGGCGTGCAGCGCCCCAGTGCTGTGCTGCGGCCCAGTCGGGACTGGAGGACCCACAGGACTCGCCGCCCATGCGCTCCTCCGCTCCAGCCCAGCCCTGGAGTTTGCGCTGCCCCTCCCAGCCCCAAGGCTTCTCCAGACGACCCTCTGCGGACAGGTAAATTGAAACCACGCCAGGCCCTCACCTCGAGCAGAAAGCGCAGGCCGCGAGCCCGCGAGGGTGTGGGGACCCAGCCTCCCACGACCCCCGGGGCAGCAGGACCACCCCAATGCCACGCTGCACCAGGGTCCGCACGGGGTCGGGCCAGGGATGGCGCCGCCTGAGGTTCCCCCCGCCAGTGGGCGCGCTAGCCCCCATTGTTCGGCACCCCCATGCCTACGTGCCAAGGTCCCCCTTCCCTCGTCTCCCGCCATGGCCCCACCGCTTTTGTTCTGGACTTGGGATCCCAGGTGGAAACTAGTCCCTCAGACCTCCCTGGCAGCAAGGAGCGCAGGGAGGGATTCTCGGTTTTTCCACCCTGGCTCTTCCTCTCTCCACATTCACATGCCTTCTTGTGTCCTTTCCTCTCCTCATTGTCACTTTTATTAAATGGTTTTGTTCTGCATGTTGACCTGCAGAGCGATTTCATGAATGAATATACAGGAAACTAAGTCGGAGCCCACCTGTGAGAGCCCACCTGTGGAGGCCTTTCATTAGAATGGTCTCTGGTTCTAGCCTCAGTTCAGAATACTGCGTGTACCTGAGGACCGAGTCCAGATGTTTCTTTCATCCCTGACTTGAATTTGAAATCCTCCTCAGACTTCAGCTTCCAGGATTGCTCCCGTCCTTGCTCTCCCACTGTCTCGGTGGGGATCCGCCATGAGTGTTGAACACAGGAATGAATGAATGATATATACCCCCAGGTCGCTGGGGCTTTTTCTTGTTTTGCTGAGGTTGGAAAGGCTTGGGAGAGACCCCCTGTATGCAGATACAGAGCTGCATGCAATTGCTTAGATAAACGTGTTCCCCACTTAATTGCTTGGGCATTGAACATTTCGCCCTTAACCTGTGGCTTGAGCAGTTAGGAGGAGACAATCTGGAGGTGAATCAGAAGATGGCTGAATCCACATGGTGGTGGGCTGGGTTTGGGAGATTTTCCTGGAGATTCTAAAGAAAGATCTAAATTCTTCCAATGGGGAGTGGTAAACATTTTATCAATGGGAGATGGAAAATAAATTGTCTGGTTAACCTTTCCCTCCCCCTCAAAACCCATTATTTGAAAAAACAAAAAAGGAAGTGAAGGGAGAAATCCTCCCACTCCCATCCCCACTCACCTCCATAGCCACCTCCTCTTCCAAGAACTAACAGACAAGGTGCCAAGAAGTGTTAGGTACCAGCAGTGGTCTCAGAGCTCATTCAAGGATCATGGTGAAAGTCATTCAAAGAGATTGTGGGGACACAGGGATCCAATTAAGGGGGACAAGTTTAAGGTTTCCCTGGTCCCCTAAAAATTAATGGCACTAGAGAAGATGAGCTTTGGGAACTATAGCTTAATGGATACAACATATAAAAAGCTTCAATGAGTCATGGTGGGAAGAGGCCATGAGGGCAGCAAAGACAGTCTTAGATGATGTTATTAATAGCACTACAGGCTCTAGATTTCCTGTGGTGGTGTTCTTGGCGAGACCAGCCCGGCCAAAGTGGATAATCACAACCTGGAACAGAGGGTCTTGGAGATCCCAGCAAGTGTGGTATGATGAGAGGGTAAAATGATAGGAGGTGTCCTTTGGAAGGACTGTCTTCTTAACTTTAAAAGGGAGAACCCAAATCTGTAGGTGAAATCTTCTTGGCTACAAAGAAGGCCGAGGCCTCCTAAGGTCAAGGTCTCCTCGTCACTTGCAAAGATGTCGAATACATATTCAGACATTTCAAAGATGTCCTCATGTCCATCCGTTCCCACTCTGGAATTCTATCAATAAGGTGAGAGTTCCTCTAGTTGGAAAAAAGATCTAAAAAGACTTCCCTTTCTCAAGTAATCTCTGTAACCTCCAGGACACACCCACCTACCCCTTCCAGCGCTGTAATGAAGCTACAGCTGGTGCCAATTTGTGGAACTCGTTAAAGGCTATTTTCCCTTACATACCCCCGGACCAAGTTCCCATGCTCCCTCACCTGATTTCCTGCACTCACCTCCCACCTGGTGTGTTCACACCTGCACGTGCCTTTTACCAACCCCTTTGCCAAAAGGCAGCCAGAGTGACCTTTCAAAGACCTATCAGTTCCTGGCCTTTGTCTCCATAGAAATCTGCACTGATCTTCTAACAAATTCTCAGTCCTCCAAAGGCATCCATAATCCTCCCATCCATCTCTTCCTACCCTTCCAACTGACTGATGCCTGTTCTGCCCTGTCTTTCTGCCCTTCAACTACGCTGCCTCCTTCTTCCTGTGGAGACCCCTCAAGGTGCCTGCCTCCAAGCACAGGTGATTCCCATTGATGGGAAGACCCTCTTCCTCTCCCCCGTCTCCTCACTCCAGTTACTCCCACTTATTTGTGAGTTCATAAACCCCATGGTACAC
The DNA here is from genome assembly GCF_030435805.1 of Mustela lutreola. NCBI lineage: Eukaryota > Metazoa > Chordata > Mammalia > Carnivora > Mustelidae > Mustela > Mustela lutreola. The sequence goes on along the minus strand of NC_081305.1, from coordinate 63,942,191 downwards.
ACTCTCCATGCAGCCTGCTCTCTTTTCTAGCACTGGCCTCCGTTTTTAGCTGTGGTTGTGTCACGGATGTCCCTCCCAGCCTGCCTCCAAGCTCTTCGTCTGTTTAGCTCCAACACCTGACACGGTGCCTGGCACGTAGTAAGCCCTGGCTAGCTTCTAAAAGCCTCACTGAGGGACTGAAAGTGTTTTAAAAATGTCAACACGTAGGCTCCAAACTGTAGGCAGAAAAAGCTTTGCCTGGATTGACATTTTAGAGACGTATTCATCAAGTTAGATGTGTTCACTGACTTTACCTTGTAAAATAAAAAAAAAAAGGACCTCTGTATCGCTTCGCATCTAACGAAGGCACATGTATACTATTAGACCACGTTATGAGCTTAATGGAAGGAGACAAGTTTTTTTCGCTAAGAAAATGTATAAGACTGTTGAGGTCACGTGGGAGGAAATAGTCCGTTTGTTGGAGCATTGCTATCTTGCTCTATCACAGCCACTAATAAAAATCTGACATGGGGTGAGTCAGAATTGTCTGTCGGAGATGAGTTAGATCTGGCTCATGTTCGTACAGACATGAAAGCCAGGAACGAAGAAGCAGGCTTTGAAAGCCTGGGTTGAGGAGGCGGTGTGGTTCACTGCAATGAGCTAAGTGCCCAGGGACACTGGCAGACACGCGGGCCTGTGTCCTTTGTTCTGGGGTCCCTCTTGCACCATGTGGTGAGGCTAGCAGCTGGGAGCAGCTCAGGACAGTACCAGGTGGCATCTTACCTCTCCCACCCTCCTGTGGGCTCCAGTGGGCTCCAGTGGGCTCCAGTGGGTCCCAGGGGACAGGATGCCTTCCTTGCAAAGCCCAGTAGCACTGGGAGCAGAAACTGGGACCAAAGAGTGAGCACCCTGTTTGACAAGCTGGACCAGCCACCTCTTGTTCAGATGCAGGGGGAGCCCTGGCGTGCTGACTCCTCCCTTCTTCCTTTACCCTTTCCTCCCTCCCTCCCTCTTCCCTTCCCCTCTCTCCTTCCCTGGTGGTGCCCTTTCCCGATGCCCACTTCATCCCTTTTCTTTCTTACATGCCTGTCTTCTAGAGTTTTTTCTCTCCTCCCATTTACTTCCCTTCGTCTGAATCTCCTCTTTGGTCCCTTTGTCCCCGCTCTCTGCTCCTCCTCCCCTTCCCTGGCCCCTGTTCAGCTCCATCCAGACTACAGGCAGAGCTGGACTAACACTCTCACTCACTAGCTCAGCCACCCTCCAGAAAAGTCACTCTTCGGTGGCCACCTTCCTGATCCCCTGGTCCTTTCTCCACTTATTCAGCTATTGCTCTGAAGTCTGAGGAGGACAGAGCGGGGCTGCCGCAGAATCAGGCCAGAGGAGAAACAAAAACCATGTGTCCACACTGTCCCCCAGTACTGCTGCTCTGAGAGCTTTCGGAGTCCTTAACAGGGTTAGGATTTAGGGGCTTCTTCAGAACCGGGAGTGAAAACAGCCATAGGTCAAAAGAAAAGCTATGCCCCCCCCCACAAAAATAATAATCACAAATGAAAACTAAGTTAACTCTGAAGTCCCAAAGTCAAAGAATTGCCTTGAATCTGTCACTAGAAAGCACTCAAGGCCTCACTCTCTGGGTTCTGGGTGCCCTGGGAATGGCAGGAGGCTCCGACCCCCTTCCCTCGTCATTCACTCCCAAAGAACGTCCTCTGAGGTGGTCTTCAAACTTCCTCTGAGAAACTGTCTCTGGGAACTGTAGGCCCTCGGCTGCTGGGACGAATGAGGGTGATGTCAGGACCTGATGGGCAGCTTCACCAGGAGATGGTGGCTTCTGGATGCAGTCCTCAGGTCCCGTGGTCTGGGTGAGATCTAGGTCTTTGAGTGGAGGCGGACAGATGAGATTTCAGATTTTGAGTTGATTCTGGGATGATTAGTGCTTTGGAGGGCATTGGGTGAAGGTATTTTGCACATGGGAAGGACACGAATTTGGGGAGCCAGAGAGTGGACTGTTAAGAGCTGACCTGCATTTCCCCCAGAAACCTTGCTGCTGTCCTTATCTCTGGTACCACAGAACGTGACCTTATTTGGAACTAGAGTCCTTACATATGCAATCACATTACAGTGAGGTCGTTAGAGTGGGCCCTAATCTCCTGTAACTGACCTCCTTATGTAAAGGGAAAATCTGGACAGAAAGATGCCCCTACTGTCAGTGGTGGGCAGTGCATGAACTTCTAGAACCCTGACAGTAGTGGAAAACAGACTCAGGCTGGGCACTAGGTAAATGGGAGCTCTAGTGGAATTTCAGATGAAGATGCTGTGGACCTCGGCTTCCCAGGTCATAGTGACGTTAGGATTTCAAATTCAAGTCAGAGATGAAAGAAACATCTGGACTCGGTCCTCAGGTACACGCAGTATTCTGAACTGAGGCTAGAACCAGAGACCATTCTAATGAAAGGCCTCCACAGGTGGGCTCTCACAGGTGGGCTCCGACTCAGTTTCCTGTATATTCATTCATGAAACCGCTCTGCGGGTCAACATGCAGAACAAAACCATTTAATAAAAGTGACAATGAGGTGAGGAAAGGGACGCGAGAAGGCATGTGAATGTGGAGAGAGGAAGAGCCAAGGCGGGCTGAAAAACCGAGAATCCCTCCCTGTGCTCCTTGCTGCCAGGGAGGTCTGAGGGACTAGTTTCCACCTGGGATCCCAAGTCCAGAACAAAAGTGGCGGGGCCACGCCACGGGATGAGGGAAGGGGGTCCTCGTCACCCGCTCGTGGGGGTGCCAAACGATGGGGGCTATTGCGCTCGCTGGCGGGTGGCACCTCGCATGGCTCCGTCCCCGGCCCGACCCCGTGGGATCCCAGGTGCAGCATGTCCTCTGGGGTGGTCCCGCTGCCCCGGGGGTCGCGGGAGGCTGGGTCCCGACACCCCCGCGATCTCGCGGCCCGCGCTTTCTGCTCCAGGTGAGGGCGGCGCGTTGTCACTTTACCTGCTCGCAGAGGGTCCTCCGGAGAAGCCATAGGGTGGGGCGGGGCAGCGGGAAACGGGAGCCGGACAGTGCGGCCTCAGGGGCTGGGCTGGAGCTCGGGAGTACAGGGGCCGCGAGGCAGGGGGTCCTGAGTCCCGACTGGGCTGCAGCACAGCACCATGGCGCTGCGCGCCCCTCCTCCGCCAGCCCCTCCACCTCCTCTCAGACTCTCCGCCGCGTCCTCCTCGAGCTCACTTCCCGCTTCCGCAATTATAAAGCCCCTTCTCTGGGCCGCCTCCGCCCCCGTCCCCCTCCCCCTCCATCCTGAGGTGCGGGCCCGGGGCACGGGCGCCGGCAAAGCCCCGGGGGCCTGCGAGTGTGGCCAGCGCCAGCGCTGGGCAGCCTCCTAGCCTGGCTCCCCAAGTGGGTGTCCACGTGCTGCCTGGCTGCGAAAAGATCATCAGCCCTAAACCCGGCTGCACTCTCGGGTCACTTCGCTGGCTTCCTGATTGTGCACAAAGCCGGGAACCAGCTTCCCCAGCACAGGCCTGGGCTGAGATGCCTGCCCGGGATCTGTTTGAGCAGTCTCCTAGTCTCCAGGCAGGGTCCGCCATTGCATGATGGCGCGCGCGAATCACTTCGACCTGGATGTTTGGGTTTTTTGTTTGTTTTTTGGTTATTGGTTATTACATGACCTCCATGGTAGGTGCTCCACAAAGGGAGTGAAAAGAGGACGCCTGATACATACGCATATGGCCATTCTAGAAAAAGAGCTTGGGGTTCTCTCGGAAGCGCGGCATTGGCCCTTGCACTGTTTTAATAGAAATGGGATTATGCACCAACTTACTTAAATGAGCATAGTTTGAAATCGTTTACTGAGAATAAATATTTAAAACAGTTATCTTTTAACTAAATCTATCATCAATCATAAATCTATTACATGAAGGTTACTGGCAATTTAAATGCAATAGCACTCTCTTCAGGGTTTTACATAAACCGTGTCTGTCTTGGCACATGAGATTGCAGAGATAGGAAATGGTTTGTAAAAGATCATATAATAGCTTTTACTATACGGTATCAACAATTTATCCTAAAGGAGCAGCCACCAGCTAAAAACTCAGCTTTGAAAAATGCAGAAAAGCAGCAAACGTTTACATACCCTCTTGGTGACCAGAGGCGTGCTTTGTGCCCCTCATCATCTCTTTCGTGGTTCTGAGGCCCTTGGCGCTCAGTAGTTTAGTGTCTTATTCTCTGGAATAGGCAATTGAAGAAATACCAGGCCCAGAGAAGAAGGTCCTGCTGGGTGTCTGAAGAAAGTACAACCTTTTAGATGAAGCTTTCTGGGGAATTTGTTAGTGGTTTGGTCTGCTTCTGATAGGAAGGGAAATTTTATTTATTTTAAAGATTTTATTTATTTATTTGATAGAGATCACAAGTAGGAAGAGACGCAGGCAGAGAGAGAGGAAGAAACAGGCTCCCTGCTGAGGAGTGAGCCTTATGTGGGGCTCGATCCCAGGACCCTGGAATCATGACCTGAGCCGAAGGCAGAGGCTTTAACTCACTCTGCCACCCAGGTGCCCAAGGGAATTTTTTTTTTAAGATTTTATTTAGTTATTTGACAGACAGAGATCACAAGTAGGCATAGAGCAGGCAGAGAGAGAAGTGGAAGCAGGCTCCCTGCTGAGCAGAGAGCCAGACATGGGGCTCAATCCCAGGACCCTAGGATCATGACCTGAGCCGAACGCAAAGGCCCAGTGAGCCAAACTCACTGAGCCACTCGGGTGCCCCAGGAAGGGAAATTTTTTTAAGAGTATTTTCTCTTTGAATCTGTTTTGAGGTTTGATTTGTGGTTCTTTCTGACTTCTCATGAAAATGGAATTTCTTCTGAGGTTGGTTGTCAAGAACCGCATATCAAATCGACCTATCTTGTTAGCAATAAATAAATAAATAAATAAATAAATAAAAGCTCAAGTGTTGGTATAAAGCTATTATGCTTTTCAAAATCCCGAACTATAATTCATGTATCTTGGTCATTCTTTATCAGATCAAACATGAGAGAGGTGGCAGAAACGCACTTTCAGGTTAATTTTTTTATAAGGAAGATTGACTTATGAACCTACTTTGTTATTCCCTTTCATTCAATTTCCCTGTACCTCCTTTTCTATGAATTGTAACGGTAAACCGTCATTGTTTTTATTGTTGGCACGTGAGAATTAGATATCAATGCCCAAGTGAAAGCAGAAGGCAGGTTTATTAAAGCAACATCACACTATCTACGGGAGAGCAGGTGGTATTCCATGAGGTGGAGCTGACCCTTACTTTGTTTTGGGATTGGATATTTCTTGGTCTTTTTGAAGTGGGAGCACCTTCAACATGCAGTGGATTGATCTCTAATGGAGGCTGCTTCCAATCATTTGGGGGACTCCTGCCACATTTTGGGAAAAGGAGTTGTTGTCATTTTTATTTTATTTTTTTCAGGGTTCCAAAATTCACTATTTATGCACCACACCCAGTGCTCCATGCAATATGTGCCCTCCATAACTCCCATTAACAGGCTTACCCAACCCTCTGCCCCCTCCCCTCAAAACTCTCAGTTTGTTTCTCAGAGTCTCTCATGGTTTGTCTCCCCCTTCAATTCCCCCCCACTCACTTCTCCTCTTGATCACCCAGTGTCTTCTGTGTTATTCTTTATGCTCCACAATTAAGTGAAACCATATGAAAATTGACAATATCTGCTTGAATTATTCCACTCAGGATTATCTCCTCCAGTACCATCCATGTTGATACAAAAGTTGGGTATCCTTCCTTTCAGAAGGAAGCATAATACTCCATTGTAAAAATGGATCATATCTTCTTTATCCGTTCATCCATTGAAGGTCATCTTGGTTCTTTCCAAAGTTTAATGACTGTGGCCGTTGCTGCTATAAACATTAGGGTACAGATGTCCCTTCTTTTCACTGCATCTGTATCTTAGGGGTAAATACTCAGTAGTGCAATTGCAGGGTCATAGGGTAGCTCTAATTTTAATTTCTTAAGGAGTCTCCACACTGTATCCCAAAGTAGCTGCACCAACTGGCATTCTCACCAATAGTGTAAGACGGTTCCCCATTCTCCACATCCTCTCCAACACTTGTTGTTTATTGCCTTGTTATATTTGGCCATTCTAACTGTGTAAGGTGGTATCCCAATGTGCTTTTGATTTGAATCTCCCTGATGGCTAATGATGATGAACATTTTCTCATGCATCTGTTTGCCATTTGTATGTCTTCTTTGGAGAAGTGTCTGTTCATGTCTTCTGCCCATTTTTTGACATGATTATCTGTTTTGTGTGTGTTGAGTTTGAGGAGTTCTTTATAGATCATGGATATCAGCCCTTTATCTGTAATGTCATTTGTGGAAATCTTCTCCCATTCCGTGGTTTGTCTCTTCATTTTGTTGATGGTTTCCTTTACTGTGCAGAAACTTTTGATCTTGATGAAGTCCCAAAAGTTCATTTTTGCTTTTGTTTCCTTTGTCTTTGGGGACATGTCTTGAAAGAATTTGCTGTGGCCAGTGTCCCAGAGGTTACTGCCTATGTTCTCCTCTGGAATTTTGATAGATTCCTGCCTCACGTTGAGGTCGTTTGTCCATTTCGAATTTATCTTTGTGTATGGTATAAGAGAATGGTTGAGTGTCATTCTTCCATACATAGCTGTCCAATTTTTCCAGCACCATTGATTGAAGAGGCTGTCTTTTTTCCACTGTGTAATTTTCTCTGCTTTGTCAAAGATTTTTTGACCATAGAGTTGATGGTCCATATCTGGGCACTCTACTCTAATCCACTCGTCTACATGTCTTTTCAACCCACTGAGCCACCCAGTTGCCCCTTTTAAGCTATTTTTTAAAAGTACAGTCATTCTCTTTTTTTAAGATTTTATTTATTTATTTATTTATTTATTTGACAGAGAGAGATCACAAGTAGACGGAGGGCAGGCAGAGAGAGAGAGAGTGAGAGAGAGAGAGAGAGAAGCAGACTCCCTGCTGAGCAGAGAGCCTGATGCAGGATTTTATCCCAGGACCCTGAGATCATGACCTGAGCTGAAGGCAGTGTCTTAATCCACTGGGTCACCTAGGCGCCCCTAAGCTATTTTTTAAATTCCTGTTCCAATAACTCTTGGATTGCCGTATAAAGTTAACCACATCATCTTTTTTAGGTATGTAATTGTACTTTTTATGTGCATAGTTATTTTGTTCCATGAGTTCAGGTCCTCTTAGGATCATCAAATCTCTGTAAAGTCTGGGTATGCTAGGATTTTCTAAGCAACAATAAAATACATTGAAACCTGGTAGCTTAATTATAATAATGTTTTCTTTCTCAATCATTCACAATAGCATTACATTCTGAGTAGCTTCCTTCTATTTTGCAGCTATAGTGTTTGGAAAAACTTGAATTGTGATATCACTGCGATAATGTGAATTAGTCAGGGTTTTTCAGAGAATCGGGCAGAGAAAAAAAAAATGGAAGATATTCTCCAGGGCCAACTCTAGAAGTGACTATTAAAACATCTGTCCAAATTAAATTGAACAAAACTCAGAAATGCCATCTCCAGTGAAATACAAAGAAGATTATATATAGTTCTGGGCACACACATCTCATTTGACCCAACGATGTACATGAATGAAAGACTGAGGGCCAATCACCACTCCATGGGAGAATTTAAAAATAAATTTACTAATGAGGCCATGAACTCAGAATCACAAATACTTCAGATCTAATAATAACTGCCTTCACTTGATGTTATACTATAAGATAAATCCTACGATCAAGTTTTAATTTTAAATTCTTACAATTTTAAATTCTTAAATCCTTATAAAGAAGCATCATTTGGAGGGAGCAGTTTTCATAATTTATCATCCATCAGCCTTTTTTAAAAAATTTTATTTATTTATTGGACAGAGAGAGAGAGAGAGAGAGAGATTACAAGTAAGCAGAGAGGCAGGCATGCAGGGAGGGAAGCAGGCTTCCTTTTGAGCAGAGCCCGATGTGGGGCTGGATCCCAGGACCCAGAGATCATGACTTGAGATGAAGGCAGAGGCTCAAGCCACCACCCACGTGATGAGAGAGCCCCTCAGGTGCCCCTCATCCATCAGTCTTAATTGTTTGGAGGAAAATGTGTGGATTAATAATGCCTTAGGGAGCTGATCTCTCTAAAGAATTTTCAAGTCTTTAACCCTTCAAGGTTTTTGCACAGTTCTGATCGCTTCTAAACATCCAGCTGATTTCTACAGTGACAGGCCTGTTAAAAACTGTCCTCAAACCAGGAATAGAGCTTGAAACATACCAGTCAAGAGCAACTTTCAGTCTTTTTAAGGAATTTATCATCATTTCTTTGTTTTTGGTTCATATTCAAAATATTTCTATATTACACTTGCATAATTTCTCCAGAGCTGACTTTGAAGGAGGCATTCAGTTCCAGCTACTTCCATATTTTGGCAAGAACTATAATTCTATATAAAAAAAGAACATATTTTAGAGCGCCTGTGTGGCTCAGTGAGTTAAAATCTCTGCCTTCGGCTCAGGTTATGAATTCAGGTTCCTGGGATTGAGTCCCACAGTGGGCTCTCTTCTCAGCAGGGAGCCTGCTTCCATTCCTCTCTCTCTGCCTGCCTCTCTGCATTCCTGTGATCTCTGTCAAGTAAAAAATAAAATTAAAAAAAAACATATTTTATACTAGTTATTCATGTTTATTAACTAAGATATCACAATACAAATAACACAAACAGTTGCTTTTTATAAATACCTTCAACCAAGATCAAAAAATATGTCATATTTTCTCCAAAAATTTTATATCATCTGATAGGTCAGATATATATAAAATTACATTTAAAGTTTTAAAAATATCAGCAAATATTTTCATTTAAATGCAAATTTCAAAGAAAATCTACTTTTCCAAACACGACTTTTTATCCTATTTTTTTTAATTTTGTCGACAACTGATAAATTGTTTAGCGAGACTATAAATGTTAGATCGAAAAAATGATTGATAGATGTAGGTTCAAAATATTATGTTCCATTAAAAATGATTTAGTCTTTGATGAACATCTGTTTGGTAATATGTTATATCCAGATATAGTAAATTAATGACATATATAAAATTATAGGGAAATGACACCTTCCGTTCCATTAGGAGTAGAGCTTTTAAAATGCTATTTGTCACACCCTGTCATCTTGTCATTATGTAGCATTATGTAGCATTTATAAAATGTATACTCTTCACTTTGAAGTCTTTTAGAAATCTAAAATATGACATTCTATGGTTTGTGTTTCCATATTCCTTTATTGCCAGTTTGAACAAATCCACATGCTTTGAATCAAAGGTAATAAATTCCTCTTATTTGGAAAAATGATGTTTATTTTTGTTCTCTCACCCTTAGCAGGTGGTTTCATTTTAGCACACTTCAGAGTTATAATTTCATGCTTATTAAAAACATTTATTATGATCTACATAGATGAATGAAACTTTTATTTTATTAAATTATTTGCCAAAAAATCTGTTATTTTTAAAAATGTATTTCCTTTGAAGGGTTATTTTAGAGCATTCAGAGAGGATCTAAAAGTATGGTACTATGCAATTTTTAAGTAGGTATAAAATGGTTATTTATATGATTGTTTCTTTAAGGCTTATGTATATTGTCCATTATATGCTATAAGATATTTTGAAAGTAAATTTAAGGTATGTTTTACGTAGTTTATTTTTTGGAAAAAAATATTGAAATGACTTATGAAATTCAGTATACTCTCAACATTAATTTTTTCTGAAATTTACCAATTGTTTAATGAACCTATTATATGGCAGATAAAACTTCAGACTATACTGGTAAATGAAATACTTGGCTTTGTAGAACATTTATTTTAAAGGGTGAGACAATTGAAAGCTATAAACCTTAACAGAAATTGCATAGTGTATTCAAAAATGATGAGTACAAAGGGGAAAAACGAAAAATTAGATCAGGGTGAGAAAAATCAAGGTTGCTAGGCAGGGATAGGGAGTTAAGAATTTTAATAGGAAGATCAGGGTAGTTACAATGAAACTGACAATTGAACAAAGGTATGGAAAGGTGATGAATTTGCCCAGAACTATCAGCAATAAGGTCACTCCAGACAAAGGAATTGGCTATCTTGAAGGCCATAAGGTTGGATCGTGCCTGGCATATCTGAAGAATAGCAAGGAGGCCACTGTGAGGGACTGAAGAGTAGCAGGGAAAGAGGTCACAGAGTTTAAATGAGTGGCTAGATCATGTAAAAGCTTAGAAGTCATTGTAAAACTCTGGCTTTTATATTTGGAAACTTACTGTGTGATAGAATTTCTGCTAATAACTGAGAGTTCAAATGTCCATAAAATTTCAAGGATTCTTTTTCTTGTAAGACAGAATACAGAAAAAGAGTTCATATTTTCAGATGGTGTAACAAATGCTCGGAGATCCAAGTGTAGGAATCTATGGGCAACAGAAGAAGGCACTAAAATCACACCAATATATTTGATGACTGTGACTATATATAAATTTGTATTTTCTAGATTTTTTTATAGTCATGGAATCACACAGTATATACTATTCATTGCCTGGCTTTTCTTTTCTCAGCATGATTACTTTGAGAATCTCCAATTGTAAATAGTTCATCTTGATGTTGAATAGTAATCTCTTGGTTAAATGCCTAGAATTAAAATGGCTATTTGTGTAACTGCAACATATTTTGCATTTAAAAAAAATTTCAAACTATTTTCCAAAGTGGTGGTATCATGATATATGTCAACAACAGTTTGGTTTTTTTGTTGCTTCTCAATCTAGCTCAGACGAAGTACAATTAGCCTTTATAAATTTAGCCATTCTAATAGATATGTAAGCATGTCTCATGATTTTAATTTGTATTTCTTTAATATATAAATGTTGAGAAATTTGTCATGTGCTTATATCCTTTTGGTGACATGTCTCTTCAATAATTTTCCTCACATGTAAAATTGGATACTCTGTTTGGTTATTAGTAAGGTTTTTTATTTTTATTCATTTTTTAATAATCAGAGTAGATGTCCATTATCAGATATATAATTTGCAAATCCCTTCTCCATCTTTACGGTTTCTCAATGGAGCTTTGATAGCTGTGTCTTTCAAGAAATATGCTACTTCTTTCCTGGTACACGGAGGTATGAATAGAACATTATCAATGTTGACCTTTGCAAAGAAAATCATGGCTTAAGATATATGTAGTTTGCAGCTGTTGGGAGTGTTCTGTATTATCAAGCATATCTAGTTAGTTGATAATTTTGTTCAAGTCCTACATATCTTACCAATTTGATGACCATTTGTCTATATAATCTTAAAATAAAGGTGTTGCAATTTTTTTCCATTTCTCTTCTAAGGTAGAAGTTATGATTTTTGTTCTTAGTTTTTCCCTATATATCCCCAAATCTGTTATTAAGTATTAAAAGTCAAGAATTATTATACTCCCTGATGAATTCATCCGTTTACTCTTCTGTAATTTTGATTTGATCTTTATGTCTGATAATGAAATTTGCTTTATTTTTTTTTAAAGATTTTATTTATTTATTTGACAGAGAGAAATTACAAGTAAGCAGAGAGGCACGCAGAGAGAGGAGGAAGCAGGCTCCCTGCTGAGCAGAGAGCCCGATATGGGACTCGATCCCAGGACCCTGAGATCATGACCTGAGCCGAAGGAAGCGGCTTAACCCACTGAGCCACCCAGGCGCCCATGAAATTTGCTTTAAAATCACTTTTCATTATCTTGATATAACCACCAAAGTTATAGTGTGATTAGAGTTAATATAGCATATTTTTTCCTTTACTTTATAAATCACTTCTATATTTAATCCTGAAAAAAATAAACAGCTTTTTAGCTCTGGAAGCATTTTTCTAAATTATCTATTCTTTTTTTTTTTTTTTAATGAATCAGTACAAATTTTTGTTAAGGGACCTAAATTGAAAGTAGGTTTAGAATTTTATTTATTTATTTAGTAAAAGATTTTATTTTGTTTATTGACAGCGAGAGAGAGAGAGAGAGAGAGAGAGAAAGAGAGAGAGTTAGCACACAAGCGGGGGTTATCACATGCAAAGGGAGAGGAAGAAGCAAGCTCCTTGGGGTATAAGTAGTCCCATGCAGGGCTGGATCCCTGTACACTGGAATCATGACCTCAGCCAAAGGCAAACATCTGCTTAAACAACTGAGTCACCCAGGCACTCCTAGAAAATTAAAAAAAAAAAAAGACCTTTTAAAAACATTTTGTTTCTTTCTTTTTTAAAAATATTTTATTTATTTGACAGACAGAGAGACAGGAAGAGGAACTATAAGCAGGGCAGAGGGAAAAGGAGAAGCAGGTTTCCCACTGAGCAGAGAGCCTGATGTGGGGCTCCATCCCATGACCCTGAGATAATGACCTGAAAAGAAGGGACACTTATGGAGGAAGCCACCCAGACACCTCTTTTCTTTGTTTTAATATATGGCAACTGATGCTTCCCAGCCACGAGGAGCATATTACCCATTGATTAAATCTTTGATAACAACCTATTTAAAAAGGTGTGTAAATATATTCTTACTCAGATTTATACACTTTGTGTTTTCTTCATAGTTTGGGGCTGGACCCCATGGTCACAACACTGCTTCCAGTCTTTGCCTTCCCATCTTTTGATACCAGGTATTTGGTCAGCAAAGCAAATAAGTATCAAAATTAATAAGCCCTTGGCACCATATCTCTGAGCAGGGGTTGCTCTTAGCCAAGGCTCAGAGCAGTTGACCTCCCCTCACTAGTGCTATAGCCCCAAGGACTAGGTCCCTGCCACCAGAACTCAGTCTTACATGTTATGCTAAGCAGACAAAACCAAAACAGGAAAGCTCCCACACCTTTCACTGGCATGCCTCATCTCCCACTCCCTCGACGTCCAGTCAGTACCAGATGCCAGGGAGGGGTCTTGGTCCAACATATGGGAGGGAAGGAAGTAGCCACGTGCAAGTACCTGCCTCTCTGTGCCTTTCTTTCATGAGCAGGTTGTAAGGAGGAGGAAGAGGAAGGGGAAGAGAGGTGAACTTCAAGGGGTGAAGACCTCAGGTAGGCATCTGGCTCCTGCCAGTAGGAAAGGGACAAAGGAGAAGGCAGTGAGTCTTGCAGGGAGCGTGGGGGGTAAGGGTTACAGCTTATGACGGAATCTGGACAGGAGTATTGGGGATACTAGTCATTTGAGTCCACCATTGGCAAGCTGGGCTGGGTGTCAGGGCTGATAGGCTTCCCTGGGCAACGGCACATGAGAGAAGGTGGAATTCTCTGAGGAGCAGGTGGAGCTTTGGGTGTTGGGAAAGCATAGACAGTATTGTTCCAGGGCCAAGGACAGTTCCCGGTACTCCTGGTTGGTGGTTAAGGCCACAGTATGATCCAGGTCTCCTACCACCAGCTTGAAGGTACCACATGCCAGCCACCCCTCATTATTGTGTATAACTCTCTGGTGCACTTATTGGCTTATCCATCAAATGACTCCTTCAGCAGCTTGAAAACCACCTCCACAGGCACTCCAGGATATGGGAGGCTTCCAGAGTGAAGATTTTGCACAGGATCACCCCAAAAGACCAGAAGTCACTCTGGTGGATGTAGATCTGGTCAAACATGGCCTTAGGGACCATCCACTTCACAGGCAGTCCACTGTTGGTTGTCTTTTTATAGTAACTGATGTGGTGATATCTCTGGCAAGGCTGAAGTCTGAGATCTTCATCATGTTGTCCTTTGTCACCAGCACTTCCCTGGTGGCCAGGTCTTGGTGTATGCACTTCTTGGAGGCAAGGTACTCCATGCCTCAGGCTACCTGATAGGCACAGGATACCAGGTCCTTGGAGGAGAGTTGCTCTGCTGCATTGTGGCTGATATTGTAACAGTACTCCAGGTCAGGAGGCCTCTGGGCCTGCAGGTAATCCTGTATGTTGTCCCTGGAGGCATATTCCATGACAGTGTACGAAGGACCATCCTGTGTGCCGGACCCAGCAGGTTGATGGTGTCCTTGTGCTGTCCAATCATCTTCATCATCTCCATTTCTGAGATTAGGTTTGACAGGTCTTTCTCTGTTGCATCTGACTTCAACATCTTCACAGACACTTTAGTCAAATGGTTGGATTTGTCTTTGTCTAGCCCAATGGCCTCCTCCAACACCACCTGCCCAAAGTAGGCCTGTCTTAGGGGTCTGCCTAAACTGCCTACAACCAGCCTGCCTCAAGGCAGTTATGAACTCTAGATTATCCTCAAAAACATTAAACCACAAGCTAAAAATTCTCTTCACTAGGTCTCTGTCGCAGGTCTAATTTTCTTATCTTTCATCATTTATCTTTTTCCTAATTCTTATTTTCAGTATAGTTTATTTTGCTTCCAGGTGTTTCCCCTGGTTTCTGTATGCTGTTTCATAGGGAAGAATTATCCTGTCATAAAATTATTTCTTGAGCATTCATTACATCTCTCAGTTGAAATGGGTTCTTTTATGGTATTGATTCATTGGAGTTTTCTCAAAATGGGAAGAATTTTCAAAATGGTGTTTTCCTCAAGGTTCAGAGTATGTCTTAGCCTCATCTTTACTCTTTTTGAAATTCACTTTTCAAATTCTTGTACCTCTTTTTATCTTTTTAAATTAAAATGTTTTATTTTTACTATTCTTTTACTTGAGTATAGTTGATATTCAGTGTTACATTGGTTTCAGGTTTTCAATATCGCCATACATTATTCTATGATCACTACAAATATAGCCACCATCTGTCACCATATAACACTATTATAATATTGACTATATTCTCTACACTGTCCCATATCTCTTTTTAAAATCTCTGATTTTTATGTTTTCTGTTATTCCAATTTTCGACCATCATTTTACTTGGTTACTTTAATAAAATATGCCTGATTACACACTCTTTGCTGAAAACCATAGCATTTGATTTATAGTAGTCTTCTACGTTTTTTTTAATTAACATATAATGTATTATTAGCCCCAGGGGTACAGGTCTGTGAATCGCCATGTTTACACACTTCACAGCACTCACCAAAGCACATACCCTCCCCAATGTTCATAACCCCACCACCCTCTCCCTACCCTCCCCACCCCCCAGTAACTCTCAGTTTATTTTGTGAGATTAACAGTCTCTTATGGTTTGTCTCCCTCCCGATCCCATCTTGTTTCATTTACTCTTTTCCTGTCCCCCATATTGCACCTCCATTTCCTCATATCAGGGAGATCATATGATAGTGTCTTTCTCTGGTTGACTTATTTTGCTAAGAATAATACCCTCTAGTTCCATCCATGTCATCGCAAATGGCAAGATTTCATTTCTTTTGATGGCTGCGTAGTATTCCATCATATATATATATATATATATATATATATATATATATATATATATCATTCATTTGTTGATGGACATCTAGGTTCTTTCCATAGTTTGGCTATTGTGGATATTGCTGCTATAAACATTTGGTGCACGTGCCCCTTTGGATCATATAGTAGTCTTCTTTACCTCTATCAGAACCCCAGGAAGCTTTATTTATTTACTTACTCACATAAACAGATAATCCAACACAACGTTTTTTGATGTTCAAATGTATTATAACGTTTTACCGCTTAACACTATGCTTACTGCTCTCTTTCACTGTCTGACTAAATCCTCATCATCACTATGCCATTTAATCAGAAAGAATATTTGAACTCAGAGCTCTCTCCATATCAGGGAATGAAGACTCCACCCTTCTGTTTGTGTAGGCAAAATAAATGTTGATATTGTCTGTCCTGCACATACTCCATCCTGTTCACCAGAATATTCACCATCAAAATATATACAAAATAAAAACCATACCTCACCACTTCTATTACCACCCAGCATGCTAAAAACACCATCATATGTTCCTGAATTATTGACTTGATTGATAACCCCACTTCCACACATACTGCACTCCTTTCTCCCTGCAAATTTATTTAGGTACAGCAACTTGACCTAAAAATCAAGTCAGATGATTTTATTCTGCTGTTGAAAGTCTTTTGGTATCTTCCCCTTTCATATTAAATAAAAACTGATGGCGTTTAAATGTACTAGAAGGTCACGCATCAATACGTTCTTCCTCTCTCCACCACTATGAACTCCTCATTGGCCTCCTTGCTTTTCCTCAAAAGTAACAGACCAGCTGCTCACACAAAGTCTATATACTTACTTGCTCTGCCTAGAGCAATCTTTTCCTTTAATATATGTATAACACCCTCCTTCACTTCCTGGGTCTTTGTGCAAATAACATCTCATAAATGAGATATAACCACCCAACACAAAATAAAATTAACTTTCCTCCCAGCATTCTCCAATGGCTTTTACCTTTCTTGTATTTCTTTGTAACACTTATCACCATCAACCATCAATCATTATTCTATTACTGGTTTATTTTCTTATTGGAGACAGAGAGAGAGAGAATTGGGAGGGGGCGCAGAGGGAGAAGAAAACACCCCACTGCCTAGAAAGCCTGCTGGGTAGTTACATCCCAGGACGCTGAGATCATGACCCAAGCCAAAGGCAGTCACTCAATGGACTGAGCCACAAAGGTGCCCCTCTATTATTGGTTTATTTCACTATTATATTTCAAAAGAATGTAAGCTCTTTGTGGTCAGGTATTTTATATGTTTTATTAATTGAAGTATTCTCAGAAAGGTAGCTGGCAGATTGTAAGGGCTCACTAAACTGTATTTTTTTGTTATTATTGTGGTCCTTTATGGGCTTTACCTCTTACGCTAGACGTCTATTCTTCAGATGTAAGCAATAAGAATAGAGCCCTGCTGCCTGTTCAAATGAGTAAAAAGCCTGTATTAAGTGGATATTTTAAAAGCTAAATGAATGGCTTAATAGTTGTATATAGGGGGAAAGGGAACATATTTTCCACGGTTTAGAAGTGGAGTTCTTTTATAGAGTTCTTGTACAAGCCGACACTATTGAACGATAATGGGCAGTTGTACATTCCAATTATACAAACACTTTGGTAATTTATATCCTTTTTTTTGTAATTCATGACTGGATCATTTAATTCCTTAGGAGCATTATAGCATTTCAACTTTTCCTGTTCAATAAACTTATTGGGGTTGCTACCTTTTTTATTCAAATGCAGAAATAGTCATGATTTAATCTAAATAAAGTGTTATTGATTGTGATGTTTTCTAGGAATGAGTCGCACATGCTAGTTTAAAAGTTTTGTTAAATTCCCAAGTCTGTCACCGATAAAAGCCTTTTGTAGATTAGTAACTTGATCGAAACAGAAAAGTTATGTAACACTCAATTGTTATACTATCTTTGTTTCCATCTTGCATTGTAATAACACCCATCTTAACTATTTAAGACAAGTCATCGCCAGATGGCTTTCTGGCATTGATTGCATGATATGAAATCTAATATAACTAAAAGTTTTTGGTTTTAGTAGCATATAAATCAATTTAGAAAAATATATGTATTTGAATATATGGTAAAGTTTTAAATTATTTGGCAATAGTAAAGTAAACTTTTTTTTGTAAATTTTTATTTTCTAAAATTTCATTGAGCTCTTTTGCAATAAGAAACAAGTTACAAAAAATTAAGGTTTATTTACCCCAATTCAAAATTATTAGTATATAATCATAGAGGTTGAAGTATTTAAAATATTGAACCCAAAATATTTTATTAGGTAAATTCATGAATGCTGAGCATTCACTGTTAAAATATACTAATACTATTGATAGACTGGTAGAAGCCTAAAATCATATATTTATTAAATATTTATATCCATATCTTTTCATGGTGTGGAAATTCATTTCTCTAGCATTAAATAATATTCCATTGTTTGCATGTACTACACTTTATTTGACCTTTCACCTATGGAAGGATATCTTGGTTGCTTCCAAGCTTTTGTCAGTTATGAATAAAACTGCTATAGACATCTTTGTGGGTATAGATTTCATCTTCTTTGGACAAATACCAAGAACTTCTACTGCTGAATCATCTGGCAAGAATATGTTTAGTTTAGTAAGAAACTGCCAAGTTGTTTTCCATTCTTTATTCTCAATAGACATGGAAGAACATTCCTGTTGCTCCACATCCTCACCAACATTTCGTGTTCTGTTGTCAGTGTTCTGGATTCTGGGTATGTACTGGTGTCTTTTTTTGTTTAAATTTGCATTTTCCTGATGACATATGATGTGAAGCATCTTTTTATATGCTTATTTGCCATCTGTAATATTTTCTTTTGTGAGGTATCTGCTAAGGTCTTTGGCTCATTTTTAATCGGTTTTTCCCCCATTATTGAGTTTTAAGGGGTCTTTGTGTATTTTTGATTAAGAGTCCTTTGCCAGATGTGTATTTTGCAAATTTTTTCTCATAGTCTGTGCTTTGCCTTTTCATTCTCTTGGCATTGTTTCACAGAGTAGACATTTTTAAATTCGTGCTTGTGCTTTTGTAGTTAAAGTTGTTTCCAAAACCAAGGTCATTTAAATTTTCTTCCATATTACCTTCTACATGTTTCATGTTTAGATCTATAATCCAATCTGAGTTAATTTTTGTGAAGAGTGTATTATATCAGCCTGGATTTATTTTTTTTTATTTTTTTTTATTTTATTATTTTATTTTATTTTTATTTTATATTTTTACATTTAGCTTCACCATTACTCCAGAACCATTTGTTTAAAAGATTGTATTTTGCTCTCTTGTATTGCTTTTGCTTTTATATTAAATATAAAATATAATTGATAATATATATTCTGCTCCTTTAATCTAGTCTTTCTGTGGTATTACAATATCTTGCTTACAATTATCGTTATGGTATACTTTTTTAAAAAGATTTTATTTATTTATTTGACAGAGAGAGAGATCACAAATAGGCAGAGAGACAGACAGAGAGAGAGATGAGGAGAAGCAGGCTCTCTGCTGAGCAGAGAGCCCTATGCGAACCCGATCCCAGGCCCCTGGGATCATGACCTGAGCCGAAGGTAGAGGCTTAACCCACTGAGCCACCCAGGCGCCCTATCGTTATGGTAAACTTTGAAGTCAGTCCTCAGTCTTTGTTCTCCTTCAACACTATGTTGAATATTGTGAGTCTTTGCCTCTCCATATAAACTTTAAAATAAGTTTGTTAATATTAAACAAAATGAGACCTCAAGGATCTGAGAGATGTCTAAGAAGTACTTGATACATCCCTTGGGTATGGTTTATTGAAGTGTCCACCTGTCTGAAAGCTGGGGAATCTAGATAAGGGAGGAAAAATTAGTTATGATAAAACATATCAACAAACATGAATAAATTTTGTAAAACTTATTGTCATAGCTCATATACAATATGACCAACAGAGGGACTATCAAAAGGAAAGCATCAGTTATGTTTATTGTGAAATTTTTTATTCAAAATAAAGCAATGAGAGGGGAAGACACAATGAGAAAATTACCATTTTTTAAACGGTAAACTTCTTACCAACTGGAATAGGTTTTATATTCTAAGTAGTATATTGAAAAGTAAAACATTGGGGCGCCTGAGTGGCTAAGTGGTTTGGGCTGCTGCCTTTGGCTCGGGTCATGATCTCAGGGTCCTGGGATCGAGCCCTGAATTGGGCTCCCTGCTCCGCAGAAAGCCTGCTTCCCTCTCTCTCTCTCTCTCTTCCTGCCTCTCTGTTTACTTGTGATCTCTGTCTTTCAAATAAATAAATAAAATCTTTAAAAAAAAGAAAAGAAAAGTAAAACATTAAAAAATAAAATTTTAATTTAAAAAAATTATGTAATTTTTTTAAAAGGTTAAAAATAGCAGAACCATTTTTCTTATAACTGGAAAATACATTGTATATATATCTATCAAAAATAACTTGTCATGCAGGCGCAGGGTGGCTCAGTGGTTTAAAGCCTCTGCCTTCGGCTCAGGTCATGATCCCAGGATCCTTGTATCAAGTCCCACATCGGGCTCTCAGCTCAACAGGGAGCCTGATTCCTCCTCTCTCTCTGCCTGACTCTGCCTACTTGTGATCTCTGTGAAATGAATAAATAAAATTTTTAATAACAAAAATTTTAAAAAATAACTTTCATGTCTGGAATCAGGAGCATATGGAAAAAAATAATATCTGAGGACTACTTCTGCCATGTTTTGTGCCTTGTTAATATTTTTAAACAGTCAGGCAACTTTTAGCTTTATTGAAATACCTGTGAAGATACCAGCAGTTCCTTTTGGAGCCCTATGACTATAAAAATTAATTGCAAATATTCAAAATGTTTACTATGGTGTCACTATTTAGGGCCACCACCAAGTATGTTTCAGAAGTAAGCATAACTGTTACTCTTCCATAAGGCAAAAGGGCATATTTTCAGGAGTTCCATCTGCTGTACCAGGAGGTGAATCAAGTAATGATTTTTGTCTATAAAATAATTCACTTTTCAATTTAACATTCCTCATTCCACATTATAATAATAAAAACTAGGAGGAGACTAAAACAATCAAACAACTACAACTACAACAACCAGCTTTTCCTTCAGTCGAAAAGTAAATATAACCTTATGAGTACCCTGAAATTTATTTTTAAATATTTTTAAGATAAGCATTTTTGTTAGAAAACCATATATTTTATATTGCTAAGAAGTAACAGGCAAAGTTTTATTAACTTCTAAAAAGTCTAGTTACTTTTATTTATCTATTAACTCATCTCTTTGTGAAGTAGAACATGATCACACCTATTGTATCTACCCAAGTTTGTATGCTTTGGTTATTTCATGTTTGCTACTTCCTTGCTTAATTTTTACAATATTTGATACATAATAGTATCTTTAAGTCCATCTATGGTTTCACAGAATTTGTTTGAACTTCATAAAAATGTACCATACTTTTTGCACTGTCCTTATTTTTCTTCTGTATTAACTTTCCAAGATTTATTCACTTTAGAGTGTGTAGCTATCATTTATTTTTATTCCTCCATAATGCTATGTTTACAAATTTGTATTTATCTGTACCTTTAAAAATATCTTAATTATATACCATTTCTCATCTCACGTAACACTCATGTTACTTCTACACTTATCAGATATTATGTAACTGAAAACCACAACTCAGCAACAATATAGCACCATTTTTCAAAATTAAATGGCTTACCAGAATTCTTTAATTCTATCCTTTATTTGTATTAGATGACCCTTTATTCTGGTATTTGGCATTGTTCATATGGAGGAAAGCTTATAAGTTGATATTCCATAAATAGAAGGATTTATTATGATTGATTAATTATTTTCATTTAGAATGCATAGAATATGGTTGATTTAATATTTCTTTCTTACTCTCTGCCTGGAACATAGTGCTATCTATGTAATAGCCACTAAAATATTAAGTTAATTACCTAGACTTTAAACTTCATGTGAATAGGAATAACATACAGAACTCTTCTCAGATTGGGACACCTGGGTGGCTCAGTCAGTTAAACGCCTGAGCCTTTAGCTCAGGTCCTGGGACTCAGTTCTGCAACAGATTCCCTGCTTAGCCGGGAGTTTGCTTCTCCCTCACCCTGCTGCTCCCCCTGCTTGTGCTCTCTCTCACTCTCTCTCTTACAAATAAATAAACTTAAAAAAATGAATTCTTCTCAGATAGCTAATATAGAATATCGTCTTTGTATTCATCAAAGGGAAAGTGCCATATAATAATGAAATTCAGACTACTTCAAATTCATTTTTTAACCAGTAAGAAAGTACTGGAAAGAAGCCAAAAATGTCTTTAATGAATTAAAGAAATAGATTGATTTTCAATATCTTAATGTTTCTAAAATAAATTGCAAGATTTTTATACTAGATATCAGTGTTAAATATTCATTATACAAGGATATTCTAAAAATAAACCTGAGAACACTACTTGACATATATGATGACAAAAACGAGTTTGACAAAAGTCAGTTTGGGTAAAACTTACAACACCTACCACCTGAAACTCTTGTTCTATAATTTAATTATTTTAATTTACAAAAATACAAATATAATATATCAGAGTAAGTCTATTGATAGCTTTGAAGGTATGCTCTGGTTGTGCACTGTTTACTATTGAAAGGGGAATCAAATATGTGATGCTTATGGTGTGACTATATTAAAATTCAACAAGTTCAGAAGCATACAAGGAATAGAATAAAGACAAAAGATGACCCTTACTTATCCTAAAGATAGATAATGGTATATATGTGCTAGTTGGGGAGAGAATCCAGTCAGTAGATGGAGGATGTGGTGTTGGAAAATAAAAGACAACGTTTTGGTTGAATGTTTAGCACTATATTTAACAAAGTGAAATTGTGTGTTAATAGCCTTGAATAAAATCCAAAAAATATTTTCAATTCATTGAAGATTATTTAGGAAAAACTTGAAAAATATAACTTGATAAGGATTCCAATAAAAGATTCATAAGCAATACAAGTTTCAGAATTTTTAGTATATTTTCCCTAAAAAGCCATTTGATTTAAATTAAAAAGAATTCTATTTACCTGCCACTTAAATAAGAGGAAATAATTTGGTTTTGTAATAAGTCAATAAAATAAATTAACATATCTTTAGAAAACAGATATGCACACTAAGTTAAAAATAATAGTGCTTAGGCTATTCAGCAAACATTTGTAAAATTCCTTGCCATCAGCTAGCTCTGGAGTTCTGCTAGGTGAGTAAGGCCATGTATGTTACTGCTCAGAGTACTGACGCAAAGCAATTGTCCCCTTCACATCCATTTTTTGCCGTTGATATGTCATGCTATGTTGTTTAGAGATACATAGATGGCCCTACATGAAGGCCTTTTTTTGTGTGTATATGGGTGACTGTGATTTAACATTCAAATCAGATGGCTCCTGATTTACAATGATTCAACTTATGATATATTTGGCAATGATGTGAAAGTGAAAGTGATTCAGTAGAAACTGTACTTTGAATTTTGAATTTGGGTCTTTATAAAAAGGGCCAGTGACATGTGGTATGGTGCCGTCTTGTGATGCTGGGCAGGGGCAGTGAGCCACAGCAACCAGTCAGCTAGAAGATTACAGGGGTGAACAACTGATATTCTTACAACCATTTTATATATAACCATTCTTCTTTTTTTTAGTGTAATATTTAATAAATTGCATGTGATATTTGATACTTTGTTATAAAATAGGCTTTGCTTAAGATGATTTTGCCCAAATGCAGGCAAATGTAAGTGTTCTGAGTATGTTTAAATAAGCTTAAAGTAAGCTATGATATTTGATAGTTTAGGGGTATTAAATGCATTTTCAATTTTTTATGTGTTTCTCTGTACATAGCCCCCTTGTAAGCTGAGGAACATCTCTATATGTTTATGTAGCCTTGGTATGGCTTACATATTGTTGGCATGAAACATCTAGAACAGTACGTGTGCCATATAATTGTCTACAACATCAAACAAGTTTCTTGAAAACTTGTGCCAAAGGGGTTATGTCTTTAAGGATTCTTATTTCAGAAGGGTTCTCTCAAACGTAAGATTTTTCAGAAGTTAAGTGAAAATCTGACCAAACTAAACATTTTTCCATTTTCCCTAGTGAGCAACGATAGCTAAAATCTATCTGCCATTTTCAACACTGTACTCAACGATTGTAATTCTAATTTAAGAACAGATGATTTATATCAAAACCACATGTTGGCCTAATCTTACACAATATTTATAACTCTCACTCAAAGCCTTTGACACTTTTATTTGTTGAGTCTATATGGTACTACGGACATTCATCACTTTTGACCTCATAGCTTCATGTATGTCTATACTTTTGAAAATACATGCAACCTAGTTCCATTGTAAAATGTCTGGGTTATAAAATGTGCTATGCTATCAAAATGGTAATAAGAACATACAAATGACCTGATGTAATGAACTGGACCAGATTGCCAGATATCACTTTTCATACCAGAAAGATTCAGTGGTAAGTTTTAAAATGGCCAGCTATGCTTCAACTGAATTATAACTCATTTAACTTCTTACTTTGTGTACAGTATTATACATTAGTCAGTACTATAGTAAATAAGTACTTTGGACAGATGTAAATAAGCTGTAATAAAAAATGTTTTTCTTCTTTCTTTTAGTCCTTTTTACTTGTAAGACTAGCCACAAATACCATGCCTCCCCCAAAATAATTTGCAATCCAAATTTATCTCTAAATGACTTTATTGCACAGAAAAAAAAAATATATATACACTTACAGTAGACATGTTCAAAAATAGTTGCACAACAGCAGGGCCCTAAATGTAAGCAGTATAGTTGTTTTGTTTTGTTTTGTTTTTTTCTTTAAAAAAAAGAGGTTATGTGAAATATTGGAATTTTATTTCGGGGCCTAGTATTTCAAGACAGTTAACTACACTTACAGTGTCAACAGCCTCTTGTTGGCAGTATGATTTTATTGGCTCCATGGAATAACAGCAAGAATTTACTATTGCTTCTTTCTTTTATGACACACACAGAAAAAATAATTGACACATTTGCTCAAGGCCAACCAGAATCATTTTAACCTATCAGAATTGATGGGAGGCCTTCATTGCCAAAGTCACTGCTGGGTTTTCACAATTCATTGCAGACAATCTGCTACTCCCATTAGGATAGAGGAGAGAAGAGTCACAAACAGGTAAGAAAGCTAGATTAATTCTTGTAATTATCATTGAATTATTTAGCCTGCTATAGGATTATTATTATTAGTGTCATTTGATAATTTTCTCTCATTTTATTAAATACAACTGTGAGTAATTACCCTACCTAATATTTCTCTGTATTGGCTGACTAGCTAGCAAACATTCATGAAAATATCCGGTAGCCACATATATAAAATGCTGCATTATGATGCTGTTGAATCAAAACATACCACTACTGATCCTGTAGATCTTTGAGGATTTGCAAATCAATTAATTCTATGTTTATTGGATTCTTCCCATACAATTAGAAAATTTATAGTAGAGTCCATGAACATTATTAGTTTTACCATTTTAAACCAGCAATCACACTTTGATTTTTACAACAAAAGCAGAAATATATGCACACACATTTGGGTCAGTTTTCTGTTAGTCTGTCTGGACTTCAAAATCCTATTCCTCAAGATAATGCACACCAAAGTTCTGGATTAAACAAGAAATTAGATGGCACCTGAACACTTGGTTTAATATTCTCCAAAGGACTATGCAACCTATTTCTTACATTATGACATTGTTTTACAAAGATCCACACTTTTATAATGTTAGTATTTTTAGTAATCAATAAAGTCAATTAATCATGATTAAAAATCAAACATAAAACTTTCTACTTTTTGCTTTTGCCCCCTCCATTTAGAACTTTATAGCCTGATAATTCAAAGGTCCCTATGTTTATGAAAATCTGGACAGAAATAGCTCTAAGATCTCATTCAGAACTTGATATTAATCTAAGTCTTTTGGCTCCATTTATCCTGAGAGCAAAGAGTAGGACAAAGGATTTGAGTACTGTTAGTTTATCTGGGAGATTATCTAAGGTAGAAAAGAATGGGAAAGTGATACAGTGAAGAAGCAACTTTGTCAAAGAGGTACATTGTTGATATAATTGTTGTTGAAAGAAAATGACGTCTTGCTTTTACTGAAAGGTCCTGAGAAACTTCTTTACGTTGTCCTCATGAAGAATTGAAAACTGACAATTTTATCTATGGTTCTTATTTCCACTTCACTGAGAGCTGTCCTCAGAGGACATTAACTCTCCTCCTACACTTTTGGGTTGTGTTGGAGACATTCTAAAATGAGAGAGAGAACATGAGATGCTATCAGTGTTAAGTAACTGCAATTTCCCATGGAACTATCCACCACAGGTTTGGCTATAATCAGGTGTTGGGCCTTGATATCAGAGGGATTTGAGGCAGAATAATTTTAGGTTAATCATTATATCTGAAATTTCGAAAAACTTCAACTGATGAAACTTTGATTATAAATCTATAAATATAACAATAAATCTACAGTATTCCAATAATTTTCATAGAAATACACAGACAAAGCATCAATTGATTAATATTTAAATGTTACAAAATACTGAACTGAAAGAATTTGGTCATATAACAACGTGTAATAAGTAGAACTTAGGTTTAGGTTAGAACTCAGGATGCATTTGAGACTCAGTTAAGAAATTGAATGGAGGGACGTCTGGGTGGCTCGGTGGGTTAAGCCACTGTCTTTGGCTCAGGTCATGATCCCAGAGTCCTGGGACTGAGCCCCAAATCGGGCTCTCTGCTCAGCAGGGAGCCTGCTTCCTCCTCTCTCTCTGCCTGCCTCTCTGCCTGCTTGTCATCTCTCTCTGTCAAATAAATAAATAAAATCTTAAAAAAAAAAGAAATTGAATGGATGTCTGACTATCTTATAGGTTTGCTAAATATCAGTGACTTTGTGTTCACGTGTGGCTATGCAGGAATTTTTAACTTTCTCTAAGAAGTTATTAGATTTGATTATATAATTGCAGTAAAGGATGGGGAAAAGCAAAGTACAAACCCCATAAAGACAAAGACACTGAGTATGAGAAAAGAGTAATAGATAAGAAGAATCAATGCATTTGAGGGAAGTGGGAATTGAAATACACAATGATTGTTGATTTTTTTTAGATGGAGAAAACAAAACTAGCTTGCAAGAAGGAAATAACAGAAGACATGTTGTGATGTGAGACAGAATCCTGGAAAAGGCAGTAACGTGGAATAAAGGAGTAGGGAGAGCATATCAGGTAATTTGGATAGGAAGGAGTTAGGAGATAATTGCTTGGTAAATTTTTTATGGCCCACTTAAATGCACAGATTTCTCTTCTTTAATTTATATGGAGAACAGGGTGTCCTTTCTCTTCCCTTTCAGAGCACCAGAGGTGTACTCTTTCAGACTGAAAACCTGAAAAGCTCAGGACTCAGTTGCTTAAGCACAGCTGAGAGGACATATTTCAATTAAGATTTACATTTTGCTGTATGTAGTAGACTTTCAAAAGTGGTTTAACCATAATTTTTCATTTAACAAGAAGACTACAGAGAGTGTTTTCTGGTGTTGGTTCAGAGTCTTAAGAAAGTCAAGTGAACTATCTTAGAGGTTTTCATGGCTTTTTATTCACAGTTGCAAAAATTGCTGTTGGAGTTCTCACTATTAAGCCCACATTTCTGGCAGAAAGACAGAGGTAAAAGAGCATGATAGATTGTACGACTGATACTTTGCATATGGTTACAATATCACTAGAAAAGAGACAATAAAATATTTGATTTTGTTTTAAGTTTCCTTGTTGTCAATCCCTCAGTGCTTTCTGATATTAAAGGGAAAATTAGATGGATATTGACCTGGCAACTCTCAACACCTGTCAATCTCTCTTGGATAACCAATATCTCTATAATCTCTTCTTCCCAGTAAAAAAAAATATATATATATATATATATATATATATATATATATATATATTCATAACCCACACTGTGCCATCTCAAGTTACTGCACCAAGATAAAATTACAATGATTTTCAGTTGTTCCAAATGTACAGAATACGCTTCCTTATGATATCATGTCTTATAAGATAGATAATTGGCTTGCTACCAATATACCCAGATGTGACTGTGGAAGAGACAGGAAAAAAATAATAATATTTATTTATTCCTTGGGTTGACCCTGTTTACACAGATGAATTGCTATTAGAAAAGGTTGGTTTGGGACATTGGAATGAATTTACTTAATGGGTCTGTATGTAATTGGGTTGGAGGAAATTTTTAATTTCTACAAAAATTATTAGAATTCTATCTTATTCTCTTTTATTAATTTTCACATGTTAACAAAGCCTACATTTTTGTCTAGCAGACAAGATCTTAAATCCTTTAAAAAAAAAAAAGCCTCATCTTCTCTCATGCTGCTTTAAATACAACTCAAAAAAAAAAAAGGAGCTAAGTGGGGCAGTAAGACCAGACTTTTATTTTATTTTATTTATCTTATTTTTAATTAAATAATTAAAGATTGTATTTATTTATTTTAGAGAGAGAGCATGAGTGGGGCAGGGGGAGGTAGCTGCAGAGAGAGATTGTGAAGTATACTCCCTAATGAGCAGGAAGCTCGATATGGAGCTCGATCCCAGGATCCTGACTGAGATCATGACCAGAGACAAAGGCAGATACATGTGCAAAATCCCTTTCTTTCTGGAAACAATACTTTACAAGAGATGTTTGAAAAAGTACTGGGGAATCACCTTTAATAGGAGACACAAAAATTTAATTGACTTTTGTAAAGCTACAGGGATCCAAATGATGGGAATCCCAGCCCGTTTAGGTTGTGGACCACAGAGTATTCTTCTCTGTAATATTTTATTTTCTTCCATGTCTACTAACTCCAGTCCAAGTTCACTGATCTCTTTTTAGATAGTGCAGAACATGGCAAAGAATACCAAACGAGTGCCCAATATTCTACATTTATTACATCATTTCTAACATATAGAAGTGTGTTATCAAGGCTGGTTCTGTGAAAGAACATAGTTATGCTAAAGTGTGTTTTGTTCTCCAAGAAATTAAATGCATGATTATCACACAATTATAAAATACTTGGGCCAAGAATTTTTATTCAAAAATTAATAAGAGAAGCAGATATTAAAACTAGTTCACATGGTTATTTGGGATATAAGCAGAGTTGTGCAGCAGAAGTGCTCTGCGCCCATAATTTGGGATATAGCATTTATGTTTTCTAATGAAAAATCACTAACTTGCATTATTGTTAACAAGAATCTTGTGCATTACCATCAGTTTTCTACATTATAACCTCTTGCTCTACAGTTTGTAAATAACTTTGTCAATAGCAAGCTAATAAACGGGGTGACTCCAATGGATTGAGATAATCTCCAGAGTTTCTGCTACATAATGCCCAGGACTCCATTGAAAGGACACCTAAGAATTTATTTTGACCAAAAATTTGATCATTTTTTTCACTGTCTTTACCTATTTTCCAAACCTAGTCCTTTTGCTTCACCTTTCAGTCTACGGACAACCCTGTATCTGACTGACTTGTTAATTCTGGGAATGTCTTGCAGATTAATTTGCTTTCCAGAGGTGGTTCCTCTAATTGATGTCTAAGAACCCTAATTAGTTAAGAAAACCTTTTTTAACATTTTCATTGCTATTTATTATTATTATTATTATTGCTAATATCTCTATTATAAATAATTCACAAGGGCAACTTTCTGACAAAAGACAAAGAGCTGGCTACTAGTAGAAAAAGTACATTTGACTCTGTCAGTGAAAGTGGTAAAGGGATTTGAGAAAATAAGGCAAAGTACTGGAATTATGTGTTAAAACTTTAAATATTATAGACACATTTACTTAATTTCTAATACTGTTGTTGCTTATAATTAAATAAGATGTTTTTCATGAACCACGCATTACAGCAAATATATTGTTTATACAGATTAAATTTTCATCAAAAGGGACGCCTGGGTGGCTCAGTTGGTTAAGCAGCTGCCTTTGGCTCAGGTCATGATCCCAGCGTCCTGGGACCGAGTCCCACATTGGGCTCCTTGCTCGGCCAGGAGCCTGCTTCTCCCTCTGCCTCTGCCTGCCATTCTGTCTGCCTGTGCTTGCTCTCTCGCCCACTCTCTCTGATAAATAAATAAAATCTTAAAATAAATAAATAAATTTTCATCAAAAAATTGTAAGTGTATTTTATTGTAGGATCATGATCAGCATTTTGCAAATGAGAAAAGTGAAATTTAGAAAAGTATGTCTCTTCAAATCCCTCATACAATATCTGGCCTAGATAGAAGGATATACTATCACAGTTGAGGAAGATAATTGAGATTACTTAAAATGATAAACTTTACTATATAAGGTTTTTTAAAAGTTTGCCACAGATTCAGATTCTTTTAAAATATATATCTATTTTGTGCAAAGAGAATGCACTGAGAAATAAAAACAAAGTGATATATCAGTGCTACCAACTAATGTCTATAATATCATCACCTTATTTATGAACAATGAAACAGTGTGCAATATTTAAATAAATTTAAATAAATTCCTATTTATTTTATATATTTATAAATTTAAATAAATTCCTATTTATTTATTATTAAAGAAATTCCTCTAACAAACAGTATGATTTGAAGGTTGCTAGCAGGAAAGTGTTGTACTACATGGAAGTAATCAGAAAATATGATCTAAAATTCTGCTTTTTTAGGGCACCTGGGTGGCTCAGTGGGTTAAAATTCTGCTTTCAAGAAGCTAAAACAGTAAGTACTGAGCATTAGCTATTATATGCTATGGATGAATAACTGAAATCTACATTTGAAACTAATGGTACACTATATGCTAACTAATTGAATTTTTAAAGGTTTTTTAAAAAAAAACCACTATTTTATAAAACAATATTCCCAACAGGCTCTTTTGCTTTAAAATACTCACTTTGTAATGAGAGTCATTACTTTTATCTAGCCAATTATTACATCACTGTTTATCCCTTCCTGCTTTATCCCTTCCCAGTATCAATAAAGGCTCACTTGGGTTACCTAGAAGCCATGAGAAAGCTTGTAATAGATCTGGCTGGTTTTCACCAGCAATTTGACCACCATGTGCACAGGGAAGTCTATTGATAAAGGTTTTATTGAAATAAATTGCAAATACATGGATGATTTTGAATTCTTTTTCTTGAGGTCTTGTTTCATGATAATAAATTTAGGGTGGCTTATTGGAATGGATGTTATTAACATATTTTCATAGTTCTAAGTACATGGAATTGTAAAATAGATTAATGAATGTGGCATTACTGACAACTGTCCTCATTTTGAAATCAAATTACAGTGTACTAAGATGAGGAAGCAAAGCAGATTTGGGATTATGAGTGAAATAATTTTAAAAAGTCTTAGGGATATGATCAGACTATTGGATAATTCAGTAGAAAAATGTCAACTGATTGAGATTCTGTGTTCCCTGATTTCAGAGAGAAGTTCAGATAAATAAGTAACACGAGGAGAATAGGAAGCCAAACATAAGTGATAATTTTGTGCCAGGGTGTGTATACATCTGTTTATCTTCTTGTTTTACCACTAAGGTTGCTCCTAGAGGAGAGTTTAAATATGTGTTGGAGCTAATCTCTGTGGATTACACAAGAAACCACATCCTACAGCTCTCCCTGAAACACCCCTTATGATTTCAATGTAATTTGGTTTTTGCATTTTTAGAAATAACAAAATACTTTGCAAACTCATCTACTTTATTACCACCACAAGTGAGTCAGCTGACTCCACATTTTAACACAGTGACAGTCACAGAGGAATGGAGGAATGAGTAGAGTTATCAATATATGTGCTTTTAAGAAGTATGACAGGGTAGCAGCTATTTCCAGGAACCAAAACATGGGTCAGCAGCTGTGCAGGAAAAGTGATGGAATAAATGACTCATTTCAGAGGAGTTCTATAAGATATTAGATCTATAATATATCTTCAGCACCCAATTACCTGCTTTGATCTAAAGATAAGGATTTACAGTTAAGGTCCCATTTATGATTTCACTGGTAGGGTCTGAATCATGTTTACTATTGTTTTGACTATTACTTGAAACCCATAGTAGTACTTGGGATATGCGTTGTGTATTCTGTGAACATGTGCTATTTTTAGATTAGATAATTCCTGTCTCGAACCCCTGTTAATTTGTTTGTTTTTGTTTATTTCATAGTGGTTTCAGTAAATGGATATATCTGAAAAATTGCAAAGCCACTATTAAAATAAGTTGTTATTATATATAGCATGGAATTGCACATTCCTCCTTTGAATCCGACAGAGCTTCACCATATCCTTAACAATTTGGGAAAAACATGCTATTATTTTTCTTTATCAAATTTCTCCTGTCAGGCTGTGATGGTTGTCATCAGCAGTAACTCCTCTGAAGGCTTTGTCAAAAGAGTTGAAAAAATTTGAAAGGTGTGAATGAAGCTGTTTGCTGAATATAAAGAAAAGAGCATTGAAGTACAATTCACACTCTTACTTCTCCTTCTATGCTTTCAGATGTTTGACATTTGAAAATTTTGCTTCTAGAAGAGATGCCCTATATAATTCTTACTTTAAGGAGCAAGTTGCTTTTACAATTTTTTTTATTATTCTACCATTCAAGTATTTCCATTTAAATAAAATTCAATACCATTTTAAAAAAATCAAAGTGCAGCCAGTATTCAATTCTTGGGCCAAATAATTTTAGAAAGCTTTGTGTTATTGAACCTACGGGGTTTTTCTGTAGTTTTAACTCTTTCTTTCTGTGATTTTCCCTTTTAGTCACTTAAGTGACTGCAATATACAAGACATTGAGGATAAAGAAGGACTGAATAGAACAATCCTTGGCCTCATGAAGTTGAGAATCTAGCAAGGGAGTCAAACAATTCAATCATTCAGAGACAATTTATTGAGTGCCTGGCCTATGATGAGCACCACAAAACCCCAGCCCAGAGGAATCATTTTAATGGGAGAGATAGATAATAGCTAAGCCAACTTTAAAAAGAAAAAAATCGTACTTGTTTTTCTTTAATAGTGATGCATATTTGAACTAAATGAGCACATTTTAAAAAGAGCAGTGATTGAGAAGAGGTTTTGTAACTGAGTGGTCCGAAAGGGCCTTCCTGAAAAAGTCTGTTTTGAACAGATTTCTGAATAATATCAGCTAGGAAGCGGCGTAAAAATCTCAGGGATGGGTGATTTTTCCAGTCAAAAAACTGTAAAGGCTCCAAAGTCACAATACAGCTGTAAGTTTCTCTAATAAAGTAACTTCTGACAAAGAATGAGAAGAAATAACTAACCCAGGTTTGAAAGAAAAGGGACAGACTTTCTATGGAATTAATATTTAATTAAAGCTCTAAAGGACAAAAATACAATAGAGCAAAATTCTGGTGACGCTGATATACCTAATGAAAGTTCATAAACAAGGTGTGGGTAGCCAAGAGTGTGTGGGAATGTTGGTAAGAACAGTGGGGAAGAGTCATCCCTGAACATGTTCTTAAATGAAGCAATTCTTGTGTTGTTTTAAAGGGTAAATTGGAGTTTGCCTAAGTGATTAGAGAAGGATGCCTCGACTTATGGAAGTTCAAAGCCATAAAGATGTGATAAAACTACTGCAGATATTTTCATGTATATTTGTTGTTGCTTCTAGTAATGGTGATCTAAAAACTCCTACTTAAGACAACTTAAAAATACAGACAAAATAGCTTTTAAAGTTAAAAATATCAGAATGATTATAAAAATAAGTGAGGGATTACTGGGCCAAAATACGAAACACAATGAGAGTCTAGAGATATATGCCTGAAGCCATTTTAGCTATGAGAGCATTTGAAACTGCTAAAACACACTGAGCTGTGTTTTTAATAGACACTTGATACTAGAGAAACAAAATTCAAAATCCAGCAGCAATCAAATTTGAGGACTTTGGTACAACCCAAATTTAAGTTGAGACCCCCAAAGCACAAGGAGAAGCAGAAATAAGACTATAGTCTACCTTGCCTTCTGTGTAAACTGAGAAAGTCAATCACTGAATTTGGAATATGATTGTCTTGTAGAGTCCCAGATATAAGAGAAAATCCTGCCAAGGAGGACCATACCATTATTATAGCTCTTAATTATCCCTACTCAATAAGAGTTTCAAATATAATGTCTTGAACATAGCAAAATGTAACAAAGCACACAAAGAAAAACCATTAAGAAGATTTGATAGACAAAATGGGATTAAGTATTATATTAAAATGATCAATAAAGATTGTATAATGGCTTGATTACTCTGCTCAAAGAAATGAGAGGGGAAGCAAATTGAACAAAAAACTGAAACTAAAAATGATATTGAGAAAGATTTTATAAATGAATTAAATGGATACTCTAGAACTTTAAAGATATGACAGCTAATTTAAGATACCACAGGGGTGCCTGGGTGGCTCACTTAATTAAACCTCCAATTCTTTTTCCTTTTTTTTTTAACCTTAATTTTATTTTATTTCTTTCATTTTTTTCTCAGGTCATGATGTCAGGGTTGTGAAATAGAGCCCAGAGTTGGGCTCTGTGCTGAGCCTGGAGCCTGCTTAAGATTCTTTTCCCTTCTTTTTCTATCCCTCCCTGCGCTTTCACTTGCTCGCTCTCTCTTGAATGCAAATAGATAGATAGATAGATAGATAATAAACAAAGCAAAATAAAAGCAGATTATGAAAATAAATATAAAGATTTTGAAATGAAAACAAGTTCAAAATAAAATAGAGAAGACCTACACAGCTAAAAGTTCATTCAGAAAATCTACTATTAAAGAAGTCAGTATGACACGTTAAGATATCAAAAGATTTGAGCATGTACTTTACAGAAAGGGTAATCCAAATAGCCACTCATATATAAAAACTGTTTATCTTTATTATTAATCTGGAATTAAATTAAAAATAAATTAAAACCTAGAATGACATACTATTACACACTTACCATATTGGGCAACAGTGAAAATGACTTGCAAGAATGTGAAGGAATGACAGTGCACATAATAAAAACATATGAGGTAAGTTGGACAATATTTAGAAAACTTAAAATTAAAAAAAAAAATGGTCCATTCCTAGAAATACAACATGGAACTAAATGAATATTTTCACCAGGATATGCAAACAGATGATTATAGTTATTTCATTCATAACGGCAGATCAGTAGTGGTAATTTGCACAATGTTACATTAAATAAGAGTGAATATTAACAAACTGGGAGGAGGGGCTAGGTTGTTATCATAAACAGATCTTCTATGGTGCTAATTATGTTCTATTTCTCAAAATCTTTTAGTTAAAAAAGTTTTCAAATTTATATCTAGATAGATAGATAGATAGGTAGATGATAGACAGATATCCCAGAAGCTGCAATGCTAGGCTAAGACCAGGCTTTAAAGGGCTTTTCTATGCTCTACTAAATACTTTAAACCATTCATTATATCATAGCTCAGTGTTCAAATCTCCATTTGTTTCCTCATTTTCCTAGTATTTATCTTAAGGTGACCTGATCCAGACTTTTGATCACTTTTGTCTAAATATTTCTATTTTAACAAAGTCCTTTTGAACACTCAGAGACTAAAACTTAGAAAAATACTCTGATTGTTATCTCACTAGAGTGGAAAATATATAGTTACCCATTAACTAATGATATCCATGTCTACATTAGATCCATGACATTTTTAATTCTTGGGAGCTTTTGGTTAAATGAATTTTTTAAGCTTCCTTTAAATGAAGCTTTAAGCCATCACCACATGAATAAAATTAAAGAACTAAATGAAAACAAGCCAAGTATTTACAGAGTAATAGAATGTGCAGTGGAAAGAGTACAATTCTGAAATCATAAAGCCTAAATTAGTGTGATGCATCTTTATCAGCCATGTAATCATAAACCAGTTATCTAAATGTGTTAGCCTCAGTTGTTTCACCCATGAAATGGTGATGATAATACTTATTATACAGAGTTGTTGTGTGGATGTAATGAAGCATGGAGCATGAGAGTCTCATATTCCATGCTAAAATGATAGCTATTTTTATACTTTTAATAATTCTAATAATAGTAATTAAATTGTTCAAAATGATAATATTCATTTATATTGAGGCATTGTATTGACTATTCATAGACACATTTACCAAAATAAATTTTATTTTACTTTACCCCCTCTGAGGATATATATTCCCTAATTCAATATGAATCTCATTATGAATAATAATTATCATAATAAATATGCTGATTTTTCTTCTTTTTAGGGAAGTATCCTTTACTGTTGAACATAAAGAAACCTAAGCAAGTCTGTCTTATCAAGATTTGCATGCTGCTTTCTTATGAAACTAGATTATAGAGTTGTATGAAATAAATTCATGCAGTTAAGACATTTATGTTTGGAAAAATGGGTGGTGAGTTTATTATTTCAAAAGAAGATTTTAAATTTAAACCTTAAAACTGAGCTCTTTCAGCCTTATTTATAGACCATCCTTCATGCTTCATAAGTACTCCTTCATTGTAAACTAAGTAATAGTTTTTGTCACAGTGTATATAACTAAAATGGATTTTATATTCTATTATTTCAGAGTTAGTTGCAGTTTCTACTTCCTTACTTCCTTTTTTGAAAAATAGATTAATTCTACAAAAAGTTTTTTCCAGCTTTATTGAAAAATAATCGACACATTATAATTTGTAAATATAAGAAATGGTTTCTTATAACATTGCAAACTTTTAACATAGTGTAAATTTTGTACAATTTGATAAATTGGCATACATCTGTATTGCAATATAATCTACATAAAAATGTTAATACATCTACTATCTCATATAGTTGCCACTGTTTTTTATGCATGTATGGTAAGGAATTTTAAGATCTACTCTCTTAGCGACTTTTATGTATGTAGTACAGTAGAGATAAACTTCAGAGGTCTTGTGGGTTTTGTTCCAGATCGCCTCAATAAAGTGATTATCTCAATAAACTAAGTCAAATTATTTTTTTTTGGCTTCCCAGTGCAAATAAAAAATTATGTTTCCCAGTGCATATAAAAAATAAACACTATACTGTACTGTTCAAAAGCATTATGTCTTTAAGGAAAAACAATGTATATACCTTAAGTAAACTAGTTCTGAGTTTTCAGTGGGTCATAATTACTGATCACAGATAACCATAACAAATACAATAATAATGAAAAAACTTTAAATATTGCAAGAAATTACAAACATGTGACAGAGAGACACAAAATGAACAAATGTTGTTAGAAAAATGGTGGCAGCAGACCTCTTTTATACAAGATTGCTATAAACTTTCAACTTGTAAGAATGTGATATATGCAAAGTTTAATAAAGGGAAGCACAATAAAAATGTATGTATATATTATTAACTATGATCATCATGCTGTACATTAGATCCCCAGAACTTTTTCATATTATAGTTGCAAGTTTGTACCCTTTGACCACCTTATTCCACCCCAGGTTCACCTCTTGTCAACTCAACTCTAAGTTTCCATTAGTTTGCTTTTTCTTCAGATTCTGTATGTAAGGGATATCATAATACATAAATTAAAAATATATATATAAAATCTTTGAAATATTTCCCTTAGTATAATACCTTCAAGATCCATCCATGCTGTTGTAAATGGCAGTATTTCTTAATTTTTCATGGTTAAGTAGTATTCCATAGTATATATTTACCATACTTATTTTATTCATTCATCCATTAATGGATACTGAAGTTATTTCCATCTCTTGCTTAGAGTTAACAATTTTATAATGAACATAAGAGTGCAGATATGTCTTCGAATAGTGACTTCGTTTCCTTTAGATATATACCTAGAGGTGGGATTACTGAATCATATGGTAATTTTACTTTTAATAATATGAATAATCTCCATACTGTTTTCCATACAAATTTATATCCCTATCACAGTGCATAAGTTCCCCATTTTCCCCAATATTTACCAAAATTTGTTAGTTTTAATTTTTAAGTAATATATAAACTAATAGGTAGTAATATCTTGTTGTGTTTTTCAGAGGTAAACAACAACAACAACATAATGACTTTGCCCTGAGTTTTTACGTTGAGCACTTTTTAATGCTCCTGTTGGTCATTTATATAACTTTTTTGAAAAAAAAGTCTATTGAGATCTTTTTGCTATTTTTTAATAATATATTTTTTTCTATTTGTATCTGTTGGTTATTAACCTCTTTTCAGATATAAGATTTGTAAGTATTTTCTTCCATTCTGTGGATTGTGTTTTCATTCCCCCTTTTTTTTTTGGCAATGCAGAAACTTTACTTTGATGTAATACCATTTATTTATTTTTGCTTCTTTTGCTTGTGTTTTTGGCCTGGTATCCAAAAAACTATTGGCAAGACCAATGTCAAGGAGAATTTTTCCTATGTTTTCCTTTAGGAAATTTAGTTTCATGCATCACATTTAAGTCTTTAATCTATATCAAGTTAATATTTATGAGTGATATAAGGTTCCAGTTTCATTCTGGTTTAAATATCATTTATTGAACAGACTATCTTTACCCATTATATATGTTGGTCCCTGTCAAATATTAGGTGACTGTATGAAAGGATTTATTTCTGGATTCTCAATTCCGTTCTACTTGTTTATTGGTCTGTTTTTATGCCAGTATACTTTATTGTTTTGAGCATGAGGGCTTTGTAGTATAGTTTCAAATAAAGAAGTGTAATTTTGCTTCTTCATTCTTTCTCAGAACTGCTTTAATTATTTGTTGTCTTTTATGGTCTCATATAAATTTTAGGATTCTTTACTTACTTCTGTAAAAAAAAATATTGGATTTTTTTAAAAGATTATTTATTTAGTTATTTCACAGAGAGAGATGACAAGCAGGCAGAGAGGCAGGCAGAGAGAGAAGAGGTAGCAGCTTCCTGCTGAGCTGAGAGCCTGATGCAGGGCTCGATCCCAGGACCCTGGGATCATGACCTGAGCCGAAGGCAGAGGCTTAACCCACTGAGCCACCCAGGCGCCCCTAACATTGGATTTTTGATAGGAATTGAATTTACAGATGTTTTTTGGTAGTATGGACATTTTAACAATGTTAATTCTTACCATTCATAAATATGAGCTATCTTTCCATTTATGTCTCCTTCAATTTCTTTATTAATGTCATAGTTTATGTGGTACAGATCTTTCATCTTCTTAGTTAAATCTTTTCCTAAGTATTTTATTAGTTTTGATGCTATTGTGAATTAGATTGTTCTCTTTATTTCTTCAGATAGTTCATCATTAGAGTGTTAAAATGCTCCTGTCTTGTGCTTACTTTGGCAGCACATATACTAAAATTGGAATGATGCAGAGAAGATTAGCGTGATCACTGAGCAAGGATGACATGAAAAACTATTTAAAAAACGAAACAAAACAAAATTCTTGTCTTTTATATATTGATCTTTTATTTGGCAGCTTTATTAAATTTGTTTATTCAAAATTTTTTGTGAATTTTTTAGGATTTTTTTACATGTAAGTTCATGTTATCCAAAAAAAAGAAAATTTTACTTCTTCCTTTTTTTCTTTTGGAGTCTTTTATTTATTTGTGTTCCTTGTTTCTCTGGCTAGGACATCCAGTACTATGTCAAATGAGAGTAGTGAAAGTGGACACACTTGTGTTTTTTCTGATCTTTAAGGGGAAAACTTTCAAACTTTTTTGATTGAATATGAGATTAGCTCTAGGCTTTCAATATGTGTTTTTTCTTTAATGGATTTTTAAAATTATTTTTAAAAATTTTTATAAACATATAATGTGTTTTTATCCCTAGGGGCACAGGTCTGTGAATCACCAGGTTTACACATTTCACAGCACTCACCATCACTCACCATAGCACCTGCCCTCCTCAATGTCCATACCCCCACCATCGTCTCCCAACACACCTCCCCCCAGCAACCCTCAGTCTGTTTTGTGAGATTCAGTCTTTTATGGTTTGTCTCCCTCCCAATCCCATCTTCTTTTATTTTTCTTTTCGTACGCCCGAAACCGCCTATGTTGCATCTCCACTTCATCATATCAGGGAGATCATATGATAGTTGTCTTTCTCAGATTGATTTATTTCGCCAAGCATAATACCCTCTAGTTCCATCCATGTCATCACAAATAGCAGGATTTCATTTCTTTTGATGGCTGCATAGTACCCCATTGAACATATATACCACATCTTATTTATTGATTCATCTGTTGAAGGACATTTAGGTTCTTTCCATAGTTTAACTATTGTGGACATTGCTGCTATAAACATTTGGGTGCATGTGCCCCTTCAGAATGCCACGTTTGTATCTTTAGGGTACATATCCAGTACTACAATCACTGGGTCATAGGGTAGTTCTCTTTTCAGCTTTTTGAGGCACCTCCACGCTGTTTTCCAGAGTGGTTGCACCAGCTTGCATTCCCACGTACAGTGTAGGAGGGTTGCCCTTTCTCCACATGCTCACCAGCATCTGTCATTGACTGACTTGTTCATTTTAGCCATTCTGAAAGGTGTGAGGTGGTATCTCATTCTGGTTTTGATTTGTATTTCCCTGATGCCGAGTGATGTGGAGCATTTTTTCATGTATCTGTTGGCCATTTGGATGTATTCTTTGCAGAAATGTCTGTTCATGTCCTCTGCCCATTTCTTCATTCGATTATTTGTTCTTAGGGTGTTGAGTTTGATAAGGTCTTTATAGATTTTGGATAGATACTGGCCCTTTATCTGGTATGTCATTTGCAAATATCTTCTCCCAGATAACTTCTGACAGTCATCTTTTGGCTTTGTTAACTGTTTCCTTTGCTGTGCAAAAGCTTTTTGATCTGATGAAATCCCAATAGTTCATTCTTGCTCTTGCTTCCCTTGCCTTTGGCGATGTTCCTAGGAAGAAGTTGCTGCTGCTGAGGTCAAAGAGGTTGCTACCTGTTCTCTCCTCAAGGATTTTGATGGATTCCTTTCTCACATTATGCTTCTTCATCCATTTCCAGTCTATTTTCATGTATGGTATAAGGAAATGGTCCAATTTCATTTTTCTGCATGTGGCTGTTCAATTTTCCCAGCACCATTTGTTGAAGAGGCTGTCTTTTTTCCATAGGACATTCCTTCCTGCTTTGTTGAAGATTAGTTGACCATAGAGTTGAGGGTGTATTTCTGGGCTCTCTATTCTGTTCCATTGATCTATGTCTGTTTTGGGGACAGTTCCCTACTATCTTGATGATGACAACTTTGTAATAGAGCTTGAAGTCTGGAATTGTGATGCCAACAACATTGGCTTTCTTTTTCAATATTTCTCTGGCTATTCGAGGTATTTTCTGGTTCCATATAAATTTTAGGATGATTTGTCCCATTTCTTTGAAAAAAATGGATGGGATTTTGATAGGGGTTGCATTAAATGTGTAGATTGCTTTAGGTAGCATAGACATTTTCACAATATTTGTTCTTCCAATACAGGAGCATGGAACATTTTTCCATTTCTTTGTGTCTTTTTCAATTTCTTTTATGAGTACTTTAGAGTTTTCTGAGTATAGATTCTTTGTTAGGTTTATTCCTAGGTATTGTAGGATTTTGGGTGCAATTGTAAATGGGATTCACTCCTTAATTTCTATTTTTTCAGTCTTGTTGGTATAAAAAAATGCAACCAATTTCTGTTCATTGATTTATTTCCTGACACTTTACAGAATTTCTATACAAGTTATAGCAGATTTGGAGTGGAGTCCTTTAAGTTTTCCACATACATTATCATATCATCTGCAAACAGGGATAGTTTGACTTCTCTTCTGCCAATTTGGCAAAATTTGGATGCCTTTAATTTCTTTTTGCTTTCTGATTGCTGAGGCTAGGACTTCTAGTACGATGTTGAATAGCAGTGGTGATAACGGACATCCCTGCCGTGTTCCTGACCTCAGCGGAAAAGTATTCAGTTTTTCTCCATTGAGAATGATATTTGCAGTGAGTTTTTCACAGATGGCTTTGATAATATTGATAATATGTGCCCTCTATCCCTACACTTTGAAGAGTTTTAATCAGGAAGGGATACTGCACTTTGCCAAATGCTTTTTCAGCATCTATGGAGAGTATCATATGTTTTATTGATGTGTTGTATCAATTTGATTGATTTGCAGATGTTGAACCAACCTTGTAGCCCTGGAATAAATCCCAGTTGGTCGTGGTGAATAATCGTTTTAATGTACTGTTGAATCCTATTGGCTAGTATTTTGGTGAGAATTTTCGCATCTGTGTTCATCAAGGATATTGGTCTGTAGTTCACATTTTTGATGGGAACCTTGTCTGGTTTTGGGATCAAGGTGATGCTGGCCTCAGGAAAAAAAAAACAGTTTGGGAGTTTTCCTTCCATTTCTATTTTTTTGGAACAGTATCATGAGAATAGGAATTAATTCTTCTTTAAATGTTTGGTAGAATTCCCCTGGGAAGCCATCTGGCCCGGGGCTTTTGTTTGTTTGGAGATTTTTGATGACTGTTTCAATCTCCATACTGGTTATGGGTCTGTTCAGGTTTTCTATTTCTTCCTGGTTCAGTTGTGGTAGTTTATATGTCTCTAGGAATGTATCCATTTCTTCCAGATTGTTGAATTTGTTGGCGTAGAGTTGCTCATAGTATGTTCTTATAATTGTTTGTATTTCTTTGGTGTTGGTTGTGATCTCTCCTCTTTCATTCATGATTTTATTTATTTGGGTTCTTTCTCTTTTCTTTTTGATAAGTCTGTAAAGGGGTTTATCAATCTTATTAATTCTTTCAAAGAACCAGATCCTAATTTCGTTGATTTTTTCTATGGTTTTTTTGTTGGTGGTGGTTTTTTGTGGTTTTTGTTTGTTTGTTTGTTTCTATTTCATTGATTTCTGCTCTGATCTTTATTATTCCTCTTCTCCTGCTGGGTTTAGGCTTTCTTTGTTGTTCTTTCTCCAACTCCTTTAGGTGTAGGGTTACGTTGTGTATTTGAGATCTGAGAGAGAAGCGTGGTTGCACACATCTGTCACTACACTCCCCAGGAGAAAGTCTGGGGATGGCGCAGCACGCCTCCCCCAGAGAAGAGAAGGAGCCGTTGGCCTTGTGGTCGGGAAAAGGACGGGAATCAGGGTAGCCTGCCATGGCAGGAACAGTAGGCCGGTGGCAAGACAAGTGTCACCCGCCCTCTGTGCGGAGAGACAAAGCCTGGTTCCTAAGGAGACATGAGGGGACGATTAGGGTAGGGACGCGTGCTCCACGATGAGGAAGGAGTCTGGGCAGAAGGCAGGCCTGTCCTGTGCCTCAGGTCCCAAGGGGAGCATCTCCTTGACCACCTGTCCGTAGGGCAGACGGGCTAGCTACCAGGTGCCATACCCGGAACTCGCAAAAACAGCTCCCTCGAGAAACGGGCAGTCACATGCCATATTCCTCCAACATTTGACAGCGTTTTTGGTGGCAGGGGATTTAAGGGAGAAGGAGTGGAGACAATCCCCAAAGCTCCCCATTCCAGTGAACGGGCGGTGTTCAGGGATCCTGTCACATCTCCTTTCCTGTGGGGAAAGCACTGACCTTGTCCGCGAGTCCGCCTGAGGTCCAGTTCCAAAGGCCAAGCGTTGCCTACACCGGGAGATTGTAGTGTGCATAGAGTGCCATCTTAGGCCACACACGCTGCTGCAGGGTTGTGACTGTGTCTGTTTAGTTCGACCTGGAAGGGAGAACCCACGGCGCCAACATGGAGCCCTGGAAAGCGAGCCACAAGAGACACCGACGCTCCCGCACCTCTTCTTCCTTGATGCGACAGAGCAAACAACCATGGACTTGCTGAGGAAGCAGCAGCGAAGTGCGGTTCGGAACAAGCTGAAAATCTCTGTGAAAGCATAGAGTCACTGGGAAATCTTAGTCGGTTCTTTGGGCTGCTTTTGTTGCTTGCCTTAGCCTAGTATTCGCAGCACTATGGGAGAAACGCGCATAGAGCGAAAGCCTCTTTGCCCTGGCATCCCCTCTGGAAAGCACAGCATTCTTTGGGAAATCGGAGTCCAGTCTGAGGGATGCTCCTGTTGCCTGAGCTGGTCTCCGCAGCACGGTGTAACAAACCCATATGGAGCGAAATCCTCTTTGCCTAGGCATCCCCTCTAACTGAGAGAGAAGCGCGCTTGCACCTGTGGAAAGAGCCTTAAGGAAAGGTACACGTCTTTCAATGCGCTCCCCAGGAGCATGTCTGTGGAACAGGGAGAAGAGCAGGAGTCGTTGGCCTTCTGGTCTGGAAATGGTTGCGAAGCAGGAGAGCCCGCCCTAACAGGCACAGCGGACGGTGGCAATACAAGTGTCACCGGCTCCCAGTTCAGAGAGACGGAAGCCTGGCTGCAAAGGAGACAGGAGGGCATGAGGTGGTCAGGGCACGTGCTCCTCTCTTAGGAAGGAGTCTGGGCAGAAAGCATGCCTGTCTTGAGCCTCTGGGTCCAAAGAGATAGCAGCTCCTTGGCCACCTGTCCCTGGGGCAGACATACGCTAGCCACCAGGTGCCTACCCTGAACTCGCAGAAACAGCTCCTGAAATAAGGGGGAGTCAGATGCCGTCTTCCACCAGGATGTGGAAGCTTGGAGGTGGCACGGGTTTTAAGGGGAAGGAGTGGGGACAGTCCCCCAAAGCTCCCTATTCAGTGTACGGGCGGTGTGCAGGGATCCTGTCACCTCTCCTTTCCAGTGGGGAAAGCACTGGCCTAGTCCGCGAGTCCGCCTGAGCGCCAGAG
This sequence comes from Mustela lutreola, assembly GCF_030435805.1. Lineage (NCBI taxonomy): Eukaryota > Metazoa > Chordata > Mammalia > Carnivora > Mustelidae > Mustela > Mustela lutreola. Next base: position 63,898,085 of record NC_081305.1, on the reverse strand, counting down.
TAAAAGGCCAAGCGATGCCTACACTGGGAGATGGTAGTGTGCATAGAGTGCCATCCTAGGCTACGCACGCTACTGTAGGGTTGTAGCTGTGTCTGCTTAGTTCGGCCTGGCAGGGTGAACCCAGGACGCGAACATGGAGCCCGGGAAAGCAAGGCCCAAGAGGCACCAGCTCTCCCGCAGCTCTTCTTCCCTGACGCGACTGAAGCCTTGTTGAGAATGCAGCAGCGAAGTGCTGTTCGCTAAAAGCCAAAGCCTCTGCGAAGCACATCATTCGCTGAGAAATGTTCTGCGGGCTACTGCTGCTTGCCTGAGCCCAGTCTCGCGGTGGGAGAAACACGCATACAGCGAAAGCCTCATTGCCTGGGCATCTCCCCTGGGAAAGCACAGCATTCCATGGGAAATCAGAGTTGGGTTTGGGGATGATGCTCCTGCTTGCCTGAGCTAGTCTGCACATCTCGGTGGAAGATACCCGCATGGAGCGAAATAACCTTTGCCCTAATATCCCCTCTGCCTGAGAGAGAAGCCAAGTGTGGGTAAGGCGCTGCACGCGGCCCCCGGAGAAGAGAAGGAGCTGTCTGCCTTGGGGTCGGGAAAGGCTCAGGAAGCAGGATAGCCTGCCGTGGCACGAACAGCAGGCCGGGGCAACACAAGTGTCACCCCCTCCCAGTGCGGAGAGATGGAAGCCTGGATGCTAAGGAGACATGAGGGGACTATTAGGGAAGAGGCGCGTGCTCCACTCTGAGGAATGAGTCTGGGCAGAAGGCAGGCCTGTCCTGTACCTCACATCCCAAGGAGACAGCATGTCCTTGGCCACCTGTCCCAAGGGCAGACTTGGGCTTGCCACCAGGTGCCATACCCGGAACTCGCAGAAACAACCCCATGGAGAAATGGGCATTCAGATGACGGATTCCACCAAGATGTGGCAGCGATGTGGGTGGCAGGGGGTGTGCCGGGGAAAGAGTGGAGACAGTCCCCCACAGTTCCCCATCCCAGTACATGGGCCGGGTGCAGGGATCCTGTCCCCTCTCTCTCCTGTGGTGAAGGCATTGGCCTAGACCCCGAGTCTGCCTGAGCGCCAGAGCAAAAGGGAAAGCCTTACATACCCCAGGTGATGGTAATAGGCATAGACTGCCGTGCTAGGTCACGCACGCTGCTGCAGGGTTGTGACTGTGTCTGCTTAGTTCGGCATAGCATGGTGAACCCCGGGCGTGAACTTGGAGCCCGCAAAAGCAAGTCCCAAGAGACACCAGCTCTCCCGCGGCTCTTCTTCCCTGCCGCATCAGAGTGAACACCCAAAGCCTTTCTGAGGAAGCAGCAGCGAAGTGCGGTTCCTGCAAAGCTGAAATCCTCTGCGAAACCATAGCTGTAGCTGGGAAATCAGAGTCGGTTCTGTGGGCTGCTTTTGTTGCTTGCCTTAGCCTAGTATTCGCAGCACTATGGGAGAATCCCGCATAGAGGGAAAGCCTCTTTGCCCTGGCATCCCCTCTGGGAAAGCACAGCATTCTTTGGGAAATCAGAGTCGGGTCTGAGGGATTCTCCTGTTGCCTGAGCTGGTCTCCTCAGCACTGTGTAATGAACCCGCATGGAGCGAAATCCTCTATGAATGGGCATCCCCTCTGCCTGAGAGAGAAGCGCGCTTGCGCCTGTGGAAAGAGCCTTAAGGAAAGGGACACGTTTTTCACTGCGCTCCCCAGGAGCATATCTGTGGAAGGTGCAGCACGATTCCCAGGGAGAAGAGCAGGAGCCGTTGGCCTTCTTGTCTGGAAATAGTTGCGAAGCAGGAAAGCCCACCCTGACAGGCACAGCGGACGGTGGCAATACAAGTGTCACTGGCTCCCAGTTCAGAGAGACGGAAGCCTGGCTGCTAAGGAGATAGGAGGGCATGAGGTGGGCAGGGTGCGTGCTCCTCTCTTAGGAAGGAGTCTGGGCAGAAAGCATGCCTGTCCTGAGCCTCTGGGTCCTAAGAGATAGCAGCTCCTTGGACACCTGTCCCTGGGACAGACATGCGCTAGCCACCAGGCGCCTACCCTGAACTCGCAGAAACAGCTCCTGAAATAAGGGGGAGTCAGATGCCGTCTTCTTCCAGGATGTGGAAGCTTGGAGGAGGGACGGGGTTTAAAAGAAAGGAGAGTGGACAGTCCCCCAAATCTCTCTATTCAGTGTACAGGCAGTGTGCCGGGATCCTGTCACCTCTCCTTTCCTGTGGGGAAGGCACTGGCCTAGTCCGCGAGTCCGACTGAGCGCCAGAGTAAAAGGCCAAGCGATGCCTACACTGGGAGATGGTAGTGTGTATTGAGTGCCATCCTAGGCTACGCACGCTACTGTAGGGTTGTAGCTGTGTCTGCTTAGTTCGGCCTGGCAGGGTGAACCCAGGACCCGAAAATGGAGCCCGGGAAAGCAAGGACCAAGAGGCACACGCTCTCCCGCAGCGCTTCTTCCCTGACGCGACTGAAGCCTTGCTGAGGATGCAGCAGTGAAGTGCTCTTCGCTAAAAGCCAAAGTCTCTGTGAAAGCACATCATTCGCTGAGAAATGTTCTGCGGGCTGCTGTTGCTTGCCTGAGCCCAGTCTCGCGGTGGGAGAAACACGCATACAGCGAAAGCCTCATTGCCTTAGCATCTCCCCTGGGATAGCACACCATTCCATGGGTAATCAGAGTTGGTTTTGGGGATGCTGCTGCTGCTTGCCTGAGCTAGTCTCCACATCTCAGTGGAAGATACCCGCATGGACCGAAATAACCTTTGCCCTAACATCCCCTCTGCCTGAGAGAGAAGCCAAGTGTGGGAAAGGTGCAGCACGCCGCCCCCGGAGATGAGAAGGAGCCATTGGCCTTGGGGTCGGAAAACGCTCGGGCAGCAGGAAAGCCTGTCATGGCACGAACAGCAGGCCGGTGGCAAGACAAGTGTCACCCGCTCTCTGTGCGGAGAGATGGAAGCCTGGCTGCTAAGGAGACATGAGGGGACGACTAGAGCAGAGGCGCGGGCTCCACTCTGAGGAATGAGTCTGGGCAGAAGGCAGGCTTGTCCTGTGCCTCTGGTCCCAAGGGGACAGCATCTCCTCGGCCACCTGTCCCAAGGGCAGACTTGGGCTTGCCACCAGGTGCCATACCAGGAACTCGCAGAAACAACCCCATGGAGAAACGGGCAGTCAGATGCCGTCTTCCACCTAGATGTGGCAGCGATGTGGGAGGCAGGGGGTGTGCCGGGGAAAGAGTGGAGACAGTCCCCCACAGTTCCCCATCCCAGTACACGGGCAGGGTGCAGGGATCCTGTCGACTCCTCTCTCCTGTGGTGAAGGCACTGGCCTAAACCCCGAGTCTGCCTAGGCTCAAGAGCAAAAGGGAAAGCCTTACATACCCCAGGAGCTGGTAATAGGCATAGAGTGCCATGCTAGGCCACGTACGCTGCTGCAGGGTTGTGACTGTGTCTGCTTAGTTCGGCATAGCAAGGTGAACACCGGGCGTTAACTTGGAGCCCGCGAAAGCAAGTCCCAAGAGACACCAGCTCTCCCGCGGCTCTTCTTCCCTGCCGCGTCAGAGTGAACACCCAAAGCCTTTCTGAGGAAGCAGCAGCGAAGTGCGGTTCTTGCCAAGCTGAAAACCTCTGTTAAATCATAGCAGTCGCTGGGAAATCAGAGTCGGTTCTGTGGGCTGCTTTAGTTGCTTGCCTTAGCCTAGTATTCGCAGCACTATGGCAGAATCCCGCATAGAGCGTAAGCCTCTTTGCCCTGGCATCACCTCTGGGAAAGCACAGCATTCTTTGGGAAATCAGAGTCGGGTCTGAAGGATTCTCCTGTTGCCTGAGCTGGTCTCCTGAGCACTGTGTAATAAACCCGCATGGAGCGAAATCCTCTATGAATGGGCATCCCCTCTGCCTGAGAGAGAAGCACGCTTGCCCCTAAGGAAAGAGCCATATGGAAAGTGACACGTTTTACACTGCGCTCCCCCAGGAGCATATCTGTAGAAGGTCCAGCACGCTGCCCGGGGAGAAGAGCAGGAGCCGTTGGCCTTCTGGGCTGGAAAAGGTTGCGAAGCAGGAGAGCCGTCCCTGACAGGCACAGCGGCCGTTGGTAATACAAGTGTCACCCGCTCCCAGTGCAGAGAGACGGAATCCAGGCTGCTAAGTAGACAGGAGGGGATGAGTATAGCAGGTGCGTGCTCCAATGTTCGGAAGGTGTCTGGGTAGAAAGCATGCCTGTTCTGAGCCTGTGGGAAAAGGAGACAGCAGCTCCTTGGCCACCTGTCCCTGGGGCAGAGATGCTCTAGCCACCAGGCGCCTACGCTGAATTCGCAGAAACAGCTCCCTGAAGTAACGGGGGGGTCACATGCCCACTTCCCCCAGGATGTGGAAGCTTGCAGGAGTACGGGTCTTAAGGGGAAGGAGTGGTGACAGTCCCCCAGAGCTCCCTATTCAGTGTACGGCCGGTGTGCAGGGATCCTGTCACCTCTCCTTTCCTGTGGGGAAAGCACTGGCCTAGTCCGAGAATCCACCTGAGCACCAGAGTAAAAGGCCAAGCGATGCCTACATTGGGAGATGGTAGTGTGCATAGAGTGCCATCCTAGGCTACGCACGCTAGTGCAGAATTGTGGCTGTGTCTGCTTAGTTCGGTCTGGCAGGGCGAACCCAGGACCCGTACATGGAGCCCAGGAAAGCAATGCCCAAGAGGCACCAGCTCTCCCACAGCTCTTCTTCCCTGACGCGACAGAGAGAATGACCAAAGCCTTGCTGAGGAAGCAGCAGTGAAATGCGGTTCGTGCCAAGCTGAAAACCTCTGCGAAATCATAGCAGTCGCTAGGAAATCAGAATCGGTTCTGTTGGCTGCTGTGGCTGCTTGCCTTAGCCTAGTATTTGTAGCAGGATGGGAGAAAACCGCATAGAGCAAAATCTTTTTTCTCGGACATCCCCTCTGGGAAAGCACAGCATTCTTTGGGCAATCAGAGTCGGGTCTGTGGGATGCTCCTGTTTGGCTGAGCTGGTCTCCACAGCATGGTGTAACAAACCCATATGGAGCGAAATCCTCTTTGCCTAGGCATCCCCTCTGCCTGAGAGAGAAGCGCCCTTGCGCCTGTGGAAAGACCCTTAAGGAAAGGGACAGGTCTTTCACAGCGCTCCCCAGGAGCATGTCTGTGGAAAAGGGAGAAGATCAGGAGCCGTTGGCCTTCTGGTCTGGAAACGGTTGCAAAGCAGGAGAGCGCGCCCTGACAGGCACAGCGGCCGGTGGCAATACAAGTGTCACCGGCTCCCAGTTCAGAGAAACGGAAGTTTGGCTGCTAAGGAGACAGGAGGGGATGAGGTGGGCAGGGCGCGTGCTCCTCTCTTAGGAAGGAGGCTGGGCAGAAAGCATGCCTGTCCTGAGCCTCTGGGTCCAAAGATATAGCAGCTCCTTGGCCGCCTGTCCCTGGGTCAGACATGCGCTAGCCACCAGACACCTACCCTGAACTCGCAGTAACAGCTCCTGAAATAACGGGGCGTCAGATGCAGTCTTCCTCCAGGATGTGGAAGCTTGGAGGAAGGACGGGGTTTAAGGGGAAGGTGTGGGGACAGTACCTCTTAGCTCCCTATTCAGTGTACGGGGTTGTGCAGAGATCCTGTCACCTCAACTTTTCTGTGGGGAAAGCACTGGCCTAGTCCGCGAGTCCGCCTGAGCGCCGGAGTATAAGGCCAAGCGATGCCTACACTGGGAGATGGTAGTGTGCATAGAGTGCCATCCTAGGCTACGCACGCTACTATAGGGCTGTAGCTGTGTCTGCTTAGTTCGGCTTGGCAGGGTGAACCCAGGACGCGACATGGAGCCCGGGAAAGTTAGGCCCAAGAGGCACCAGCTCTCCCGAAGCTCTTCTTCCCTGACGCGACTGAAGCCTTGCTGAGGATGCAGCATTGAAGTGCTGTTCGCTAAAAGCCAAAGTCTCTCTGAAAGCACATCATTCGCTGAGAAATGTTCTGCGGGTTGCTACTGCTTGCCTGAGCCCAGTCTCGCGGTGGGAGAAAACCGCATAGAGCTTAAGCCTCATTGCCTGGGCATCTCCCCTGGGAAAGCACAACATTCCAGGGGAAAACAGACTTGGGTTTGCGGATGCTGCTGCTGCTTGCATGAGCTAGTCTCCACATCTCGGTGGAAGATACCCGCATGGAGCGAAATAACCTTTGCCCTAACATCCCCTCTGCCTGAGAGAGAAGCCAAGTGTGGGGAAGGCGCAGCACGCCGCCCCCGGAGGACAGAATTAGCCGTTGGCCTTATGGTCGGGAAACGCTCGGGAAGCAGGATAGCCTGCCGTGGCACGAACAGCAGGCCGGTGGCAAGACAAGAGTCACCCGCTCCCTCTGCGGAGACATGGAAGCCTGGATGCTAAGGAGACATGAGGGGACGATTAGGGCAGAGGCGCGTGCTCCACTCTGAGGAAGGAGTCTGGGCAGAAGGCCAGCCTGTCCTGTGTCTCTGGTACCAAGGGGACAGCATCTCCTCGGCCACCTGTCCCAAGGGCAGACTTGGGCTTGACACCAGGTTTCATACCCGGAACTCGCAGAATCAAACCCATGGAGAAACGGGCAGTCAGATGCCGTCTTCCACCAAGATGTGGCAGCGATGTGGGTGGCAGGGGCTGTGCCGGGGAAAGAGTGGAAACAGTCCCCCACAGTTCCCCATCCCAGTACACGGGCCGTGTGCAGGGATCCTGTCGCCTCCTCTCTCCTGTGGTGAAGGCACTGGCCTAGACCCCGAGTCTGTCTGAGCGCAAGAGCAAAAAGTAAAGCCTTATGTATCCCAGGAGATGGTAATAGGCATAGAGTTCCATGCTAGGACACGCACGCTGCTGCAGGGATGTGACTGTGTCTGCTTAGTTCGGCATAGCAAGGTGAACCCCGGGAGTGAACTTGGACCCCGGAATGCTAGTCCCAAGAGTCACCAGCGCTCCTTCGGCTCTTCTTCCCTGCCACGACAGAGTGAACACACACAGCCTTTCTGAGGAAGCAGTAGCGAAGTGCGGTTCGTGCCAAGCTGAAAACCTCTGCGAAAGCATAGCAGTCGCTGGGAAATCAGAGTCGGTTCTGTGGGCTGCTTTTGTTGCTTACCTTAGCCTATTATTCCCAGCACTATGGGAGAATCCCGCATAGAGCGATAGCCTCTTTGCCCTCGCATCCCCTGTTGATAAGCACAGCATTCTTTGGGAAATCAGATTCGGGTCTGAAGGATTCTCCTGTAGCCTGAGCTGGGTTCCTCAGCACTGTGTAGTAAACCCGCATGGAGCGAAATCCTCTATGCCTGGGCATCCCCTCGGCCTGAGAGAGAAGCGCGCTTGCGCCTGTGGAAAGCACCTAAAGAAAGGGACACGTTTTTCACTGGGCTCCCCAGGAGCATTTCTATGGAAGGTGCAGCAGGCTGCCCGGGGAGAAGAGCAGGAGCCGTTGGCCTTCTGGTTTGGAAACGGTTGTGAAGCAGGAGAGCCCGCCCTGACAGGCACAACGGCTGGTGGTAATACAAGTGTCACCCCCTGCCAGTGCAGAGAGACAGAATCCTGGTGCTAACGAGACAGCAGGGGATGAGTATGGTAGGCTGTGAGCTCCACTCGTAGGAAGGAGTCTGGGTAGAAAGCATGCCTGTCCTCAGCCAGTTGGCCAAAGAGACAGCAGCTCCTTGGCCACCTGTCCCTGGGGCATACATGCTCTAGCCACCAGGCGCCTACGCTGAACTCGCAGAAACAGCTCCCTGAAATAACGGGGAGTCAGATGCCGACTTCCTCCAGGATGTGGAATTTGGAGGTGGCACGGGATTTAAGGGGAAGGAGTGGGGACAGTCCCCCAAAGCTCCCTATTCAGTGTACGGCCGGTGTGCAGGGATCCTGTCACCACTCCTTTCCTGTGGGGAAAGCACTGGCCTAGTCCGAGAATCCGCCTGAGCCCCAGAGTAAAAGGCCAAGCGATGCCTACACAGGGAGATGGTAGTGTGCATAGAGTGCCATCCTAGGCTACGCACGCAACTTAGAATTGTGGCTGTGTTTGCTTAGTTCTGGCTGGCAGGGTGAACCCAGGACCCGCACATGGAGCCCGGGAAAGCAAGGCCCAAGAGGCACCAGGTCTCCCACAGCTCTTCTTCCCTGAAGCGCCAGAGAGAATGACCAAAGCCTTGCTGAAGAAGCTGCAGTGAAGTGCGGTTTGTGCCAAGCTGAAAACATCTGCAAAAGCATACCAGTCGCTGGGAAATCAGAGTCGGTTCTGTGGGCTTCTTTTGTTGCTTGCCTTAGCCTACTATTTGTATCAGGATGGGGAAAACCGCATAGAGCGAAAGCTTCTTTGCTCAGGCATCCCCTCTGGGAAAGCACAGCATTCTTTGGGAAATCAGAGTCGGGTCTGTGGGATGCTCCTGTTTGGCTGAGCTGGTCTCCACCGCACGGTGTAACAAACCCATATGGAGCGAAATTCTCTTTACCTAGGCATCCCCTCTGCCTGAGAGAGAAGCGCCCCTGCGCCTGTGGAAAGAGCCTTAAGGAAAGGGACACGTCTTTCACTGCACTCACCAGGAACATGTTTGTGGAGCAGGGAGAAGAGCAGGAGCCGTTGGCCTTCTGGTCTGGAAACGGTTGCGAAACAGGAGAGCCCGCCCTGACAGACACAGCGGCCGGTGGCAATACAAGTGTCACCGGCTCCCAGTTCAGAGAGACGGAAGCTTGGCTGCTAAGGAGACAGGAGGGCATGAGGTGGGCCGGGCGCGTGCTCCTCTCTTAGGAAGGAGTCTGGGCAGAAAGTTTGCCTGTCCTGAGCCTCTGAATCCAAAGAGATAGCAGCTCCTTGGCCACCTGTCCGTGGGTCAGATATATGCTAGCCACCAGGCGCCTACACTGAACTCGCAGAAAGAGCTCCTGAAATAACGGGGAGTCAGATGCCTTCTTCCTGCAGGATGTGGAAATTTGGAGGAGGGACGGGTTTTAAGGGGAAGAAGTGGGGACAGTCCCTAATAGCTCCCTATTCAGTGTACGGGCGGTGTGCAGGGATCCTGTCACCTCTCCTTTCCTGTGGGGAAAGCACTGTCCTAGTCCACGAGTCCGCCTGAGCGCCGGAGTAAAACGCCAAGCGATGCCTACACTGGGAGATGGTAGTGTGCATAGAGTGCCATCCTAGGCTACGCACGCTACTATAGGGTTGTAGCTGTGTCTGCTTAGTTCGGACCGTCAGGGTGAACCCAGGACGCGAACATGGAGCCCGGGAAAGCAAGGCACAAGAGGCACCAGCTCTCCCGCAGCTCTTCTTCCCTGACGCGACAGAATTCTTGCTGAGTATGCAGCAGTGAAGTGCTGTTCCCTAAAAGCCAAAGTCTCTGTGAAAGCACATCATTCGCTGAGAAATGTTCTGCGGGATGCTGCTGCTTGCCTGAGCCCAGTCTCGCGGTGGGAGAAACCCGAAAAAGCGAAAGCCTCATTGCCTGGGCATCTCCCCTGGGAAAGCACAGCATTCCATGCGAAATCAGAGTGGGTTTGGGGTTGCTGCTGCTGCTTGCCTGAGCTAGTCTCCGCATCCCGGTGGAAGATACCCGCATGGAGCGAAATACCCTTTGCTTTAACATCCCCTCTGCCTGAGACAGAAGCCTAGTGTGGGGAAGGCGCTGCACGCCGCCCCCGGAGAAGAGAAGGAGCCGTTGTCCTTGGGGTCGGGAAACTCTCGGGAAGCAGGATAGCCTGCCGTGGCACTAACAGCAGGCCGGTGGCAACACAAGTGTCACCCGCTCCCTGTGCGGAGAGATGGAAGCATGGATGCTAAGGAGACATGAGGGGACGACTAGGGAAGAGGCGCGTGCTCCACTCTGAGGAAGTAGTCTGGACAGAAGACAGGCCTGTCCTGTGCCTCTGGTCCCAAGGGGGCAGCATCACCTCGGCCACCTATCCCAACGGCAGACTTGGGCTTGCCACCAGGTGCCATACCCGGAACTCGCAGAAACAACCCCATGGAGAAATGGGCAGTCGGATGCCGTATTCCACCAAGTGTGGCACCGATGTGGGTGGCAGGGGGTGTGCCGGGGAAGGAGTGGAGACAGTGCCCCACAGTTCCCCATCCCAGTACACGGGCCGGGTGCAGGGATCCTGTCGCCTCCTCTCTCCTGTGGTGAAGGCACTGGCCTAGACCCCGAGTCTGCCTGAGCGCAAGAGCAAAAGGGAAAGCCTTACGTAACCCCAGGAGATGGTAATAGGCATAGAGTGCCATGCTAGGACACGCACACTGCTGCAGGAATGTGACTGTGTCTGCGTAGTTCAGCATAGAAAGGTGAACCCCGGGCGTGAACTTGGAGCCCGGGAAAGCAAGTCCCAAGAGACAACAGCTCTCCCGCGGCTCTTCTTTCCTGCCGCGACAGAGTGAACACCCAAAGCCTTTCTGAGGAAGCAGCAGCGAAGTGCGGTTCCTGCCAAGCTGAAAACCTCTGCGAAAGCATGGCAGTTGCTGGGAAATCAGAGTCGGTTCTTTGGGCTGCTTTTGTTCCTTGCCTTAGCCTAGTATTCACAGCACTATGGGAGAATCCCGCATAGAGCGAAACCTCTATTCCCTGGCATCCACTCTGCCTGAGAGAGAAGCGCGCTTGCGCCTGTGGAAAGAGCCTTAAGGAAAGGGACACGTTTTTCACTGTGCTCCCCAGGAGCATATCTGTGGAAGGTGCAGCACGCTGCCCTGGGAGAAGAGCAGGAGCCGTTGGCCTTCTGGTTTGGAAACGGTTGCGAAGCAGGAGAACTCGTCCTGACAAGCACAGCTGCCGGTGGTAATACAAGTGTCACCCGCTGCCAGTGCAGAGAGAGAGAAGCCTGGCTGCTAAGGAGACAGGAGGGGATGAGTATGGCAGGGCGCGTGCTCCACTCTTAGATTAGAGTCTGGGTAGAAAGCATGCCTGTCCTGAGCCTGTGGGCACAGGAGACAGCAGCTCCTAGGCCACCTGTCCCTGGGGCATACATGCTCTAGCCACCAGGCACCTACGCTGAACTCGCAGAAGCAGCTCCCTGAAATAACAGGGAGTTAGATGCCGACTTCCTCCAGGATGTGGAAGCTTGGAGGTGGCACGGGTTTTAAGGGGAAGGAGTGGGGACAGTCCCCCAAAGCTCCCTATTCAGTGTACGGCCGGTGTGCAGGGAACCTGTCACCTCTCCTTTCCTGTGGGGAAAGCACTGGCCTAGTCCGAGAATCCGCCTGAGAGCCAGAGTCAAAGACCCAGCGATGCCTACACTGGGAGATTGTAGTGTGCATAGAGTGTCATCCTAGCCTACGCACGCTACTGCAGAATTGTGGCTGTGCCAGGTTTGTTCGACCTAGCAGTGTGAAACCAGGACCCGAACATGGAGCCCGGGAAAGCAAGGCCCAAGAGGCACCAGCTCTCCCACACTCTTCTTCCCTGACACAACAGAGCGAATAACTAAAGCCTTGCTGAAGAAGCAGCAGTGAAATGCGGCTCGAGCCAAGCTGAAAACAGCGAAAGCATAGCAGTCGCTGGGAAATCAGAGTCGGTTCTTTGGGCTGCTGTGGCTGCTTGCCTTAGCCTAGTATTCGTAGAAGGATGGGAGAAAACAGCATAGAGCGAAAGCTTCTTTGCTCGGGCAACCCCTCTGGGAAAGCACAGCATTCTTTGGGAAATCAGAGTCGGGTCTGTGGCATGCTCCTGTTTGGCTAAGCTGGTATCCACAGCATGGTGTAACAAATCCATATGGAGCGAAATCCTCTGTGCCTAGGCATCCCGTCTGCCAGAGAGAAAAGCGCCCTTGCGCCTGTGGAAAGAGCCTTAAGGACAGGGAGACGTTTTTCACTGCCCTCCCCAGGAGCATATCTATGGAAGGTGCATCAGGCTGCCCGGGGAGAAGAGCAGGAGCCGTTGGCCTTCTGGTTTGGAAACGGTTGTGAAGCAGGAGAGCCCGCCCTGACAGGCACAACGGCTGGTGGTAATACAAGTGTCACCCGCTGCCAGTGCAGAGAGACAGAATCCTGGCTGTTAACGAGACAGCAGGGGATGAGTATGGCAGGCCGTGTGCTCCACTCTTAGGAAGGAGTCTGGGTAGAAAGCATGCCTGTCCTGAGCCAGTTGGCCAAGGAGACAGCAGCTCCTTGGCCACATGTCCCTGGGGCATACATGCTCTAGCCACCAGGCGCCTAACCTAAACTCGCAGAAACAGCTCCCCGAAATAACGGGGAGTCAGATGCCGACTTCCTCCAGGATGTGGAAGTTGGAGGTGGCGCGGGTTTTAAGGGGAAGGAGTGGGGACAGTCCCCCAAAGCTCCCTATTCAGTGTACGGCCGATGTGCAGGATCCTGTCACCTCTCCTTTCCTGTGGGGAAAGCACTGGCCAAGTCTTAGAATCAGCCTTGGCGCCAGAGTAAAACGCCAAGCGATGCCTACACTGGGAGATGGTAGTGTGCATAGAGTGCCATCCTAGGCTACGCACGCAACTTAGAATTGTGGCTGTGTCTGCTTAGTTCTGTCTGGCAGGGTGAACCCAGGACCCGAACATGGAGCCCGGGAAAGCAAGGCCCAAGAGGCACCAGCTCTCCCACAGCTCTTTTTCCCTGACGCGACGGAGAGAATGACCAAAGCCTTGCTGAGGAAGCAGCAGTGAAGTGCGGTTTGTGCCAAGCTGAAAACCTAAACGAAAGCATAGCAGTCGCTGGGAAATCAGAATCGGTTCTGTGGGCTGCTGTGGCTGCTTGCCTTACCTTGTATTCCTCGCAGGATGGGAGAAAACCGCATAGAGCGAAAGCTTCTTTGCTCGGGCTTCCCCTCTGGGAAAGCACAGCATTCTTTGGGAAATCAGAGTCGGGTCTGTGGGTAGCTCCTGTTTGGCTGAGCTGGTCCCCACCGCACGGTGTAACAAACCCATATGGAGCGAAATCCTCTTAGCCAGGGCATCCCCTCTGCCAGAGAGAGAAGCGCGGTTGCGCCTGTGGAAAGAGCCTTAAGGAAAGGGACACGTCTTTCACTGCACTCCCCAGGACTATGTCTGTGGAACATGGAGAAGAGCAGGAGCCGTTGGCCTTCTGGTCTGGAAACGGTTGCGAAGCAGGAGAGCCCGCCCTGACAGGAACAGCGACAGGTGGCAATACTAGTGTCACCGGCTCCCAGTTCAGAGAGACGGAAGCCTGGCTGCTAAGGAGACAGGAGGGCATGAGGTGGGCAGGGCGCGTGCTCCTCTCTTAGGAAGGAGTCTTGGCAGAAAGCATGCCTGTCCTGCGCCTCTGGGTCCAAAGAGATAGCAGTTCCTTGGCCACCTGTCCGTTGTTCAGATATGTGCTCGCCACCAGGCGCCTACCCTGAACTCGCAGAAACAGCTCCTGAAATAACGGGGAGTCAGATGCCTTCTTCCTGCAGGATGTGGAAGCTTGGAGGAGGGACGGGGTTTAAGGGGAGGAGTGGGGACAGTCCCTCATAGTTCCTATTCAGTGTATGGGCGGTGTGCAGGGATCCTGTCACCTCTCCTTTCCTGTGGGGAAAGCACTGGCCTAGTCCGCGAGTCCACCTGTGCGCCGGAGTAAAAGGCCAAGCGATGCCTACACTGGGAGAGGGTAGTGTGCATAGAATGCCATCCTAGGCTACGCACGCCACTATAGGGTTGTATCTGTGTCTGCTTAGTTCGGCCCGTGAGGGTGAACCCAGGACGCGAACATGGAGCTCGGGAAAGCAAGGCCAAAGAGGCACAAGCTCTCCCGCAGCTCTTCTTCCCTGACGCGACTGAAGCCTTGCTGAGGTTGCAGCAGTGAAGTGCTGTTCGCTAAAAGCCAAAGTCTCTGCGAAAGCACAACATTCGCTGAGAAATGTTCTGCGGGCTGCTGCTGCTTGCCTGAGCCAAGTCTCGCGGGTGGAGAAACCCGCATACAGCGAAAGCCTCATTGCCTGGGTATCTCACCTGGGACAGCACAGCATTCCATGGGAAATCAGAGTTGGGTTTGGGGATGCTGCTGCTGCTTGCCTGAGCTAGTCTCCACATCTCGGTGGAAGATACCCGCATGGAGCGAAATACCCTTTGCCCTAACATCCCCTCTGCCTGAGATAGAAGCCAAGTGTGGGGAAGGCGCAGCACGCCGCCCCCGGAAAAGAGAAGGAGCCGTTGTCCTTGGGGTCGGGAAACTCTCGGGAAGCAGGATAGCCTGCCGTGGCACGAACAGCAGGCCGGTGGCAAGACAAGTGTCACCCGCTCCCTGTGCGGAGAGATGGAAGCCTGGCTGCTAAGGAGACATGAGGGTCGACTAGGGCAGAGGCGCGTGCTCCACTCTGAGGAAGGAGTCTGGGTAGAAAGCATGCCTGTCCTGAGCCTGTTGGGCAACGAGACAGAAGCTCCTTGGCCACCTGGCCCTGGGGCAGGCATGCTGTAGCTACCAGGCGCCTACGCTGAACTCGCCGAAACAGCTCCCTGAAATAACGGGGAGTCAATGCCGACTTCCTCCAGGATGTGGAAGCTAGGAGGAGGCACGGTGTTTAAAGGGAAGGAGTGGAGACAGTCCCCCAAGCTCCCTATTCGGTGTACGGCCGGTGTGCAGGGATCCTGTCACCTCTCCTTTCCTGTGGGGAAAGCAGTGGCCTAGTCGCCGAGTTCGCCTGAGTGCCAGAGTAAAAGGCCAAGCAATGCCTACACTGGGAAATGGTAGTGTGCATTGAGGACCATCCTAGGCGACGCACGCTACTGCAGAATTGTGGCTGTGCCTGCTTCGTTCAGCCTGACAGGATGAACCCAGGACCCGAACATGGAGCCCGGGAAAGCAAGGCCCAAGAGGCACCAGCTCTCCCACAGCTCTTCTTCCCTGCCACGACAGACAGAATGACCAAAGCCTTGCAGAAGAAGCAGCAGTGACGTGCGGTTCGTGCCAAGCTGTAAACCTCTGCGAAAGCATAGGAGTCGCTGGGAAATCAGAGTCGGTTCTGTGGGCTGCTGTGGCAGCTTGCCTTAGCCTAGTATTCGTAGCAGGATGGGAGAAACCCGCATAGAGCTAAAGCTTCTTTGCTCGGGCATCCCCTCTGGGAAAGCACAGCATTCTTCGGGAAATCAGAGTCGGGTCTGTGGGATGCTCCTGTTTGGCTGAGCTGGTCTCCACAGCACGGTGTAACAAACCCGAATGTAGCGATATCCTCTTTGCCTGGGCATCTGCTCTGCCTGAGAGAGAATTGCGCTTGTGCCTGCGGAAAGAGCCTTAAGGAAAGAGACGCGTCTTTCACTGCACTCCCCAGGAGCATGTCTGTGGAAGGTGCAGCACGCTGCCCAGGGAGAAGAGCAGGAGCCGTTGGCCTCCTGGTCTGGAAAGGGTTGAGAAGCAGGAGAGCCTGCCTGGAAGGCACAGCGGCCGTTGGCAATACAAGTTTCACCGGCTCCCAGAGCAGAGAGACGGAAGCCTGGCTGCTAAGGAGACGGACCCTGGCTGCTAAGGGCACGTGCTCCTCTCTTATGAACGAGGATGGGTAGAAAGCATGCCTGTCCTGGGCCTCTGGCGCAAGGAGACAGCAGTTCCTGGGCGACCTGTCCCCGGGGTAGACATGCTCTAGCCACCAGGCGCCTACGCTGAACTCACAGAAACAGCTCCCTGAAATAATGGGAGTCAGATGCCTTCTTCCTCCAGGATGTGGAAGCTGGGAGGAGGCACGGGGTTTAAGGGGAAGGAGTAGGGACACTCCCCCAAAGCACCCTATTCAGTGCACGGGCCATGTGCAGGGATCCTGTCACCTATCCTTTCCTGTGGGGAAAGCCTTGGCCTAGTCTGCGAGTACGCCTGAGCGCCAGAGTAAAAGTCCAAGCGATGCCTACACTGGGAGATGGTAGTGTGCATAGAGTGCCATCCTAGGCTACGCACGCTACTGCAGCGTTGTGGATGTGTCTGCTTAATTGGGCCTGGCAGGGTGAACCCAGGACGCGAACATGGAGCCCGGGATAGCAAGTCGCAAGAGACCAGCTCTCCTGCGGCTCTTCATCCCTGCCGCGACGGAGTGAACACCCAAAGCCTATCTGAGGAAGTAGCAGTGAAGTGCGGTTCGTGCCAAGCTGTAAACATCTGTGAAACTTTGCAGTCGCTGGGAAATCAGTCCGTTCTGTGGCTGCTTTTGTTGCTTGCCTTAGCCTAGTATTCGTAGCAGGATGGGAGAATCCCGCATAGAGCGAAAGCCTCTTTGCCCTGGCATCCCCTCTGGGATAGCACAGCATTCTTTGGGAAATCAGAGTCGGGTCGGAGGGATTCTCCTGTTGCCTGAGCTGTGTAATAAACCCGCATTGAGTGAAATCCTCTATGCCTGGGCATCCCCTCTGCCTAAGAGAGAAGCGCGCTTGCGCCTGTGGAAAGAGCCTTAAGGAAAGGGACACGTTTTACACTACACTCCCCAGGAGCATATCTGTGGAAAGTGCAGCACGATGCCCGGGGAGAAGAGCAGGAGCCGATGGCCTTCTGGTCTGGAAACGGTTGCAAAGCAGGAGAGCCGTCCCTTAGAGGCACAGCGGCTGGTGGTAATACAAGTGTCACCCGCTCCCAGTGCACAGGACGGAAGCCTGGCTGCTAAGTAGACAGGAGTGGATGAGTATGGCAGTGGAATACTCCACTCTAAGAAAGGAGTCTGGGTTGAAAGCATGCCTTTCCTCCGCCTGTTGGCCAAGGAGACAGCAGCTCCTTGGCCACATGTCCCTGGGGCATACATGCTCTAGCCACCAGGCGCCTAACCTAAACTCGCAGAAACAGCTCCCCGAAATAACGGGGAGTCAGATGCCGACTTCCTCCAGGATGTGGAAGTTGGAGGTGGCGCGGG
This sequence comes from Mustela lutreola, assembly GCF_030435805.1. Classification (NCBI taxonomy): domain Eukaryota; kingdom Metazoa; phylum Chordata; class Mammalia; order Carnivora; family Mustelidae; genus Mustela; species Mustela lutreola. The sequence continues at coordinate 63,881,358 of NC_081305.1, read as the reverse complement.
TTTTAAGGGGAAGGAGTGGGGACAGTCCCCCAAAGCTCCCTATTCAGTGTACGGCCGATGTGCAGGATCCTGTCACCTCTCCTTTCCTGTGGGGAAAGCACTGGCCAAGTCTTAGAATCAGCCTTGGCGCCAGAGTAAAACGCCAAGCGATGCCTACACTGGGAGATGGTAGTGTGCATGGAGTGCCATCCTAGGCTACGCACGCAACTTAGAATTGTGGCTGTGTCTGCTTAGTTCTGTCTGGCAGTGTGAACCCAGGACCCGAACATGGAGCCCGGGAAAGCAAGGCCCAAGAGGCACCAGCTCTCCCACAGCTCTTTTTCCCTGACGCGACAGAGAGAATGACCAAAGCCTTGCTGAGGAAGCAGCAGTGAAGTGCGGTTTGTGCCAAGCTGAAAACCTATGCGAAAGCATAGCAGTCTCTGGGAAATCAGAATCGGTTCTGTGGGCTGCTGTGGCTGCTTGCCTTACCTTGTATTCCTCGCAGGATGGGAGAAAACCGCATAGAGCGAAAGCTTCTTTGCTCGGGCTTCCCCTCTGGGAAAGCACAGCATTCTTTGGGAAATCAGAGTCGGGTCTGTGGGTAGCTCCTGTTTGGCTGAGCTGGTCCCCACCGCACGGTGTAACAAACCCATATGGAGCGAAATCCTCTTAGCCAGGGCATCCCCTCTGCCAGAGAGAGAAGCGCGGTTGCGCCTGTGGAAAGAGCCTTAAGGAAAGGGACACGTCTTTCACTGCACTCCCCAGGACTATGTCTGTGGAACATGGAGAAGAGCAGGAGCCGTTGGCCTTCTGGGCTGGAAACGGTTGCGAAGCAGGAGAGCCCGCCCTGACAGGAACAGCGACAGGTGGCAATACTAGTGTCACCGGCTCCCAGTTCAGAGAGACGGAAGCCTGGCTGCTAAGGAGACAGGAGGGCATGAGGTGGGCAGGGCGCGTGCTCCTCTCTTAGGAAGGAGTCTTGGCAGAAAGCATGCCTGTCCTGAGCCTCTGGGTCCAAAGAGATAGCAGTTCCTTGGCCACCTGTCCGTTGTTCAGATATGTGCTAGCCACCAGGCGCCTACCCTGAACTCGCAGAAACAGCTCCCCGAAATAACGGGGAGTCAGATGCCGTCTTCCTCCAGGATGTGGAAGTTGGAGGTGGCGCGGGTTTTAAGGGGAAGGAGTGGGGACAGTCCCCCAAAGCTCCCTATTCAGTGTACGGCCGATGTGCAGGATCCTGTCACCTCTCCTTTCCTGTGGGGAAAGCACTGGCCAAGTCTTAGAATCAGCCTTGGCGCCAGAGTAAAACGCCAAGCGATGCCTACACTGGGAGATGGTAGTGTGCATGGAGTGCCATCCTAGGCTACGCACGCAACTTAGAATTGTGGCTGTGTCTGCTTAGTTCTGTCTGGCACGATGAACCCAGGACCCGAAGATGGAGCCCGGGAAAGCAAGGCCCAAGAGGCACCAGCTCTCCCACAGCTCTTATTCCCTGACGCGACAGAGAGAATGACCAAAGCCTTGCTGAGGAAGCAGCAGTGAAGTGCGGTTTGTGCCAAGCTGAAAACCTATGCGAAAGCACAACAGTCTCTGGGAAATCAGAATCGGTTCTGTGGGCTGCTGTGGCTGCTTGCCTTACCTTGTATTCCTCGCAGGATGGGAGAAAACCGCATAGAGCGAAAGCTTCTTTGCTCGGGCATCCCCTCTGGGAAAGCACAGCATTCTTTGGGAAATCAGAGTCGGGTCTGTGGGTAGCTCCTGTTTGGCTGAGCTGGTCCCCACCGCACGGTGTAACAAACCCATATGGAGCGAAATCCTCTTAGCCATGGCATCCCCTCTGCCAGAGAGAGAAGCGCGGTTGCGCCTGTGGAAAGAGCCTTAAGGAAAGGGACACGTCTTTCACTGCACTCCCCAGGACTATGTCTGTGGAACATGGAGAAGAGCAGGAGCCGTTGGCCTTCTGGGCTGGAAACGGTTGCGAAGCAGGAGAGCCCGCCCTGACAGGAACAGCGACAGGTGGCAATACTAGTGTCACCGGCTCCCAGTTCAGAGAGACGGAAGCCTGGCTGCTAAGGAGACAGGAGGGCATGAGGTGGGCAGGGCGCGTGCTCCTCTCTTAGGAAGGAGTCTTGGCAGAAAGCATGCCTGTCCTGAGCCTCTGGGTCCAAAGAGATAGCAGTTCCTTGGCCACCTGTCCGTTGTTCAGATATGTGCTAGCCACCAGGCACCTACCCTGAACTCGCAGAAACAGATCCTGAAATAACGGGGAGTAAGATGCCGTCTTCCCCAGGATGTGGAAGCATGGAGGAAGGACGGGGTTTAAGGGGAAGGAGTGGGGACAGTCCCTCATAGCTCCCTATACAGTGTACGGGCCGTGTGCAGGGATCCTGTCACCTCTCCTTTCCTGTGGGGAAAGCACTGGGCTAGTCCGCGAGTCCGCCTGAGCGCCAGCGTAAAAGGCCAAGCGATGCCTACACTGGGAGATGGTAGTGTGCATTGAGTGCCATCCTAGGCTATGCACGCAACTTAGAATTGTGGCTGTGTCTGCTTAGTTCTGTCTGGCATGGTGAACCCAGGACCCGAACATGGAGCCCGGGAAAGCAAGGCCCAAGAGGCACCAGCTCTCCCACAGCTCTTTTTCCCTGACACGACAAAATGACCAATGCCTTGCTGAGGAAGCAGCAGTGAAGTGCGGTTTGTGCCAAGCTGAAAACCTATGCGAAAGCATAGCAGTCGCTGGGAAATCAGAATCGGTTCTGTGGGCTGCTGTGGCTGCTTGCCTTACCTTGTATTCCTCGCAGGATGGGAGAAAACCGCATAGAGCGAAAGCTTCTTTGCTCGGGCATCCCCTCTGGGAAAGCACAGCATTCTTTGGGAAATCAGAGTCGGGTCTGTGGGTAGCTCCTGTTTGGCTGAGCTGGTCCCCACCGCACGGTGTAACAAACCCATATGGAGCGAAATCCTCTTAGCCAGGGCATCCCCTCTGCCAGAGAGAGAAGCGCGGTTGCGCCTGTGGAAAGAGCCTTAAGGAAAGGGACACGTCTTTCACTGCAATCCCCAGGACTATGTCTGTGGAACATGGAGAAGAGCAGGAGCCGTTGGCCTTCTGGGCTGGAAACGGTTGCGAAGCAGGAGAGCCCGCCCTGACAGGAACAGCGAGAGGTGGCAATACTAGTGTCACCGGCTCCCAGTTCAGAGAGACGGAAGCCTAGCTGCTAAGGAGACAGGAGGGCATGAGGTGGGCAGGGCGCGTGCTCCTCTCTTAGGAAGGAGTCTTGGCAGAAAGCATGCCTGTCCTGAGCCTCTGGGTCCAAAGAGATAGCAGTTCCTTGGCCACCTGTCCGTTGTTCAGATATGTGCTCGCCACCAGGCGCCTACCCTGAACTCGCAGAAACAGCTCCTGAAATAACGGGGAGTCAGATGCCTTCTTCCTGCAGGATGTGGAAGCTTGGAGGAGGGACGGGGTTTAAGGGGAGGAGTGGGGACAGTCCCTCATAGTTCCTATTCAGTGTATGGGCGGTGTGCAGGGATCCTGTCACCTCTCCTTTCCTGTGGGGAAAGCACTGGCCTAGTCCGCGAGTCCACCTGTGCGCCGGAGTAAAAGGCCAAGCGATGCCTACACTGGGAGAGGGTAGTGTGCATAGAATGCCATCCTAGGCTACGCACGCCACTATAGGGTTGTATCTGTGTCTGCTTAGTTCGGCCCGTGAGGGTGAACCCAGGACGCGAACATGGAGCCCGGGAAAGCAAGGCCAAAGAGGCACAAGCTCTCCCGCAGCTCTTCTTCCCTGACGCGACTGAAGCCTTGCTGAGGTTGCAGCAGTGAAGTGCTGTTCGCTAAAAGCCAAAGTCTCTGCGAAAGCACATCATTCGCTGAGAAATGTTCTGCGGGATGCTGCTGCTTGCCTGAGCCAAGTCTCGCGGGTGGAGAAACCCGCATACAGCGAAAGCCTCATTGCCTGGGTATCTCACCTGGGACAGCACAGCATTCCATGGGAAATCAGAGTTGGGTTTGGGGATGCTGCTGCTGCTTGCCTGAGCTAGTCTCCACATCTCGGTGGAAGATCCCCGCATGGAGCGAAATACCCTTTGCCCTAACATCCCCTCTGCCTGAGATAGAAGCCAAGTGTGGGGAAGGCGCAGCACGCCGCCCCCGGAAAAGAGAAGGAGCCGTTGTCCTTGGGGTCGGGAAACTCTCGGGAAGCAGGATAGCCTGCCGTGGCACGAACAGCAGGCCGGTGGCAAGACAAGTGTCACCCGCTCCCTGTGCGGAGAGATGGAAGCCTGGCTGCTAAGGAGACATGAGGGTCGACTAGGGCAGAGGCGCGTGCTCCACTCTGAGGAAGGAGTCTGGGTAGAAAGCATGCCTGTCCTGAGCCTGTTGGGCAACGAGACAGAAGCTCCTTGGCCACCTGGCCCTGGGGCAGGCATGCTGTAGCTACCAGGCGCCTACGCTGAACTCGCCGAAACAGCTCCCTGAAATAACGGGGAGTCAATGCCGACTTCCTCCAGGATGTGGAAGCTAGGAGGAGGCACGGTGTTTAAAGGGAAGGAGTGGGGACAGTCCCCCAAGCTCCCTATTCGGTGTACGGCCGGTGTGCAGGGATCCTGTCACCTCTCCTTTCCTGTGGGGAAAGCAGTGGCCTAGTCGCCGAGTTCGCCTGAGTGCCAGAGTAAAAGGCCAAGCAATGCCTACACTGGGAAATGGTAGTGTGCATTGAGGACCATCCTAGGCGACGCACGCTACTGCAGAATTGTGGCTGTGCCTGCTTCGTTCAGCCTGGCAGGATGAACCCAGGACCCGAACATGGAGCCCGGGAAAGCAAGGCCCAAGAGGCACCAGCTCTCCCACAGCTCTTCTTCCCTGCCACGACAGACAGAATGACCAAAGCCTTGCAGAAGAAGCAGCAGTGACGTGCGGTTCGTGCCAAGCTGTAAACCTCTGCGAAAGCATAGGAGTCGCTGGGAAATCAGAGTCGGTTCTGTGGGCTGCTGTGGCAGCTTGCCTTAGCCTAGTATTCGTAGCAGGATGGGAGAAACCCGCATAGAGCTAAAGCTTCTTTGCTCGGGCATCCCCTCTGGGAAAGCACAGCATTCTTTGGGAAATCAGAGTCGGGTCTGTGGGATGCTCCTGTTTGGCTGAGCTGGTCTCCACAGCACGGTGTAACAAACCCATATGGAGCAAAATCCTCTTTGACTAGGCATCCCCTCTGCCAGAGAGAGAAGCGCCTTTGCGCCTGTGGAAAGAGCCATAAGAAAAGGGACACGTCTCTCACTGCGCTCCCCAGGAGTATGTCTGAGGAACATGGAGAAGAGCAGGAGCTGTTGGCCTTCTGGTCTGGAAACGGTTGCGAAGCAGGAGAGCCCGCCCTGACAGGAACAGCGACAGGTGGCAATACTAGTGTCACCGGCTCCCAAGTTCAGTGAGACGGAAGCCTGGCTGCTAAGGAGACAGGAGGGCATGAGGTGGGCAGGGCGCGTGCTCCTCTCTTAGGAAGGAGTCTAGGCAGAAAGCATGCCTGTCCTGAGCCTCTGGGTCCTAAAAGATAGCAGTTCTTTGGCCACCTGTCCGTTGTTCAGATATGTGCTCGCCACCAGGCGCCTACCCTGAACTCGCAGAAACAGCTCCTGAAATAACGGGGAGTAAGATGCCGTCTTCCTCCAGGATGTGGAAGCATGGAGGAAGGACGGGGTTTAAGGGGAAGGAGTGGGGACAGTCCCTCATAGCTCCCTATACAGTGTACGGGCCGTGTGCAGGGATCCTGTCACCTCTCCTTTCCTGTGGGGAAAGCACTGGCCTAGTCCGCGAGTCCGCCTGAGCGCCGGAGTAAAAGTCCAAGCGATGCCTACATTGGGAGATGGTAGTGTGCATTGCGGGCCATCCTAGGCTACGCACGCTACTGCAGAATTGTGGCTGTGCCTGCTTGGTTCAGCCTGGCAGGGTGAACCCAGGACCCGAACATGGAGCCCGGGAAAGCAAGGCCCAAGAGGCACCAGCTCTCCCAAAGCTCTTCTTCCCTGCCACGACAGACAGAATGACCAAAGCCTTGCTGAGGAAGCAGCAGTGAAGTGCGGTTTGTGCCAAGCTGAAAACCTATGCGAAAGCATAGCAGTCTCTGGGAAATCAGAATCGGTTCTGTGGGCTGCTGTGGCTGCTTGCCTTACCTTGTATTCCTCGCAGGATGGGAGAAAACCGCATAGAGCGAAAGCTTCTTTGCTCGGGCATCCCCTCTGGGAAAGCACAGCATTCTTTGGGAAATCAGAGTCGGGTCTGTGGGTAGCTCCTGTTTGGCTGAGCTGGTCCCCACCGCACGGTGTAACAAACCCATATGGAGCGAAATCCTCTTAGCCAGGGCATCCCCTCTGCCAGAGAGAGAAGCGCGGTTGCGCCTGTGGAAAGAGCCTTAAGGAAAGGGACACGTCTTTCACTGCACTCCCCAGGAGTATGTCTGTGGAACATGGAGAAGAGCAGGAGCCGTTGGCCTTCTGGGCTGGAAACGGTTGCGAAGCAGGAGAGCCCGCCCTGACAGGAACAGCGACAGGTGGCAATACTAGTGTCACCGGCTCCCAGTTCAGAGAGACGGAAGCCTGGCTGCTAAGGAGACAGGAGGGCATGAGGTGGGCAGGGCGCGTGCTCCTCTCTTAGGAAGGAGTCTTGGCAGAAAGCATGCCTGTCCTGAGCCTCTGGGTCCAAAGAGATAGCAGTTCCTTGGCCACCTGTCCGTTGTTCAGATATGTGCTAGCCACCAGGCGCCTACCCTGAACTCGCAGAAACAGCTCCCCGAAATAACGGGGAGTCAGATGCCGTCTTCCTCCAGGATGTGGAAGTTGGAGGTGGCGCGGGTTTTAAGGGGAAGGAGTGGGGACAGTCCCCCAAAGCTCCCTATTCAGTGTACGGCCAATGTGCAGGATCCTGTCACCTCTCCTTTCCTGTGGGGAAAGCACTGGCCAAGTCTTAGAATCAGCCTTGGCGCCAGAGTAAAACGCCAAGCGATGCCTACACTGGGAGATGGTAGTGTGCATGGAGTGCCATCCTAGGCTACGCACGCAACTTAGAATTGTGGCTGTGTCTGCTTAGTTCTGTCTGGCACGATGAACCCAGGACCCGAAGATGGAGCCCGGGAAAGCAAGGCCCAAGAGGCACCAGCTCTCCCACAGCTCTTATTCCCTGACGCGACAGAGAGAATGACCAAAGCCTTGCTGAGGAAGCAGCAGTGAAGTGCGGTTTGTGCCAAGCTGAAAACCTATGCGAAAGCACAACAGTCTCTGGGAAATCAGAATCGGTTCTGTGGGCTGCTGTGGCTGCTTGCCTTACCTTGTATTCCTCGCAGGATGGGAGAAAACCGCATAGAGCGAAAGCTTCTTTGCTCGGGCATCCCCTCTGGGAAAGCACAGCATTCTTTGGGAAATCAGAGTCGGGTCTGTGGGTAGCTCCTGTTTGGCTGAGCTGGTCCCCACCGCACGGTGTAACAAACCCATATGGAGCGAAATCCTCTTAGCCATGGCATCCCCTCTGCCAGAGAGAGAAGCGCGGTTGCGCCTGTGGAAAGAGCCTTAAGGAAAGGGACACGTCTTTCACTGCACTCCCCAGGACTATGTCTGTGGAACATGGAGAAGAGCAGGAGCCGTTGGCCTTCTGGGCTGGAAACGGTTGCGAAGCAGGAGAGCCCGCCCTGACAGGAACAGCGACAGGTGGCAATACTAGTGTCACCGGCTCCCAGTTCAGAGAGACGGAAGCCTGGCTGCTAAGGAGACAGGAGGGCATGAGGTGGGCAGGGCGCGTGCTCCTCTCTTAGGAAGGAGTCTTGGCAGAAAGCATGCCTGTCCTGAGCCTCTGGGTCCAAAGAGATAGCAGTTCCTTGGCCACCTGTCCGTTGTTCAGATATGTGCTAGCCACCAGGCACCTACCCTGAACTCGCAGAAACAGATCCTGAAATAACGGGGAGTAAGATGCCGTCTTCCCCAGGATGTGGAAGCATGGAGGAAGGACGGGGTTTAAGGGGAAGGAGTGGGGACAGTCCCTCATAGCTCCCTATACAGTGTACGGGCCGTGTGCAGGGATCCTGTCACCTCTCCTTTCCTGTGGGGAAAGCACTGGGCTAGTCCGCGAGTCCGCCTGAGCGCCAGCGTAAAAGGCCAAGCGATGCCTACACTGGGAGATGGTAGTGTGCATTGAGTGCCATCCTAGGCTATGCACGCAACTTAGAATTGTGGCTGTGTCTGCTTAGTTCTGTCTGGCATGGTGAACCCAGGACCCGAACATGGAGCCCGGGAAAGCAAGGCCCAAGAGGCACCAGCTCTCCCACAGCTCTTTTTCCCTGACACGACAAAATGACCAATGCCTTGCTGAGGAAGCAGCAGTGAAGTGCGGTTTGTGCCAAGCTGAAAACCTATGCGAAAGCATAGCAGTCGCTGGGAAATCAGAATCGGTTCTGTGGGCTGCTGTGGCTGCTTGCCTTACCTTGTATTCCTCGCAGGATGGGAGAAAACCGCATAGAGCGAAAGCTTCTTTGCTCGGGCATCCCCTCTGGGAAAGCACAGCATTCTTTGGGAAATCAGAGTCGGGTCTGTGGGTAGCTCCTGTTTGGCTGAGCTGGTCCCCACCGCACGGTGTAACAAACCCATATGGAGCGAAATCCTCTTAGCCAGGGCATCCCCTCTGCCAGAGAGAGAAGCGCGGTTGCGCCTGTGGAAAGAGCCTTAAGGAAAGGGACACGTCTTTCACTGCAATCCCCAGGACTATGTCTGTGGAACATGGAGAAGAGCAGGAGCCGTTGGCCTTCTGGGCTGGAAACGGTTGCGAAGCAGGAGAGCCCGCCCTGACAGGAACAGCGAGAGGTGGCAATACTAGTGTCACCGGCTCCCAGTTCAGAGAGACGGAAGCCTAGCTGCTAAGGAGACAGGAGGGCATGAGGTGGGCAGGGCGCGTGCTCCTCTCTTAGGAAGGAGTCTTGGCAGAAAGCATGCCTGTCCTGAGCCTCTGGGTCCAAAGAGATAGCAGTTCCTTGGCCACCTGTCCGTTGTTCAGATATGTGCTCGCCACCAGGCGCCTACCCTGAACTCGCAGAAACAGCTCCTGAAATAACGGGGAGTCAGATGCCTTCTTCCTGCAGGATGTGGAAGCTTGGAGGAGGGACGGGGTTTAAGGGGAGGAGTGGGGACAGTCCCTCATAGTTCCTATTCAGTGTATGGGCGGTGTGCAGGGATCCTGTCACCTCTCCTTTCCTGTGGGGAAAGCACTGGCCTAGTCCGCGAGTCCACCTGTGCGCCGGAGTAAAAGGCCAAGCGATGCCTACACTGGGAGAGGGTAGTGTGCATAGAATGCCATCCTAGGCTACGCACGCCACTATAGGGTTGTATCTGTGTCTGCTTAGTTCGGCCCGTGAGGGTGAACCCAGGACGCGAACATGGAGCCCGGGAAAGCAAGGCCAAAGAGGCACAAGCTCTCCCGCAGCTCTTCTTCCCTGACGCGACTGAAGCCTTGCTGAGGTTGCAGCAGTGAAGTGCTGTTCGCTAAAAGCCAAAGTCTCTGCGAAAGCACATCATTCGCTGAGAAATGTTCTGCGGGATGCTGCTGCTTGCCTGAGCCAAGTCTCGCGGGTGGAGAAACCCGCATACAGCGAAAGCCTCATTGCCTGGGTATCTCACCTGGGACAGCACAGCATTCCATGGGAAATCAGAGTTGGGTTTGGGGATGCTGCTGCTGCTTGCCTGAGCTAGTCTCCACATCTCGGTGGAAGATCCCCGCATGGAGCGAAATACCCTTTGCCCTAACATCCCCTCTGCCTGAGATAGAAGCCAAGTGTGGGGAAGGCGCAGCACGCCGCCCCCGGAAAAGAGAAGGAGCCGTTGTCCTTGGGGTCGGGAAACTCTCGGGAAGCAGGATAGCCTGCCGTGGCACGAACAGCAGGCCGGTGGCAAGACAAGTGTCACCCGCTCCCTGTGCGGAGAGATGGAAGCCTGGCTGCTAAGGAGACATGAGGGTCGACTAGGGCAGAGGCGCGTGCTCCACTCTGAGGAAGGAGTCTGGGTAGAAAGCATGCCTGTCCTGAGCCTGTTGGGCAACGAGACAGAAGCTCCTTGGCCACCTGGCCCTGGGGCAGGCATGCTGTAGCTACCAGGCGCCTACGCTGAACTCGCCGAAACAGCTCCCTGAAATAACGGGGAGTCAATGCCGACTTCCTCCAGGATGTGGAAGCTAGGAGGAGGCACGGTGTTTAAAGGGAAGGAGTGGGGACAGTCCCCCAAGCTCCCTATTCGGTGTACGGCCGGTGTGCAGGGATCCTGTCACCTCTCCTTTCCTGTGGGGAAAGCAGTGGCCTAGTCGCCGAGTTCGCCTGAGTGCCAGAGTAAAAGGCCAAGCAATGCCTACACTGGGAAATGGTAGTGTGCATTGAGGACCATCCTAGGCGACGCACGCTACTGCAGAATTGTGGCTGTGCCTGCTTCGTTCAGCCTGGCAGGATGAACCCAGGACCCGAACATGGAGCCCGGGAAAGCAAGGCCCAAGAGGCACCAGCTCTCCCACAGCTCTTCTTCCCTGCCACGACAGACAGAATGACCAAAGCCTTGCAGAAGAAGCAGCAGTGACGTGCGGTTCGTGCCAAGCTGTAAACCTCTGCGAAAGCATAGGAGTCGCTGGGAAATCAGAGTCGGTTCTGTGGGCTGCTGTGGCAGCTTGCCTTAGCCTAGTATTCGTAGCAGGATGGGAGAAACCCGCATAGAGCTAAAGCTTCTTTGCTCGGGCATCCCCTCTGGGAAAGCACAGCATTCTTTGGGAAATCAGAGTCGGGTCTGTGGGATGCTCCTGTTTGGCTGAGCTGGTCTCCACAGCACGGTGTAACAAACCCATATGGAGCAAAATCCTCTTTGACTAGGCATCCCCTCTGCCAGAGAGAGAAGCGCCTTTGCGCCTGTGGAAAGAGCCATAAGAAAAGGGACACGTCTCTCACTGCGCTCCCCAGGAGTATGTCTGAGGAACATGGAGAAGAGCAGGAGCTGTTGGCCTTCTGGTCTGGAAACGGTTGCGAAGCAGGAGAGCCCGCCCTGACAGGAACAGCGACAGGTGGCAATACTAGTGTCACCGGCTCCCAAGTTCAGTGAGACGGAAGCCTGGCTGCTAAGGAGACAGGAGGGCATGAGGTGGGCAGGGCGCGTGCTCCTCTCTTAGGAAGGAGTCTAGGCAGAAAGCATGCCTGTCCTGAGCCTCTGGGTCCTAAAAGATAGCAGTTCTTTGGCCACCTGTCCGTTGTTCAGATATGTGCTCGCCACCAGGCGCCTACCCTGAACTCGCAGAAACAGCTCCTGAAATAACGGGGAGTAAGATGCCGTCTTCCTCCAGGATGTGGAAGCATGGAGGAAGGACGGGGTTTAAGGGGAAGGAGTGGGGACAGTCCCTCATAGCTCCCTATACAGTGTACGGGCCGTGTGCAGGGATCCTGTCACCTCTCCTTTCCTGTGGGGAAAGCACTGGCCTAGTCCGCGAGTCCGCCTGAGCGCCGGAGTAAAAGTCCAAGCGATGCCTACATTGGGAGATGGTAGTGTGCATTGCGGGCCATCCTAGGCTACGCACGCTACTGCAGAATTGTGGCTGTGCCTGCTTCGTTCAGCCTGGCAGGGTGAACCCAGGACCCGAACATGGAGCCCGGGAAAGCAAGGCCCAAGAGGCACCAGCTCTCCCAAAGCTCTTCTTCCCTGCCACGACAGACAGAATGACCAAAGCCTTGCAGAAGAAGCAGCAGTGACGTGCGGTTCGTGCCAAGCTGTAAACATCTGCGAAAGCATAGGAGTCGCTTGGAAATCAGAGTCGGTTCTGTGGGCTGCTGTGGTAGCTTGCCTTAGCCTAGTATTCGTAGCAGGATGGGAGAAACCCGCATAGAGCGAAAGCTTCTTTGCTCGGGCATCCCCTCTGGGAAAGCACAGCATTCTTTGGGAAATCAGAGTCGGGTCTGTGGGACACTCCTGTTTCGCTGTGCTGGTCTCCACAGCACGGTGTAACAAACCCGAATGTAGCGATATCCTCTTTGCCTGGGCATCCGCTCTGCCTGAGAGAGAATTGCGCTTGTGCCTGTGGAAAGAGCCTTAAGGAAAGAGACGCGTCTTTCACTGCACTCCCCAGGAGCATGTCTGTGGAAGGTGCAGCACGCTGCCCAGGGAGAAGAGCAGGAGCCGTTGGCCTCCTGGTCTGGAAAGGGTTGAGAAGCAGGAGAGCCTGCCTGGAAGGCACAGCGGCCGTTGGCAATACAAGTTTCTCCGGCTCCCAGAGCAGAGAGACGGAGGCCTGGCTGCTAAGGAGACGGACTCTGGCTGCTAAGGGCACGTGCTCCTCTCTTATGAACGAGGATGGGTAGAAAGCATGCCTGTCCTGGGCCTCTGGGCTCAAGGAGACAGCAGTTCCTGGGCGACCTGTCCCTGGGGTAGACATGCTCTAGCCACCAGGCGCCTACGCTGAACTCACAGAAACAGCTCCCTGAAATAATGGGAGTCAGATGCCTTCTTCCTCCAGGATGTGGAAGCTGGGAGGAGGCACGGGGTTTAAGGGGAAGGAGTAGGGACACTCCCCCAAAGCACCCTATTCAGTGCACGGGCCATGTGCAGGGATCCTGTCACCTATCCTTTCCTGTGGGGAAAGCCTTGGCCTAGTCTGCGAGTACGCCTGAGCGCCAGAGTAAAAGTCCAAGCGATGCCTACACTGGGAGATGGTAGTGTGCATAGAGTGCCATCCTAGGCTACGCACGCTACTGCAGCGTTGTGGATGTGTCTGCTTAATTGGGCCTGGCAGGGTGAACCCAGGACGCGAACATGGAGCCCGGGATAGCAAGTCGCAAGAGACCAGCTCTCCTGCGGCTCTTCATCCCTGCCGCGACGGAGTGAACACCCAAAGCCTATCTGAGGAAGTAGCAGTGAAGTGCGGTTCGTGCCAAGCTGTAAACATCTGTGAAACTTTGCAGTCGCTGGGAAATCAGTCCGTTCTGTGGCTGCTTTTGTTGCTTGCCTTAGCCTAGTATTCGTAGCAGGATGGGAGAATCCCGCATAGAGCGAAAGCCTCTTTGCCCTGGCATCCCCTCTGGGATAGCACAGCATTCTTTGGGAAATCAGAGTCGGGTCGGAGGGATTCTCCTGTTGCCTGAGCTGTGTAATAAACCCGCATTGAGCGAAATCCTCTATGCCTGGGCATCCCCTCTGCCTGAGAGAGAAGCGCGCTTGCACCTGTGGAAAGAGCCTTGAGGAAAGGGACACGTTTTACACTACACTCCCCAGGAGCATATCTGTGGAAAGTGCAGCACGATGCCCGGGGAGAAGAGCAGGAGCCGATGGCCTTCTGGTCTGGAAACGGTTGCAAAGCAGGAGAGCCGTCCCTTAGAGGCACAGCGGCTGGTGGTAATACAAGTGTCACCCGCTCCCAGTGCACAGGACGGAAGCCTGGCTGCTAAGTAGACAGGAGTGGATGAGTATGGCAGTGGAATACTCCACTCTAAGAAAGGAGTCTGGGTTGAAAGCATGCCTTTCCTCCGCCTGTTGGCCAAGGAGACAGCAGCTCCTTGGCCACATGTCCCTGGGGCATACATGCTCAAGCCACCAGGCGCCTAACCTAAACTCGCAGAAACAGCTCCCCGAAATAACGGGGAGTCAGATGCCGACTTCCTCCAGGATGTGGAAGTTGGAGGTGGCGCGGGTTTTAAGGGGAAGGAGTGGGGACAGTCCCCCAAAGCTCCCTATTCAGTGTACGGCCGATGTGCAGGATCCTGTCACCTCTCCTTTCCTGTGGGGAAAGCACTGGCCAAGTCTTAGAATCAGCCTTGGCGCCAGAGTAAAACGCCAAGCGATGCCTACACTGGGAGATGGTAGTGTGCATGGAGTGCCATCCTAGGCTACGCACGCAACTTAGAATTGTGGCTGTGTCTGCTTAGTTCTGTCTGGCAGGGTGAAACCAGGACCCGAACATGGAGCCCGGGAAAGCAAGGCCCAAGAGGCACCAGCTCTCCCACAGCTCTTTTTCCCTGACGCGACAGAGAGAATGACCAAAGCCTTGCTGAGGAAGCAGCAGTGAAGTGCGGTTTGTGCCAAGCTGAAAACCTATGCGAAAGCATAGCAGTCTCTGGGAAATCAGAATCGGTTCTGTGGGCTGCTGTGGCTGCTTGCCTTACCTTGTATTCCTCGCAGGATGGGAGAAAACCGCATAGAGCGAAAGCTTCTTTGCTCGGGCATCCCCTCTGGGAAAGCACAGCATTCTTTGGGAAATCAGAGTCGGGTCTGTGGGTAGCTCCTGTTTGGCTGAGCTGGTCCCCACCGCACGGTGTAACAAACCCATATGGAGCGAAATCCTCTTAGCCAGGGCATCCCCTCTGCCAGAGAGAGAAGCGCGGTTGCGCCTGTGGAAAGAGCCTTAAGGAAAGGGACACGTCTTTCACTGCACTCCCCAGGAGTATGTCTGTGGAACATGGAGAAGAGCAGGAGCCGTTGGCCTTCTGGGCTGGAAACGGTTGCGAAGCAGGAGAGCCCGCCCTGACAGGAACAGCGACAGGTGGCAATACTAGTGTCACCGGCTCCCAGTTCAGAGAGACGGAAGCCTGGCTGCTAAGGAGACAGGAGGGCATGAGGTGGGCAGGGCGCGTGCTCCTCTCTTAGGAAGGAGTCTTGGCAGAAAGCATGCCTGTCCTGAGCCTCTGGGTCCAAAGAGATAGCAGTTCCTTGGCCACCTGTCCGTTGTTCAGATATGTGCTAGCCACCAGGCGCCTACCCTGAACTCGCAGAAACAGCTCCCCGAAATAACGGGGAGTCAGATGCCGTCTTCCTCCAGGATGTGGAAGTTGGAGGTGGCGCGGGTTTTAAGGGGAAGGAGTGGGGACAGTCCCCCAAAGCTCCCTATTCAGTGTACGGCCGATGTGCAGGATCCTGTCACCTCTCCTTTCCTGTGGGGAAAGCACTGGCCAAGTCTTAGAATCAGCCTTGGCGCCAGAGTAAAACGCCAAGCGATGCCTACACTGGGAGATGGTAGTGTGCATGGAGTGCCATCCTAGGCTACGCACGCAACTTAGAATTGTGGCTCTGTCTGCTTAGTTCTGTCTGGCACGATGAACCCAGGACCCGAAGATGGAGCCCGGGAAAGCAAGGCCCAAGAGGCACCAGCTCTCCCACAGCTCTTTTTCCCTGACGCGACAGAGAGAATGACCAAAGCCTTGCTGAGGAAGCAGCAGTGAAGTGCGGTTTGTGCCAAGCTGAAAACCTATGCGAAAGCACAACAGTCTCTGGGAAATCAGAATCGGTTCTGTGGGCTGCTGTGGCTGCTTGCCTTACCTTGTATTCCTCGCAGGATGGGAGAAAACCGCATAGAGCGAAAGCTTCTTTGCTCGGGCATCCCCTCTGGGAAAGCACAGCATTCTTTGGGAAATCAGAGTCGGGTCTGTGGGTAGCTCCTGTTTCGCTGAGCTGGTCCCCACCGCACGGTGTAACAAACCCATATGGAGCGAAATCCTCTTAGCCAGGGCATCCCCTCTGCCAGAGAGAGAAGCGCGGTTGCGCCTGTGGAAAGAGCCTTAAGGAAAGGGACACGTCTTTCACTGCACTCCCCAGGAGTATGTCTGTGGAACATGGAGAAGAGCAGGAGCCGTTGGCCTTCTGGGCTGGAAACGGTTGCGAAGCAGGAGAGCCCGCCCTGACAGGAACAGCGACAGGTGGCAATACTAGTGTCACCGGCTCCCAGTTCAGAGAGACGGAAGCCTGGCTGCTAAGGAGACAGGAGGGCATGAGGTGGGCAGGGCGCGTGCTCCTCTCTTAGGAAGGAGTCTTGGCAGAAAGCATGCCTGTCCTGAGCCTCTGGGTCCAAAGAGATAGCAGTTCCTTGGCCACCTGTCCGTTGTTCAGATATGTGCTCGCCACCAGGCGCCTACCCTGAACTCGCAGAAACAGCTCCTGAAATAACGGGGAGTCAGATGCCTTCTTCCTGCAGGATGTGGAAGCTTGGAGGAGGGACGGGGTTTAAGGGGAGGAGTGGGGACAGTCCCTCATAGTTCCTATTCAGTGTATGGGCGGTGTGCAGGGATCCTGTCACCTCTCCTTTCCTGTGGGGAAAGCACTGGCCTAGTCCGCGAGTCCACCTGTGCGCCGGAGTAATAGGCCAAGCGATGCCTACACTGGGAGAGGGTAGTGTGCATAGAATGCCATCCTAGGCTACGCACGCCACTATAGGGTTGTATCTGTGTCTGCTTAGTTCGGCCCGTGAGGGTGAACCCAGGACGCGAACATGGAGCCCGGGAAAGCAAGGCCAAAGAGGCACAAGCTCTCCCGCAGCTCTTCTTCCCTGACGCGACTGAAGCCTTGCTGAGGTTGCAGCAGTGAAGTGCTGTTCGCTAAAAGCCAAAGTCTCTGCGAAAGCACATCATTCGCTGAGAAATGTTCTGCGGGATGCTGCTGCTTGCCTGAGCCAAGTCTCGCGGGTGGAGAAACCCGCATACAGCGAAAGCCTCATTGCCTGGGTATCTCACCTGGGACAGCACAGCATTCCATGGGAAATCAGAGTTGGGTTTGGGGATGCTGCTGCTGCTTGCCTGAGCTAGTCTCCACATCTCGGTGGAAGATCCCCGCATGGAGCGAAATACCCTTTGCCCTAACATCCCCTCTGCCTGAGATAGAAGCCAAGTGTGGGGAAGGCGCAGCACGCCGCCCCCGGAAAAGAGAAGGAGCCGTTGTCCTTGGGGTCGGGAAACTCTCGGGAAGCAGGATAGCCTGCCATGGCACGAACAGCAGGCCGGTGGCAAGACAAGTGTCACCCGCTCCCTGTGCGGAGAGATGGAAG
Organism: Mustela lutreola; assembly: GCF_030435805.1. NCBI lineage: Eukaryota > Metazoa > Chordata > Mammalia > Carnivora > Mustelidae > Mustela > Mustela lutreola. The sequence goes on along the minus strand of NC_081305.1, from coordinate 63,864,581 downwards.
CCTGGCTGCTAAGGAGACATGAGGGTCGACTAGGGCAGAGGCGCGTGCTCCACTCTGAGGAAGGAGTCTGGGTAGAAAGCATGCCTGTCCTGAGCCTGTTGGGCAACGAGACAGAAGCTCCTTGGCCACCTGGCCCTGGGGCAGGCATGCTGTAGCTAACAGGCGCCTACGCTGAACTCGCCGAAACAGCTCCCTGAAATAACGGGGAGTCAATGCCGACTTCCTCCAGGATGTGGAAGCTAGGAGGAGGCACGGTGTTTAAAGGGAAGGAGTGGGGACAGCCCCCCAAGCTCCCTATTCGGTGTACGGCCGGTGTGCAGGGATCCTGTCACCTCTCCTTTCCTGTGGGGAAAGCAGTGGCCTAGTCGCCGAGTTCGCCTGAGTGCCAGAGTAAAAGGCCAAGCAATGCCTACACTGGGAAATGGTAGTGTGCATTGAGGACCATCCTAGGCGACGCACGCTACTGCAGAATTGTGGCTGTGCCTGCTTCGTTCAGCCTGGCAGGATGAACCCAGGACCCGAACATGGAGCCCGGGAAAGCAAGGCCCAAGAGGCACCAGCTCTCCCACAGCTCTTCTTCCCTGCCACGACAGACAGAATGACCAAAGCCTTGCAGAAGAAGCAGCAGTGACGTGCGGTTCGTGCCAAGCTGTAAACCTCTGCGAAAGCATAGGAGTCGCTCGGAAATCAGAGTCGGTTCTGTGGGCTGCTGTGGCAGCTTGCCTTAGCCTAGTATTCGTAGCAGGATGGGAGAAACCCGCATAGAGCTAAAGCTTCTTTCCTCGGGCATCCCCTCTGGGAAAGCACAGCATTCTTTGGGAAATCAGAGTCGGGTCTGTGGGATGCTCCTGTTTGGCTGAGCTGGTCTCCACAGCACGGTGTAACAAACCCATATGGAGCAAAATCCTCTTTGACTAGGCATCCCCTCTGCCAGAGAGAGAAGCGCCTTTGCGCCTGTGGAAAGAGCCATAAGAAAAGGGACACGTCTCTCACTGCGCTCCCCAGGAGTATGTCTGAGGAACATGGAGAAGAGCAGGAGCTGTTGGCCTTCTGGTCTGGAAACGGTTGCGAAGCAGGAGAGCCCGCCCTGACAGGAACAGCGACAGGTGGCAATACTAGTGTCACCGGCTCCCAAGTTCAGTGAGACGGAAGCCTGGCTGCTAAGGAGACAGGAGGGCATGAGGTGGGCAGGGCGCGTGCTCCTCTCTTAGGAAGGAGTCTAGGCAGAAAGCATGCCTGTCCTGAGCCTCTGGGTCCTAAAAGATAGCAGTTCTTTGGCCACCTGTCCGTTGTTCAGATATGTGCTCGCCACCAGGCGCCTACCCTGAACTCGCAGAAACAGCTCCTGAAATAACGGGGAGTAAGATGCCGTCTTCCTCCAGGATGTGGAAGCATGGAGGAAGGACGGGGTTTAAGGGGAAGGAGTGGGGACAGTCCCTCATAGCTCCCTATACAGTGTACGGGCTGTGTGCAGGGATCCTGTCACCTCTCCTTTCCTGTGGGGAAAGCACTGGCCTAGTCCGCGAGTCCGCCTGAGCGCCGGAGTAAAAGTCCAAGCGATGCCTACATTGGGAGATGGTAGTGTGCATTGCGGGCCATCCTAGGCTACGCACGCTACTGCAGAATTGTGGCTGTGCCTGCTTCGTTCAGCCTGGCAGGGTGAACCCAGGACCCGAACATGGAGCCCGGGAAAGCAAGGCCCAAGAGGCACCAGCTCTCCCAAAGCTCTTCTTCCCTGCCACGACAGACAGAATGACCAAAGCCTTGCAGAAGAAGCAGCAGTGACGTGCGGTTCGTGCCAAGCTGTAAACATCTGCGAAAGCATAGGAGTCGCTTGGAAATCAGAGTCGGTTCTGTGGGCTGCTGTGGTAGCTTGCCTTAGCCTAGTATTCGTAGCAGGATGGGAGAAACCCGCATAGAGCGAAAGCTTCTTTGCTCGGGCATCCCCTCTGGGAAAGCACAGCATTCTTTGGGAAATCAGAGTCGGGTCTGTGGGACACTCCTGTTTCGCTGTGCTGGTCTCCACAGCACGGTGTAACAAACCCGAATGTAGCGATATCCTCTTTGCCTGGGCATCCGCTCTGCCTGAGAGAGAATTGCGCTTGTGCCTGTGGAAAGAGCCTTAAGGAAAGAGACGCGTCTTTCACTGCACTCCCCAGGAGCATGTCTGTGGAAGGTGCAGCACGCTGCCCAGGGAGAAGAGCAGGAGCCGTTGGCCTCCTGGTCTGGAAAGGGTTGAGAAGCAGGAGAGCCTGCCTGGAAGGCACAGCGGCCGTTGGCAATACAAGTTTCACCGGCTCCCAGAGCAGAGAGACGGAGGCCTGGCTGCTAAGGAGACGGACTCTGGCTGCTAAGGGCATGTGCTCCTCTCTTATGAACGAGGATGGGTAGAAAGCATGCCTGTCCTGGGCCTCTGGGCGCAAGGAGACAGCAGTTCCTGGGCGACCTGTCCCTGGGGTAGACATGCTCTAGCCACCAGGCGCCTACGCTGAACTCACAGAAACAGCTCCCTGAAATAATGGGAGTCAGATGCCTTCTTCCTCCAGGATGTGGAAGCTGGGAGGAGGCACGGGGTTTAAGGGGAAGGAGTAGGGACACTCCCCCAAAGCACCCTATTCAGTGCACGGGCCATGTGCAGGGATCCTGTCACCTATCCTTTCCTGTGGGGAAAGCCTTGGCCTAGTCTGCGAGTACGCCTGAGCGCCAGAGTAAAAGTCCAAGCGATGCCTACACTGGGAGATGGTAGTGTGCATAGAGTGCCATCCTAGGCTACGCACGCTACTGCAGCGTTGTGGATGTGTCTGCTTAATTGGGCCTGGCAGGGTGAACCCAGGACGCGGACATGGAGCCCGGGATAGCAAGTCGCAAGAGACCAGCTCTCCTGCGGCTCTTCATCCCTGCCGCGACGGAGTGAACACCCAAAGCCTATCTGAGGAAGTAGCAGTGAAGTGCGGTTCGTGCCAAGCTGTAAACATCTGTGAAACTTTGCAGTCGCTGGGAAATCAGTCCGTTCTGTGGCTGCTTTTGTTGCTTGCCTTAGCCTAGTATTCGTAGCAGGATGGGAGAATCCCGCATAGAGCGAAAGCCTCTTTGCCCTGGCATCCCCTCTGGGATAGCACAGCATTCTTTGGGAAATCAGAGTCGGGTCGGAGGGATTCTCCTGTTGCCTGAGCTGTGTAATAAACCCGCATTGAGCGAAATCCTCTATGCCTGGGCATCCCCTCTGCCTGAGAGAGAAGCGAGCTTGCGCCTGTGGAAAGAGCCTTGAGGAAAGGGACACGTTTTACACTACACTCCCCAGGAGCATATCTGTGGAAAGTGCAGCACGATGCCCGGGGAGAAGAGCAGGAGCCGATGGCCTTCTGGTCTGGAAACGGTTGCAAAGCAGGAGAGCCGTCCCTTAGAGGCACAGCGGCTGGTGGTAATACAAGTGTCACCCGCTCCCAGTGCACAGGACGGAAGCCTGGCTGCTAAGTAGACAGGAGTGGATGAGTATGGCAGTGGAATACTCCACTCTAAGAAAGGAGTCTGGGTTGAAAGCATGCCTTTCCTCCGCCTGTTGGCCAAGGAGACAGCAGCTCCTTGGCCACATGTTCCTGGGGCATACATGCTCTAGCCACCAGGCGCCTAACCTAAACTCGCAGAAACAGCTCCCGGAAATAACGGGGAGTCAGATGCCGACTTCCTCCAGGATGTGGAAGTTGGAGGTGGCGCGGGTTTTAAGGGGAAGGAGTGGGGACAGTCCCCCAAAGCTCCCTATTCAGTGTACGGCCGATGTGCAGGATCCTGTCACCTCTCCTTTCCTGTGGGGAAAGCACTGGCCAAGTCTTAGAATCAGCCTTGGCGCCAGAGTAAAACGCCAAGCGATGCCTACACTGGGAGATGGTAGTGTGCATAGAGTGCCATCCTAGGCTACGCACGCAACTTAGAATTGTGGCTGTGTCTGCTTAGTTCTGTCTGGCAGGGTGAACCCAGGACCCGAACATGGAGCCCGGGAAAGCAAGGCCCAAGAGGCACCAGCTCTCCCACAGCTCTTTTTCCCTGACGCGACAGAGAGAATGACCAAAGCCTTGCTGAGGAAGCAGCAGTGAAGTGCGGTTTGTGCCAAGCTGAAAACCTATGCGAAAGCATAGCAGTCTCTGGGAAATCAGAATCGGTTCTGTGGGCTGCTGTGGCTGCTTGCCTTACCTTGTATTCCTCGCAGGATGGGAGAAAACCGCATAGAGCGAAAGCTTCTTTGCTCGGGCATCCCCTCTGGGAAAGCACAGCATTCTTTGGGAAATCAGAGTCGGGTCTGTGGGTAGCTCCTGTTTGGCTGAGCTGGTCCCCACCGCACGGTGTAACAAACCCATATGGAGCGAAATCAACTTAGCCAGGGCATCCCCTCTGCCAGAGAGAGAAGCGCGGTTGCGCCTGTGGAAAGAGCCTTAAGGAAAGGGACACGTCTTTCACTGCACTCCCCAGGAGTATGTCTGAGGAACATGGAGAAGAGCAGGAGCCGTTGGCCTTCTGGACTGGAAACGGTTGCGAAGCAGGAGAGCCCGCCCTGACAGGAACAGCGACAGGTGGCAATACTAGTGTCACCGGCTCCCAGTTCAGAGAGACGAAGCCTGGCTGCTAAACAGACAGGAGGGCATGAGGTGGGCAGGGCGCGTGCTCCTCTCTTAGGAAGGAGTCTTGGCAGAAAGCATGCCTGTCCTGAGCCTCTGGGTCCAAAGAGATAGCAGTTCCTTGGCCACCTGTCCGTTGGTCAGATATGTGCTAGCCACCAGGCGCCTACCCTGAACTCGCAGAAACAGCTCCTCAAATAACGGGGAGTAAGATGCCGTCTTCCTCCAGGATGTGGAAGCATGGAGGAAGGACGGGGTTTAAGGGGAAGGAGTGGGGACAGTCCCTCATAGCTCCCTATACAGTGTACGGGCCGTGTGCAGGGATCCTGTCACCTCTCCTTTCCTGTGGGGAAAGCACTGGGCTAGTCCGCGAGTCCGCCTGAGCGCCGGAATAAAAGTCCAAGCGATGCCTACACTGGGAGATGGTAGTGTGCATTGAGGGCCATCCTAGGCTACGCACGCTACATCAGAATTGTGGCTGTGCCTGCTTCGTTCAGCCTGGCAGGGTGAACCCAGGACCCGAACATGGAGCCCGGGATAGCAAGGCCCAAGAGGCACCAGCTCTCCCACAGCTCTTTTTCCCTGACGCGACAGAGAGAATGACCAACGCCTTGCTGAGGAAGCAGCAGTGACGTGCGGTTTGTGCCAAGCTGAAAACCTATGCGAAAGCATAGGAGTCGCTGGGAAATCAGAGTCGGTTCTCTGGGCTGCTCTGGCTGCTTGCCTTACCTTGTATTCCTCGCAGGATGGGAGAAAACCGCATAGAGCGAAAGCTTCTTTGCTCGGGCATCCCCTCTGGGAAAGCACAGCATTCTTTGGGAAATCAGAGTCGGGTCTGTGGGTAGCTCCTGTTTGGCTGAGCTGGTCCCCACCGCACGGTGTAACAAACCCCTATGGAGCGAAATCCTCTTAGCCAGGGCATCCCCTCTGCCAGAGAGAGAAGCGCGGTTGCGCCTGTGGAAAGAGCCTTAAGGAAAGGGACACGTCTTTCACGGCACACCCCAGGAGTATGTCTGTGGAACATGGAGAAGAGCAGGAGCCGTTGGCCTTCTGGTCTGGAAACGGTTGCGAAGCAGGAGAGCCCGCCCTGACAGGAACAGTGACAGGTGGCAATACTAGTGTCACCGGCTCCCAGTTCAGAGAGACGGAAGCCTGGCTGCTAAGGAGACAGGAGGGCATGAGGTGGGCAGGGCGCGTGCTCCTCTCTTAGGAAGGAGTCTTGGCCGAAAGCATGCCTGTCCTGCGCCTCTGGGTCCAAAGAGATAGCAGTTCCTTGGCCACCTGTCCGTTGTTCAGATATGTGCTCGCCACCAGGCGCCTACCCTGTACTCGCAGAAACAGCTCCTGAAATAACGGGGAGTCAGATGCCTTCTTCCTGCAGGATGTGGAAGCTTGGAGGACGGACGGGGTTTAAGGGGAGGAGTGGGGACAGTCCCTCATAGTTCCTATTCAGTGTATGGGCGGTGTGCAGGGATCCTGTCACCTCTCCTTTCCTGTGGGGAAAGCACTGGCCGAGTCCGCGAGTCCAACTGTGCGCCGGAGTAAAAGGCCAAGCGATGCCTACACTGGGAGATGGTAGTGTGCATAGAATGCCATCCTAGGCTACGCACGCCACTATAGGGTTGTATCTGTGTCTGCTTAGTTCGGCCCGTGAGGGTGAACCCAGGACGCGAACATGGAGCCCGGGAAAGCAAGGCCAAAGAGGCACAAGCTCTCCCGCAGCTCTTCTTCCCTGACGCGACTGAAGCCTTGCTGAGGTTGCAGCAGTGAAGTGCTGTTCGCTAAAAGCCAAAGTCTCTGCGAAAGCACATCATTCGCTGAGAAATGTTCTGCGGGCTGCTGCTGCTTGCCTGAGCCTCTACCTTTGGCTCAGGTCATGATCCCAGAGGCTTGGGATCGAGTCCCGCATTGGGCTCTCTGCTCAGCAGGGAGCCAGATTCTCCTCATCTCTCTCTGTCTGTCTCTCTGCCTATTTGTAATCCTCTCTGTCAAATAAATAAATAAAATCTTTTAAAAAAAGTTTACCATAACGATAATTGTAAGCAAGATATTGTAATACCACAGAAAGACTAGATTAAAGGAACAGAATATATATTATCAATTATATTTTATATTTAATATAAAAGCAATAGCAATACAAGAAAACAAAATACAATCTTTTAAACTAATGGTTCTGGAGTAATGGTGAAGCTAAATGTAAAAATATAAAATAAAAATACAATAAAATAATAAAATAAAATAAATCCAGGCAGATATCATCATACACTCTTCACAAAAATTAGATTGGATTATAAACCTAAACATGAAACATGTAGAAGGTAATATAGAAGAAAATATAAATGACCTTGGTTTTGGCAATAACTTTAGCTACAAAAGCACAAGCACTGAATTTAAAAATGTCTACTCTGTGAAACACAATGCCAAGAGAATGAAAAGGCAAATCACAGACTATGAGAAAAAAATTGCAAAATACACATCTGACAAAGGACTGTTAATCAAAAATACACAAAGAACCCTTAAAACTCAACAATGGGGGAAAAACCTGATTAAAAATGAGCCAAAGACCTTAGCAGATACCTCACAAAAGAAAATATTACAGATGGCAAATAAGCATATAAAAAGATGCTTCACATCATATGTCATCAGGAAAATGCAAATTAAAACAAAAAAGAGACACCAGTACATACCCAGAATCCAGAACACTGACAACAGAACACGAAATATTGGTGAGGATGTGGAGCAACAGGAATGTTCTTCCATGTCTATTGAGAATAAAGAATGAAAAACAACTTGGCAGTTTCTTACTAAACTAAACATATTCTTGCCAGATGATTCAGCAGTAGCAGTTCTAGGTATTTATCCAAAGAAGATGAAATCTATACCCACAAAGATGTCTATAGTAGTTTTATTCATAACTGACAAAATCTTGGAAGCAACCAAGATGTCCTTCCATAGGTGAAAGGTCAAATAAAGTGTAGTACATGCAAACAATGGAATATTATTTAATGCTAGAGAAATGAATTAACAAGCCATGAAAAGATATGGATATAAATATTTAATAAATATTTGATTTTAGGCTTCTACCAGTCTATCAATAGTATTAGTATATTTTAACAGTGATTGCTCAGCATTCATGAATTTACCTAATAAAATATTTTGGGTTCAATATTTTAAATACTTCAACCTCTATGATTATATTCCTAATAATTTTGAATTGGGGTAAATAAACCTTAATTTTTTGTAACTTGTTTCTTATTGCAAAAGAGCTCAATGAAATTTTGGAAAATAAAAATTTACAAAAAAAGTTTAGTTTACTATTGCCAAATAATTTAAAACTTTATCTTATATTCAAATACATATATTTTTCTAAATTGATTTATATGCTACTAAAACCAAAAACTTTTAGTTATACTCGATTTCATATCATGCATCCAATGCCAGAAAGCCATCTGACGATGACTTTTCTTAAATAGAGTTAAGATGGGCGTTATTACAATGCAAGATGGAAACAAAGATAGTATAACAATTGAGTGTTACATAACTTTTCTGTTTTGATCAAGTTACTAATGTACAAAAGGCTTTTATCGGTGACAGACTTGGGAATTTAACAAAACTTTTAAACTAGCGTGTGCGACTCATTCCTAGAAAACAACACAATCAATAACACTTTATTTAGATTAGATAATGACTATTTCTCCATTTGAATAAAAAAGGTAGCAACCCCAATAAGGTTATTAAACATGAAAAGTTGAAATGCTGTAATGCTCCTAAGGAATCAAATGATCCAGTCATGAATTACAAAAAAAGCATATAAATTACCAAAGTGTTTGTATAATTGTAATGTACAACTGCCCATTATAGTTCAATAGTGTAGGCTTGTACAAGAACTCTATAAAAGAACTCCACTTCTAAACAGTGGAAAATATGTTCCCTTTCCCCCTATATACAACTATTAAGCCCTTCATTCAGCTTTTAAAATATCCACTTAATACAGGCTTTTTACTCATTTGAACCTGGCAGCAGGTCTCTATTCTTATTGCTTACATCTGAAGGATAGACTTCTAGCGTAAGAGGTAAAGCCCATAAAGGAGCCCAATAATAACAACAAAATACAGTTTAGTGATCCCTTACAATCTGCCAGCTACCTTTCTGAGAATACTTCAATTAATAAAACATATAAAATAGCTGACCAAAAAGAACTTACATTCTTTTGAAATATAATAGTGAAATAAAGCAATAATAGAGGGGCACCTCGGTGGCTCAGTCCATTGAGTGACTGCCTCTGGCTTGGGTCATGATCTCCGGGTCCTGGGATGTAACTCCCCAGCAGGCTTTCTAGGCAGTGGGGTGTTTTCTTCTCCCTCTGCACCCCCTCCCAATTCTCTCTCTCTGTCTCCAATAACAAAATAAACCAGTAATAGAATAATGATTGATGGTTGATGGTGATAAGTGTTACAAAGAAATACAAGAAAGGTAAAAGCCATTGGAGAATGCTGGGATGAAAGTTAATTTTATTTTGTGTTGGGTGGTTATATCTCATTTATGAGATGATATTTGCACAAAGACACAGGAATTGAAGGAGGGGTAGGGTGTTATACAAATATTAAAGGAAAAGATTGCTTTAGGCAGAGCAAGTAAGTATATAGACTTTGTGTGAACAGCTGGTCTGTTACTTTTGAGGAAAAGCAAGGAGGCCAATGAGGAGTTCATAGTGGTGGAGAGAGGAAGAACATATTGATGTATGACCTTCCAGTACATTGAAACGCCTTCAGTTTTTATTTAATATGAAAGGGGAAGATACCAAAAGACTTTCAACAGCAGAATAAAATCATCTGACTTGATTTTTAGGTTAAGTTGCTGTACCAAAATAAATTTGCAAGGAGAAAGGAGTGCAGTATGTGTGGAAGTGGGGCTATCAATCAAGTCAATAATTCAGGAACATATGATGGTGTTTTTAGCATGCTGGGTGGTAATAGAAGTGGTGAGGTATGGTTTCTATTTTGTATATATTTTGATGGTGAATATTCCGGTGAACAGGATGGGGTATGTGCATGACAGACAATATCAACATTTATTTTACCTGCACAAACAGAAGGGAGGAGTCTTCATTCCCTGATATGGAGAGAACTCTGAGTTCAAATGTTCTTTCTGATTAAATGGCATAGTGATGATGAGGATTTAGTCAGACAGTGAAAGAGAACAGTAAGCATAGTGTTAAGCGTTAAGACATTATAATACATTTGAACAACAAAAAACGTTGTGTTGGATCATGTGTTTATGTGAGTAAATAAATAAATAAAGCTTCCTGGGTTTCTGATAGAGGTAAAGAAGACTAGTATATGATCCAAAGGGGCACGTGCACCAAATGTTTATAGCAGCAATATCCACAATAGCCAAACTATGGAAAGAACCTAGATGTCCATCAACAAATGAATGGTATATATATATACGATGGAATACTATGCAGCCATCAAAAGAAATGAAATCTTGCCATTTGCGAAGACATGAATGGAACTAGAGGGTATTATGCTTAGCAAAATAAGTCAACCAGGGAAAGACACTATCATATGATCTCCCTGATATGAGGAAATGGAGGTGAAATGTGGGGGTTTGGGGGACAGGAAAAGAGTAAATGAAACAAGATGGGATCAGGAGGGAGACAAACCATAAGAGACTCTTAATCTCACAAAACAAACTGAGAGTTGCCGGAGGGTGGGGAGGGTAGGGAGAAGGTGGTGGGGTTATGAACATTGGGGAGGGTATGTGCTGTGGGGAGTGCTGTGAAGTGTGTAAACCTGGCGATTCACAGACCTGTACCCCTGGGGCTAATAATACATTATATGTTAATTAAAAAAAGAAGAAGACTACTATAAATCAAATGCTATGGTTTTCAGCAAAGAGTGTGTAATCAGGCATATTTTATTAAAGTAACCAAGTAAAATGATGGTCGAAAATTGGAATAACAGAAACATAAAAATTAGAGAATTTAAAAAGAGATCTGGGACACTGTAGAGAATATAATCAATGATATTATAATAGTGTTATATGCTGACAGATGGTGGCTATATTTGTAGTGATCATAGAATAATGTATGGAGATATTGAAAACCTGAAACCAATGTAACACTGAATATCACTATACTCTAATAAAAAAATAGGAAAAATAAAATATTTTATTTTAAAAAGATAAAAAGAGGGACAAGAATTTGTAAAGTGAATTTCTAAAAGCTTAAAGATGAGGCTAAGACATACTCTGAACCTTGAGGAATACACCATTTTGAAAATTCTTCCCATTTTGAGAAAAAAAATGAATCAATACCATAAAAGAACCCATTTTAACTGAGAGATGTAATGAATGCTCAAGAAATAATTTTATGACAGGATAATTCTTCCCTATGAAACAGCATACAGAAACCAGGGGAACCACCTGGAAGCAAAATAAACTATACTGAAAATAAGAATTAGGAAAAAGATAAATGATGAAAGATAAGAAAATTAGACCTGTACAGAGACCTAGTGAAGAGAATTTTTAGCTTGTGGTTTAATGTTTTTGAGGATAATCTAGAGTTCATAACTGCCTTGAGAAAGGCTGGTTGTAGGCAGTTTAGGCAGACACCTAACAGGCCTACTTTGGGCAGGTGGTGATGGAGGAGGCCATTGGGCTGGACAAAGACAAATCCAACCATTTGACTAAAGTGTCTGTGAAGATGTTGAAGTCAGATGCAACATAGAAAGACCTGTCAAACCTAATCTCAGAAATGGAGATGATGAAGATGATTGGACAGCACAAAGACACCATCAACCTGCTGGGTCCTGCACACAGGATGGTCCTTCGTACACTCTCATGGAATATGCCTCCAAAGACAACATAGAGGAGTACATGCAGGCCCAGAGGCCTCCTGACCTGGAGTACTGTTACAATATCAGCCACAATGCAGCAGAGTAACTCTCCTCCAAGGACCTGGTATCCTGTGCCTATCAGGTAGCCTGAGGCATGGAGTACCTTGCCTCCAAGAAGTGCATACACCAAGACCTGGCCACCAGAGAAGTGCTGGTGACAAAGGACAACATGATGAAGATCTCAGACTTCAGCCTTGCCAGAGATATCACCACATCCGATACTATAAAAAGACAACCAACAGTGGACTGCCTGTGAAGTGGATGGTCCCTAAGGCCATGTTTGACCAGATCTACATCCACCAGAGTGACTTCTGGTCCTTTGGGGTGATCCTGTGCAAAATCTTCACTCTGGAAGCCTCCCATATCCTGGAGTGCCTGTGGAGGTGGTTTTCAAGCTGCTGAAGGAGTCATTTGATCAATCACCCAATAAGTGTACCAGAGAGTTATACACAATAATGAGGGGTGGCTGGCATGTGGTTCCTTCAAGCTGCTGGTAGAAGACCTGGATCATACTGTGGCCTTGACCTCCAACCAGGAGTACCCGGACCTGTCCTTGGCCCTGGAACAATACTGTCTATGCTTTCCCAACACCCGAAGCTCCACCTGCTCCTCAGAGAAGAATTCCACCTTCTCTGATGTGCCATTGCCCAGGGAGGCCTATCTGCCCTGACACCCAGCCCAGCTTGCCAATGGTGGACTCAAATGACTAGTATCCCTATTACTCCTGTCCAGATTCCGTCATAAGCTGTAACCCTTACCCCCCACCCTCCCTGCAAGACTCACTGCCTTCTCCTGTGTCCCTTTCCTACTGGCAGGTTCCAGCTGCCCACCTGAGGCCTTCACCCCTTGAAGTTCACCTCTCTTCCCCTTCCTCTTCCTCCTCCTTACAACCTGCTCATGAAAGAAAGGCACAGAGAGGCAGGTACCTGCTCGTGGCTACTTCCTTCCCTCCTATATGTTGGACCAAGACCCCTCCCTGGCATCTGGTACTGCCTGGACGTCGAGGGAGTGGGAGATGAGGCATGCCAGTGAAAGCTGAGGGAGCTTTCCTGTTTTGGTTTTGTCTGCTTAGCATAACATGTAAGACTGAGTTCTGGTGGCAGGGACCTAGTCCTTGGGGCTATAGCACTAGCGAGGGGAGGTCAACTGCTCTGGGCCATGGCTAAGAGCAACCCCTGCTCCAGAGATATGATGCCAAGGGCTTATTAATTTTGATACTAATTTGTTTTGCTAACCAAATACCTGGTATCAAAGATGGGAAGGCAAAGGCTGAAAGCAGTGTTGTGACCATGGGGTCCAGCCCCAAACTATGAAGAAAACAAAAAGTGTATAAATCTGAGTAAGTATATATTTACACACCTTTTTAAATAGGTTGTTATCAAAGATTTAATCAATGGGTAATATGCTCCTCGTGGCTGGGAATCATCAGTTGCCGTATATTAAAAACAAAGAAAAGAGGTGTCTGGGTGGCTTCCTCCATAAGTGTCCCTTCTTTTCAGGTCATGATCCCAGGGTCCTGGGATGGAGCCCCACATCAGGCTCTCTGCTCAGTGGCAAACCTGCTTCTCCTTTTCCATCTGCCCTGCTTATATTTCCTCTTCCTCTCTCTCTGTCTGTCAAATGAATAAAATATTAATAAAGAAAGAAATAAACAAAATGTTTTTGAAAGGTCTTTTTTTTTTTTTAAATTTTCTAGGGTTGCCTGGATGAATCAGTTGTTTAAGCAGATGTTTGCCTTTGGCTGAGGTCATGATTCCAGTGTACAGGGATCCAGCCCTGCATGAGACTACTTGCACCCCAAGGAGCTTGCTTCTTCCTCTCCCTTTGCACGTGATTCCCCCCGCTTGTGCGCTTCCTCTCTCTCTCTCTCTCTCTCTCTCTTGCTGTCAATAAACAAAATAAAATCTTTTACTAAATAAATAAATAAATAAATTTCTAAGCCTACTTTCAATTTAGGTCCCTTAACAAAAATTGCTACTGCTTCATTTAAAACAAAAAGATAATTTAGAAAGGTGCTTCCAGAGCTAAAAAGCTGTTTTTTTTTGGTTTGTTTGTTTTTTGTCAGGATTATATAGAAGTGCTTTAAAAAGTAAAAGAAAAATATGCTGTATTAACACTAATCACCTTAACTTTGGTGGTTATATCAAGATAATGAAAAGTGATTTTAAAGCAAATTTCATTATCAGACATAAAGATCAAGTCAAAATTACAGAAGAGTAAAAGGATGAATTCCTCAGGGAGTATAATAATTCTTGACTTTTAATAGTTAACAACAGATTTGGGGATATATAGTGAAAAACTAAGAACAAAAATCATAACTTCTACCTTAGAAGAGAAATGGAAAAAAATTTCAACACCTTTATTTTAGGATTATATAGACAAATGGTCATCAAATTGGTAAGAGATGTAAAACTTGAACAAAATTATCAACTAACTAGATATGCTTGATATTACACAACACTCCCAACAACCGCAGACTACATATATCTTAAGCCATGATTTTCTTTGCAAAGGTCAACATTGATAATGTTCTAGTCATACCTCCGTGTACCAGGAACGAAGTAGCACATTTCTTGAAAGACACAGCTATCAAAGCTCCATTGAGAAACCGTAAAGATGGAGAAGGGATTTGCAAATTATATATCTGATAATGGACATCAACTCTGATTATTAAAAAATGAATAAAAATAAAAAACCTTACTAATAACCAAACAGAGTATCCAATTTTACATGTGAAGAAAATTATTGCAGAGACATGTCACAAAAAGGATATGGATGGCTTATAAGCACATGACAAATTTCTCAACATTTAGACATTAAAGAAATACAAATTAATATCAAAATGAGAGATGCTTACAATTCTATTAGAATGGCTAAAATTAAAAAGGCTAATTGTACTTCGTCTGAGCTAGATTGAGAAGAAACAAAAAATCTAAACTGTTGTTGGCATATATCATGATACCACCACTTTGGAAAATATCTGCCATATAATAGGTTCAGTAAACAATTTGTAAATTTCAGAAAAAATTAATGTTGAGAGTATACTGAATTTCATAAGTCATTTCAATAATTTTTTCCAAAAAATAAACTATGTAAAACACAACTTAAATTTACTTTCAAAATATTTTATAGCATATAATGGACAATATACATAAGCCTTAAAGAAACAATCATATAAATAACCATTTAATACCTACTTAAAAATTGCATAATACCACACTCCTAGATCCTCTCTCAATGCTCTAAGATAACCCTTCAAAGGAAATACATTTTTAAAAATAACAGATTTTTTGGCAAATAATTTAATAAAATAAAAGTTTCATTCATCTATGTAGATCATAATAAATGTTTTTAATAAGCATGAAATTATAACTCTGAAGTGTGCTAAAATGAAACCACCTGCTAAGGGTGAGAGAACAAAAATAAACATCATTTTTCCAAATAAGAGGAATTTATTACCTTCCTATCAAAGCATGTGGATTTGTTCAAACTGGCATTAAAGGAATATGGAAACACAAACCATAGAAAGTCATATTTTAGATTTCTAAAACTTCAAAGTGAAGAGTATACATTTTTTAAATGTTACATAATGCTACATAATGACAAGATGACAGGTTGTGACAAATAGCATTTTAAAAGCTCTACTCCTAATGGAACGGAAGGTGTCATTTCCCTATAATTTTATATATGTCATTAATTTACTATATCTGGATATAACATATTACCAAACAGATGTTCATCAAAGACTAAATCATTTTTAATGGAACATAATAATTTGAACCTACATCTATTAATCATTTCTTTCGATCAAACATTTATAGTCTCGCTAAACATTATATCAGTTGTCGACAAAATTAAAAAAGAGTAGGATAAAATGTCGTGTTTGGAAAAGTAGATTTTCTTTGAAATTTGCATTTAAATGAAAATATTTGCTGATATTTTTAAAACTTTAAATGTAATTTTATATTTATCTGACCTATCAAATGATATAAAACTCTGGGAACTTAATATAGTTTGGGGCACATGGTAAGCAATATTCAATTTTTTTGTTGATCCAAGTGTTCTTGTATTATTTTTCTTAATTATTCTAGTACCACAATTTATAGTTCTAAGATTTTTCCACCCCCCCATTTTAATATCTCTTAAGGTGGCACTCACCTTGCACTTGATGACATATCCTAGTTTAACTGTCAGCATTTCTCTTTCTTAGTCGAACATAAACTATAGTGCATCTTACCCTTGATGAAATCTAGGATGCAATTAAATACTCTATTATGGTTACGATTCTGATATTTGAAATCCTCTGGTAGCTCCCTGTGCCCCCACAGTGTAGTACCTCACCTCCTCAGCATAGTATACAAACCATCTCAGCCCCAGTGTTAACCCCGCGGCTCAGACTCCATCCCCAGGTGATGCTTCCAGATCAGCTATCGGTTGTCATGAACTTGCTGTAGTTTCCCGAATGCACTGTGCTGCCTCCTGGTACTTTGAAACTTGACACACTCATCCTCATTCTTCGCTTTGCCCTTGTCTATCACCTCCCCTGAAAATCTGTTCCTAAGTGGCTTTTCCCAGCTCCAACCTACCCTTGGCAGACTTTTATCTCCCTGTGTTAAAGCCTGTCACACTGCACCATGGACATGCCCGTTGTCCCCCTGAGAAGAGAAAAGGGACAGTGAGGGCCCCCCAGCATTTGCAGCTCTAGTGCAGTGCCCCATGCCTGGCTTGCAGGAAATGCCAGATCATGAAGACAAACGGAGGTCATCCTCTGACTAAAACAAGCACTTCTTTGCCTACCGCAGCATCTGGATCAATAAAGAGCAGCCAGTTATTATTGCTGTTTTTCTAGGGATATTTTACCCATATATTTCCCAGGTCTTTACTCTTTTTATAGCACTTTAATTCAGGCTTCAACCACTTCCTAGTCAGATCAGGTGAAATCATTTTCCTTCCCATACCCTCGATGTATTTCACACCTAGTAATTCTTTTTTTAAAGATCTTATTTACCCATTTGACAGACACATCACAAGTAGGTAGAGAGGCAGGCAGAGAGAGAGGGGGGAAGCAGGCTCCCCGCTGAGCAGAGAGTCCGATGTGGGGCTCCATCCCAGGACCCTGAAATCATGACCTGAGCCGAAGGCAGAGGCCTAAACCACTGAGCCACGCAGGAGACCCCATATCTAGTAATTTTTAATCAACGTGGATTTGCTGCATCAAATAGTTCCTTCTTCTTCAAATATAAATATATAAATATATTGATCAAGTCACGCGCATGTCTTAGGAGAATGTCATACCTTTAGTATCAAACTTGAAATCTTGGCCATTGGTTTTGATTTTTGTTTTGGTTTGATTTGGTTCGGTTTTTGTAATTTTAAAAATCCCTCCAGCCCTTGGATCTGTCTGACCTGATTGCTTTCAGCTGTTTCTGCAACAAAGGTGTCCGGGCAGCGAAAACTCTCATTGTTTACAGTGGCGCCCCCTTCTGAACACTTTGTTTATAAAAAGCTTTTTTTTTTTTTTTTTTTTTTTTTGGCTATGGTAAATGTGGAACAACAATGAGGTATTTCAAAGAGGTGAACCACAGATAAATTTCTCTAAGGGTGGGGTGAGGGTTACTCAAAAAGGAACTTGACAAGGCTTTTAAAGATATCGACAATCATTATACCATAACGTGACTGATTGTTACCGTGCTCTTAACTGGGCAAACACTTGTTGGCTTCCAAGATAGACTAACAGAGTTGAGATGGTTCTAGCGGCCTTCTAGCACAGGGTCTCATGAGGCAGGGATTCTAGCCACTGGCTGTGCAAGGCATGAGGCCTCTTAGTGATTCTATTTTATCCTCTGCAGAATGGGTCTTTCTACATTCCAGGTCCTTTCTACCCCAATAAATAATGCGGTGAATCTCTCAGTGAGTTGTACTTTTGGTTTAAACAGCCAACTGTCTCTTAAGAAGGAATTTTGTTTAAATTCCTTAAAAAAAAAGTCCTTTTAAAAAATCTTTTTTTTATTTTTTATTTTTTAATCCCATATGTTTACTCTGATCCTGGAACTTTATCATTATGACCTTCTCGATTGATTAAAATATTCATCATCAGCACCTACTGCTCTCCTCTCCTTGTGGTCACTCCGGAAGGGGTCTTCTCTAGCTGTTCTAGCAGGAGATGGGCACTTCCCCTCTACCCCTGTTGCCGGACCAACCTTACCTATCCTGCAGGGTCAGGTCGGCCTGGCCTTTTATCTGTTGTTCTCTTCTGAGTGGTTAGTTTTTCATAGATACGGTGTTTTCCTTTTGTCAGGATTTACCCTGGACTATCAAAACCCTTTTCTTGTGCCAGTGAAGCCTAAGAAACAGTCCTGATGAGAGAACCAGGAATTCGAACAGATCATATTTATCCTGAATGTTCCGTCCAAAATGAAAAATACATTTCTGAGGAGCCTCAAGATCTCTGAGAAGGGAAGTTTCACCAACTCTGTCATGTAGGGGCATCAATTCCGATTCTGTGTCAATTCTCCTACTTTCCCAGCTAGTAATTCTCTACCTCAGAAAGCCCACTCTCAAACATTTCCTCTCTCAAAGGCAGTTGCTCTTAGAGTCTGCACATGGCACTTGGGGCCTGCTGGTCATTGGCTACTGCGCTCTGTACTTTGGGTCTAACAGCTGCGGGGCATCAAGATGAGAACGTCTCTTGTTCTAAGACTTAATATAGTTTGGGGCACATGGTAAGCAATAATCACTTTTTTAGTTGATCGAAGTGTTCGACCTTTCTTAATTATTCTAGTACCACAATTTACTTGTTCTAAGATTTGTCACCCCCCCCATTTTAATACCTCTTAAGGTGGCACTCACCTTGCACTTGATGACATATCCTAGTTTAACTGACAGCATTTCCCTTTCTTAGTCGAACATAAACTATAGTGCATCTAACCCTTGATGAAAGCTAGGATGCAATTAAATACACTATTATGGTTACGATTTTGATATTTGAAATCCTCCGGTAGCTCCCTGTGCCCCTACAGTGTAGTACCTCACCTCCTCGGCATAGTATACAAACCAATTCAGCCCCAGTGTTAAGCTCGGGGCTCAGCCTCCATCCCCAGGTGATGCTGTGAGATCAGCTGTCGGTTGTCATGTACTTGCTGTAGTTTCCCGAATGCACTGTGCTGCCTCCTGGCACTTTGAAACTTGACACACTCATCCTCATTCTTCAATTTGCCCTTGTCTATCACCTCCACTGAAAATCTGTTCCTAAGTGGCTTTTCCCAGCTCCAACCTACCCTTGGCAGTCTTTTATCTTCCTGGGTAAAGCCTGTCTCACTGCACCATGGACATGCCCATTTTCCCCCTGAGAAGAGAAAAGGGACAGTGAGGGCCCCCCAGCATTTGCAGCTCTAATGCAGAGCCCAATGCCTGGCTTGCAAGAAATGGCAGATCAGGAAGACAAACGGAAATCATCCTCTGGCTAAAACCAGCTCTTCTTTGCCTACCGCAGGTTCTGGAAAAATAAAGAGCAGCCAGTGTGTATTGCTTTATTCTAGGGATTTTTTCCCCATATATTTCAGGGGATTCTGGTTAGCCCCAGAGGACAAATTTTTTTCTTCTGGAGGGCAGGCAGAGGGCTGCATTGTAGTTCTGGAATTGCCAAACTGGAGGGCTTGTGGGCCAGGAGTTGAGGACAGAAGTCTGAGAACACAAGCAACCTTAGGTTTCTGGGCGAGGGCATGGCAGGTACGCTCTGCAGAGCTGAAACCAGATCTCATGCATCTGAAATTAGGAGAGGATCTGACGAACGCTCAGGTTGGAGTTTCTGTCCCTTATGGCCCTCTTCATGAAGAGGTGGTGGATCACGAGGCCATGGAATTTTGCCCACGATGGGAGTTGTGAGATGCTCCAAACCGTCAAGATGCTTCTGCAGGGCGATTGAGACCTGTTGTTTGACTCCAGGACTTCCCATACGGATCAATTCCGAGTAGGGTTCTAAGGATGGATGGCTGGGAAGCCCGACTCTCATTCCTCTTGTGTCCTAGTGACAAGACAGGTTAGATCTGCTGGATCTGGGGGAGAAACTGAGAGGGTTGAGTTGAAATGGACTCTCTTGTGGATGGGTCCTAATATGGGTTTGTGTCCATGGAGAACTTGGAATGAGGCAGTGGCACAGGGTCCCTGAAGGGTTCTCCTAACCAGAGGCTTGGACACAGCTCCAACGTGCAAGATTCCCACGTGGAGACGAGATTTGTTCTGATGGGTGCCTCAAGAAACAGCCATATGCTGCTATTGGAATCCAGGCCTCTGAGGAGAGATGCCTGGACAACAAAGCAATGGATCCGATCAGGATCTAGGGGCCTGCTCATTCCAATTGACCTCTAGGGACATCTGTCCACGGGTCTAAGTGCAGGTAGATGCTCAGCTGGTGTCAGACCGCCCTTGTTTTTCCTGGGCAGTCAACACTATTGGGATGGCCCCGGGCACTTTGGAGGTTTATCATCCTATTTCTAGGTTTGTGGCCAATGAAATGGGCAGAATTCCCAGGTACAGTCCTCAGGTTTGGTTCCAAGAACCTGTGCCTGTAGGTTTTGTGGGGCAGGGCTGTGGGGACAGTTGTCTGAAAACACAAACTCGGCTTAGGTTTCGGGTCGTAGGTATTGCAGGACTGATCTACAGACCGTGAGGAGAACTCTTCAGGATATGAACAAGGGGGCGAGTGTGAAACGCTTGCTCAAGATTTTGTCTCTGGATATTGTGTCACTGATGGTCGTGGAATGTCCGGGTGGTCTCATGGGCCATGGACGAGTCTTCCTCTCTGGATCCCAAGAGTTTGGGGTTATTCTTTGAGATGGGAGGAGTCCGTTTTGTTTTGTTTTTACCTCAGGTGTCCCACCAAAAGAGAGTTTCCAGAGCAGAGCCCTGGGGAGGGGCGACTGGACAACCAGAAAACTGGTTAAAACTTGGGGCCTAGGGGCATGGCAAGCCCATTATGACGTCTAATGGTCCAGCCACTGAGAGGACTTACTAGAGCCAGGACTCACGGTGAGGGTCACAATGCGTGTTTGTGCCCTCTTCGTACTCAAGCATGGGCGGGGCCTCAGGGTGAACGCTGGTTTCTCCTACACTGAACGTGGGACAACATGCCAAACACAAGGTTTCTTGCCATAGGGAAGGAGGAGTTCTGATTTCTGCATCACATTCACCCCTTTGCGGGGTTTGGAGTTAACGTCTATGTTCTGAAGCCTGAGAAGCTAGGTTGGGAATAGATGACAAGCTAAGGCCATGGCGGGTCTGTTGTGCTCAGTGTGCGGTCAGCTGTCTAAGTGTTGGTCGGGAAGTCCGAGCTCAGGCTGTGTCAGACAGTGTATTAGTGCCCAGATTTGTCGATATAATTTGTGTACAGAAGGGTGCCGTGTGGGTCTATCCTCATTTCGGGTGTCTGGGAAGCTCCATAGGGCAAGATTTTGTTTTTTAACTGGAGGGCAGGCAGAGTGCTGCCTTGTGGGTCCAGAATTGCCAAACGTGAGGTCTTGGGGGCCAGGAGTGTGAGGATGGACGTTGGAGAACAGAAGTTTCACATAGGTTTAAGGGCGAGGGCAAGGCCGGCACACTCTGCAGAGCTGAATCGAGATGTCGTGCATCTGAATTCAGGGCGAGGATCAGACGTTGGCTCAGGTTGGAGTTCCTGTCCATGATTTCCCCTTCAGAAAGGGGGTGGGGGCTTCAGAAAGCCATCACGATTTTCCCACGTTGGGAGTTGTGAGATGCTCCAAAATGCAAGGATTCCTTCTGCAGGACATTTGAGCCCTTTTGGATGGGTCCAGGACGTTCCATATGGAACGACGCCAGAGCAGGGTTCTAAGGGTGGAGCCCTGGACAACCAGCCTCGCAACTCAATTGTCTCCTAGCGACAAGACAGGTTCTATCTACTGGCTCTGGGGGAGCAACCGAGAAGCCAGAGTTGAAATGGACTCTCCTGCGGATGGATCCTAATGTGGGTTTGTGTCCATGGAGACCTTGGAAAGGGGTGGTGGCACCGGGCCCTGAAGGATTCTCCTAACCGGAAGTTTTGACACAGCTGCAACCTGCTATTTTCCCATGTCGAGACAAGAGTTGCCTCCGGAAACCCCCGCATGCTGGTATTTGAAAACATGCCTCTGAGGAGAGATGCCTGGAAACCAAAGCAATGGATCCGATTACGGCCTAGGTAACCTCACCTTACGCGTGAGGTTCAATCTACTACCCTGGTGACATCCAAATACGGTATGAGTGGAGGTCGATGCTCAGCTGTTGTCAGAAACCCTTGTTTGTCCCGGGCGTCCTAAACAATTGGGATGGCTTCAAGGACTGTGGAGGTTTCTCCTAATTTGGAGGCGTGTGGTCAAGTGAATGGGCAGAATTCCAGTGGAGTGGGCAGGCACAGACGTGATGTGTGGCTCCTGGGGCCCCAGCCATGAGGGTGTGTGGGCCAGGAGCGTGGGGATAGAAGTCTGAAAACACTAACTCGTCTTACGTTTGGGGACATAAGTATGGCAGGCCCGATCTACAGACTGTGAGGAGAACTCTTCGGGATATGAAGAAAGAGTGAGCGTGAGGCATTTATTCAGACTTTTGTCTCTGGATTTTGTGTCAACAATGGCCGTGGAATGTCGAGGAGGCCTCATGGACCATGGACAAGTCTTCCTCTCTGTGGATTTGGCACGAACCCAATTGTTTTGGGTCCATCTTGGGGATGGGAGGAGTCCTTTCAGTTTGGTTACCTCAGGTGTCCCACCAAAAGAGGGATTTCAAAGCAGAGCCCTGGGGAGGGGCGAATGGACAAACCGAACTATGGTTAGTTCCAGCCACTGAGAGGCCTTCCTTGAGGACAGAACTCACGCTGAGGGTCACAATGTGTGTTTATGCCTTCTAGGCGCTCAAGCATGGGCGGGAATCATGGTCCACACTATTGCTCCTACACTGAACGTTGGGCGCCATGCCAACCACATGTATTCTTGCCATGGGGAAGTAGTAGTTCTGATTTTTTCATCTCTTTCACCGCTAGGCCGTGATTGGAGTTAAGGTCTAGGTTGTGTAGTTGAAACCCGAGCTTGGGAAGAGATGACGACGTAAGTCCATGTCAGGTCCGACGTGCTCAGTGTGGAGCCAGCTCTCTGAGTGTTGGTCGGGAGGTTCAGGCCTAGGCTGCGTCAGACCAGGCATTAGTTTTCAGGGTATATTGTATAATTGGGGGAGAGTCGTGTGCCGTGTAGCTTGATCCTCATTTAGCGTTTCTGGGTAGCCCCAAGGGCAACGTTTTTCTTCTGGAGGGCAGGCAGAGTGCTGCTTTGTGGCTCCGGAATTCCCAAACTGGATGCCCTTTGGGCAAGGAGTGTGAGGACGGAAGAATAAGAACACAAGTTAGGCGTAGGTTTCGGGATGAGGGCACGGCAGGCACTCTCTGCATATCTGAATCGGGACTTCGTGCATCTGAAGTCAGGGAGAGGTTCAGACCTAGGCTCAGGTTGGAGTTTCTGTCCATTATGGCCATTTCTGAAGGGAGCAGCATCTCGAGGCCATGGAGGTTTACCCAGGAGGGGAGTTGGGATATGCTCCAAGCCACAAGGATATTTTCTGATCAACAATTGAGATCTGTTGGATCGCTCCAGGATGTTTCATACGGAACGACAGCAAAGCAGGGATCGAAGGATGGAACCCTGGGCAGACTGCCTCGATTCTAACTGTCTCCTAGTTAATAGACAGTTTTGATATGCTAGCTCTATGGGAGCAACGGAGGGGGCTGAGTTGAAATGGACTCTCCTGTGGATGGGTCCTATTGTGGGTTTGTGTGCATGGAGACCTTGGCACGGGGCGGTGGCAAACGGACCCTGAATGCTTCTCCTAACCAGAGGTTTTGCGTCATCTCCAAAAGACAAGTTTCCCATGTGGAGACTAGATTTGATCTGAAATCTAGCCTCAGGAAAGCCCCACATGCTGATATTGGAAACCAGGCCTCTGATGAGAGATAGCAGGAAACCAAAACAATGGACCCCATTAGGGCCTAGGGCCCTGTCCCGTTAAATCTCCTTATCTGGGGACATCCATCTACAGGATGAGTGGAGATGGATGCTCAGCTGGTTCCAGGCAGCCCTTGTTTGTCCTGGGCGTTCTATACTATGGGGATGGCCTTGGGGACTTTGGAGGTTTCTCCTTGTTTGTATGATTGTGGTCAATTGAAGGGGCAGAATTCCCGTGGAGTTGAGAGGCACAGACCTGATGTGTGGCTCCAGGGTCCCCAGGCTGGAGGGTGTGGAAGCCAGGAATGTGGGGATAGAATTCTGAGAACACACACTCGGTTTGTTATGGGGACGTAGATATGGCAGTCCCGATCTACAGACCGTGAGGGGAACTCTTTGGGATATGAAGAAAGAGCGAGTGTGAGGCGCTTATTCAGGCTTTTGTCTCTGGATTTTGTGTCAACGATGGGCGTGGAATGTCGGGGAGGCCTCAGGGGCCATGGATGAGTCTTCCTCTCTGTGGATTTGGCCCAATCCCAATTTGGGAGTCAACCTGTGGGATGGGAGGAGTCCTTTCAGTTTGGTTACCACATTCTAAAGCAGAGCACTGGGGAGGGGCGAATGGACAACACGAACTATGGTTAAAAATTGGGGCCTAGGGGCAAGGCAAGCCCAATATGCCGTCTCTTGGTCCAGCCACTGAGAGACCTTACTTGGGGACTGGGCTCACGCTGAGGGTCACAATGCGTATTTGTGACCAACGCGACCCTCAAGCATGGCGGGGTCAAATGGCCACACTGCTATCAACTACACCGAACATTGGGCAACACGCCAACCACAAGATTTCTTGCCATGGGTAAGGATTTCTGATTTCTACCTCATGTTCAACCCTGGGCAGTGATTGGAGAAAACGTCTAGGTTCTGAAGCCTGAAAACCGAAGTTGGGAAGAGATGACGACCTAAGGCTTTGGCAGGTCCGATGTGTTCAGTGTGAGTCCAGCTGGCTGGGTGTGGGTCGGGAGGTCCAGGCTCAGGCTGTAACAGAAAGGGCATGAGTGCCCAGGGCATCCTGTAGAATTGGGGTACAGTCAAGTGGCCAAAAGGTTGATCCTCCTTTGGGGCTTCTGGTTAGCCCCAGAGGGCAATGTTTTTTCTTCTGGAGGGCAGGCAGAGGGCTGCATTATAGTTCTGGAATTACCAAAATGGAGGGCTTGTGGGCCAGGAGTTGAGGACAGAAGTCGGAGAACACAAACAACCTTAGGTTTCTGGGCGAGGGCATGGCAGGTACGCTCTGCAGAGCTGAAACCAGATCTCGTGCATCTGAAATCAGGTGAGGATCTGACGAACGCTCAGGTTGGAGTTTCTGTCCATTATGGCCCTCTTCATGAAGAGGTGGTGGATCACGAGGCCATGGAATTTTTCCCACGATGTGAGTTGTGAGATGCTCCAAACCGTAAAGATGCTTCTGCAGGGTGATTGAGACCTGTTGGTTGGCTCCAGGACTTCCCATACGGATCGATTCCAAGTAGGGTTCTAAGGATGGATGGCTGGGAAGCCCGACTCTCATTCCTCTTGTGTCCTAGTGACAAGACACGTTAGATCTGCTGGATCTGGGGGAGAAACCGGGAGGTTTGAGTTGAAATGGACTCAGCCAGGGCTGTGGGGACAGTTGTCTGAAAACACAAACTCGGCTTAGGTTTTGGGTCATAGGTATTGCAGGACTGATCTACAGACCATGAGGAGAACTCTTCAGGATATGAACAAGGGGGCGAGTGTGAGACGCTTGCTCAAGATTTTGTCTCTGGATATTGTGTCACTGATGGCCGTGGAATGTCCGAGTGGCCTCATGGGCCATGGACGAGTCTTCCTCTCTGGGCATTTGGCCCGATCCCAAGAGTTTGGGGTTATTCTTTGAGATGGGAGGAGTCCGTTTTGTTTTGTTTTTACCTCAGGTGTCCCACCAAAAGAGAGTTTCCAGAGCAGAGCCCTGGGGAGGGGCGACTGGACAACCAAAAAAGCTGGTTAAAACTTGGGGCCTAGGGGCATGGCAAGCCCATTATGACGTCTAATGGTCCAGCCACTGAGAGGACTTACTAGAGGACAGGACTCATGATGAGGGTCACAATGCGTGTTTGTGCCCTCTTCGTACTCAAGCATGGGCGGGGCCTCATGGTGAACGCTGGTTTCTCCTACACTGAACGTGGGACAACATGCCAAACACAAGGTTTCTTGCCATAGGGAAGGAGGAGTTCTGATTTCTGCATCACATTCAGCCCTGGCGGTGTTTGGGGTTAAGGTCTATGTTCTGAAGCCTGAGAAGCTAGGTTGGGAATAGATGACGAGCTAAGGCCATGGCGGGTCTGTTGTGCTCAGTGTGCAGTCAGCTGTCTGGGTGTTGGTCAGGAAGTCCGGGCTCAGGCTGTGTCAGACAGTGTATTAGTGCCCAGATTTGTCGATATAATTTGTGTACAGAAGGGTGCCGTGTAGGTCTATCCTCATTTCGGGTGTCTGGGAAGCTCCATAGTGCAAGATTTTGTTTTTTAACTGGAGGGCTGGCAGAGTGCTGCCTTGTGGTTCCAGAATTGCCAAACGTGAGGTCTTGGGGGCCAGGAGTGTGAGGACGGACGTTGGAGAACAGAAGTTTCACATAGGTTTAAGGGCGAGGGCAAGGCCGGCACACTCTGCAGAGCTGAATCGAGATGTCGTGCATCTGAATTCAGGGCGAGGATCAGACGTTGGCTCAGGTTGGATATCCTGTCCATGATTTCCCCTTCAGAAAGGGGATGGGGGCTTGAGAAAGCCATCACGGTTTTCCCACGTTGGGTGTTGTGAGATGCTCCAAAACGCAAGGATTCTCTCTGCAGGACATTTGAGCCCTTTTGGATGGGTCCAGGACGTTCCATATGGAACGATGCCAGAGTAGGGTTCTAAGGGCGGAGCCCTGGGCAACCCGCCTCGCATCTCAATTGTCTCCTAGCGACAAGACAGGTTCTATCTGCTGGCTCTGGGGGAGCAACCGAGAAGCCAGAGTTGAAATGGACTCGCCTGCGGATGGATCCTAGTGGGTTTGTGTCCATGGAGACCTTGGAAATGGGTGGTGGCACCGGGCCCTGAAGGATTCTCCTAACCGGAAGTTTTGACACAGTTCCAGTCTGCTATTTTACCTGTGGAGATAAGAGTAGCCTCCGGAAACCCCCGCATGCTGGTATTTGAAAACATGCCTCTGAGGAGAGATGCCTGGAAACCAAAGCAATGGATCCGATTACGGCCTAGGGACCTGTGAGGTTCAATCTACTACCCTGGTGACATCCAACTACGGTATGAGTGGAGGTATATGCTCAGCCGTTGTCAGACGCCCTTGTTTGTCCCGGGCGGCCTACACAATTGGGATGGCTTCAGGGACTGTGGGGGTTTCTCCTAATTTGGGGGCGTGTGCTCAAGTGAATGGGCAGAATTCCAGAGGAGTGGGCAGGCACAGGCCTGATGTGTGGCTCCAGGGGCCCCAGCCTGGAGGGTGTGTGGGCCAGGAGTGTGGGGAAGAAGCCTGAAAACACTAACTCGGCTTACGTTTGGGGATATAGTATGGCAGGCCCGATCTACAGACCGTGAGGAGAACTCTTCGGGATATGAAGAAAGAGTGAGTGTGAGGCATTTATTCAGGTTTTTGTCTCTATATTTTGTGTCAACAATGGCCGTGGAATGTCGAGGAGGCCTCATGGGCCATGGACAAGTCTTCCTCTCTGTGGATTTGGCACGAACCCAATTGTTTTGGGTCCATCTGGGGATGGGAGGAGTCCTTTCAGTTTGGTTACCTCAGGTGTCCCACCAAAAGAGGGATTACAAAGCAGAGCCGTGGAGAGGGGCGAATGGACAAACCGAACTCTGGTTAGTTCCAGCCACTGAGAGGCCTTCCTTGAGGACAGAACTCACGCTGAGGGTCACAATGTGTGTTTATGCCTTCTAGGCGCTCAAGCATGGGCGGGAATCATGGTCCACACTATTGCTCCTACACTGAACGTTGGGCTCCATGCCAACCACATGTATTCTTGCCATGGGGAAGTAGTAGGTCGGCTTTTTTTATCTCTTTCACCGCTGGGCCGTGATTGGAGTTAAGGTCTAGGTTGTGTAGTCTGAAACCCGAGCTTGGGAAGAGATGACGACTTAAGTCCATGTCAGGTCCGACGTGCTCAGTGTGGAGCCAGCTCGCTGAGTGTCGGCCGGGAGGTTCAGGCCTAGGCTGCGTCAGACCAGGCATTAGTTTTCAGGGTATATTGTATAATTGGGGGAGAGTCGAGTGCCCTGCAGCTTGATCCTAATTTAGCGTTTCTGGGTAGGCCCAAGGGCAACGTTTTTCTTCTGGAGGGCAGGCAGAGTGCTGCTATGTGGCTCCGGAATTCCCAAACTGGATGCCCTTTGGGCAAGGAGTGTGAGGACGGAAGAATAAGAACACAAGTTAGGCGTAGGTTTCCGGACGAGGGCATGACAGGCACTCTCTGCAGATCTGAATCGGAACTTCGAACATCTGAAGTCAGGGAGAGGTTCAGACCTAGGCTCAGGTTGGAGTTTCTGTTCATTATGGCCCTTTCTTGAAGGGGGCAGCATCTCGAGGCCTTTCCCAGG
Source organism: Mustela lutreola (assembly GCF_030435805.1). Lineage (NCBI taxonomy): Eukaryota > Metazoa > Chordata > Mammalia > Carnivora > Mustelidae > Mustela > Mustela lutreola. Next base: position 63,836,471 of record NC_081305.1, on the reverse strand, counting down.
AGGGGAGTAGGGATATGCTCCAAGCCACAAGGATTTTTTCTGATCAACAATTGAGATCTGTTATATCGCTCCAGGATGTTTCATGTTTCGTCAGATCCTCACCTGATTTCAGATGCACGAGATCTCGTTTCAGCTCTGCAGAGCGTACCTGCCATGCCCTCGCCCAGAAACCTAAGGTTGCTTGTGTTCTCCGACTTCTGTCCTCAACTCCTGGCCCACAAGCCCTCCAGTTTGGCAATTCCAGAACTACAATGCAGCTCTCTGCCTGCCCTCCAGAAGAAAAAACATTGCCCTCTGGGGCTAACCAGAAGCCCCAAAGGAGGATCAACCTTTTGGCCACTTGACTGTACCCCAATTCTACAGGATGCTGTGGGCACTCATGCCCTTTCTATCACTGCCTGAGCCTGGACCTCCCAAACCACACCCAGCCAGCTGGACTCACACTGAACACATCGGACCTGCCAAAGCCTTAGGTCGTCATCTCTTCCTAACTTTGGTTTTCAGGCTTCAGAACCTAGACGTTTTCTCCAATCACTGCCCAGGGTTGAACATGAGGCAGAAATCAGAAATCCTTCCCCATGGCAAGAAATCTTGTGATTGGCGTGTTGCCCAACGTTCATTGTAGTTGATAGCAGTGTGGCCATTTGACCCCGCCATGCTTGAGGGCCGCGTTGGTCACAAATACGCATTGTGACCCTCAGCGTGAGCCCAGTCCCCAAGTAAGGTCTCTCCGTGGCGGGACCAAGAGACGGCATATTGGGCTTGCCATGCCCCTAGGCCCCAATTTTTAACCATAGTTCGTGTTGTCCTTTCGCCCCTCCCCAGTGCTCTGCTTTAGAATGAGGTAACCAAACTGGAAGGACTTCTCCGATCCCACAGATTGACCCCCAAATAGGGATCGGGCCAAAACCACAGAGAGGAAGACTCATCCATGGCCCATGAGGCCTCCCCGACATTCCACGCCCATCGTTGACACAAAATCCAGAGACAAAATCCTGAATAAGTGCCTCACGCTCGCTCTTTCTTCATATCCCAAAGAGTTCCCTTCACGGTCTGTAGATCGGGAATGCCATACCTACGTCCCCAAAACAAGACGAGTGTGTGTTTTCAGACTGCTATCCCCACATTCCTGGCTTCCACACCCTCTTGCCTGGGGCCCCTGGAGACACACATCAGGTGTGTGCCTGCCCACTCCTCTGGAATTCTTCCCATTCACTTGACCACACGCCTCCAAATTAGGAGAAACCTCCACAGTCCCTGAAGCCATCCCAATTGTGTAGGCCGCCCGGGACAAGCAAGGGCGTCTGACAACAGCTGAGCATAGACCACCACTCATACCATAGTTGGATGTCACCAGGGTAGTAGATTGAACATCACAGGTCCCTAGGCCGTAATCGAATCCATTGCTTTAGTTTCCAGGCATCTCTCCTCAGAGGCATGGTTTCAAATACCAGCATGCGGGGGTTTCCGGAGGCAACTCTTGTCTTGACATGGGAAAATAGCAGGCTGGAACTGTGTCAAAACTTCCGGTTAGGAGAATCCTTCAAGGCCCGGTGCCACCACCCATTTTCAAGGTCTCCTTGGACACAAACCCACATTAGGATCCATCCGCAGGAGAGTCCATTTCAACACTGGCTTTTCGGTTTCTCCCCCAGAGCCAGCAGATAGCAGATAGAACCTGTCATGTAGCTAGGAGACAATTGAGATGCTAGGCGGGTTGCCCAGGGCTCCGCCCTTAGAACCCTGCTCTGGCGTCGTTCCATATGGAACGTCCTGGACCCATCCAAAAGGGCTCAAATGTCCTGCAGAAGGAATCCTTGCGTTTTGGAGCATCTCACAACTCCCAACGTGGGATAACCGTGATAGCTCTCTGAAGCCCCCACCCCCTTTCTGAAGGGGAAATCATGGACAGGAACTCCAACCTGAGCCAACGTCTAATCCTCGCCCTGAATTCAGATGCACGACATCTCGATTCAGCTCTGCAGAGTGTGCCGGCCTTGCCCTCGCCCTTAAACCTATGTGAAACTTCTGTTCTCCAACGTCCGTCCTCACACTCCTGGCCCCCAAGACCTCACGTTTGGCAATTCTGGACCCACAAGGCAGCACTCTGCCTGCCCTCCAGAGAAAAAACAAAATGTTGCCCTATGGAGCTTCCCAGACACCCGAAATGAGGATAGACCTATACAGCACCCTTCTGTACACAAATTATATCGACAAATCTGGGCACTAATACACTGTCTGACACAGCCTGAGCCCGGACTTCCTGACCAACACCCAGACAGCTGACTGCACACTGAGCACAACAGACCCGCCATGGCCTTAGCTCGTCATCTATTCCCAACCTAGCTTCTCAGGCTTCAGAACATAGACCTTAACTCCAAACCCCGCAAAGGGGTGATTATGATGCAGAAATCAGAACTCCTCCTTCCCTATGGCAAGAAACCTTGTGGTTGGCATGTTGTCCCATGTTCAGTGAGGGAGAAACCAGCGTTCACCCTGAGGCCCCGCCCATGCTTGAGTACGAAGAGGGCACAAACACGCATTGTGACCCTCACCGTGAGTCCTGTCCTCTAGTAAGTCCTCTCAGTGGCTGGACCATTAGACGTCATAATGGGCTTGCCATGCCCCTAGGCCCCAAGTTTTAACCAGCATTCTGGTTGTCCATTCGCCCTTCCCCAGGGCTCTGCTCTGGAAACTCTCTTTTGGTGGGACACCTGAGGTAAAAACAAAACAAAACGGACTCCTCCCATCTCAAAGAATAACCCCAAACTCTTGGGATCGGGCCAAATGCCCAGAGAGGAAGACTCGTCCATGGCCTATGAGGCCACCCGCACATTCCACGGCCATCAGTGACACAATATCCAGAGACAAAATCTTGAGCAAGCGTCTCACACTCGCCCCCTTGTTCATATCCTGAAGAGTTCTCCTCACGGTCTGTAGATCAGTCCTGCAATACCTACGACCCGAAACCCTAAGCCGAGTTTGTGTTTTCAGACAACTGTCCCCACAGCCCTGGCCCACAAAACCTACAGGCACAGGTTGTTGGAGCCCAACCTGAGGACTGTACCTGGGAATTCTGCCCATTTCATTGGCCACAAACCTAGAAATAGGATGATAAACCTCCAAAGTGCCCGGGGCCATCCCAATAGTATTGACCTCCCAGGAAAAACAAGGGCGGTCTGACACCAGCTGAGCATCTACCTGCACTTAGACCCGTGGACAGATGTCCCCAGAGGTCAATTGGAATGAGCAGGCCCCTAGATCCTGATCGGATCCGTTGCTTTTTTGTCCAGGCATCTCTCCTCAGAGGCTTGGATTCCAATAGCAGCATATGGCTGTTTCTTTAGGCACCCATCAGAACAAATCTCGTCTCCACGTGGGAATCTTGCACGTTGGAGCTGTGTCCAAGCCTCTGGTTAGGAGATCCCTTCAGGGACCCTGTGCCACTGCATCATTCCAAGTTCTCCATGGACACAAACCCACATTAGGACCCATCCACAAGAGAGTCCATTTCAACTCAACCCTCTAGGTTTCTCTCCCAGATCCAGCAGATCTAACCTGTCTTGTCACTAGGACACAAGAGGAAAGAGAGTCGGGCTTCCCAGCCGTCCATCCTTAGAACCCTACTCGGAATCGATCCGTATGGGAAGTCCTGGTGCCAACCAACAGGTCTCAATCACCCTGCAGAAGAATCTTTACGGTTTGGAGCATCTCACAACTCCCATCGTGGGAAAAATTCCATGGCCTCGTGATCCACCACCTCTTCATTAAGAGGGCCATAAGGAACAGAAACTCCAACCTGAGCGTTCGTCAGATCCTCAGCTGATTTCAAATGCAGGGGATCTCCTTTCAGCTCTGCAGAGCGTACCTGCCATGCCCTTGCCCAGAAACCTAAGGTTGCTTGTGTTCTCAGACTTCTGTCCTCAACTCCTGGCCCACAAGCCCTCCAGTTTGGCAATTCCAGAACTAAAATGCAGCTCTCTGCCTGCCCTCCAGAAGAAAAAACATTGCCCTCTGGGGCTAACCAGAAGCCCCAAAGGAGGATCAACCTTTTGGCCACTTGACTGTACCCCAATTCTACAGGATGCTGTGGGCACTCATGCCCTTTCTGTCACAGCCTGAGCCTGGACCTCCCGACCCACACCCAGCCAGCTGGACTCACACTGAACACATCGGACCTGCCAAAGCCTTAGGTCGTCATCTCTTCCCAACTTCGGTTTTCAGGCTTCAGAACCTAGACGTTTTCTCCAATCACTGCCCAGGGTTGAACATGAGGTAGAAATCAGAAATCCTTCCCCATGGCAAGAAATCTTGTTGTTTATGTGCTGCCCAACGTTCGTTGTAGTTGATAGCAGTGTGGCCCTTTGACCCCGCCATGCTTGAGGGCCGCGTTGGTCACAAATACGCATTGTGACCCTCAGCGTGAGCCCAGTCCCCAAGTAAGGTCTCTCAGTGGCTGGACCAAGAGACGGCATATTGGGCTTGCCATGCCCCTAGGCCCCAATTTTTAACCATAGTTCGTGTTGTCCATTCGCGCCTCCCCAGTGCTCTGCTTTAGAATGAGGTAACCAAACAGAAAGGACTCCTGCCATCCCACAGATAGACCCCCAAATTGGGATCGGGCCAAATCCACAGAGAGGAAGACTCATCCATGGCCCATGAGACTTCCCCGATATTCCCCGCCCATCATTGACTCAAAATCCCAAAACAAAACCCTGAATAAGCGCCTCACGCTCGCTCTTTCTTCATATCCCAAAGAGTTCTCCTCACGGTCTGTAGATCGGGACTGCAATACCTACGTCCCCAAAACAAGCCGAGTGTGTTTTCAGACTTCTATCCCCACATTCCAAGCCACCACACAATCCAGCCTGGGGAACCTGGAGCCACACATCAGGTCTGTGCCTCTCAACACCACGGGAATTCTGCCCCTTCCATTCACCACAATCATACAAACTAGGAGAAACCTCCAAAGTCCCCAAGGCCATCCCCATAGTATAGAACGCCCAGGACAAACAAGGGCTGCCTGGAACCAGCTGAGCATCCATCTCCACTCATCCTGTAGATGGATGTCCCCAGATAAGGAGATTTAACGGGACAGGGCCCTAGGCCCTAATGGGGTCCATTGTTTTGGTTTCCTGCTATCTCTCATCAGAGGCCTGGTTTCCAATATCAGTATGTGGGGCTTTCCTGAGGCTAGATTTCAGATCAAATCTAGTCTCCACATGGGAAACTTGTCTTTTGGAGATGACGCAAAACCTCTGGTTAGGAGAAGCATTCAGGGTCCGTGTGCCACCGCCCCGTGCCAAGGTCTCCCGCACACAAACCCACAATAGGACCCATCCGCAGGAGAGTCCATTTCAACTCAGCCCCCTCCGTTGCTCCCCTAGAGCTAGCATATAAAACTGTCTATTAACTAGGAGATAGTTAGAATCGTGGCAGTCTGCCCAGGGTTCCATCCTTCGATCCCTGCTTTGCTGTCGTTCCGTATGAAACATCCTGGAGCGATCCAACAGATCTCAATTGTTGATCAGAAAAAATCCTTGTGGCTTGGAGCATATCCCAACACCTCTCCTGGGTAAACCTCCATGGCCTCGATGCTGCCCCCTTCAAGAAAGGGCCATAATGGACAGAAACTCCAACCTGAGCCTAGGTCTGAACCTCTCCCTGACTTCAGATGCACGAAGTCCCGATTCAGATCTGCAGAGAGTGCCGGCCATGCCCTCGTCCCGAAACCTACGCCTAACTTGTGTTCTTATTCTTCCGTCCTCACACTCCTTGCCCAAAGGGCATCCAGTTTGGGAATTCCGGAGCCACAAAGCAGCACTCTGCCTGCCCTCCAGAAGAAAAACTTTGCCCTTGGGGCTACCCAGAAACGCTAAATGAGGATCAAGCTGCACGGCACTCGACTCTCCCCCAATTATACAATATACCCTGAAAACTAATGCCTGGTCTGACGCAGCCTAGGCCTGTACCTCCCGAACAACACTCAGCGAGCTGGCTCCACACTGAGCACATTGGACCTGACATGGATTTGAGTCGTCATCTCTTCCCAAGCTCGGTTTTCAGAATACACAACCTAGACCTTAACTCCAATCACGGCCCAGCGGTGAAAGAGATGAAAATCTCAGAACTACTACTTCCCCATGGCAAGAATACATGTGGTTGGCATGGAGCCCAACGTTCAGGGTAGGAGCAACAGTGTGGACCATGATTCCCGCCCATGCTTGAGCGCCTAGAAGGCATAAACACACATTGTGACCCTCAGCGTGAGTTCTGTCCTCAAGGAAGGCCTCTCAGTGGCTGGAACTAACCATAGTTCGGTTTGTCCATTCGCCCCTCCCCAGGGCTCTGCTTTGAAATCCCTCTTTTGGTGGGACACCTGAGGTAACCAAACTGAAAGGACTCCTCCCATCCCCAAGATGGACCCAAAACAATTGGGTTCGTGCCAAATCCACAGAGAGGAAGACTTGTCCATGGTCCATGAGGCCTCCTCGACATTCCACGGCCATTGTTGACACAAAATCCAGAGACAAAAGCCTGAATAAATGCCTCACACTCACTCTTTCATCATATCCCGAAGAGTTCTCCTCACGGTCTGTAGATCGGGAATGCCATACTTATGTCCCCAAACGTAAGCCGTGTTAGTGTTTTCAGGCGTCTATCCCCAAGCTCCTGACCCACACACCCTCCAGGCTGGGGCCCCTGGAGCCACACATCAGGTCTTTGCCTGCCCACTCCTCTGGAATTCTGCCCATTCACTTGACCACACGCCTCCAAATTAGGAGAAACCTCCACAGTCCCTGAAGCCATCCCAATTGTGTAGGCTGCCCGGGACAAACAAGGGCGTCTGACAACAGCTGAGCATCTGCCTCCACTCATACCATATTTGGATGTCACCAGGGTAGTAGATTGAACCTCACAGGTCCCTAAGCCGTAATCGGATCCATTGCTTTGGTTTCCAGGCATCACTCCTCAGAGGCATGTTTTCAAATACCAGCATGCGGGGGTTTCCGGAGGAAACTCTTGTCTCGACATGGGAAAATAGCAGGCTGGAACTGTGTCAAAACTTCCGGTTAGGAGAATCCTTCAGGGCCCGGTGCCACCACCCCTTTCCAAGGTCTCCATGGACAAAAACCCACATTAGGATCCATCCGCAGGCGAGTGCATTTCAACTCTGGCTTCTCGGTTGCTCCCCCAGAGCCAGCAGATAGAACCTGTCTTGTCGGTAGGAGACAATTGAGATGCGAGGCGGGTTGCCCAGGCCTCCGCCCTTAGAACCTTGCTCTGACGTCTTTCCATATGGAACGTCCTGGACCCATCCAAAAGGGCTCAAATGTCCTGCAGAAGGAATCCTTGCGTTTTGGAGCATCTTACAACTCCCAACGTGGGAAAACCCGGATGGCTTTCTGAAGCCCCCACCCCCTTTCTGAAGGGGAAATCATGGACAGGATATCCAACCTTAGCCAACGTCGGACCCTCGCCCTGAATTCAGATGCACGACATCTCGATTCAGCTCTGCAGAGTGTGCCAGCCTTGCCCTCGCCCTTAAACCTATGTGAAACTTCTGTTCTCCAACGTCCGTCCTCACACTCCTGGCCCCAAGACCTCACGTTTGGCAATCTGGACCCACAAGGCAGCACTCTGCCTGCCCTCCAGATAAAAAATAAAATGTTGCCCTATGGAGCTCCCAGACACCCGAAATGAGGATAGACCTACACGGCACCCTTCTGTACACAAATTATATCGACAAATCTGGGCACTAATACTTTGTCTGACACAGCCTGAGCCCGGACTTCCTGACCAACACCCAGACAGCTGACTGCACACTCAGCACAATAGACCCGCCATGGCCTTAGCTCGTCTTCTATTCCCAACATAGCTTCTCAGGCTTCAGAACATAGACCTTAACTCCAAACCCCGCAAAGGGGTGAATATGATGCAGAAATCAGAACTCCTCCTTCCCTATGGCAAGAAACCTTGTGGTTGGCATGTTGTCCCATGTTCAGTGAGGGAGAAACCAGCGTTCACCCTGAGGCCCCGCCCATGCTTGAGTACGAAGAGGGCACAAACACGCATTGTGACCCTCACCGTGAGTCCTGTTCTCTAGTAAGTCCTCTCAGTGGCTGGACCATTAGATGTCATAATGGGCTTGCCATGCCCCTAGGCCCCAAGTTTTAACCAGCTTTCTGGTTGTCCAGTCGACCCTCCCCAGGGCTCTGCTGTGGAAACTCCCTTTTGGTGGGACACCTGAGGTAAAAACAAAACAAAACGGACTCCTCCCATCTCAAAGAATAACCCCAAACTCTTGGAATCGGGCCAAATGCCCAGATAGGAAGACTCGTCCATGTCCCATGAGGCCACCCAGACATTCCACGGCAATCAGTGACACAATATCCAGAGACAAAATCTTGAGCAAGCGTCTCACACTCGCCCCCTTGTTCATATCGTCAAGAGTTCTCCTCACGGTCTGTAGATCAGTCCTGCAATACCTACGACCCGAAACCCTAAGCCGAGTTTGTGTTTTCAGACAACTGTCCCCACAGCCCTGGCCCACTAAACCTACAGACACAGGTTCTTGGAGCCAAACCTGAGGACTGTACCTGGGAATTCTACCCATTCCATTGGCCACAAACCTAGAAATAGGATGATAAACCTCCAAAGTGCCCGGGGCCATCCTAATAGTGTTGACTGTCCAGGAAAAACAAGGGCAGTCTGACACCAGCTGAGCATCTACCTGCACTTAGACCCGTGGACAGATGTCCCCAGAAGTCAATTGGAATGAGCAGGCCTCTAGAACCTGATCGGATCCATTGCTTTGTTGTCCAGGCATCTCTCCTCAGAGGCCTGGATTCCAATAGCAGCATATGGCTGTTTCTTGAGGCACCCATCAGAACAAATCTCGTCTCCACGTGGGAATCTTGCACGTTGGAGCTGTGTCCAAGCCTCTGGTTAGGAGATCCCTTCAGGGACCCTGTGCCACTGCCTCATTCCAAGTTCTCCATGGACACAAACCCACATTAGGACCCATCCACAAGAGAGTCCATTTCAACTCAACCCTCTCAGTTTCTCCCCCAGATCCAGCAGATCTAACCTGTCTTGTCACTAGGACACAAGAGGAATGAGAGTCGGGCTTCCCAGCCATCCATCCTTAGAACCCTACTCGGAATCGATCTGTATGGGAAGTCCTGGAGCCAACCAACAGGTCTCAATCACCCTGCAGAAGCATCTTGACGGTTTGGAGCATCTCACAACTCCCATCGTGGGCAAAATTCCATGGCCTCGTGATCCACCACCTCTTCATGAAGAGGGCCATAAGGGACAGAAACTCCAACCTGAGCGTTCGTCAGATCCTCACCTGATTTCAGATGCACGAGATCTGGTTTCAGCTCTGCAGATCGTACCTGCCATGCCCTCGCCCAGAAACCTAAGGTTGCTTGTGTTCTCAGACTTCTGTCCTCAACTCCTGGCCCACAAGCCCTCCAGTTTGGAATTCCAGAACTAAAATGCAGCCCTCTGCCTGCCCTCCAGAAGAAAAAACATTGCCCTCTGGGGCTAATCAGAATCCCCTTAAATATATGGGGAAAAAATCCCTAGAAATACAGCAATAATCACTGGTTGCTCTTTATTTATCCAGATCCTGCGGTAGGCAAAGAAGAGCTGGTTTTAGCCAGAGGATGATATCCGTTTGTCTTCATGATCTGGCATTTCCTGCAAGCCAGGCATGGGGCTCTGCACAAGAGCTGCAAATGCTGGGGGGCCCTCACTGTCCCTTTTCTCTTCTCAGGGGGACAACGGGCATGTCCATGGTGCAGTGTGACAGGCTTTAACACAGGGAGATAAAAGACTGCCAAGGGTAGGTTGGAGCTGGGAAAAGCCACTTAGGAACAGATTTTCAGGGGAGGTGATAGACAAGGGCAAAGCGAAGAATGAGAATGAGTGTGTCAAGTTTCAAAGTGCCAGGAGGCAGCACAGTGCATTCGGGAAACTACAGCAAGTTCATGACAACCGATAGCTGATCTGGAAGCATCACCTGGGGATGGAGTCTGAGCCGCGGGGTTAACACTGGGGCTGAGATGGTTTGTATACTATGCCGAGGAGGTGAGGTACTACACTGTGGGGGCACAGGGAGCTACCGGAGGATTTCAAATATCAGAATCGTAACCATAATAGAGTATTTAATTGCATCCTAGCTTTCATCAAGGGTAAGATGCACTATAGTTTATGTTCGACTAAGAAAGGGAAATGCTGTCAGTTAAACTAGGATATGTCATCAAGTGCAAGGTGAGTGCCACCTTAAGAGGTATTAAAATGGGGGGGGGTGACAAATCTTAGAACAAGTAAATTGTGGTACTAGAATAATTAAGAAAGGTCGAACACTTGGATCAACTAAAAAAGTGAATATTGCTTACCATGTGCCCCAAACTATATTAAGTCTTAGAACAAGAGACGTTCTCATCTTGATGCCCCGAAGCTGTTAGACCCAAAGTACAGAGCGCAGGAGCCAAAGACCAGCAGGCCCCATGTGCCATGTGCAGACTCTAAGAGCAATTGCCTTTGAGCATGGAAATGGTTGAGAATGGGCTTTCTGAGGTAGAGAATTACTAGCTGGGAAAGTAGGAGAATTGACACAGAATCGGAATTGATGCCCCTACATGACAGAGTTGGTGAAACTTCCCTTCTCAGAGATCTTGAGTCTCCACAGAAATGTATTTTTCATTTTGGACGGAACATTCAGGATAAATATGATCTGTTCGAGTTCCTGCTTCTCTCATCAGGACTGTTTCTTAGGCTTCACTGGCACAAGAAAAGGGTTTTGATAGTCCAGGGTCAATCCTGACAAAAGCAAAGCACAGTATCTATAAAAAAATAACCACTCAGAAGAGAACAATAGATAAAAGGCCAGGCCTACCTGACCCTGCAGGATAGGTAAGGTTGGTCCGTCAACAGGGGTAGAGGGGAAGTGCCCATCTCCTGCTAGAAGAGCTAGAGAAGACCACTTCCGGAGAGACCACAAGGAGAGGAGAGCAGTAGGTGCTGAGGATGAATATTTTAATCAGCCGAGAAGGCCATAATGACAAAGTTCCAGGATCAGAGTATACCTATGGGATTAAAAAATAAAAAATAAAAAATAAAGATTTTTTTTAAAAAAAAGGACTTTTTTTTTTTTTTAAGGATTTAAACAAAATTCCTTCTTAAGAGACAGTTGGCTGTTTAAACCAAAAGTACAACTCACTGAGAGAATCGCCGCATTATTTATTGTGGTAGAAAGGACCTGGAATGTAGAAAGACCCATTCTGCAGAGGAAAAAAGAGAATCACTAACAGGCCTCATGCCTTGCACAGCCAGTGGCTAGAATCCCTGCCTCATGAGACCCTGTGCTAGAAGGCCGCTAGAACCATCTCAACTATGTTAGTCTATCTTGGAAGCCAACAAGTGTTTGCCCAGTTAAGAGAACGGTAACAATCAGTCACGTTATGTTATAATGATTGTCGATATCTTTAAAAGCCTTGTCAAGTTCTTTTTGAGTAACCCTCACCCCACCCTTAGAGAAATTTATCTGTGCTTCAACTCTTTGAAATACCTCATTGTTTTTCCACATTTACCATAGATTAAAAAAAAAAAAAAAAAAAAAAAAAAGCTTTTATTAACAAACTGTTCAGAAGGGGGCGCCACTGTATTCAATGAGAGTTTTCGCTGCGGGGACAATTTTGTTGCAGAAACAGCTGAAAGCAATCAGGTCAGACAGATCCAAGTGGTGGAGGGATTTTTAAAATCACAAAAACCGAACCAAATCAAACCAAAACAAAAATCAAAAATCAAAACCAATGGCCAAGATTTCAAGTTTGCTACTAAAGGCATGACATTCTCCTAAGATATGCGAGTGACTTGATCAATATATTTATATATTTATATTTGAAGAAGGAACTATTTGATGCAGCAAATCCACGTTGATTAAAAATTACTAGATATGGGGTCTCCTGCGTGGCTCAGTGGTTTAGGCCTCTGCCTTCGGCTCAGGTCATGATTTCAGGGTCCTGGGATGGAGCCCCACATCGGACTCTCTGCTCAGCGGGGAGCCTGCTTCCCCCCTCTCTCTCTGCCTGCCTCTCTACCTACTTGTGATGTGTCTGTCAAATGGGTAAATAAGATCTTTAAAAAAAGAATTACTAGGTGTGAAATACATCGAGGGTATGGGAAGGAAAATGATTTCACCTGATCTGACTAGGAAGTGGTTGAAGCCTGAATTAAAGTGCGATAAAAAGAGTAAAGACCTGGGAAATATATGGGTAAAATATCCCTAGAAAAACAGCAATAATAACTGGCTGCTCTTTATTGATCCAGATGCTGCGGTAGGCAAAGAAGTGCTTGTTTTAGTCAGAGGATGACCTCCTTTTGTCTTCATGATCTGGCATTTCCTGCAAGCCAGGCATGGGGCACTGCACTAGAGCTGCAAATGCTGGGGGGCCCTCACTGTCCCTTTTCTCTTCTCAGGGGGACAACGGGCATGTCCATGGTGCAGTGTGACAGGCTTTAACACAGGGAGATAAAAGTCTGCCAAGGGTAGGTTGGAGCTGGGAAAAGCCACTTAGGAACAGATTTTCAGGGGAGGTGATAGACAAGGGCAAAGCGAAGAATGAGGATGAGTGTGTCAAGTTTCAAAGTGCCAGGAGGCAGCACAGTGCATTCGGGAAACTACAGCAAGTTCATGACAACCGATAGCTGATCTGGAAGCATCACCTGGGGATGGAGTCTGAGCCGCGGGGTTAACACTGGGGCTGAGATGGTTTGTATACTATGCTGAGGAGGTGAGGTACTACACTGTGGGGGCACAGGGAGCTACCAGAGGATTTCAAATATCAGAATCGTAACCATAATAGAGTATTTAATTGCATCCTAGATTTCATCAAGGGTAAGATGCACTATAGTTTATGTTCGACTAAGAAAGAGAAATGCTGACAGTTAAACTAGGATATGTCATCAAGTGCAAGGTGAGTGCCACCTTAAGAGATATTAAAATGGGGGGGTGGAAAAATCTTAGAACTATAAATTGTGGTACTAGAATAATTAAGAAAAATAATACAAGAACACTTGGATCAACAAAAAAATTGAATATTGCTTACCATGTGCCCCAAACTATATTAAGTTCCCAGAGTTTTATATCATTTGATAGGTCAGATAAATATAAAATTACATTTAAAGTTTTAAAAATATCAGCAAATATTTTCATTTAAATGCAAATTTCAAAGAAAATCTACTTTTCCAAACACGACATTTTATCCTACTCTTTTTTAATTTTGTCGACAACTGATATAATGTTTAGCGAGACTATAAATGTTTGATCGAAAGAAATGATTAATAGATGTAGGTTCAAATTATTATGTTCCATTAAAAATGATTTAGTCTTTGATGAACATCTGTTTGGTAATATGTTATATCCAGATATAGTAAATTAATGACATATATAAAATTATAGGGAAATGACACCTTCCGTTCCATTAGGAGTAGAGCTTTTAAAATGCTATTTGTCACAACCTGTCATCTTGTCATTATGTAGCATTATGTAACATTTAAAAAATGTATACTCTTCACTTTGAAGTTTTAGAAATCTAAAATATGACTTTCTATGGTTTGTGTTTCCATATTCCTTTAATGCCAGTTTGAACAAATCCACATGCTTTGATTGGAAGGTAATAAATTCCTCTTATTTGGAAAAATGATGTTTATTTTTGTTCTCTCACCCTTAGCAGGTGGTTTCATTTTAGCACACTTCAGAGTTATAATTTCATGCTTATTAAAAACATTTATTATGGGGGCGCCTGGGTGGCTCAGTGGGTTAAGCCGCTGCCATCGGCTCAGGTCATGATCTCGGGGTCCTGGGATCGAGTCCCGCATCGGGCTCTCTCTGCTCAGCAGGGAGCCTGCTTCCTCCTCTCTCTCTCTGCCTCTCTGCCCACTTGTGATTTCTCTCTGTCAAATAAATAAATAAAATCTTAAAAAAAAAAAAAAAACATTTATTATGATCTACATAGATGAATGAAACTTTTATTTTATTAAATTATTTGCCAAAAAATCTGTTATTTTTAAAAATGTATTTCCTTTGAAGGGTTATCTTAGAGCATTGAGAGAGGATCTAGGAGTGTGGTATTATGCAATTTTTAAGTAGGTATTAAATGGTTATTTATATGATTGTTTCTTTAAGGCTTATGTATATTGTCCATTATATGCTATAAAATATTTTGAAAGTAAATTTAAGTTGTGTTTTACATAGTTTATTTTTTGGAAAAAATTATTGAAATGACTTATGAAATTCAGTATACTCTCAACATTAATTTTTTCTGAAATTTACAAATTGTTTACTGAACCTATTATATGGCAGATATTTTCCAAAGTGGTGGTATCATGATATATGCCAACAACAGTTTAGATTTTTTGTTTCTTCTCAATCTAGCTCAGACGAAGTACAATTAGCCTTTTTAATTTTAGCCATTCTAATAGAATTGTAAGCATCTCTCATTTTGATATTAATTTGTATTTCTTTAATGTCTAAATGTTGAGAAATTTGTCATGTGCTTATAAGCCATCCATATCCTTTTTGTGACATGTCTCTGCAATAATTTTCTTCACATGTAAAATTGGATACTCTGTTTGGTTATTAGTAAGGTTTTTTATTTTTATTCATTTTTTAATAATCAGAGTTGATGTCCATTATCAGATATATAATTTGCAAATCCCTTCTCCATCTTTACGGTTTCTCAATGGAGCTTTGATAGCTGTGTCTTTCAAGAAATGTGCTACTTCGTTCCTGGTACACGGAGGTATGACTAGAACATTATCAATGTTGACCTTTGCAAAGAAAATCATGGCTTAAGATATATGTAGTCTGCGGTTGTTGGGAGTGTTGTGTAATATCAAGCATATCTAGTTAGTTGATAATTTTGTTCAAGTTTTACATCTCTTACCAATTTGATGACCATTTGTCTATATAATCCTAAAATAAAGGTGTTGAAATTTTTTTCCATTTCTCTTCTAAGGTAGAAGTTATGATTTTTGTTCTTAGTTTTTCACTATATATCCCCAAATCTGTTGTTAACTATTAAAAGTCAAGAATTATTATACTCCCTGAGGAATTCATCCTTTTACTCTTCTGTAATTTTGACTTGATCTTTATGTCTGATAATGAAATTTGCTTTAAAATCACTTTTCATTATCTTGATATAACCACCAAAGTTAAGGTGATTAGTGTTAATACAGCATATTTTTCTTTTACTTTTTAAAGCACTTCTATATAATCCTGACAAAAAACAAACAAACCAAAAAAAACAGCTTTTTAGCTCTGGAAGCACCTTTCTAAATTATCTTTTTGTTTTAAATGAAGCAGTAGCAATTTTTGTTAAGGGACCTAAATTGAAAGTAGGCTTAGAAATTTATTTATTTATTTATTTAGTAAAAGATTTTATTTTGTTTATTGACAGCAAGAGAGAGAGAGAGAGAGAGAGAGAGGAAGCGCACAAGCGGGGGGAATCACGTGCAAAGGGAGAGGAAGTAGCAAGCTCCTTGGGGTGCAAGTAGTCTCATGCAGGGCTGGATCCCTGTACACTGGAATCATGACCTCAGCCAAAGGCAAACATCTGCTTAAACAACTGATTCATCCAGGCAACCCTAGAAAATTTAAAAAAAAAAAAAAGACCTTTCAAAAACATTTTGTTTATTTCTTTCTTTTTTAATATTTTATTCATTTGACAGACAGAGAGAGAGGAAGAGGAAATATAAGCAGGGCAGATGGAAAAGGAGAAGCAGGTTTGCCACTGAGCAGAGAGCCTGATGTGGGGCTCCATCCCAGGACCCTGGGATCATGACCTGAAAAGAAGGGACACTTATGGAGGAAGCCACCCAGACACCTCTTTTCTTTGTTTTTAATATACGGCAACTGATGATTCCCAGCCACGAGGAGCATATTACCCATTGATTAAATCTTTGATAACAACCTATTTAAAAAGGTGTGTAAATATATACTTACTCAGATTTATACACTTTTTGTTTTCTTCATAGTTTGGGGCTGGACCCCATGGTCACAACACTGCTTTCAGCCTTTGCCTTCCCATCTTTGATACCAGGTATTTGGTTAGCAAAACAAATTAGTATCAAAATTAATAAGCCCTTGGCATCATATCTCTGGAGCAGGGGTTGCTCTTAGCCATGGCCCAGAGCAGTTGACCTCCCCTCGCTAGTGCTATAGCCCCAAGGACTAGGTCCCTGCCACCAGAACTCAGTCTTACATGTTATGCTAAGCAGACAAAACCAAAACAGGAAAGCTCCCTCAGCTTTCACTGGCATGCCTCATCTCCCACTCCCTCGACGTCCAGGCAGTACCAGATGCCAGGGAGGGGTCTTGGTCCAACATATAGGAGGGAAGGAAGTAGCCACGAGCAGGTACCTGCCTCTCTGTGCCTTTCTTTCATGAGCAGGTTGTAAGGAGGAGGAAGAGGAAGGGGAAGAGAGGTGAACTTCAAGGGGTGAAGGCCTCAGGTGGGCAGCTGGAACCTGCCAGTAGGAAAGGGACACAGGAGAAGGCAGTGAGTCTTGCAGGGAGGGTGGGGGGTAAGGGTTACAGCTTATGACGGAATCTGGACAGGAGTAATAGGGATACTAGTCATTTGAGTCCACCATTGGCAAGCTGGGCTGGGTGTCAGGGCAGATAGGCCTCCCTGGGCAATGGCACATCAGAGAAGGTGGAATTCTTCTCTGAGGAGCAGGTGGAGCTTCGGGTGTTGGGAAAGCATAGACAGTATTGTTCCAGGGCCAAGGACAGGTCCGGGTACTCC
The DNA here is from genome assembly GCF_030435805.1 of Mustela lutreola. Taxonomy (NCBI): domain Eukaryota; kingdom Metazoa; phylum Chordata; class Mammalia; order Carnivora; family Mustelidae; genus Mustela; species Mustela lutreola. Next base: position 63,819,648 of record NC_081305.1, on the reverse strand, counting down.
TGGTTGGAGGTCAAGGCCACAGTATGATCCAGGTCTTCTACCAGCAGCTTGAAGGAACCACATGCCAGCCACCCCTCATTATTGTGTATAACTCTCTGGTACACTTATTGGGTGATTGATCAAATGACTCCTTCAGCAGCTTGAAAACCACCTCCACAGGCACTCCAGGATATGGGAGGCTTCCAGAGTGAAGATTTTGCACAGGATCACCCCAAAGGACCAGAAGTCACTCTGGTGGATGTAGATCTGGTCAAACATGGCCTTAGGGACCATCCACTTCACAGGCAGTCCACTGTTGGTTGTCTTTTTATAGTATCGGATGTGGTGATATCTCTGGCAAGGCTGAAGTCTGAGATCTTCATCATGTTGTCCTTTGTCACCAGCACTTCTCTGGTGGCCAGGTCTTGGTGTATGCACTTCTTGGAGGCAAGGTACTCCATGCCTCAGGCTACCTGATAGGCACAGGATACCAGGTCCTTGGAGGAGAGTTACTCTGCTGCATTGTGGCTGATATTGTAACAGTACTCCAGGTCAGGAGGCCTCTGGGCCTGCATGTACTCCTCTATGTTGTCTTTGGAGGCATATTCCATGAGAGTGTACGAAGGACCATCCTGTGTGCAGGACCCAGCAGGTTGATGGTGTCTTTGTGCTGTCCAATCATCTTCATCATCTCCATTTCTGAGATTAGGTTTGACAGGTCTTTCTATGTTGCATCTGACTTCAACATCTTCACAGACACTTTAGTCAAATGGTTGGATTTGTCTTTGTCCAGCCCAATGGCCTCCTCCATCACCACCTGCCCAAAGTAGGCCTGTTAGGTGTCTGCCTAAACTGCCTACAACCAGCCTTTCTCAAGGCAGTTATGAACTCTAGATTATCCTCAAAAACATTAAACCACAAGCTAAAAATTCTCTTCACTAGGTCTCTGTACAGGTCTAATTTTCTTATCTTTCATCATTTATCTTTTTCCTAATTCTTATTTTCAGTATAGTTTATTTTGCTTCCAGGTGGTTCCCCTGGTTTCTGTATGCTGTTTCATAGGGAAGAATTATCCTGTCATAAAATTATTTCTTGAGCATTCATTACATCTCTCAGTTAAAATGGGTTCTTTTATGGTATTGATTCATTTTTTTTCTCAAAATGGGAAGAATTTTCAAAATGGTGTATTCCTCAAGGTTCAGAGTATGTCTTAGCCTCATCTTTAAGCTTTTAGAAATTCACTTTACAAATTCTTGTCCCTCTTTTTATCTTTTTAAAATAAAATATTTTATTTTTCCTATTTTTTTATTAGAGTATAGTGATATTCAGTGTTACATTGGTTTCAGGTTTTCAATATCTCCATACATTATTCTATGATCACTACAAATATAGCCACCATCTGTCAGCATATAACACTATTATAATATCATTGATTATATTCTCTACAGTGTCCCAGATCTCTTTTTAAATTCTCTAATTTTTATGTTTCTGTTATTCCAATTTTCGACCATCATTTTACTTGGTTACTTTAATAAAATATGCCTGATTACACACTCTTTGCTGAAAACCATAGCATTTGATTTATAGTAGTCTTCTTCTTTTTTTAATTAACATATAATGTATTATTAGCCCCAGGGGTACAGGTCTGTGAATCGCCAGGTTTACACACTTCACAGCACTCCCCACAGCACATACCCTCCCCAATGTTCATAACCCCACCACCTTCTCCCTACCCTCCCCACCCTCCGGCAAATCTCAGTTTGTTTTGTGAGATTAAGAGTCTCTTATGGTTTGTCTCCCTCCTGATCCCATCTTGTTTCATTTACTCTTTTCCTGTCCCCCAAACCCCCACATTTCACCTCCATTTCCTCATATCAGGGAGATCATATGATAGTGTCTTTCCCTGGTTGACTTATTTTGCTAAGCATAATACCCTCTAGTTCCATTCATGTCTTCGCAAATGGCAAGATTTCATTTCTTTTGATGGCTGCATAGTATTCCATCGTATATATATATATACCATTCATTTGTTGATGGACATCTAGGTTCTTTCCATAGTTTGGCTATTGTGGATATTGCTGCTATAAACATTTGGTGCACGTGCCCCTTTGGATCATATACTAGTCTTCTTTACCTCTATCAGAAACCCAGGAAGCTTTATTTATTTATTTACTCACATAAACACATGATCCAACACAACGTTTTTTGTTGTTCAAATGTATTATAATGTCTTAACGCTTAACACTATGCTTACTGTTCTCTTTCACTGTCTGACTAAATCCTCATCATCACTATGCCATTTAATCAGAAAGAACATTTGAACTCAGAGTTCTCTCCATATCAGGGAATGAAGACTCCTCCCTTCTGTTTGTGCAGGTAAAATAAATGTTGATATTGTCTGTCATGCACATACCCCATCCTGTTCACCGGAATATTCACCATCAAAATATATACAAAATAGAAACCATACCTCACCACTTCTATTACCACCCAGCATGCTAAAAACACCATCATATGTTCCTGAATTATTGACTTGATTGATAGCCCCACTTCCACACATACTGCACTCCTTTCTCCTTGCAAATTTATTTTGGTACAGCAACTTAACCTAAAAATCAAGTCAGATGATTTTATTCTGCTGTTGAAAGTCTTTTGGTATCTTCCCCTTTCATATTAAATAAAAACTGAAGGCGTTTCAATGTACTGGAAGGTCATACATCAATACGTTCTTCCTCTCTCCACCACTATGAACTCCTCATTGGCCTCCTTGCTTTTCCTCAAAAGTAACAGACCAGCTGTTCACACAAAGTCTATAGACTTACTTGCTCTGCTTAAAGCAATCTTTTCCTTTAATATTTGTATAACACCCTACCCCTCCTTCAATTCCTGTGTCTTTGTGCAAATATCATCTCATAAATGAGATATAACCACCCAACACAAAATAAAATTAACTTTCATCCCAGCATTCTCCAATGGCTTTTACCTTTCTTGTATTTCTTTGTAACACTTATCACCATCAACCATCAATCATTATTCTATTACTGGTTTATTTTGTTATTGGAGACAGAGAGAGAGAATTGGGAGGGGGTGCAGAGGGAGAAGAAAACACCCCACTGCCTAGAAAGCCTGCTGGGGAGTTACATCCCAGGACCCGGAGATCATGACCCAAGCCAGAGGCAGTCACTCAATGGACTGAGCCACCGAGGTGCCCCTCTATTATTGCTTTATTTCACTATTATATTTCAAAAGAATGTAAGTTCTTTTTGGTCAGCTATTTTATATGTTTTATTAATTGAAGTATTCTCAGAAAGGTAGCTGGCAGATTGTAAGGGATCACTAAACTGTATTTTGTTGTTATTATTGGGCTCCTTTATGGGCTTTACCTCTTACGCTAGAAGTCTATCCTTCAGATGTAAGCAATAAGAATAGAGACCTGCTGCCAGGTTCAAATGAGTAAAAAGCCTGTATTAAGTGGATATTTTAAAAGCTGAATGAAGGGCTTAATAGTTGTATATAGGGGGAAAGGGAACATATTTTCCACTGTTTAGAAGTGGAGTTCTTTTATAGAGTTCTTGTACAAGCCTACACTATTGAACTATAATGGGCAGTTGTACATTACAATTATACAAACACTTTGGTAATTTATATGCTTTTTTTGTAATTCATGACTGGATCATTTGATTCCTTAGGAGCATTACAGCATTTCAACTTTTCATGTTTAATAACCTTATTGGGGTTGCTACCTTTTTTATTCAAATGGAGAAATAGTCATTATCTAATCTAAATAAAGTGTTATTGATTGTGTTGTTTTCTAGGAATGAGTCGCACACGCTAGTTTAAAAGTTTTGTTAAATTCCCAAGTCTGTCACCGATAAAAGCCTTTTGTAGATTAGTAACTTGATCAAAACAGAAAAGTTATGTAACACTCAATTGTTATACTATCTTTGTTTCCATCTTGCATTGTAATAACGCCCATCTTAACTCTATTTAAGAAAAGTCATCGTCAGATGGCTTTCTGGCATTGGATGCATGATATGAAATCGAGTATAACTAAAAGTTTTTGGTTTTAGTAGCATATAAATCAATTTAGAAAAATATATGTATTTGAATATAAGATAAAGTTTTAAATTATTTGGCAATAGTAAACTAAACTTTTTTTGTAAATTTTTATTTTCCAAAATTTCATTGAGCTCTTTTGCAATAAGAAACAAGTTACAAAAAATTAAGGTTTATTTACCCCAATTCAAAATTATTAGGAATATAATCATAGAGGTTGAAGTATTTAAAATATTGAACCCAAAATATTTTATTAGGTAAATTCATGAATGCTGAGCAATCACTGTTAAAATATACTAATACTATTGATAGACTGGTAGAAGCCTAAAATCAAATATTTATTAAATATTTATATCCATATCTTTTCATGGCTTGTTAATTCATTTCTCTAGCATTAAATAATATTCCATTGTTTGCATGTACTACACTTTATTTGACCTTTCACCTATGGAAGGACATCTTGGTTGCTTCCAAGATTTTGTCAGTTATGAATAAAACTACTATAGACATCTTTGTGGGTATAGATTTCATCTTCTTTGGATAAATACCTAGAACTGCTACTGCTGAATCATCTGGCAAGAATATGTTTAGTTTAGTAAGAAACTGCCAAGTTGTTTTTCATTCTTTATTCTCAATAGACATGGAAGAACATTCCTGTTGCTCCACATCCTCACCAATATTTCGTGTTCTGTTGTCAGTGTTCTGGATTCTGGGTATGTACTGGTGTCTCTTTTTTGTTTTAATTTGCATTTTCCTGATGACATATGATGTGAAGCATCTTTTTATATGCTTATTTGCCATCTGTAATATTTTCTTTTGTGAGGTATCTGCTAAGGTCTTTGGCTCATTTTTAATCAGGTTTTTCCCCCATTGTTGAGTTTTAAGGGTTCTTTGTGTATTTTTGATTAACAGTCCTTTGTCAGATGTGTATTTTGCAAATTTTTTCTCATAGTCTGTGATTTGCCTTTTCATTCTCTTGGCATTGTGTTTCACAGAGTAGACATTTTTAAATTCAGTGCTTGTGCTTTTGTAGCTAAAGTTATTGCCAAAACCAAGGTCATTTATATTTTCTTCTATATTACCTTCTACATGTTTCATGTTTAGGTTTATAATCCAATCTAATTTTTGTGAAGAGTGTATGATGATATCTGCCTGGATTTATTTTATTTTATTATTTTATTGTATTTTTATTTTATATTTTTACATTTAGCTTCACCATTACTCCAGAACCATTTGTTTAAAAGATTGTATTTTGTTTTCTTGTATTGCTATTGCTTTTATATTAAATATAAAATATAATTGATAATATATATTCTGTTCCTTTAATCTAGTCTTTCTGTGGTATTACAATATCTTGCTTACAATTATCGTTATGGTAAACTTTTTTTAAAAGATTTTATTTATTTATTTGACAGAGAGGATTACAAATAGGCAGAGAGACAGACAGAGAGAGATGAGGAGAATCTGGCTCCCTGCTGAGCAGAGAGCCCTTGCGGGACTCGATCCCAGGCCTCTGGGATCATGACCTGAGCCAAAGGTAGAGGCTCAGGCAAGCAGCAGCAGCCCGCAGAACATTTCTCAGCGAATGATGTGCTTTCGCAGAGACTTTGGCTTTTAGCGAACAGCACTTCACTGCTGCAACCTCAGCAAGGCTTCAGTCGCGTCAGGGAAGAAGAGCTGCGGGAGAGCTTGTGCCTCTTTGGCCTTGCTTTCCCGGGCTCCATGTTCGCGTCCTGGGTTCACCCTCACGGGCCGAACTAAGCAGACACAGATACAACCCTAGAGTGGCGTGCGTAGCCTAGGATGGCATTCTATGCACACTACCATCTCCCAGTGTAGGCATCGCTTGGCCTTTTACTCCGGCGCACAGGTGGACTCGCGGACTAGGCCAGTGCTTTCCCCACAGGAAAGGAGAGGTGACAGGATCCCTGCACACCGCCCATACACTGAATAGGAACTATGAGGGACTGTCCCCACTCCTCCCCTTAAACCCCGTCCCTCCTCCAAGCTTCCACATCCTGCAGGAAGAAGGCATCTGACTCCCCGTTATTTCAGGAGCTGTTTCTGCGAGTTCAGGGTAGGCGCCTGGTGGCGAGCACATATGTGAACAACGGACAGGTGGCCAAGGAACTGCTATCTCTTTGGACCCAGAGGCTCAGGACAGGCATGCTTTCTGCCAAGACTCCTTCCTAAGAGAGGATCACGCGCCCTGCCCACCTCATGCCCTCCTGTCTCCTTAGCAGCCAGGCTTCCATCTCTCTGAACTGGGAGCCGGTGACACTAGTATTGCCACTTGTCGCTGTTCCTGTCAGGGCGGGCTCTCCTGCTTCGCAACCGTTTCCAGACCAGAAGGCCAACGGCTCCTGCTCTTCTCAATGTTCCACAGACATACTCCTGGGGTGTGCAGTGAAAGACGTGTCCCTTTCCTTAAGGCTCTTTCCACAGGCGCAACCGCGCTTCTCTCTCTGGCAGAGGGGATGCCCTGGCTAAGAGGATTTCGCTCCATATGGGTTTGTTACACCGTGCGGTGGGGACCAGCTCAGCCAAACAGGAGCTACCCACAGACCCGACTCTGATTTCCCAAAGAATGCTGTGCTTTCCCAGAGGGGATGCCCGAGCAAAGAAGCTTTCGCTCTATGCGGTTTTCTCCCATTCTGCGAGGAATACAAGGTAAGGCAAGCAGCCACAGCAGCCCACAGAACCGACTCTGATTTCCCAGCGACTCCTATGCTTTCGCATAGGTTTTCAGCTTGGCACAAACCGCACTTCACTGCTGCTTCCTCAGCAAGGCGTTGGTCATTCTCTCTGTCGCGTCAGGGAAAAAGAGCTGTGGGAGAGCTGGTGCCTCTTGGGCCTTGCTTTCCCGGGCTCCATGTTCGGGTCCTGGGTTCATCCTGCCAGGCTGAACGAAGCAGGCACAGCCACAATTCTGCAGTAGCGTGCGTAGCCTAGGATGGCCTTCAATGCACACTACCATCTCCCAGTGTAGGCATCGCTTGGACTTTTACTCCGGCGCTCAGGCGGACTCGCGGACTAGGCCAGTGCTTTCCCCACAGGAAAGGAGAGGTGACAGGATCCCTGCACACGGCCCGTACACTGTATAGGGAGCTATGAGGGACTGTCCCCACTCCTTCCCCTTAAACCCCGTCCTTCCTCCATGCTTCCACATCCTGGAGGAAGACGGCATCTTACTCCCCGTTATTTGAGGAGCTGTTTCTGCGAGTTCAGGGTAGGCGCCTGGTGGCTAGCACATATCTGAACAACGGACAGGTGGCCAAGAAACTGCTATCTCTTTGGACCCAGAGGCTCAGGACAGGCATGCTTTCTGCCAAGACTCCTTCCTAAGAGAGGAGCACGCGCCCGGCCCACCTCATGCCCTCCTGTCTCCTTAGCAGCCAGGCTTCAGTCTCACTGAACTTGGGAGCCGGTGACACTAGTATTGCCTCCTGTCGCTGTTCCTGTCAGGGCGGGCTCTCCTGCTTCGCAACCGTTTCCAGACCAGAAGGCCCACAGCTCCTGCTCTTCTCCATGTTCCTCAGACATACTCCTGGGGAGCGCAGTGAGAGACGTGTCCCTTTCCTTAAGGCTCTTTCCACAGGCGCAAAGGCGCTTCTCTCTCTGGCAGACGGGATGCCCTGGCTAAGAGGATTTCGCTCCATATGGGTTTGTTACACCGTGCTGTGGAGACCAGCTCAGCCAAACAGGAGCATCCCACAGACCCGACTCTGATTTCCCAAAGATGCTGTGCTTTCCCAGAGGGGATGCCCGAGCAAAGAAGCTTTAGCTCTATGCGGGTTTCTCCCATCCTGCTACGAATACTAGGCTAAGGCAAGCTGCCACAGCAGCCCACAGAACCGACTCTGATTTCCCAGCGACTCCTATGCTTTCGCAGAGGTTTACAGCTTGGCACGAACCGCACGTCACTGCTGCTTCTTCTGCAAGACTTTGGTCATTCTGTCTGTCGTGGCAGGGAAAAAGAGCTGTGGGAGAGCTGGTGCCTCTTGGGCCTTGCTTTCCCGGGCTCCATGTTCGGGTCCTGGGTTCATCCTGCCAGGCTGAACGAAGCAGGCACAGCCACAATTCTGCAGTAGCGTGCGTCGCCTAGGATGGTCCTCAATGCACACTACCATTTCCCAGTGTAGGCATTGCTTGGCCTTTTACTCTGGCACTCAGGCGAACTCGGCGACTAGGCCACTGCTTTCCCCACAGGAAAGGAGAGGTGACAGGATCCCTGCACACCGGCCGTACACCGAATAGGGAGCTTGGGGGACTGTCCCCACTCCTTCCCTTTAAACACCGTGCCTCCTCCTAGCTTCCACATCCTGGAGGAAGTCGGCATTGACTCCCCGTTATTTTAGGGAGCTGTTTCGGCGAGTTCAGCGTAGGCGCCTGGTAGCTACAGCATGCCTGCCCCAGGGCCAGGGGGCCAAGGAGCTTCTGTCTCGTTGCCCAACAGGCTCAGGACAGGCATGCTTTCTACCCAGACTCCTTCCTCAGAGTGGAGCACGCGCCTCTGCCCTAGTCGACCCTCATGTCTCCTTAGCAGCCAGGCTTCCATCTCTCCGCACAGGGAGCGGGTGACACTTGTCTTGCCACCGGCCTGCTGTTCGTGCCACGGCAGGCTATCCTGCTTCTCGAGAGTTTCCCGACCCCAAGGACAACGGCTCCTTCTCTTTTCCGGGGGCGGCGTGCTGCGCCTTCCCCACACTTGGCTTCTATCTCAGGCAGAGGGGATGTTAGGGCAAAGGGTATTTCGCTCCATGCGGGTATCTTCCACCGAGATGTGGAGACTAGTTCAGGCAAGCAGCAGCAGCATCCCCAAACCCAACTCTGATTTCCCATGGAATGCTGTGCTGTCCCAGGTGAGATACCCAGGCAATGAGGCTTTCGCTGTATGCGGGTTTCTCCACCCGCGAGACTAGGCTCAGGCAAGCAGCAGCATCCCGCAGAACATTTCTCAGCGAATGATGTGCTTTCGCAGAGACTTTGGCTTTTAGCGAACAGCACTTCACTGCTGCAACCTCAGCAAGGCTTCAGTCGCGTCAGGGAAGAAGAGCTGCGGGAGAGCTTGTGCCTCTTTGGCCTTGCTTTCCCGGGCTCCATGTTCGCGTCCTGGGTTCACCCTCACGGGCCGAACTAAGCAGACACAGATACAACCCTATAGTGGCGTGCGTAGCCTAGGATGGCACTCTATGCACACTACCATCTCCCAGTGTAGGCATCGCTTGGCGTTTTACTCTGGCGCCAAGGCTGATTCTAAGACTTGGCCAGTGCTTTCCCCACAGGAAAGGAGAGGTGACAGGATCCTGCACATCGGCCGTACACTGAATAGGGAGCTTTGGGGGACTGTCCCCACTCCTTCCCCTTAAAACCCGCGCCACCTCCAACTTCCACATCCTGGAGGAAGTCGGCATCTGACTCCCCGTTATTTCGGGGAGCTGTTTCTGCGAGTTTAGGTTAGGCGCCTGGTGGCTAGAGCATGTATGCCCCAGGGACATGTGGCCAAGTGGCTGCTGTGTCCTTGGCCAACAGGCGGAGGAAAGGCATGCTTTCAACCCAGACTCCTTTCTTAGAGTGGAGTATTCCACTGCCATACTCATCCACTCCTGTCTACTTAGCAGCCAGGCTTCCGTCCTGTGCACTGGGAGCGGGTGACACTTGTATTACCACCAGCCGCTGTGCCACTAAGGGACGGCTCTCCTGCTTCGCAACCGTTTCCAGACCAGAAGGCCATCGTCTCCTGCTCTTCTCCCCGGGCATCGTGCTGCACTTTCCACAGATATGCTCCTGGGGAGTGTAGTGTAAAACGTGTCCCTTTCCTCAAGGCTCTTTCCACAGGCGCAAGCGCGCTTCTCTCTCAGGCAGAGGGGATGCCCAGGCATAGAGGATTTCGCTCAATGCGGGTTTATTACACAGCTCAGGCAACAGGAGAATCCCTCCGACCCGACTCTGATTTCCCAAAGAATGCTGTGCTATCCCAGAGGGGATGCCAGGGCAAAGAGGCTTTCGCTCTATGCGGGATTCTCCCATCCTGCTACGAATACTAGGCTAAGGCAAGCAACAAAAGCAGCCACAGAACGGACTGATTTCCCAGCGACTGCAAAGTTTCACAGATGTTTACAGCTTGGCACGAACCGCACTTCACTGCTACTTCCTCAGATAGGCTTTGGGTGTTCACTCCGTCGCGGCAGGGATGAAGAGTCGCAGGAGAGCTGGTCTCTTGCGACTTGCTATCCCGGGCTCCATGTTCGCGTCCTGAGTTCACCCTGCCAGGCCCAATTAAGCAGACACATCCACAACGCTGCAGTAGCGTGCGTAGCCTAGGATGGCACTCTATGCACACTACCATCTCCCAGTGTAGGCATCGCTTGGACTTTTACTCTGGCGCTCAGGCGTACTCGCAGACTAGGCCAAGGCTTTCCCCACAGGAAAGGATAGGTGACAGGATCCCTGCACATGGCCCGTGCACTGAATAGGGTGCTTTGGGGGAGTGTCCCTACTCCTTCCCCTTAAACCCCGTGCCTCCTCCCAGCTTCCACATCCTGGAGGAAAAAGGCATCTGACTCCCATTATTTCAGGGAGCTGTTTCTGTGAGTTCAGCGTAGGCGCCTGGTGGCTAGAGCATGTCTACCCCAGGGACAGGTCGCCCAGGAACTGCTGTCTCCTTGCGCCCAGAGGCCCAGGACAGGCATGCTTTCTACCCATACTCGTTCATAAGAGAGGAGCACGTGCCCTTAGCAGCCAGGGTCCGTCTCCTTAGCAGCCAGGCTTCCGTGTCTCTGCTCTGGGAGCCGGTGAAACTTGTATTGCCAACGGCTGCTGTGCATTCCAGGCAGGCTCTCCTGCTTCTCAACCCTTTCCAGACCAGGAGGCCAACGGCTCCTGCTCTTCTCCCTGGGCAGCGTGCTGCACCTTCCACAGACATGCTCCTGGGGAGTGCAATGAAAGACGCGTCTCTTTCCTTAAGGCTCTTTCCACAGGCACAAGCGCAATTCTCTCTCAGGCAGAGCGGATGCCCAGGCAAAGAGGATATCGCTACATTCGGGTTTGTTACACCGTGCTGTGGAGACCAGCACAGCGAAACAGGAGTGTCCCACAGACCCGACTCTGATTTCCCAAAGAATGCTGTGCTTTCCCAGAGGGGATGCCCGAGCAAAGAAGCTTTAGCTCTATGCGGGTTTCTCCCATCCTGCTACGAATACTAGGCTAAGGCAAGCTGCCACAGCAGCCCACAGAACCGACTCTGATTTCCCAGCAACTCCAATGCTTTCGCAGAGGTTTACAGCTTGGCACGAACCGCACGTCACTGCTGCTTCTTCTGCAAGGCTTTGGTCATTCTGTCTGTCGTGGCAGGGAAGAAGAGCTGTGGGAGAGCTGGTGCCTCTTGGGCCTTGCTTTCCCGGGCTCCATGTTCGGGTCCTGGGTTCACCCTGCCAGGCTGAACGAAGCAGGCACAGCCACAATTCTGCAGTAGCGTGCGTAGCCTAGGATGGCCCGCAATGCACACTACCATCTCCCAGTGTAGGCATCGCTTGGACTTTTACTCCGGCGCTCAGGCGGACTCGCGGACTAGGCCAGTGCTTTCCCCACAGGAAAGGAGAGGTGACAGGATCCCTGCACACGGCCCGTACACTGTATAGGGAGCTATGAGGGACTGTCCCCACTCCTTCCCCTTAAACCCCGTCCTTCCTCCATGCTTCCACATCCTGGAGGAAGACGGCCTCTTACTCCCCGTTATTTCAGGAGCTGTTTGTGCGAGTTCAGGGTAGGCGCCTGGTGGCTAGCACATATCTGAACAACGGACAGGTGGCCAAGGAACTGCTATCTCTTTGGACCCAGAGGCTCAGGACAGGCATGCTTTCTGCCAAGACTCCTTCCTAAGAGAGGAGCACGCGCCCTGCCCACGTCATGCCCTCCTGTCTCCTTAGCAGCCAGGCTTCCGTCTCACTGAACTTGGGAGCCGGTGACACTAGTATTGCCACCTGTCGCTGTTCCTGTCAGGGCGGGCTCTCCTGCTTCGCAACCGTTTCCAGACCAGAAGGCCCACAGCTCCTGCTCTTCTCCATGTTCCTCAGACATACTCCTGGGGAGCGCTGAGAGACGTGTCCCTTTCCTTAAGGCTCTTTCCACAGGCACAAAGGCGCTTCTCTCTCTGGCAGAGGGGATGCCTAGTCAAAGAGGATTTTGCTCCATATGGGTTTGTTACACCGTGCTGTGGAGACCAGCTCAGCCAAACAGGAGCATCCCACAGACCCGACTCTGATTTCCCAAAGAATGCTGTGCTTTCCCAGAGGGGATGCCCGAGCAAAGAAGCTTTAGCTCTATGCGGGTTTCTCCCATCCTGCTACGAATACTAGGCTAAGGCAAGCTGCCACAGCAGCCCACAGAACCGACTCTGATTTCCCAGCGACTCCTATGCTTTCGCAGAGGTTTACAGCTTGGCACGAACCGCACGTCACTGCTGCTTCTTCTGCAAGGCTTTGGTCATTCTGTCTGTCGTGGCAGGGAAGAAGAGCTGTGGGAGAGCTGGTGCCTCTTGGGCCTTGCTTTCCCGGGCTCCATGTTCGTGTCCTGGGTTCATCCTGCCAGGCTGAACGAAGCAGGCACAGCCACAATTCTGCAGTAGCGTGCGTCGCCTAGGATGGTCCTCAATGCACACTACCATTTCCCAGTGTAGGCATTGCTTGGCCTTTTACTCTGGCACTCAGGCGAACTCGGCGACTAGGCCACTGCTTTCCCCACAGGAAAGGAGAGGTGACAGGATCCCTGCACACCGGCCGTACACCGAATAGGGAGCTTGGGGGACTGTCCCCACTCCTTCCCTTTAAACACCGTGCCTCCTCCTAGCTTCCACATCCTGGAGGAAGTCGGCATTGACTCCCCGTTATTTCAGGGAGCGGTTTCGGCGAGTTCAGCGTAGGCGCCTGGTAGCTACAGCATGCCTGCCCCAGGGCCAGGTGGCCAAGGAGCTTCTGTCTCGTTGCCCAACAGGCTCAGGACAGACATGCTTTCTACCCAGACTCCTTCCTCAGAGTGGAGCACGCGCCTCTGCCCTAGTCGACCCTCATGTCTCCTTAGCAGCCAGGCTTCCATCTCTCCGCACAGGGAGCGGGTGACACTTGTCTTGCCACCGGCCTGCTGTTCGTGCCACGGCAGGCTATCCTGCTTCCCGAGAGTTTCCCGACCCCAAGGACAACGGCTCCTTCTCTTTTCCGGGGGCGGCGTGCTGCGCCTTCCCCACACTTGGCTTCTATCTGAGGCAGAGGGGATGTTAGGGCAAAGGGTATTTCGCTCCATGCGGGTTTCTTCCACCGAGATGTGGAGACTAGCTCAGGCAAGCAGCAGCAGCATCCCCAAACCCAACTCTGATTTCCCATGGAATGCTGTGCTGTCCCAGGTGAGATACCCAGGCAATGAGGCTTTCGCTGTATGCGGGTTTCTCCACCCGCGAGACTTGGCTCAGGCAAGCAGCAGCAGCCCGCAGAACATTTCTCAGCGAATGATGTGCTTTCGCAGAGACTTTGGCTTTTAGCGAACAGCACTTCACTGCTGCAACCTCAGCAAGGCTTCAGTCGCGTCAGGGAAGAAGAGCTGCGGGAGAGCTTGTGCCTCTTTGGCCTTGCTTTCCCGGGCTCCATGTTCGCGTCCTGGGTTCACCCTCACGGGCCGAACTAAGCAGACACAGATACAACCCTATAGTGGCGTGCGTAGCCTAGGATGGCATTCTATGCACACTACCCTCTCCCAGTGTAGGCATCGCTTGGCCTTTTACTCCGGCGCACAGGTGGACTCGCGGACTAGGCCAGTGCTTTCCCCACAGGAAAGGAGAGGTGACAGGATCCCTGCACACCGCCCATACACTGAATAGGAACTATGAGGGACTGTCCCCACTCCTCCCCTTAAACCCCGTCCCTCCTCCAAGCTTCCACATCCTGCAGGAAGAAGGCATCTGACTCCCCGTTATTTCAGGAGCTGTTTCTGCGAGTTCAGGGTAGGCGCCTGGTGGCGAGCACATATCTGAACAACGGACAGGTGGCCAAGGAACTGCTATCTCTTTGGACCCAGAGGCTCAGGACAGGCATGCTTTCTGCCAAGACTCCTTCCTAAGAGAGGAGCACGCGCCCTGCCCACCTCATGCCCTCCTGTCTCCTTAGCAGCCAGGCTTCCGTCTCTCTGAACTGGGAGCCGGTGACACTAGTATTGCCACCTGTCGCTGTTCCTGTCAGGGCGGGCTCTCCTGCTTCGCAACCGTTTCCAGACCAGAAGGCCAACGGCTCCTGCTCTTCTCCATGTTCCACAGACATAGTCCTGGGGATTGCAGTGAAAGACGTGTCCCTTTCCTTAAGGCTCTTTCCACAGGCGCAACCGCGCTTCTCTCTCTGGCAGAGGGGATGCCCTGGCTAAGAGGATTTCGCTCCATATGGGTTTGTTACACCGTGCGGTGGGGACCAGCTCAGCCAAACAGGAGCTACCCACAGACCCGACTCTGATTTCCCAAAGAATGCTGTGCTTTCCCAGAGGGGATGCCCGAGCAAAGAAGCTTTCGCTCTATGCGGTTTTCTCCCATCCTGCGAGGAATACAAGGTAAGGCAAGCAGCCACAGCAGCCCACAGAACCGACTCTGATTTCCCAGCGACTGCTATGCTTTCGCATAGGTTTTCAGCTTGGCACAAACCGCACTTCACTGCTGCTTCCTCAGCAATGCATTGGTCATTCTGTCGCGTCAGGGAAAAAGAGCTGTGGGAGAGCTGGTGCCTCTTGGGCCTTGCTTTCCCGGGCTCCATGTTCGGGTCCTGGGTTCACCATGCCAGACAGAACTAAGCAGACACAGCCACAATTCTAAGTTGCGTGCATAGCCTAGGATGGCACTCAATGCACACTACCATCTCCCAGTGTAGGCATCGCTTGGCCTTTTACGCTGGCGCTCAGGCGGACTCGCGGACTAGCCCAGTGCTTTCCCCACAGGAAAGGAGAGGTGACAGGATCCCTGCACACGGCCCGTACACTGTATAGGGAGCTATGAGGGACTGTCCCCACTCCTTCCCCTTAAACCCCGTCCTTCCTCCATGCTTCCACATCCTGGAGAAGAAGGCATCTGACTCCCCGTTATTTCAGGAGCTGTTTCTGCGAGTTCAGGGTAGGCGCCTGGTGGTTAGCACATATCTGAACAACGGACAGGTGGCCAAGGAACTGCTATCTCTTTGGACCCAGAGGCTCAGGACAGGCATGCTTTCTGCCAAGACTCCTTCCTAAGAGAGGAGCACGCGCCCTGCCCACCTCATGCCCTCCTGTCTCCTTAGCAGCCAGGCTTCCGTCTCTCTGAACTGGGAGCCGGTGACACTAGTATTGCCACCTGTCGCTGTTCCTGTCAGGGCGGGCTCTCCTGCTTCGCAACCGTTTCCAGACCAGAAGGCCAACGGCTCCTGCTCTTCTCCATGTTCCACAGACATACTCCTGGGGAGTGCAGTGAAAGACGTGTCCCTTTCCTTAAGGCTCTTTCCACAGGCGCAACCGCGCTTCTCTCTCTGGCAGAGGGGATGCCCTGGCTAAGAGGATTTCGCTCCATATGGGTTTGTTACACCGTGCGGTGGGGACCAGCTCAGCCAAACAGGAGCTACCCACAGACCCGACTCTGATTTCCTAAAGAATGCTGTGCTTTCCCAGAGGGGATGCCCGAGCAAAGAAGCTTTCGCTCTATGCGGTTTTCTCCCATCCTGCGAGGAATACAAGGTAAGGCAAGCAGCCACAGCAGCCCACAGAACCGATTCTGATTTCCCAGAGACTGTTGTGCTTTCGCATAGGTTTTCAGCTTGGCACAAACCGCACTTCACTGCTGCTTCCTCAGCAAGGCTTTGGTCATTCTCTCTGTCGCGTCAGGGAAAAAGAGCTGTGGGAGAGCTGGTGCCTCTTGGGCCTTGCTTTCCCGGGCTCCATGTTCGGGTCCTGGGTTCACCCTGCCAGACAGAACTAAGCAGACACAGCCACAATTCTAAGTTGCGTGCGTAGCCTAGGATGGCACTCTATGCACACTACCATCTCCCAGTGTAGGCATCGCTTGGCGTTTTACTCTGGCGCCAAGGCTGATTCTAAGACTTGGCCAGTGCTTTCCCCACAGGAAAGGAGAGGTGACAGGATCCTGCACAACGGCCGTACACTGAATAGGGAGCTTTGGGGGACTGTCCCCACTCCTTCCCCTTAAAACCCGCGCCACCTCCAACTTCCACATCCTGGAGGAAGTCGGCATCTGACTCCCCGTTATTTCGGGGAGCTGTTTCTGCGAGTTTAGGTTAGGCGCCTGGTGGCTAGAGCATGTATGCCCCAGGGACATGTGGCCAAGGAGCTGCTGTCTCCTTGGCCAACAGGCGGAGGAAAGGCATGCTTTCAACCCAGACTCCTTTCTTAGAGTGGAGTATTCCACTGCCATACTCATCCACTCCTGTCTACTTAGCAGCCAGGCTTCCGTCCTGTGCACTGGGAGCGGGTGACACTTGTATTACCACCAGCCGCTGTGCCTCTAAGGGACGGCTCTCCTGCTTTGCAACCGTTTCCAGACCAGAAGGCCATCGGCTCCTGCTCTTCTCCCCGGGCATCGTGCTGCACTTTCCACAGATATGCTCCTGGGGAGTGTAGTGTAAAACGTGTCCCTTTCCTCAAGGCTCTTTCCACAGGCGCAAGCGCGCTTCTCTCTCAGGCAGAGGGGATGCCCAGGCATAGAGGATTTCGCTCAATGCGGGTTTATTACACAGCTCAGGCAACAGGAGAATCCCTCCGACCCGACTCTGATTTCCCAAAGAATGCTGTGCTATCCCAGAGGGGATGCCAGGGCAAAGAGGCTTTCGCTCTATGCGGGATTCTCCCATCCTGCTACGAATACTAGGCTAAGGCAAGCAACAAAAGCAGCCACAGAACGGACTGATTTCCCAGCGACTGCAAAGTTTCACAGATGTTTACAGCTTGGCACGAACCGCACTTCACTGCTACTTCCTCAGATAGGCTTTGGGTGTTCACTCCGTCGCGGCAGGGATGAAGAGTCGCAGGAGAGCTGGTCTCTTGCGACTTGCTATCCCGGGCTCCATGTTCGCGTCCTGGGTTCACCCTGCCAGGCCCAATTAAGCAGACACATCCACAACGCTGCAGTAGCGTGCGTAGCCTAGGATGGCACTCTATGCACACTACCATCTCCCAGTGTAGGCATCGCTTGGACTTTTACTCTGGCGCTCAGGCGTACTCGCAGACTAGGCCAAGGCTTTCCCCACAGGAAAGGATAGGTGACAGGATCCCTGCACATGGCCCGTGCACTGAATAGGGTGCTTTGGGGGAGTGTCCCTACTCCTTCCCCTTAAACCCCGTGCCTCCTCCCAGCTTCCACATCCTGGAGGAAGAAGGCATCTGACTCCCATTATTTCAGGGAGCTCTTTCTGTGAGTTCAGCGTAGGCGCCTGGTGGCTAGAGCATGTCTACCCCAGGGACAGGTCGCCCAGGAACTGCTGTCTCCTTGCGCCCAGAGGCCCAGGACAGGCATGCTTTCTACCCATCCTCGTTCATAAGAGAGGAGCACGTGCCCTTAGCAGCCAGGGTCCGTCTCCTTAGCAGCCAGGCTTCCGTGTCTCTGCTCTGGGAGCCGGTGAAACTTGTATTGCCAACGGCCGCTGTGCCTTCCAGGCAGGCTCTCCTGCTTCTCAACCCTTTCCAGACCAGGAGGCCAACGGCTTCTGCTCTTCTCCCTGGGCAGCGTGCTACACCTTCCACAGACATGCTCCTGGGGAGTGCAGTGAAAGACGCGTCTCTTTCCTTAAGGCTCTTTCCACAGGCACAAGCGCAATTCTCTCTCAGGCAGAGCGGATGCCCAGGCAAAGAGGATATCGCTACATTCGGGTTTGTTACACCGTGCTGTGGAGACCAGCACAGCGAAACAGGAGTGTCCCACAGACCCGACTCTGATTTCCCAAAGAATGCTGTGCTTTCCCAGAGGGGATGCCCGAGCAAAGAAGCTTTAGCTCTATGCGGGTTTCTCCCATCCTGCTACGAATACTAGGCTAAGGCAAGCTGCCACAGCAGCCCACAGAACCGACTCTGATTTCCCAGTGACTCCTATGCTTTCGCAGAGGTTTACAGCTTGGCACGAACCGCACGTCACTGCTGCTTCTTCTGCAAGGCTTTGGTCATTCTGTCTGTCGTGGCAGGGAAGAAGAGCTGTGGGAGAGCTGGTGCCTCTTGGGCCTTGCTTTCCCGGGCTCCATGTTCGGGTCCTGGGTTCATCCTGCCAGGCTGAACGAAGCAGGCACAGCCACAATTCTGCAGTAGCTTGCGTCGCCTAGGATGGTCCTCAATGCACACTACCATTTCCCAGTGTAGGCATTGCTTGGCCTTTTACTCTGGCACTCAGGCGAACTCGGCGACTAGGCCACTGCTTTCCCCACAGGAAAGGAGAGGTGACAGGATCCCTGCACACCGGCCGTACACCGAATAGGGAGCTTGGGGGACTGTCCCCACTCCTTCCCTTTAAACACCGTGCCTCCTCCTAGCTTCCACATCCTGGAGGAAGTCGGCATTGACTCCCCGTTATTTCAGGGAGCTGTGTCGGCGAGTTCAGCGTAGGCGCCTGTTAGCTACAGCATGCCTGCCCCAGGGCCAGGTGGCCAAGCAGCTTCTGTCTCGTTGCCCAACAGGCTCAGGACAGGCATGCTTTCTACCCAGACTCCTTCCTCAGAGTGGAGCACGCGCCTCTGCCCGGGTCGACCCTCATGTCTCCTTAGCAGCCAGGCTTCCATCTCTCCGCACAGGGAGCGGGTGACACTTGTCTTGCCACCGGCCTGCTGTTCGTGCCACGGCAGGCTATCCTGCTTCCCGAGAGTTTCCCGACCCCAAGGACAACGGCTCCTTCTCTTTTCCGGGGGCGGCGTGCTGCGCCTTCCCCACACTTGGCTTCTATCTCAGGCAGAGGGGATGTTAGGGCAAAGGGTATTTCGCTCCATGCGGGTATCTTCCACCGAGATGTAGAGACTAGCTCAGGCAAGCAGCAGCAGCATCCCCAAACCCAACTCTGATTTCCCATGGAATGCTGTGCTGTCCCAGGTGAGATACCCAGGCAATGAGGCTTTCGCTGTATGCGGGTTTCTCCACCCGCGAGACTTGGCTCAGGCAAGCAGCAGCAGCCCGCAGAACATTTCTCAGCGAATGATGTGCTTTCGCAGAGACTTTGGCTTTTAGCGAACAGCACTTCACTGCTGCAACCTCACCAAGGCTTCAGTCGCGTCAGGGAAGAAGAGCTGCGGGAGAGCTTGTGCCTCTTTGGCCTTGCTTTCCCGGGCTCCATGTTCGCGTCCTGGGTTCACCCTCACGGGCCGAACTAAGCAGACACAGATACAACCCTATAGTGGCGTGCGTAGCCTAGGATGGCATTCTATGCACACTACCCTCTCCCAGTGTAGGCATCGCTTGGCCTTTTACTCCGGCGCACAGGTGGACTCGCGGACTAGGCCAGTGCTTTCCCCACAGGAAAGGAGAGGTGACAGGATCCCTGCACACCGCCCATACACTGAATAGGAACTATGAGGGACTGTCCCCACTCCTCCCCTTAAACCCCGTCCCTCCTCCAAGCTTCCACATCCTGCAGGAAGAAGGCATCTGACTCCCCGTTATTTCAGGAGCTGTTTCTGCGAGTTCAGGGTAGGCGCCTGGTGGCGAGCACATATCTGAACAACGGACAGGTGGCCAAGGAACTGCTATCTCTTTGGACCCAGAGGCTCAGGACAGGCATGCTTTCTGCCAAGACTCCTTCCTAAGAGAGGAGCACGCGCCCTGCCCACCTCATGCCCTCTGTCTCCTTAGCAGCCAGGCTTCCGTCTCTCTGAACTGGGAGCCGGTGACACTAGTATTGCCACCTGTCGCTGTTCCTGTCAGGGCGGGCTCTCCTGCTTCGCAACCGTTTCCAGACGAGAAGGCCAACGGCTCCTGCTCTTCTCCATGTTCCACAGACATAGTCCTGGGGATTGCAGTGAAAGACGTGTCCCTTTCCTTAAGGCTCTTTCCACAGGCGCAACCGCGCTTCTCTCTCTGGCAGAGGGGATACCCTGGCTAAGAGGATTTCGCTCCATATGGGTTTGTTACACCGTGCGGTGGGGACCAGCTCAGCCAAACAGGAGCTACCCACAGACCCGACTCTGATTTCCCAAAGAATGCTGTGCTTTCCCAGAGGGGATGCCCGAGCAAAGAAGCTTTCGCTCTATGCGGTTTTCTCCCATCCTGCGAGGAATACAAGGTAAGGCAAGCAGCCACAGCAGCCCACAGAACCGATTCTGATTTCCCAGCGACTGCTATGCTTTCGCATAGGTTTTCAGCTTAGCACAAACCGCACTTCACTGCTGCTTCCTCAGCAAGGCTTTGGTCATTCTCTCTGTCGCGTCAGGGAAAAAGAGCTGTGGGAGAGCTGGTGCCTCTTGGGCCTTGCTTTCCCGGGCTCCATGTTCGGGTCCTGGGTTCACCATGCCAGACAGAACTAAGCAGACACAGCCACAATTTTAAGTTGCGTGCATAGCCTAGGATGGCACTCAATGCACACTACCATCTCCCAGTGTAGGCATCGCTTGGCCTTTTACGCTGGCGCTCAGGCGGACTCGCGGACTAGCCCAGTGCTTTCCCCACAGGAAAGGAGAGGTGACAGGATCCCTGCACACGGCCCGTACACTGTATAGGGAGCTATGAGGGACTGTCCCCACTCCTTCCCCTTAAAACCCGTCCTTCCTCCATGCTTCCACATCCTGGGGAAGACGGCATCTTACTCCCCGTTATTTCAGGAGCTGTTTCTGCGAGTTCAGGGTAGGCGCCTGGTGGCTAGCACATATCTGAACAACGGACAGGTGGCCAAGGAACTGCTATCTCTTTGGACCCAGAGGCTCAGGACAGGCATGCTTTCTGCCAAGACTCCTTCCTAAGAGAGGAGCACGCGCCCTGCCCACCTCATGCCCTCCTGTCTCCTTAGCAGCCAGGCTTCCGTCTCTCTGAACTGGGAGCCGGTGACACTAGTATTGCCACCTGTCGCTGTTCCTGTCAGGGCGGGCTCTCCTGCTTCGCAACCGTTTCCAGACCAGAAGGCCAACGGCTCCTGCTCTTCTCCATGTTCCACAGACATACTCCTGGGGAGTGCAGTGAATGACGTGTCCCTTTCCTTAAGGCTCTTTCCACAGGCGCAACCGCGCTTCTCTCTCTGGCAGAGGGGATGCCCTGGCTAAGAGGATTTCGCTCCATATGGGTTTGTTACACCGTGCGGTGGGGACCAGCTCAGCCAAACAGGAGCTACCCACAGACCCGACTCTGATTTCCCAAAGAATGCTGTGCTTTCCCAGAGGGGATGCCCGAGCAAAGAAGCTTTCGCTCTATGCGGTTTTCTCCCATCCTGCGAGGAATACAAGGTAAGGCAAGCAGCCACAGCAGCCCACAGAACCGATTCTGATTTCCCAGAGACTGTTGTGCTTTCGCATAGGTTTTCAGCTTGGCACAAACCGCACTTCACTGCTGCTTCCTCAGCAAGGCTTTGGTCATTCTCTCTGTCGCGTCAGGGAAAAAGAGCTGTGGGAGAGCTGGTGCCTCTTGGGCCTTGCTTTCCCGGGCTCCATGTTCGGGTCCTGGGTTCACCCTGCCAGACAGAACTAAGCAGACACAGCCACAATTCTAAGTTGCGTGCGTAGCCTAGGATGGCACTCTATGCACACTACCATCTCCCAGTGTAGGCATCGCTTGGCGTTTTACTCTGGCGCCAAGGCTGATTCTAAGACTTGGCCAGTGCTTTCCCCACAGGAAAGAAGAGGTGACAGGATCCTGCACACCGGCCGTACACTGAATAGGGAGCTTTGGGGGACTGTCCACGCTCCATCCCCTTAAACCCCGTGACTCCTCCAAGCTTCCACATCCTGGAGGAAGTCGGCATCTGACTCCCCGTTATTTCAGGGAGCTGTTTCTGCGAGTTCAGCGTAGGCGCCTGGTGGCTTGAGCATGTCTGCCCCAGGGACAGGTTGCCAAGGAGCTGCTGTCTCCTTGGCCAACAGGCTGAGGAAAGGCATGCTTTCAACCCAGACTCCTTTCTTAGAGTGGAGTATTCCACTGCCATACTCATCCACTCCTGTCTACTTAGCAGCCAGGCTTCCGTCCTGTGCACTGGGAGCGGGTGACACTTGTATTACCACCAGCCGCTGTGCCTCTAAGGGACGGCTCTCCTGCTTCGCAACCGTTTCCAGACCAGAAGGCCAACGGCTCCTGCTCTTCTCCCCGGGCATCGTGCTGCACTTTCCACAGATATGCTCCTGGGGAGTGTAGTGTAAAACGTGTCCCTTTCCTCAAGGCTCTTTCCACAGGCGCAAGCGCGCTTCTCTCTCAGGCAGAGGGGATGCCCAGGCATAGAGGATTTCGCTCAATGCGGGTTTATTACACAGCTCAGGCAACAGGAGAATCCCTCCGACCCGACTCTGATTTCCCAAAGAATGCTGTGCTATCCCAGAGGGGATGCCAGGGCAAAGAGGCTTTCGCTCTATGCGGGATTCTCCCATCCTGCTACGAATACTAGGCTAAGGCAAGCAACAAAAGCAGCCACAGAACGGACTGATTTCCCAGCGACTGCAAAGTTTCACAGATGTTTACAGCTTGGCACGAACCGCACTTCACTGCTTCTTCCTCAGATAGGCTTTGGGTGTTCACTCCGTCGCGGCAGGGATGAAGAGTCGCAGGAGAGCTGGTCTCTTGGGACTTGCTATCCCGGGCTCCATGTTCGCGTCCTGGGTTCACCCTGCCAGGCCCAATTAAGCAGACACATCCACAACGCTGCAGTAGCGTGCGTAGCCTAGGATGGCACTCTATGCACACTACCATCTCCCAGTGTAGGCATCGCTTGGACTTTTACTCTGGCGCTCAGGCGTACTCGCAGACTAGGCCAAGGCTTTCCCCACAGGAAAGGATAGGTGACAGGATCCCTGCACATGGCCCGTGCACTGAATAGGGTGCTTTGGGGGAGTGTCCCTACTCCTTCCCCTTAAACCCCGTGCCTCCTCCCAGCTTCCACATCCTGGAGGAAGAAGGCATCTGACTCCCATTATTTCAGGGAGCTGTTTCTGTGAGTTCAGCGTAGGCGCCTGGTGGCTAGAGCATGTCTACCCCAGGGACAGGTCGCCCAGGAACTGCTGTCTCCTTGCGCCCAGAGGCCCAGGACAGGCATGCTTTCTACCCATCCTCGTTCATAAGAGAGGAGCACGTGCCCTTAGCAGCCAGGGTCCGTCTCCTTAGCAGCCAGGCTTCCGTCTCTCTGCTCTGGGAGCCGGTGAAACTTGTATTGCCAACGGCCGCTGTGCCTTCCAGGCAGGCTCTCCTGCTTCTCAACCCTTTCCAGACCAGGAGGCCAACGGCTCCTGCTCTTCTCCCTGGGCAGCGTGCTGCACCTTCCACAGACATGCTCCTGGGGAGTGCAGTGAAAGACGCGTCTCTTTCCTTAAGGCTCTTTCCACAGGCACAAGCGCAATTCTCTCTCAGGCAGAGCGGATGCCCAGGCAAAGAGGATATCGCTACATTCGGGTTTGTTACACCGTGCTGTGGAGACCAGCACAGCGAAACAGGAGTGTCCCACAGACCCGACTCTGATTTCCCAAAGAATGCTGTGCTTTCCCAGAGGGGATGCCCGAGCAAAGAAGCTTTAGCTCTATGCGGGTTTCTCCCATCCTACTACGAATACTAGGCTAAGGCAAGCTGCCACAGCAGCCCACAGAACCGACTCTGATTTCCCAGCGACTCCTATGCTTTCGCAGAGGTTTACAGCTTGGCACGAACCGCACGTCACTGCTGCTTCTTCTGCAAGGCTTTGGTCATTCTGTCTGTCGTGGCAGGGAAGAAGAGCTGTGGGAGAGCTGGTGCCTCTTGGGCCTTGCTTTCCCGGGCTCCATGTTCGGGTCCTGGGTTCACCCTGCCAGGCTGAACGAAGCAGGCACAGCCACAATTCTGCAGTAGCGTGCGTAGCCTAGGATGGCCCGCAATGCACACTACCATCTCCCAGTGTAGGCATCGCTTGGACTTTTACTCCGGCGCTCAGGCGGACTCGCGGACTAGGCCAGTGCTTTCCCCACAGGAAAGGAGAGGTGACAGGATCCCTGCACACGGCCCGTACACTGTATAGGGAGCTATGAGGGACTGTCCCCACTCCTTCCCCTTAAACCCCGTCCTTCCTCCATGCTTCCACATCCTGGAGGAAGACGGCATCTTACTCCCCGTTATTTCAGGAGCTGTTTCTGCGAGTTCAGGGTAGGCGCCTGGTGGCGAGCACATATCTGAACAACGGACAGGTGGCCAAAGAACTGCTATCTTTTTGGACCCAGAGGCTCAGGACAGGCATGCTTTCTGCCAAGACACCTTCCTAAGAGAGGAGCACGCGCCCTGCCCACGTCATGCCCTCCTGTCTCCTTAGCAGCCAGGCTTCCATCTCACTGAACTTGGGAGCCGGTGACACTAGTATTGCCACCTGTCGCTGTTCCTGTCTGGGCGGGCTCTCCTGCTTCGCAACCGTTTCCAGACCAGAAGGCCAACAGCTCCTGCTCTTCTCCATGTTCCTCAGACATACTCCTGGGGAGCGCAGTGAGAGACGTGTCCCTTTCCTTAAGGCTCTTTCCACAGGCGCAAAGGCGCTTCTCTCTCTGGCAGAGGGGATGCCCTGGCTAAGAGGATATCGCTACATTCGGGTTTGTTACACCGTGCTGTGGAGACCAGCACAGCGAAACAGGAGTGTCCCACAGACCCGACTCTGATTTCCCAAAGAATGCTGTGCTTTCCCAGAGGGGATGCCCGAGCAAAGAAGCTTTAGCTCTATGCGGGTTTCTCCCATCCTGCTACGAATACTAGGCTAAGGCAAGCTGCCACAGCAGCCCACAGAACCGACTCTGATTTCCCAGTGACTCCTATGTTTTCGCAGAGGTTTACAGCTTGGCACAAACCGCACGTCACTGCTGCTTATTCTGCAAGGCTTTGGTCATTCTGTCTGTCGTGGCAGGGAAGAAGAGCTGTGGGAGAGCTGGTGCCTCTTGGGCCTTGCTTTCCCGGGCTCCATGTTCGGGTCCTGGGTTCATCCTGCCAGGCTGAACGAAGCAGGCACAGCCACAATTCTGCAGTAGCGTGCGTCGCCTAGGATGGTCCTCAATGCACACTACCATTTCCCAGTGTAGGCATTGCTTGGCCTTTTACTCTGGCACTCAGGCGAACTCGGCGACTAGGCCACTGCTTTCCCCACAGGAAAGGAGATGTGACAGGATCCCTGCACACCGGCCGTACACCGAATAGGGAGCTTGGGGGACTGTCCCCACTCCTTCCCTTTAAACACCGTGCCTCCTCCTAGCTTCCACATCCTGGAGGAAGTCGGCATTGACTCCCCGTTATTTCAGGGAGCTGTTTCGGCGAGTTCAGCGTAGGCGCCTGTTAGCTACAGCATGCCTGCCCCAGGGCCAGGTGGCCAAGGAGCTTCTGTCTCGTTGCCCAACAGGCTCAGGACAGGCATGCTTTCTACCCAGACTCCTTCCTCAGAGTGGAGCACGCGCCTCTGCCCTAGTCGACCCTCATGTCTCCTTAGCAGCCAGGCTTCCATCTCTCCGCACAGGGAGCGGGTGACACTTGTCTTGCCACCGGCCTGCTGTTCGTGCCACGGCAGGCTATCCTGCTTCCCGAGAGTTTCCCGACCCCTAGGACAACGGCTCTTTCTCTTTTCCGGGGGCGGCGTGCTGCGCCTTCCCCACACTTGGCTTCTATCTCAGGCAGAGGGGATGTTAGGGCAAAGGGTATTTCGCTCCATGCGGGTATCTTCCACCGAGATGTGGAGACTAGCTCAGGCAAGCAGCAGCAGCATCCCCAAACCCAACTCTGATTTCCCATGGAATGCTGTGCTGTCCCAGGTGAGATACCCAGGCAATGAGGCTTTCGCTGTATGCGGGTTTCTCCACCCGCGAGACTTGGCTCAGGCAAGCAGCAGCAGCCCGCAGAACATTTCTCAGCGAATGATGTGCTTTCGCAGAGACTTTGGCTTTTAGCGAACAGCACTTCACTGCTGCAACCTCAGCAAGGCTTCAGTCGCGTCAGGGAAGAAGAGCTGCGGGAGAGCTTGTGCCTCTTTGGCCTTGCTTTCCCGGGCTCCATGTTCGCGTCCTGGGTTCACCCTCACGGGCCGAACTAAGCAGACACAGATACAACCCTATAGTGGCGTGCGTAGCCTAGGATGGCATTCTATGCACACTACCATCTCCCAGTGTAGGCTTCGCTTGGCCTTTTACTCCGGCGCACAGGTGGACTCGCAGACTAGGCCAGTGCTTTCCCCACAGGAAAGGAGAGGTGACAGCATCCCTGCACACCGCCCATACACTGAATAGGAACTATGAGGGACTGTCCCCACTCCTCCCCTTAAACCCCGTCCCTCCTCCAAGCTTCCACATCCTGCAGGAAGAAGGCATCTGACTCCCCGTTATTTCAGGAGCTGTTTCTGCGAGTTCAGGGTAGGCGCCTGGTGGCGAGCACATATCTGAACAACGGACAGGTGGCCAAGGAACTGCTATCTCTTTGGACCCAGAGGCTCAGGACAGGCATGCTTTCTGCCAAGACTCCTTCCTAAGAGAGGAGCACGCGCCCTGCCCACCTCATGCCCTCCTGTCTCCTTAGCAGCCAGGCTTCCGTCTCTCTGAACTGGGAGCCGGTGACACTAGTATTGCCACCTGTCGCTGTTCCTGTCAGGGCGGGCTCTCCTGCTTCGCAACCGTTTCCAGACCAGAAGGCCAACGGCTCCTGCTCTTCTCCATGTTCCACAGACATACTCCTGGGGTGTGCAGTGAAAGACGTGTCCCTTTCCTTAAGGCTCTTTCCACAGGCGCAACCGCGCTTCTCTCTCTGGCAGAGGGGATGCCCTGGCTAAGAGGATTTCGCTCCATATGGGTTTGTTACACCGTGCGGTGGGGACCAGCTCAGCCAAACAGGAGCTACCCACAGACCCGACTCTGATTTCCCAAAGAATGCTGTGCTTTCCCAGAGGGGATGCCCGAGCAAAGAAGCTTTCGCTCTATGCGGTTTTCTCCCATCCTGCGAGGAATACAAGGTAAGGCAAGCAGCCACAGCAGCCCACAGAACCGATTCTGATTTCCCAGAGACTGTTGTGCTTTCGCATAGGTTTTCAGCTTGGCACAAACCGCACTTCACTGCTGCTTCCTCAGCAAGGCTTTGGTCATTCTCTCTGTCGCGTCAGGGAAAAAGAGCTGTGGGAGAGCTGGTGCCTCTTGGGCCTTGCTTTCCCGGGCTCCATGTTCGGGTCCTGGGTTCACCCTGCCAGACAGAACTAAGCAGACACAGCCACAATTCTAAGTTGCGTGCGTAGCCTAGGATGGCACTCTATGCACACTACCATCTCCCAGTGTAGGCATCGCTTGGCGTTTTACTCTGGCGCCAAGGCTGATTCTAAGACTTGGCCAGTGCTTTCCCCACAGGAAAGGAGAGGTGACAGGATCCTGCACATCGGCCGTACACTGAATAGGGAGCTTTGGGGGACTGTCCCCACTCCTTCCCCTTAAAACCCGCGCCACCTCCAACTTCCACATCCTGGAGGAAGTCGGCATCTGACTCCCCGTTATTTCGGGGAGCTGTTTCTGCGAGTTTAGGTTAGGCGCCTGGTGGCTAGAGCATGTATGCCCCAGGGACATGTGGCCAAGGAGCTGCTGTCTCCTTGGCCAACAGGCGGAGGAAAGGCATGCTTTCAACCCAGACTCCTTTCTTAGAGTGGAGTATTCCACTGCCATACTCATCCACTCCTGTCTACTTAGCAGCCAGGCTTCCGTCCTGTGCACTGGGAGCGGGTGACACTTGTATTACCACCAGCCGCTGTGCCTCTAAGGGACGGCTCTCCTGCTTCGCAACCGTTTCCAGACCAGAAGGCCATCGGCTCCTGCTCTTCTCCCCGGGCATCGTGCTGCACTTTCCACAGATATGCTCCTGGGGAGTGTAGTGTAAAACGTGTCCCTTTCCTCAAGGCTCTTTCCACAGGCGCAAGCGCGCTTCTCTCTCAGGCAGAGGGGATGCCCAGGCATAGAGGATTTCGCTCAATGCGGGTTTATTACACAGCTCAGGCAACAGGAGAATCCCTCCGACCCGACTCTGATTTCCCAAAGAATGCTGTGCTATCCCAGAGGGGATGCCAGGGCAAAGAGGCTTTCGCTCTATGCGGGATTCTCCCATCCTGCTACGAATACTAGGCTAAGGCAAGCAACAAAAGCAGCCACAGAACGGACTGATTTCCCAGCGACTGCAAAGTTTCACAGATGTTTACAGCTTGGCACGAACCGCACTTCACTGCTTCTTCCTCAGATAGGCTTTGGGTGTTCACTCCGTCGCGGCAGGGATGAAGAGTCGCAGGAGAGCTGGTCTCTTGCGACTTGCTATCCCGGGCTCCATGTTCGCGTCCTGGGTTCACCCTGCCAGGCCCAATTAAGCAGACACATCCACAACGCTGCAGTAGCGTGCGTAGCCTAGGATGGCACTCTATGCACACTACCATCTCCCAGTGTAGGCATCGCTTGGACTTTTACTCTGGCGCTCAGGCGTACTCGCAGACTAGGCCAAGGCTTTCCCCACAGGAAAGGATAGGTGACAGGATCCCTGCACATGGCCCGTGCACTGAATAGGGTGCTTTGGGGGAGTGTCCCTACTCCTTCCCCTTAAACCCCGTGCCTCCTCCCAGCTTCCACATCCTGGAGGAAGAAGGCATCTGACTAACATTATTTCAGGGAGCTGTTTCTGTGAGTTCAGCGTAGGCGCCTGGTGGCTAGAGCATGTCTACCCCAGGGACAGGTCGCCCAGGAACTGCTGTCTCCTTGCGCCCAGAGGCCCAGGACAGGCATGCTTTCTACCCATCCTCGTTCATAAGAGAGGAGCACGTGCCCTTAGCAGCCAGGGTCCGTCTCCTTAGCAGCCAGGCTTCCGTCTCTCTGCTCTGGGAGCCGGTGAAACTTGTATTGCCAACGGCCGCTGTGCCTTCCACGCAGGCTCTCCTGCTTCTCAACCCTTTCCAGACCAGGAGGCCAACGGCTTCTGCTCTTCTCCCTGGGCAGCGTGCTACACCTTCCACAGACATGCTCCTGGGGAGTGCAGTGAAAGACGCGTCTCTTTCCTTAAGGCTCTTTCCACAGGCACAAGCGCAATTCTCTCTCAGGCAGAGCGGATGCCCAGGCAAAGAGGATATCGCTACATTCGGGTTTGTTACACCGTGCTGTGGAGACCAGCACAGCGAAACAGGAGTGTCCCACAGACCCGACTCTGATTTCCCAAAGAATGCTGTGCTTTCCCAGAGGGGATGCCCGAGCAAAGAAGCTTTAGCTCTATGCGGGTTTCTCCCATCCTGCTACGAATACTAGGCTAAGGCAAGCTGCCACAGCAGCCCACAGAACCGACTCTGATTTCCCAGTGACTCCTATGCTTTCGCAGAGGTTTACAGCTTGGCACGAACCGCACGTCACTGCTGCTTCTTCTGCAAGGCTTTGGTCATTCTGTCTGTCGTGGCAGGGAAGAAGAGCTGTGGGAGAGCTGGTGCCTCTTGGGCCTTGCTTTCCCGGGCTCCATGTTCGGGTCCTGGGTTCATCCTGCCAGGCTGAACGAAGCAGGCACAGCCACAATTCTGCAGTAGCGTGCGTCGCCTAGGATGGTCCTCAATGCACACTACCATTTCCCAGTGTAGGCATTGCTTGGCCTTTTACTCTGGCACTCAGGCGAACTCGGCGACTAGGCCACTGCTTTCCCCACAGGAAAGGAGATGTGACAGGATCCCTGCACACCGGCCGTACACCGAATAGGGATCTTGGGGGACTGTCCCCACTCCTTCCCTTTAAACACCGTGCCTCCTCCTAGCTTCCACATCCTGGAGGAAGTCGGCATTGACTCCCCGTTATTTCAGGGAGCTGTGTCGGCGAGTTCAGCGTAGGCGCCTGTTAGCTACAGCATGCCTGCCCCAGGGCCAGGTGGCCAAGCAGCTTCTGTCTCGTTGCCCAACAGGCTCAGGACAGGCATGCTTTCTACCCAGACTCCTTCCTCAGAGTGGAGCACGCGCCTCTGCCCTAGTCGACCCTCATGTCTCCTTAGCAACCAGGCTTCCATCTCTCCGCACAGGTAGCGGGTGACACTTGTCTTGCCACCGGCCTGCTGTTCGTGCCACGGCAGGCTATCCTGCTTCCCGAGAGTTTCCCGACCCCAAGGACAACGGCTCCTTCTCTTTTCCGGGGGCGGCGTGCTGCGCCTTCCCCACACTTGGCTTCTATCTCAGGCAGAGGGGATGTTAGGGCAAAGGGTATTTCGCTCCATGCGGGTATCTTCCACCGAGATGTGGAGACTAGCTCAGGCAAGCAGCAGCAGCATCCCCAAACCCAACTCTGATTTCCCATGGAATGCTGTGCTGTCCCAGGTGAGATACCCAGGCAATGAGGCTTTCGCTGTATGCGGGTTTCTCCACCCGCGAGACTTGGCTCAGGCAAGCAGCAGCAGCCCGCAGAACATTTCTCAGCGAATGATGTGCTTTCGCAGAGACTTTGGCTTTTAGCGAACAGCACTTCACTGCTGCAACCTCAGCAAGGCTTCAGTCGCGTCAGGGAAGAAGAGCTGCGGGAGAGCTTGTGCCTCTTTGGCCTTGCTTTCCCGGGCTCCATGTTCGCGTCCTGGGTTCACCCTCACGAGCCGAACTAAGCAGACACAGATACCACCCTATAGTGGCATGCGTAGCCTAGGATGGCATTCTATGCACACTACCCTCTCCCAGTGTAGGCATCGCTTGGCCTTTTACTCCGGCGCACAGGTGGACTCGCGGACTAGGCCAGTGCTTTCCCCACAGGAAAGGAGAGGTGACAGGATCCCTGCACACCGCCCATACACTGAATAGGAACTATGAGGGACTGTCCCCACTCCTCCCCTTAAACCCCGTCCCTCCTCCAAGCTTCCACATCCTGCAGGAAGAAGGCATCTGACTCCCCGTTATTTCAGGAGCTGTTTCTGCGAGTTCAGGGTAGGCGCCTGGTGGCGAGCACATATCTGAACAACGGACAGGTGGCCAAGGAACTGCTATCTCTTTGGACCCAGAGGCTCAGGACAGGCATGCTTTCTGCCAAGACTCCTTCCTAAGAGAGGAGCACGCGCCCTGCCCACCTCATGCCCTCCTGTCTCCTTAGCAGCCAGGCTTCCGTCTCTCTGAACTGGGAGCCGGTGACACTAGTATTGCCACCTGTCGCTGTTCCTGTCAGGGCGGGCTCTCCTGCTTCGCAACCGTTTCCAGACCAGAAGGCCAACGGCTCCTGCTCTTCTCCATGTTCCACAGACATACTCCTGGGGTGTGCAGTGAAAGACGTGTCCCTTTCCTTAAGGCTCTTTCCACAGGCGCAACCGCGCTTCTCTCTCTGGCAGAGGGGATGCCCTGGCTAAGAGGATTTCGCTCCATATGGGTTTGTTACACCGTGCGGTGGGGACCAGCTCAGCCAAACAGGAGCTACCCACAGACCCGACTCTGATTTCCCAAAGAATGCTGTGCTTTCCCAGAGGGGATGCCCGAGCAAAGAAGCTTTCGCTCTATGCGGTTTTCTCCCATCCTGCGAGGAATACAAGGTAAGGCAAGCAGCCACAGCAGCCCACAGAACCGATTCTGATTTCCCAGAGACTGTTGTGCTTTCGCATAGGTTTTCAGCTTGGCACAAACCGCACTTCACTGCTGCTTCCTCAGCAAGGCTTTGGTCATTCTCTCTGTCGCGTCAGGGAAAAAGAGCTGTGGGAGAGCTGGTGCCTCTTGGGCCTTGCTTTCCCGGGCTCCATGTTCGGGTCCTGGGTTCACCCTGCCAGACAGAACTAAGCAGACACAGCCACAATTCTAAGTTGCGTGCGTAGCCTAGGATGGCACTCTATGCACACTACCATCTCCCAGTGTAGGCATCGCTTGGCGTTTTACTCTGGCGCCAAGGCTGATTCTAAGACTTGGCCAGTGCTTTCCCCACAGGAAAGGAGAGGTGACAGGATCCTGCACATCGGCCGTACACTGAATAGGGAGCTTTGGGGGACTGTCCCCACTCCTTCCCCTTAAAACCCGCGCCACCTCCAACTTCCACATCCTGGAGGAAGTCGGCATCTGACTCCCCGTTATTTCCGGGAGCTGTTTCTGCGAGTTTAGGTTAGGCGCCTGGTGGCTAGAGCATGTATGCCCCAGGGACATGTGGCCAAGGAGCTGCTGTCTCCTTGGCCAACAGGCGGAGGAAAGGCATGCTTTCAACCCAGACTCCTTTCTTAGAGTGGAGTATTCCACTGCCATACTCATCCACTCCTGTCTACTTAGCAGCCAGGCTTCCGTCCTGTGCACTGGGAGCGGGTGACACTTGTATTACCACCAGCCGCTGTGCCTCTAAGGGACGGCTCTCCTGCTTTGCAACCGTTTCCAGACCAGAAGGCCATCGGCTCCTGCTCTTCTCCCCGGGCATCGTGCTGCACTTTCCACAGATATGCTCCTGGGGAGTGTAGTGTAAAACGTGTCCCTTTCCTTAAGGCTCTTTCCACAGGCGCAAGCGCGCTTCTCTCTCAGGCAGAGGGGATGCCCAGGCATAGAGGATTTCGCTCAATGCGGGTTTACTACACAGCTCAGGCAACAGGAGAATCCCTCCGACCCGACTCTGATTTCCCAAAGAATGCTGTGCTATCCCAGAGGGGATGCCAGGGCAAAGAGGCTTTCGCTCTATGCGGGATTCTCCCATCCTGCTACGAATACTAGGCTAAGGCAAGCAACAAAAGCAGCCACAGAACGGACTGATTTCCCAGCGACTGCAAAGTTTCACAGATGTTTACAGCTTGGCACGAACCGCACTTCACTGCTTCTTCCTCAGATAGGCTTTGGGTGTTCACTCCGTCGCGGCAGGGATGAAGAGTCGCAGGAGAGCTGGTCTCTTGCGACTTGCTATCCCGGGCTCCATGTTCGCGTCCTGGGTTCACCCTGCCAGGCCCAATTAAGCAGACACATCCACAACGCTGCAGTAGCGTGCGTAGCCTAGGATGGCACTCTATGCACACTACCATCTCCCAGTGTAGGCATCGCTTGGACTTTTACTCTGGCGCTCAGGCGTACTCGCAGACTAGGCCAAGGCTTTCCCCACAGGAAAGGATAGGTGACAGGATCCCTGCACATGGCCCGTGCACTGAATAGGGTGCTTTGGGGGAGTGTCCCTACTCCTTCCCCTTAAACCCCGTGCCTCCTCCCAGCTTCCACATCCTGGAGGAAGAAGGCATCTGACTAACATTATTTCAGGGAGCTGTTTCTGTGAGTTCAGCGTAGGCGCCTGGTGGCTAGAGCATGTCTACCCCAGGGACAGGTCGCCCAGGAACTGCTGTCTCCTTGCGCCCAGAGGCCCAGGACAGGCATGCTTTCTACCCATACTCGTTCATAAGAGAGGAGCACGTGCCCTTAGCAGCCAGGGTCCGTCTCCTTAGCAGCCAGGCTTCCGTCTCTCTGCTCTGGGAGCCGGTGAAACTTGTATTGCCAACGGCCGCTGTGCCTTCCAGGCAGGCTCTCCTGCTTCTCAACCCTTTCCAGACCAGGAGGCCAACGGCTTCTGCTCTTCTCCCTGGGCAGCGTGCTACACCTTCCACAGACATGCTCCTGGGGAGTGCAGTGAAAGACGCGTCTCTTTCCTTAAGGCTCTTTCCACAGGCACAAGCGCAATTCTCTCTCAGGCAGAGCGGATGCCCAGGCAAAGAGGATATCGCTACATTCGGGTTTGTTACACCGTGCTGTGGAGACCAGCACAGCGAAACAGGAGTGTCCCACAGACCCGACTCTGATTTCCCAAAGAATGCTGTGCTTTCCCAGAGGGGATGCCCGAGCAAAGAAGCTTTAGCTCTATGCGGGTTTCTCCCATCCTGCTACGAATACTAGGCTAAGGCAAGCTGCCACAGCAGCCCACAGAACCGACTCTGATTTCCCAGTGACTCCTATGCTTTCGCAGAGGTTTACAGCTTGGCACGAACCGCACGTCACTGCTGCTTCTTCTGCAAGGCTTTGGTCATTCTGTCTCTCGTGGCAGGGAAGAAGAGCTGTGGGAGAGCTGGTGCCTCTTGGGCCTTGCTTTCCCGGGCTCCATGTTCGGGTCCTGGGTTCATCCTGCCAGGCTGAACGAAGCAGGCACAGCCACAATTCTGCAGTAGCGTGCGTCGCCTAGGATGGTCCTCAATGCACACTACCATTTCCCAGTGTAGGCATTGCTTGGCCTTTTACTCTGGCACTCAGGCGAACTCGGCGACTAGGCCACTGCTTTCC
This sequence comes from Mustela lutreola, assembly GCF_030435805.1. Lineage (NCBI taxonomy): Eukaryota > Metazoa > Chordata > Mammalia > Carnivora > Mustelidae > Mustela > Mustela lutreola. Next base: position 63,785,297 of record NC_081305.1, on the reverse strand, counting down.
CCACAGGAAAGGAGATGTGACAGGATCCCTGCACACCGGCCGTACACCGAATAGGGAGCTTGGGGGACTGTCCCCACTCCTTCCCTTTAAACACCGTGCCTCCTCCTAGCTTCCACATCCTGGAGGAAGTCGGCATTGACTCCCCGTTATTTCAGGGAGCTGTGTCGGCGAGTTCAGCGTAGGCGCCTGTTAGCTACAGCATGCCTGACCCAGGGCCAGGTGGCCAAGGAGCTTCTGTCTCGTTGCCCAACAGGCTCAGGACAGGCTTGCTTTCTACCCAGACTCCTTCCTCAGAGTGGAGCACGCGCCTCTGCCCTAGTCGACCCTCATGTCTCCTTAGCAGCCAGGCTTCCATCTCTCCGCACAGGGAGCGGGTGACACTTGTCTTGCCACCGGCCTGCTGTTCGTGCCACGGCAGGCTATCCTGCTTCCCGAGAGTTTCCCGACCCCAAGGACAACGGCTCCTTCTCTTTTCCGGGGGCGGCGTGCTGCGCCTTCCCCACACTTGGCTTCTATCTCAGGCAGAGGGGATGTTAGGGCAAAGGGTATTTCGCTCCATGCGGGTATCTTCCACCGAGATGTGGAGACTAGCTCAGGCAAGCAGCAGCAGCATCCCCAAACCCAACTCTGATTTCCCATGGAATGCTGTGCTGTCCCAGGTGAGATACCCAGGCAATGAGGCTTTCGCTGTATGCGGGTTTCTCCACCCGCGAGACTTGGCTCAGGCAAGCAGCAGCAGCCCGCAGAACATTTCTCAGCGAATGATGTGCTTTCGCAGAGACTTTGGCTTTTAGCGAACAGCACTTCACTGCTGCAACCTCAGCAAGGCTTCAGTCGCGTCAGGGAAGAAGAGCTGCGGGAGAGCTTGTGCCTCTTTGGCCTTGCTTTCCCGGGCTCCATGTTCGCGTCCTGGGTTCACCCTCACGGGCCGAACTAAGCAGACACAGATACAACCCTATAGTGGCGTGCGTAGCCTAGGATGGCATTCTATGCACACTACCATCTCCCAGTGTAGGCATCGCTTGGCCTTTTACTCCGGCGCACAGGTGGACTCGCGGACTAGGCCAGTGCTTTCCCCACAGGAAAGGAGAGGTGACAGGATCCCTGCACACCGCCCATACACTGAATAGGAACTATGAGGGACTGTCCCCACTCCTCCCCTTAAACCCCGTCCCTCCTCCAAGCTTCCACATCCTGCAGGAAGAAGGCATCTGACTCCCCGTTATTTCAGGAGCTGTTTCTGCGAGTTCAGGGTAGGCGCCTGGTGGCGAGCACATATCTGAACAACGGACAGGTGGCCAAGGACCTGCTATCTCTTTGGACCCAGAGGCTCAGGACAGGCATGCTTTCTGCCAAGACTCCTTCCTAAGAGAGGAGCACGCGCCCTGCCCACCTCATGCCCTCCTGTCTCCTTAGCAGCCAGGCTTCCGTCTCTCTGAACTGGGAGCCGGTGACACTAGTATTGCCACCTGTCGCTGTTCCTGTCAGGGCGGGCTCTCCTGCTTCGCAACCGTTTCCAGACCAGAAGGCCAACGGCTCCTGCTCTTCTCAATGTTCCAGAGACATAGTCCTGTGGTGTGCAGTGAAAGACGTGTCCCTTTCCTTAAGGCTCTTTCCACAGGCGCAACCGCGCTTCTCTCTCTGGCAGAGGGGATGCCCTGGCTAAGAGGATTTCGCTCCATATGGGTTTGTTACACCGTGCGGTGGGGACCAGCTCAGCCAAACAGGAGCTACCCACAGACCCGACTCTGATTTCCCAAAGAATGCTGTGCTTTCCCAGAGGGGATGCCCGAGCAAAGAAGCTTTCGCTCTATGCGGTTTTCTCCCATCCTGCGAGGAATACAAGGTAAGGCAAGCAGCCACAGCAGCCCACAGAACCGATTCTGATTTCCCAGAGACTGTTGTGCTTTCGCATAGGTTTTCAGCTTGGCACAAACCGCACTTCACTGCTGCTTCCTCAGCAAGGCGTTGGTCATTCTCTCTGTCGCGTCAGGGAAAAAGAGCTGTGGGAGAGCTGGTGCCTCTTGGGCCTTGCTTTCCCGGGCTCCATGTTCGGGTCCTGGGTTCACCCTGCCAGACAGAACTAAGCAGACACAGCCACAATTCTAAGTTGCGTGCGTAGCCTAGGATGGCACTCTATGCACACTACCATCTCCCAGTGTAGGCATCGCTTGGCGTTTTACTCTGGCGCCAAGGCTGATTCTAAGACTTGGCCAGTGCTTTCCCCACAGGAAAGGAGAGGTGACAGGATCCTGCACATCGGCCGTACACTGAATAGGGAGCTTTGGGGGACTGTCCCCACTCCTTCCCCTTAAAACCCGCGCCACCTCCAACTTCCACATCCTGGAGGAAGTCGGCATCTGACTCCCCGTTATTTCGGGGAGCTGTTTCTGCGAGTTTAGGTTAGGCGCCTGGTGGCTAGAGCATGTATGCCCCAGGGACATGTGGCCAAGGAGCTGCTGTCTCCTTGGCCAACAGGCGGAGGAAAGGCATGCTTTCAACCCAGACTCCTTTCTTAGAGTGGAGTATTCCACTGCCATACTCATCCACTCCTGTCTACTTAGCAGCCAGGCTTCCGTCCTGTGCAGTGGGAGCGGGTGACACTTGTATTACCACCAGCCGCTGTGCCTCTAAGGGACGGCTCTCCTGCTTTGCAACCGTTTCCAGACCAGAAGGCCATCGGCTCCTGCTCTTCTCCCCGGGCATCGTGCTGCACTTTCCACAGATATGCTCCTGGGGAGTGTAGTGTAAAACGTGTCCCTTTCCTCAAAGCTCTTTCCACAGGCGCAAGCGCGCTTCTCTCTCAGGCAGAGGGGAGCCCAGGCATAGAGGATTTCGCTCAATGCGGGTTTATTACACAGCTCAGGCAACAGGAGAATCCCTCCGACCCGACTCTGATTTCCCAAAGAATGCTGTGCTATCCCAGAGGGGATGCCAGGGCAAAGAGGCTTTCGCTCTATGCGGGATTCTCCCATCCTGCTACGAATACTAGGCTAAGGCAAGCAACAAAAGCAGCCACAGAACGGACTGATTTCCCAGCGACTGCAAAGTTTCACAGATGTTTACAGCTTGGCACGAACCGCACTTCACTGCTACTTCCTCAGATAGGCTTTGGGTGTTCACTCCGTCGCGGCAGGGATGAAGAGCCGCAGGAGAGCTGGTCTCTTGCGACTTGCTATCCCGGGCTCCATGTTCGCGTCCTGGGTTCACCCTGCCAGGCCCAATTAAGCAGACACATCCACAACGCTGCAGTAGCGTGCGTAGCCTAGGATGGCACTCTATGCACACTACCATCTCCCAGTGTAGGCATCGCTTGGACTTTTACTCTGGCGCTCAGGCGTACTCGCAGACTAGGCCAAGGCTTTCCCCACAGGAAAGGATAGGTGACAGGATCCCTGCACATGGCCCGTGCACTGAATAGGGTGCTTTGGGGGAGTGTCCCTACTCCTTCCCCTTAAACCCCGTGCCTCCTCCCAGCTTCCACATCCTGGAGGAAGAAGGCATCTGACTCCCATTATTTCAGGGAGCTCTTTCTGTGAGTTCAGCGTAGGCGCCTGGTGGCTAGAGCATGTCTACCCCAGGGACAGGTCGCCCAGGAACTGCTGTCTCCTTGCGCCCAGAGGCCCAGGACAGGCATGCTTTCTACCCATCCTCGTTCATAAGAGAGGAGCACGTGCCCTTAGCAGCCAGGGTCCGTCTCCTTAGCAGCCAGGCTTCCGTCTCTCTGCTCTGGGAGCCGGTGAAACTTGTATTGCCAACGGCCGCTGTGCCTTCCAGGCAGGCTCTCCTGCTTCTCAACCCTTTCCAGACCAGGAGGCCAACGGCTTCTGCTCTTCTCCCTGGGCAGCGTGCTACACCTTCCACAGACATGCTCCTGGGGAGTGCAGTGAAAGACGCGTCTCTTTCCTTAAGGCTCTTTCCACAGGCACAAGCGCAATTCTCTCTCAGGCAGAGCGGATGCCCAGGCAAAGAGGATATCGCTACATTCGGGTTTGTTACACCGTGCTGTGGAGACCAGCACAGCGAAACAGGAGTGTCCCACAGACCCGACTCTGATTTCCCAAAGAATGCTGTGCTTTCCCAGAGGGGATGCCCGAGCAAAGAAGCTTTAGCTCTATGCGGGTTTCTCCCATCCTGCTACGAATACTAGGCTAAGGCAAGCTGCCACAGCAGCCCACAGAACCGACTCTGATTTCCCAGTGACTCCTATGTTTTCGCAGAGGTTTACAGCTTGGCACAAACCGCACGTCACTGCTGCTTATTCTGCAAGGCTTTGGTCATTCTGTCTGTCGTGGCAGGGAAGAAGAGCTGTGGGAGAGCTGGTGCCTCTTGGGCCTTGCTTTCCCGGGCTCCATGTTCGGGTCCTGGGTTCATCCTGCCAGGCTGAACGAAGCAGGCACAGCCACAATTCTGCAGTAGCGTGCGTCGCCTAGGATGGTCCTCAATGCACACTACCATTTCCCAGTGTAGGCATTGCTTGGCCTTTTACTCTGGCACTCAGGCGAACTCGGCGACTAGGCCACTGCTTTCCCCACAGGAAAGGAGATGTGACAGGATCCCTGCACACCGGCCGTACACCGAATAGGGAGCTTGGGGGACTGTCCCCACTCCTTCCCTTTAAACACCGTGCCTCCTCCTAGCTTCCACATCCTGGAGGAAGTCGGCATTGACTCCCCGTTATTTCAGGGAGCTGTTTCGGCGAGTTCAGCGTAGGCGCCTGTTAGCTACAGCATGCCTGCCCCAGGGCCAGGTGGCCAAGGAGCTTCTGTCTCGTTGGCCAACAGGCTCAGGACAGGCATGCTTTCTACCCAGACTCCTTCCTCAGAGTGGAGCACGCGCCTCTGCCCTAGTCGACCCTCATGTCTCCTTAGCAGCCAGGCTTCCATCTCTCCGCACAGGGAGCGGGTGACACTTGTCTTGCCACCGGCCTGCTGTTCGTGCCACGGCAGGCTATCCTGCTTCCCGAGAGTTTCCCGACCCCTAGGACAACGGCTCTTTCTCTTTTCCGGGGGCGGCGTGCTGCGCCTTCCCCACACTTGGCTTCTATCTCAGGCAGAGGGGATGTTAGGGCAAAGGGTATTTCGCTCCATGCGGGTATCTTCCACCGAGATGTGGAGACTAGCTCAGGCAAGCAGCAGCAGCATCCCCAAACCCAACTCTGATTTCCCATGGAATGCTGTGCTGTCCCAGGTGAGATACCCAGGCAATGAGGCTTTCGCTGTATGCGGGTTTCTCCACCCGCGAGACTTGGCTCAGGCAAGCAGCAGCAGCCCGCAGAACATTTCTCAGCGAATGATGTGCTTTCGCAGAGACTTTGGCTTTTAGCGAACAGCACTTCACTGCTGCAACCTCAGCAAGGCTTCAGTCGCGTCAGGGAAGAAGAGCTGCGGGAGAGCTTGTGCCTCTTTGGCCTTGCTTTCCCGGGCTCCATGTTCGCGTCCTGGGTTCACCCTCACGGGCCGAACTAAGCAGACACAGATACAACCCTATAGTGGCGTGCGTAGCCTAGGATGGCATTCTATGCACACTACCATCTCCCAGTGTAGGCTTCGCTTGGCCTTTTACTCCGGCGCACAGGTGGACTCGCAGACTAGGCCAGTGCTTTCCCCACAGGAAAGGAGAGGTGACAGCATCCCTGCACACCGCCCATACACTGAATAGGAACTATGAGGGACTGTCCCCACTCCTCCCCTTAAACCCCGTCCCTCCTCCAAGCTTCCACATCCTGCAGGAAGAAGGCATCTGACTCCCCGTTATTTCAGGAGCTGTTTCTGCGAGTTCAGGGTAGGCGCCTGGTGGCGAGCACATATCTGAACAACGGACAGGTGGCCAAGGAACTGCTATCTCTTTGGACCCAGAGGCTCAGGACAGGCATGCTTTCTGCCAAGACTCCTTCCTAAGAGAGGAGCACGCGCCCTGCCCACCTCATGCCCTCCTGTCTCCTTAGCAGCCAGGCTTCCGTCTCTCTGAACTGGGAGCCGGTGACACTAGTATTGCCACCTGTCGCTGTTCCTGTCAGGGCGGGCTCTCCTGCTTCGCAACCGTTTCCAGACCAGAAGGCCAACGGCTCCTGCTCTTCTCAATGTTCCAGAGACATAGTCCTGTGGTGTGCAGTGAAAGACGTGTCCCTTTCCTTAAGGCTCTTTCCACAGGCGCAACCGCGCTTCTCTCTCTGGCAGAGGGGATGCCCTGGCTAAGAGGATTTCGCTCCATATGGGTTTGTTACACCGTGCGGTGGGGACCAGCTCAGCCAAACAGGAGCTACCCACAGACCCGACTCTGATTTCCCAAAGAATGCTGTGCTTTCCCAGAGGGGATGCCCGAGCAAAGAAGCTTTCGCTCTATGCGGTTTTCTCCCATCCTGCGAGGAATACAAGGTAAGGCAAGCAGCCACAGCAGCCCACAGAACCGATTCTGATTTCCCAGAGACTGTTGTGCTTTCGCATAGGTTTTCAGCTTGGCACAAACCGCACTTCACTGCTGCTTCCTCAGCAAGGCGTTGGTCATTCTCTCTGTCGCGTCAGGGAAAAAGAGCTGTGGGAGAGCTGGTGCCTCTTGGGCCTTGCTTTCCCGGGCTCCATGTTCGGGTCCTGGGTTCACCCTGCCAGACAGAACTAAGCAGACACAGCCACAATTCTAAGTTGCGTGCGTAGCCTAGGATGGCACTCTATGCACACTACCATCTCCCAGTGTAGGCATCGCTTGGCGTTTTACTCTGGCGCCAAGGCTGATTCTAAGACTTGGCCAGTGCTTTCCCCACAGGAAAGGAGAGGTGACAGGATCCTGCACATCGGCCGTACACTGAATAGGGAGCTTTGGGGGACTGTCCCCACTCCTTCCCCTTAAAACCCGCGCCACCTCCAACTTCCACATCCTGGAGGAAGTCGGCATCTGACTCCCCGTTATTTCGGGGAGCTGTTTCTGCGAGTTTAGGTTAGGCGCCTGGTGGCTAGAGCATGTATGCCCCAGGGACATGTGGCCAAGGAGCTGCTGTCTCCTTGGCCAACAGGCGGAGGAAAGGCATGCTTTCAACCCAGACTCCTTTCTTAGAGTGGAGTATTCCACTGCCATACTCATCCACTCCTGTCTACTTAGCAGCCAGGCTTCCGTCCTGTGCAGTGGGAGCGGGTGACACTTGTATTACCACCAGCCGCTGTGCCTCTAAGGGACGGCTCTCCTGCTTTGCAACCGTTTCCAGACCAGAAGGCCATCGGCTCCTGCTCTTCTCCCCGGGCATCGTGCTGCACTTTCCACAGATATGCTCCTGGGGAGTGTAGTGTAAAACGTGTCCCTTTCCTCAAAGCTCTTTCCACAGGCGCAAGCGCGCTTCTCTCTCAGGCAGAGGGGATGCCCAGGCATAGAGGATTTCGCTCAATGCGGGTTTATTACACAGCTCAGGCAACAGGAGAATCCCTCCGACCCGACTCTGATTTCCCAAAGAATGCTGTGCTATCCCAGAGGGGATGCCAGGGCAAAGAGGCTTTCGCTCTATGCGGGATTCTCCCATCCTGCTACGAATACTAGGCTAAGGCAAGCAACAAAAGCAGCCACAGAACGGACTGATTTCCCAGCGACTGCAAAGTTTCACAGATGTTTACAGCTTGGCACGAACCGCACTTCACTGCTACTTCCTCAGATAGGCTTTGGGTGTTCACTCCGTCGCGGCAGGGATGAAGAGCCGCAGGAGAGCTGGTCTCTTGCGACTTGCTATCCCGGGCTCCATGTTCGCGTCCTGGGTTCACCCTGCCAGGCCCAATTAAGCAGACACATCCACAACGCTGCAGTAGCGTGCGTAGCCTAGGATGGCACTCTATGCACACTACCATCTCCCAGTGTAGGCATCGCTTGGACTTTTACTCTGGCGCTCAGGCGTACTCGCAGACTAGGCCAAGGCTTTCCCCACAGGAAAGGATAGGTGACAGGATCCCTGCACATGGCCCGTGCACTGAATAGGGTGCTTTGGGGGAGTGTCCCTACTCCTTCCCCTTAAACCCCGTGCCTCCTCCCAGCTTCCACATCCTGGAGGAAGAAGGCATCTGACTCCCATTATTTCAGGGAGCTCTTTCTGTGAGTTCAGCGTAGGCGCCTGGTGGCTAGAGCATGTCTACCCCAGGGACAGGTCGCCCAGGAACTGCTGTCTCCTTGCGCCCAGAGGCCCAGGACAGGCATGCTTTCTACCCATCCTCGTTCATAAGAGAGGAGCACGTGCCCTTAGCAGCCAGGGTCCGTCTCCTTAGCAGCCAGGCTTCCGTCTCTCTGCTCTGGGAGCCGGTGAAACTTGTATTGCCAACGGCCGCTGTGCCTTCCAGGCAGGCTCTCCTGCTTCTCAACCCTTTCCAGACCAGGAGGCCAACGGCTTCTGCTCTTCTCCCTGGGCAGCGTGCTACACCTTCCACAGACATGCTCCTGGGGAGTGCAGTGAAAGACGCGTCTCTTTCCTTAAGGCTCTTTCCACAGGCACAAGCGCAATTCTCTCTCAGGCAGAGCGGATGCCCAGGCAAAGAGGATATCGCTACATTCGGGTTTGTTACACCGTGCTGTGGAGACCAGCACAGCGAAACAGGAGTGTCCCACAGACCCGACTCTGATTTCCCAAAGAATGCTGTGCTTTCCCAGAGGGGATGCCCGAGCAAAGAAGCTTTAGCTCTATGCGGGTTTCTCCCATCCTGCTACGAATACTAGGCTAAGGCAAGCTGCCACAGCAGCCCACAGAACCGACTCTGATTTCCCAGTGACTCCTATGCTTTCGCAGAGGTTTACAGCTTGGCACGAACCGCACGTCACTGCTGCTTCTTCTGCAAGGCTTTGGTCATTCTGTCTCTCGTGGCAGGGAAGAAGAGCTGTGGGAGAGCTGGTGCCTCTTGGGCCTTGCTTTCCCGGGCTCCATGTTCGGGTCCTGGGTTCATCCTGCCAGGCTGAACGAAGCAGGCACAGCCACAATTCTGCAGTAGCGTGCGTCGCCTAGGATGGTCCTCAATGCACACTACCATTTCCCAGTGTAGGCATTGCTTGGCCTTTTACTCTGGCACTCAGGCGAACTCGGCGACTAGGCCACTGCTTTCCCCACAGGAAAGGAGATGTGACAGGATCCCTGCACACCGGCCGTACACCGAATAGGGAGCTTGGGGGACTGTCCCCACTCCTTCCCTTTAAACACCGTGCCTCCTCCTAGCTTCCACATCCTGGAGGAAGTCGGCATTGACTCCCCGTTATTTCAGGGAGCTGTTTCGGCGAGTTCAGCGTAGGCGCCTGTTAGCTACAGCATGCCTGCCCCAGGGCCAGGTGGCCAAGGAGCTTCTGTCTCGTTGGCCAACAGGCTCAGGACAGGCATGCTTTCTACCCAGACTCCTTCCTCAGAGTGGAGCACGCGCCTCTGCCCTAGTCGACCCTCATGTCTCCTTAGCAGCCAGGCTTCCATCTCTCCGCACAGGGAGCGGGTGACACTTGTCTTGCCACCGGCCTGCTGTTCGTGCCACGGCAGGCTATCCTGCTTCCCGAGAGTTTCCCGACCCCTAGGACAACGGCTCTTTCTCTTTTCCGGGGGCGGCGTGCTGCGCCTTCCCCACACTTGGCTTCTATCTCAGGCAGAGGGGATGTTAGGGCAAAGGGTATTTCGCTCCATGCGGGTATCTTCCACCGAGATGTGGAGACTAGCTCAGGCAAGCAGCAGCAGCATCCCCAAACCCAACTCTGATTTCCCATGGAATGCTGTGCTGTCCCAGGTGAGATACCCAGGCAATGAGGCTTTCGCTGTATGCGGGTTTCTCCACCCGCGAGACTTGGCTCAGGCAAGCAGCAGCAGCCCGCAGAACATTTCTCAGCGAATGATGTGCTTTCGCAGAGACTTTGGCTTTTAGCGAACAGCACTTCACTGCTGCAACCTCAGCAAGGCTTCAGTCGCGTCAGGGAAGAAGAGCTGCGGGAGAGCTTGTGCCTCTTTGGCCTTGCTTTCCCGGGCTCCATGTTCGCGTCCTGGGTTCACCCTCACGGGCCGAACTAAGCAGACACAGATACAACCCTATAGTGGCGTGCGTAGCCTAGGATGGCATTCTATGCACACTACCATCTCCCAGTGTAGGCTTCGCTTGGCCTTTTACTCCGGCGCACAGGTGGACTCGCAGACTAGGCCAGTGCTTTCCCCACAGGAAAGGAGAGGTGACAGCATCCCTGCACACCGCCCATACACTGAATAGGAACTATGAGGGACTGTCCCCACTCCTCCCCTTAAACCCCGTCCCTCCTCCAAGCTTCCACATCCTGCAGGAAGAAGGCATCTGACTCCCCGTTATTTCAGGAGCTGTTTCTGCGAGTTCAGGGTAGGCGCCTGGTGGCGAGCACATATCTGAACAACGGACAGGTGGCCAAGGAACTGCTATCTCTTTGGACCCAGAGGCTCAGGACAGGCATGCTTTCTGCCAAGACTCCTTCCTAAGAGAGGAGCACGCGCCCTGCCCACCTCATGCCCTCCTGTCTCCTTAGCAGCCAGGCTTCCGTCTCTCTGAACTGGGAGCCGGTGACACTAGTATTGCCACCTGTCGCTGTTCCTGTCAGGGCGGGCTCTCCTGCTTCGCAACCGTTTCCAGACCAGAAGGCCAACGGCTCCTGCTCTTCTCCATGTTCCACAGACATACTCCTGGGGAGTGCAGTGAATGACGTGTCCCTTTCCTTAAGGCTCTTTCCACAGGCGCAACCGCGCTTCTCTCTCTGGCAGAGGGGATGCCCTGGCTAAGAGGATTTCGCTGCATATGGGTTTGTTACACCGTGCGGTGGGGACCAGCTCAGTCAAACAGGAGCTCCCCACAGACCCGACTGATTTCCCAAAGAATGCTGTGCTTTCCCAGAGGGAATGCCCAAGCAAAGAAGCTTTCGCTCTATGCGGTTTTCTCCCATCCTGCGAGGAATACAAGGTAAGGCAAGCAGCCACGGCAGCCCACAGAACCGACTCTGATTTCCCAGCGACTCCTATGCTTTCGATTAGGTTTTCAGCTTGGCACAAACCGCACTTCACTGCTGCTTCCTCAGCAAGGCGTTGGTCATTCTCTCTGTCGCGTCAGGGAAAAAGAGCTGTGGGAGAGCTGGTGCCTCTTGGGCCGTGCTTTCCCGGGCTCCATGTTCGGGTCCTGGGTTCACCCTGCCAGGCTGAACGAAGCAGGCACAGCCACAATTCTGCAGTAGCGTGCGTAGCCTAGGATGGCCCTCAATGCACACTACCATCTCCCAGTGTAGGCATCGCTTGGACTTTTACTCCGGCGCTCAGGCGGACTCGCGGACTAGGCCAGTGCTTCCCCACAGGAAAGGAGAGGTGACAGGATCCCTGCACACGGCCCGTACACTGTATAGGGAGCTATGAGGGACTGTCCCCACTCCTTCCCCTTAAACCCCGTCCTTCCTCCATGCTTCCACATCCTGGAGGAAGACGGCATCTTACTCCCCGTTATTTCAGGAGCTGTTTCTGCGAGTTCAGGGTAGGCGCCAGGTGGCAAGCACATATCTGAACAACGGACAGGTGGCCAAGGAACTGCTATCTCTTTGGACCCAGAGGCTCAGGACAGGCATGCTTTCTGCCAAGACTCCTTCCTAAGAGAGGAGCACGCGCCCTGCCCACCTCATGCCCTCCTGTCTCCTTAGCAGCCAGGCTTCCGTCTCACTGAACTTGGGAGCCGGTGACACTAGTATTGCCACCTGACGCTGTTCCTGTCAGGGCGGGCTCTCCTGCTTCGCAACCGTTTCCAGACCAGAAGGCCAACAGCTCCTGCTCTTCTCCATGTTCCTCAGACATACTCCTGGGGAGCGCAGTGAGAGACGTGTCCCTTTCCTTAAGGCTCTTTCCACAGGCGCAACCGCGCTTCTCTCTCTGGCAGAGGGGATGCCCTGGCTAAGAGGATTTCGCTCCATATGGGTTTGTTACACCGTGCGGTGGGGACCAGCTCAGCCAAACAGGAGCTACCCACAGACCCGACTCTGATTTCCCAAAGAATGCTGTGCTTTCCCAGAGGGGATGCCCGAGCAAAGAAGCTTTCGCTCTATGCGGTTTTCTCCCATCCTGCGAGGAATACAAGGTAAGGCAAGCAGCCACAGCAGCCCACAGAACCGATTCTGATTTCCCAGAGACTGTTGTGCTTTCGCATAGGTTTTCAGCTTGGCACAAACCGCACTTCACTGCTGCTTCCTCAGCAAGGCGTTGGTCATTCTCTCTGTCGCGTCAGGGAAAAAGAGCTGTGGGAGAGCTGGTGCCTCTTGGGCCTTGCTTTCCCGGGCTCCATGTTCGGGTCCTGGGTTCACCCTGCCAGACAGAACTAAGCAGACACAGCCACAATTCTAAGTTGCGTGCGTAGCCTAGGATGGCACTCTATGCACACTACCATCTCCCAGTGTAGGCATCGCTTGGCGTTTTACTCTGGCGCCAAGGCTGATTCTAAGACTTGGCCAGTGCTTTCCCCACAGGAAAGGAGAGGTGACAGGATCCTGCACATCGGCCGTACACTGAATAGGGAGCTTTGGGGGACTGTCCCCACTCCTTCCCCTTAAAACCCGCGCCACCTCCAACTTCCACATCCTGGAGGAAGTCGGCATCTGACTCCCCGTTATTTCGGGGAGCTGTTTCTGCGAGTTTAGGTTAGGCGCCTGGTGGCTAGAGCATGTATGCCCCAGGGACATGTGGCCAAGGAGCTGCTGTCTCCTTGGCCAACAGGCGGAGGAAAGGCATGCTTTCAACCCAGACTCCTTTCTTAGAGTGGAGTATTCCACTGCCATACTCATCCACTCCTGTCTACTTAGCAGCCAGGCTTCCGTCCTGTGCACTGGGAGCGGGTGACACTTGTATTACCACCAGCCGCTGTGCCTCTAAGGGACGGCTCTCCTGCTTTGCAACCGTTTCCAGACCAGAAGGCCATCGGCTCCTGCTCTTCTCCCCGGGCATCGTGCTGCACTTTCCACAGATATGCTCCTGGGGAGTGTAGTGTAAAACGTGTCCCTTTCCTCAAAGCTCTTTCCACAGGCGCAAGCGCGCTTCTCTCTCAGGCAGAGGGGATGCCCAGGCATAGAGGATTTCGCTCAATGCGGGTTTATTACACAGCTCAGGCAACAGGAGAATCCCTCCGACCCGACTCTGATTTCCCAAAGAATGCTGTGCTATCCCAGAGGGGATGCCAGGGCAAAGAGGCTTTCGCTCTATGCGGGATTCTCCCATCCTGCTACGAATACTAGGCTAAGGCAAGCAACAAAAGCAGCCACAGAACGGACTGATTTCCCAGCGACTGCAAAGTTTCACAGATGTTTACAGCTTGGCACGAACCGCACTTCACTGCTACTTCCTCAGATAGGCTTTGGGTGTTCACTCCGTCGCGGCAGGGATGAAGAGCCGCAGGAGAGCTGGTCTCTTGCGACTTGCTATCCCGGGCTCCATGTTCGCGTCCTGGGTTCACCCTGCCAGGCCCAATTAAGCAGACACATCCACAACGCTGCAGTAGCGTGCGTAGCCTAGGATGGCACTCTATGCACACTACCATCTCCCAGTGTAGGCATCGCTTGGACTTTTACTCTGGCGCTCAGGCGTACTCGCAGACTAGGCCAAGGCTTTCCCCACAGGAAAGGATAGGTGACAGGATCCCTGCACATGGCCCGTGCACTGAATAGGGTGCTTTGGGGGAGTGTCCCTACTCCTTCCCCTTAAACCCCGTGCCTCCTCCCAGCTTCCACATCCTGGAGGAAGAAGGCATCTGACTCCCATTATTTCAGGGAGCTCTTTCTGTGAGTTCAGCGTAGGCGCCTGGTGGCTAGAGCATGTCTACCCCAGGGACAGGTCGCCCAGGAACTGCTGTCTCCTTGCGCCCAGAGGCCCAGGACAGGCATGCTTTCTACCCATCCTCGTTCATAAGAGAGGAGCACGTGCCCTTAGCAGCCAGGGTCCGTCTCCTTAGCAGCCAGGCTTCCGTCTCTCTGCTCTGGGAGCCGGTGAAACTTGTATTGCCAACGGCCGCTGTGCCTTCCAGGCAGGCTCTCCTGCTTCTCAACCCTTTCCAGACCAGGAGGCCAACGGCTTCTGCTCTTCTCCCTGGGCAGCGTGCTACACCTTCCACAGACATGCTCCTGGGGAGTGCAGTGAAAGACGCGTCTCTTTCCTTAAGGCTCTTTCCACAGGCACAAGCGCAATTCTCTCTCAGGCAGAGCGGATGCCCAGGCAAAGAGGATATCGCTACATTCGGGTTTGTTACACCGTGCTGTGGAGACCAGCACAGCGAAACAGGAGTGTCCCACAGACCCGACTCTGATTTCCCAAAGAATGCTGTGCTTTCCCAGAGGGGATGCCCGAGCAAAGAAGCTTTAGCTCTATGCGGGTTTCTCCCATCCTGCTACGAATACTAGGCTAAGGCAAGCTGCCACAGCAGCCCACAGAACCGACTCTGATTTCCCAGTGACTCCTATGCTTTCGCAGAGGTTTACAGCTTGGCACGAACCGCACGTCACTGCTGCTTCTTCTGCAAGGCTTTGGTCATTCTGTCTCTCGTGGCAGGGAAGAAGAGCTGTGGGAGAGCTGGTGCCTCTTGGGCCTTGCTTTCCCGGGCTCCATGTTCGGGTCCTGGGTTCATCCTGCCAGGCTGAACGAAGCAGGCACAGCCACAATTCTGCAGTAGCGTGCGTCGCCTAGGATGGTCCTCAATGCACACTACCATTTCCCAGTGTAGGCATTGCTTGGCCTTTTACTCTGGCACTCAGGCGAACTCGGCGACTAGGCCACTGCTTTCCCCACAGGAAAGGAGATGTGACAGGATCCCTGCACACCGGCCGTACACCGAATAGGGAGCTTGGGGGACTGTCCCCACTCCTTCCCTTTAAACACCGTGCCTCCTCCTAGCTTCCACATCCTGGAGGAAGTCGGCATTGACTCCCCGTTATTTCAGGGAGCTGTTTCGGCGAGTTCAGCGTAGGCGCCTGTTAGCTACAGCATGCCTGCCCCAGGGCCAGGTGGCCAAGGAGCTTCTGTCTCGTTGGCCAACAGGCTCAGGACAGGCATGCTTTCTACCCAGACTCCTTCCTCAGAGTGGAGCACGCGCCTCTGCCCTAGTCGACCCTCATGTCTCCTTAGCAGCCAGGCTTCCATCTCTCCGCACAGGGAGCGGGTGACACTTGTCTTGCCACCGGCCTGCTGTTCGTGCCACGGCAGGCTATCCTGCTTCCCGAGAGTTTCCCGACCCCTAGGACAACGGCTCTTTCTCTTTTCCGGGGGCGGCGTGCTGCGCCTTCCCCACACTTGGCTTCTATCTCAGGCAGAGGGGATGTTAGGGCAAAGGGTATTTCGCTCCATGCGGGTATCTTCCACCGAGATGTGGAGACTAGCTCAGGCAAGCAGCAGCAGCATCCCCAAACCCAACTCTGATTTCCCATGGAATGCTGTGCTGTCCCAGGTGAGATACCCAGGCAATGAGGCTTTCGCTGTATGCGGGTTTCTCCACCCGCGAGACTTGGCTCAGGCAAGCAGCAGCAGCCCGCAGAACATTTCTCAGCGAATGATGTGCTTTCGCAGAGACTTTGGCTTTTAGCGAACAGCACTTCACTGCTGCAACCTCAGCAAGGCTTCAGTCGCGTCAGGGAAGAAGAGCTGCGGGAGAGCTTGTGCCTCTTTGGCCTTGCTTTCCCGGGCTCCATGTTCGCGTCCTGGGTTCACCCTCACGGGCCGAACTAAGCAGACACAGATACAACCCTATAGTGGCGTGCGTAGCCTAGGATGGCATTCTATGCACACTACCATCTCCCAGTGTAGGCTTCGCTTGGCCTTTTACTCCGGCGCACAGGTGGACTCGCAGACTAGGCCAGTGCTTTCCCCACAGGAAAGGAGAGGTGACAGCATCCCTGCACACCGCCCATACACTGAATAGGAACTATGAGGGACTGTCCCCACTCCTCCCCTTAAACCCCGTCCCTCCTCCAAGCTTCCACATCCTGCAGGAAGAAGGCATCTGACTCCCCGTTATTTCAGGAGCTGTTTCTGCGAGTTCAGGGTAGGCGCCTGGTGGCGAGCACATATCTGAACAACGGACAGGTGGCCAAGGAACTGCTATCTCTTTGGACCCAGAGGCTCAGGACAGGCATGCTTTCTGCCAAGACTCCTTCCTAAGAGAGGAGCACGCGCCCTGCCCACCTCATGCCCTCCTGTCTCCTTAGCAGCCAGGCTTCCGTCTCTCTGAACTGGGAGCCGGTGACACTAGTATTGCCACCTGTCGCTGTTCCTGTCAGGGCGGGCTCTCCTGCTTCGCAACCGTTTCCAGACCAGAAGGCCAACGGCTCCTGCTCTTCTCCATGTTCCACAGACATACTCCTGGGGAGTGCAGTGAATGACGTGTCCCTTTCCTTAAGGCTCTTTCCACAGGCGCAACCGCGCTTCTCTCTCTGGCAGAGGGGATGCCCTGGCTAAGAGGATTTCGCTGCATATGGGTTTGTTACACCGTGCGGTGGGGACCAGCTCAGTCAAACAGGAGCTCCCCACAGACCCGACTGATTTCCCAAAGAATGCTGTGCTTTCCCAGAGGGAATGCCCAAGCAAAGAAGCTTTCGCTCTATGCGGTTTTCTCCCATCCTGCGAGGAATACAAGGTAAGGCAAGCAGCCACGGCAGCCCACAGAACCGACTCTGATTTCCCAGCGACTCCTATGCTTTCGATTAGGTTTTCAGCTTGGCACAAACCGCACTTCACTGCTGCTTCCTCAGCAAGGCGTTGGTCATTCTCTCTGTCGCGTCAGGGAAAAAGAGCTGTGGGAGAGCTGGTGCCTCTTGGGCCGTGCTTTCCCGGGCTCCATGTTCGGGTCCTGGGTTCACCCTGCCAGGCTGAACGAAGCAGGCACAGCCACAATTCTGCAGTAGCGTGCGTAGCCTAGGATGGCCCTCAATGCACACTACCATCTCCCAGTGTAGGCATCGCTTGGACTTTTACTCCGGCGCTCAGGCGGACTCGCGGACTAGGCCAGTGCTTCCCCACAGGAAAGGAGAGGTGACAGGATCCCTGCACACGGCCCGTACACTGTATAGGGAGCTATGAGGGACTGTCCCCACTCCTTCCCCTTAAACCCCGTCCTTCCTCCATGCTTCCACATCCTGGAGGAAGACGGCATCTTACTCCCCGTTATTTCAGGAGCTGTTTCTGCGAGTTCAGGGTAGGCGCCAGGTGGCAAGCACATATCTGAACAACGGACAGGTGGCCAAGGAACTGCTATCTCTTTGGACCCAGAGGCTCAGGACAGGCATGCTTTCTGCCAAGACTCCTTCCTAAGAGAGGAGCACGCGCCCTGCCCACCTCATGCCCTCCTGTCTCCTTAGCAGCCAGGCTTCCGTCTCACTGAACTTGGGAGCCGGTGACACTAGTATTGCCACCTGACGCTGTTCCTGTCAGGGCGGGCTCTCCTGCTTCGCAACCGTTTCCAGACCAGAAGGCCAACAGCTCCTGCTCTTCTCCATGTTCCTCAGACATACTCCTGGGGAGCGCAGTGAGAGACGTGTCCCTTTCCTTAAGGCTCTTTCCACAGGCGCAACCGCGCTTCTCTCTCTGGCAGAGGGGATGCCCTGGCTAAGAGGATTTCGCTCCATATGGGTTTGTTACACCGTGCAGTGGGGACCAGCTCAGCCAAACAGGAGCTACCCACAGACCCGACTCTGATTTCCCAAAGAATGCTGTGCTTTCCCAGAGGGGATGCCCGAGCAAAGAAGCTTTCGCTCTATGCGGTTTTCTCCCATCCTGCGAGGAATACAAGGTAAGGCAAGCAGCCACAGCAGCCCACAGAACCGATTCTGATTTCCCAGAGACTGTTGTGCTTTCGCATAGGTTTTCAGCTTGGCACAAACCGCACTTCACTGCTGCTTCCTCAGCAAGGCTTTGGTCATTCTCTCTGTCGCGTCAGGGAAAAAGAGCTGTGGGAGAGCTGGTGCCTCTTGGGCCTTGCTTTCCCGGGCTCCATGTTCGGGTCCTGGGTTCACCCTGCCAGACAGAACTAAGCAGACACAGCCACAATTCTAAGTTGCGTGCGTAGCCTAGGATGGCACTCTATGCACACTACCATCTCCCAGTGTAGGCATCGCTTGGCGTTTTACTCTGGCGCCAAGGCTGATTCTAAGACTTGGCCAGTGCTTTCCCCACAGGAAAGGAGAGGTGACAGGATCCTGCACATCGGCCGTACACTGAATAGGGAGCTTTGGGGGACTGTCCCCACTCCTTCCCCTTAAAACCCGCGCCACCTCCAACTTCCACATCCTGGAGGAAGTCGGCATCTGACTCCCCGTTATTTCGGGGAGCTGTTTCTGCGAGTTTAGGTTAGGCGCCTGGTGGCTAGAGCATGTATGCCCCAGGGACATGTGGCCAAGGAGCTGCTGTCTCCTTGGCCAACAGGCGGAGGAAAGGCATGCTTTCAACCCAGACTCCTTTCTTAGAGTGGAGTATTCCACTGCCATACTCATCCACTCCTGTCTACTTAGCAGCCAGGCTTCCGTCCTGTGCACTGGGAGCGGGTGACACTTGTATTACCACCAGCCGCTGTGCCTCTAAGGGACGGCTCTCCTGCTTTGCAACCGTTTCCAGACCAGAAGGCCATCGGCTCCTGCTCTTCTCCCCGGGCATCGTGCTGCACTTTCCACAGATATGCTCCTGGGGAGTGTAGTGTAAAACGTGTCCCTTTCCTCAAAGCTCTTTCCACAGGCGCAAGCGCGCTTCTCTCTCAGGCAGAGGGGATGCCCAGGCATAGAGGATTTCGCTCAATGCGGGTTTATTACACAGCTCAGGCAACAGGAGAATCCCTCCGACCCGACTCTGATTTCCCAAAGAATGCTGTGCTATCCCAGAGGGGATGCCAGGGCAAAGAGGCTTTCGCTCTATGCGGGATTCTCCCATCCTGCTACGAATACTAGGCTAAGGCAAGCAACAAAAGCAGCCACAGAACGGACTGATTTCCCAGCGACTGCAAAGTTTCACAGATGTTTACAGCTTGGCACGAACCGCACTTCACTGCTACTTCCTCAGATAGGCTTTGGGTGTTCACTCCGTCGCGGCAGGGATGAAGAGCCGCAGGAGAGCTGGTCTCTTGCGACTTGCTATCCCGGGCTCCATGTTCGCGTCCTGGGTTCACCCTGCCAGGCCCAATTAAGCAGACACATCCACAACGCTGCAGTAGCGTGCGTAGCCTAGGATGGCACTCTATGCACACTACCATCTCCCAGTGTAGGCATCGCTTGGACTTTTACTCTGGCGCTCAGGCGTACTCGCAGACTAGGCCAAGGCTTTCCCCACAGGAAAGGATAGGTGACAGGATCCCTGCACATGGCCCGTGCACTGAATAGGGTGCTTTGGGGGAGTGTCCCTACTCCTTCCCCTTAAACCCCGTGCCTCCTCCCAGCTTCCACATCCTGGAGGAAGAAGGCATCTGACTCCCATTATTTCAGGGAGCTGTTTCTGTGAGTTCAGCGTAGGCGCCTGGTGGCTAGAGCATGTCTACCCCAGGGACAGGTCGCCCAGGAACTGCTGTCTCCTTGCGCCCAGAGGCCCAGGACAGGCATGCTTTCTACCCATCCTCGTTCATAAGAGAGGAGCACGTGCCCTTAGCAGCCAGGGTCCGTCTCCTTAGCAGCCAGGCTTCCGTCTCTCTGCTCTGGGAGCCGGTGAAACTTGTATTGCCAACGGCCGCTGTGCCTTCCAGGCAGGCTCTCCTGCTTCTCAACCCTTTCCAGACCAGGAGGCCAACGGCTTCTGCTCTTCTCCCTGGGCAGCGTGCTACACCTTCCACAGACATGCTCCTGGGGAGTGCAGTGAAAGACGCGTCTCTTTCCTTAAGGCTCTTTCCACAGGCACAAGCGCAATTCTCTCTCAGGCAGAGCGGATGCCCAGGCAAAGAGGATATCGCTACATTCGGGTTTGTTACACCGTGCTGTGGAGACCAGCACAGCGAAACAGGAGTGTCCCACAGACCCGACTCTGATTTCCCAAAGAATGCTGTGCTTTCCCAGAGGGGATGCCCGAGCAAAGAAGCTTTAGCTCTATGCGGGTTTCTCCCATCCTGCTACGAATACTAGGCTAAGGCAAGCTGCCACAGCAGCCCACAGAACCGACTCTGATTTCCCAGTGACTCCTATGTTTTCGCAGAGGTTTACAGCTTGGCACAAACCGCACGTCACTGCTGCTTATTCTGCAAGGCTTTGGTCATTCTGTCTGTCGTGGCAGGGAAGAAGAGCTGTGGGAGAGCTGGTGCCTCTTGGGCCTTGCTTTCCCGGGCTCCATGTTCGGGTCCTGGGTTCATCCTGCCAGGCTGAACGAAGCAGGCACAGCCACAATTCTGCAGTAGCGTGCGTCGCCTAGGATGGTCCTCAATGCACACTACCATTTCCCAGTGTAGGCATTGCTTGGCCTTTTACTCTGGCACTCAGGCGAACTCGGCGACTAGGCCACTGCTTTCCCCACAGGAAAGGAGATGTGACAGGATCCCTGCACACCGGCCGTACACCGAATAGGGAGCTTGGGGGACTGTCCCCACTCCTTCCCTTTAAACACCGTGCCTCCTCCTAGCTTCCACATCCTGGAGGAAGTCGGCATTGACTCCCCGTTATTTCAGGGAGCTGTTTCGGCGAGTTCAGCGTAGGCGCCTGTTAGCTACAGCATGCCTGCCCCAGGGCCAGGTGGCCAAGGAGCTTCTGTCTCGTTGGCCAACAGGCTCAGGACAGGCATGCTTTCTACCCAGACTCCTTCCTCAGAGTGGAGCACGCGCCTCTGCCCTAGTCGACCCTCATGTCTCCTTAGCAGCCAGGCTTCCATCTCTCCGCACAGGGAGCGGGTGACACTTGTCTTGCCACCGGCCTGCTGTTCGTGCCACGGCAGGCTATCCTGCTTCCCGAGAGTTTCCCGACCCCTAGGACAACGGCTCTTTCTCTTTTCCGGGGGCGGCGTGCTGCGCCTTCCCCACACTTGGCTTCTATCTCAGGCAGAGGGGATGTTAGGGCAAAGGGTATTTCGCTCCATGCGGGTATCTTCCACCGAGATGTGGAGACTAGCTCAGGCAAGCAGCAGCAGCATCCCCAAACCCAACTCTGATTTCCCATGGAATGCTGTGCTGTCCCAGGTGAGATACCCAGGCAATGAGGCTTTCGCTGTATGCGGGTTTCTCCACCCGCGAGACTTGGCTCAGGCAAGCAGCAGCAGCCCGCAGAACATTTCTCAGCGAATGATGTGCTTTCGCAGAGACTTTGGCTTTTAGCGAACAGCACTTCACTGCTGCAACCTCAGCAAGGCTTCAGTCGCGTCAGGGAAGAAGAGCTGCGGGAGAGCTTGTGCCTCTTTGGCCTTGCTTTCCCGGGCTCCATGTTCGCGTCCTGGGTTCACCCTCACGGGCCGAACTAAGCAGACACAGATACAACCCTATAGTGGCGTGCGTAGCCTAGGATGGCATTCTATGCACACTACCATCTCCCAGTGTAGGCTTCGCTTGGCCTTTTACTCCGGCGCACAGGTGGACTCGCAGACTAGGCCAGTGCTTTCCCCACAGGAAAGGAGAGGTGACAGCATCCCTGCACACCGCCCATACACTGAATAGGAACTATGAGGGACTGTCCCCACTCCTCCCCTTAAACCCCGTCCCTCCTCCAAGCTTCCACATCCTGCAGGAAGAAGGCATCTGACTCCCCGTTATTTCAGGAGCTGTTTCTGCGAGTTCAGGGTAGGCGCCTGGTGGCGAGCACATATCTGAACAACGGACAGGTGGCCAAGGAACTGCTATCTCTTTGGACCCAGAGGCTCAGGACAGGCATGCTTTCTGCCAAGACTCCTTCCTAAGAGAGGAGCACGCGCCCTGCCCACCTCATGCCCTCCTGTCTCCTTAGCAGCCAGGCTTCCGTCTCTCTGAACTGGGAGCCGGTGACACTAGTATTGCCACCTGTCGCTGTTCCTGTCAGGGCGGGCTCTCCTGCTTCGCAACCGTTTCCAGACCAGAAGGCCAACGGCTCCTGCTCTTCTCAATGTTCCAGAGACATAGTCCTGTGGTGTGCAGTGAAAGACGTGTCCCTTTCCTTAAGGCTCTTTCCACAGGCGCAACCGCGCTTCTCTCTCTGGCAGAGGGGATGCCCTGGCTAAGAGGATTTCGCTCCATATGGGTTTGTTACACCGTGCGGTGGGGACCAGCTCAGCCAAACAGGAGCTACCCACAGACCCGACTCTGATTTCCCAAAGAATGCTGTGCTTTCCCAGAGGGGATGCCCGAGCAAAGAAGCTTTCGCTCTATGCGGTTTTCTCCCATCCTGCGAGGAATACAAGGTAAGGCAAGCAGCCACAGCAGCCCACAGAACCGATTCTGATTTCCCAGAGACTGTTGTGCTTTCGCATAGGTTTTCAGCTTGGCACAAACCGCACTTCACTGCTGCTTCCTCAGCAAGGCGTTGGTCATTCTCTCTGTCGCGTCAGGGAAAAAGAGCTGTGGGAGAGCTGGTGCCTCTTGGGCCTTGCTTTCCCGGGCTCCATGTTCGGGTCCTGGGTTCACCCTGCCAGACAGAACTAAGCAGACACAGCCACAATTCTAAGTTGCGTGCGTAGCCTAGGATGGCACTCTATGCACACTACCATCTCCCAGTGTAGGCATCGCTTGGCGTTTTACTCTGGCGCCAAGGCTGATTCTAAGACTTGGCCAGTGCTTTCCCCACAGGAAAGGAGAGGTGACAGGATCCTGCACATCGGCCGTACACTGAATAGGGAGCTTTGGGGGACTGTCCCCACTCCTTCCCCTTAAAACCCGCGCCACCTCCAACTTCCACATCCTGGAGGAAGTCGGCATCTGACTCCCCGTTATTTCGGGGAGCTGTTTCTGCGAGTTTAGGTTAGGCGCCTGGTGGCTAGAGCATGTATGCCCCAGGGACATGTGGCCAAGGAGCTGCTGTCTCCTTGGCCAACAGGCGGAGGAAAGGCATGCTTTCAACCCAGACTCCTTTCTTAGAGTGGAGTATTCCACTGCCATACTCATCCACTCCTGTCTACTTAGCAGCCAGGCTTCCGTCCTGTGCAGTGGGAGCGGGTGACACTTGTATTACCACCAGCCGCTGTGCCTCTAAGGGACGGCTCTCCTGCTTTGCAACCGTTTCCAGACCAGAAGGCCATCGGCTCCTGCTCTTCTCCCCGGGCATCGTGCTGCACTTTCCACAGATATGCTCCTGGGGAGTGTAGTGTAAAACGTGTCCCTTTCCTCAAAGCTCTTTCCACAGGCGCAAGCGCGCTTCTCTCTCAGGCAGAGGGGATGCCCAGGCATAGAGGATTTCGCTCAATGCGGGTTTATTACACAGCTCAGGCAACAGGAGAATCCCTCCGACCCGACTCTGATTTCCCAAAGAATGCTGTGCTATCCCAGAGGGGATGCCAGGGCAAAGAGGCTTTCGCTCTATGCGGGATTCTCCCATCCTGCTACGAATACTAGGCTAAGGCAAGCAACAAAAGCAGCCACAGAACGGACTGATTTCCCAGCGACTGCAAAGTTTCACAGATGTTTACAGCTTGGCACGAACCGCACTTCACTGCTACTTCCTCAGATAGGCTTTGGGTGTTCACTCCGTCGCGGCAGGGATGAAGAGCCGCAGGAGAGCTGGTCTCTTGCGACTTGCTATCCCGGGCTCCATGTTCGCGTCCTGGGTTCACCCTGCCAGGCCCAATTAAGCAGACACATCCACAACGCTGCAGTAGCGTGCGTAGCCTAGGATGGCACTCTATGCACACTACCATCTCCCAGTGTAGGCATCGCTTGGACTTTTACTCTGGCGCTCAGGCGTACTCGCAGACTAGGCCAAGGCTTTCCCCACAGGAAAGGATAGGTGACAGGATCCCTGCACATGGCCCGTGCACTGAATAGGGTGCTTTGGGGGAGTGTCCCTACTCCTTCCCCTTAAACCCCGTGCCTCCTCCCAGCTTCCACATCCTGGAGGAAGAAGGCATCTGACTCCCATTATTTCAGGGAGCTCTTTCTGTGAGTTCAGCGTAGGCGCCTGGTGGCTAGAGCATGTCTACCCCAGGGACAGGTCGCCCAGGAACTGCTGTCTCCTTGCGCCCAGAGGCCCAGGACAGGCATGCTTTCTACCCATCCTCGTTCATAAGAGAGGAGCACGTGCCCTTAGCAGCCAGGGTCCGTCTCCTTAGCAGCCAGGCTTCCGTCTCTCTGCTCTGGGAGCCGGTGAAACTTGTATTGCCAACGGCCGCTGTGCCTTCCAGGCAGGCTCTCCTGCTTCTCAACCCTTTCCAGACCAGGAGGCCAACGGCTTCTGCTCTTCTCCCTGGGCAGCGTGCTACACCTTCCACAGACATGCTCCTGGGGAGTGCAGTGAAAGACGCGTCTCTTTCCTTAAGGCTCTTTCCACAGGCACAAGCGCAATTCT
Source organism: Mustela lutreola (assembly GCF_030435805.1). Taxonomy (NCBI): domain Eukaryota; kingdom Metazoa; phylum Chordata; class Mammalia; order Carnivora; family Mustelidae; genus Mustela; species Mustela lutreola. The sequence continues at coordinate 63,760,928 of NC_081305.1, read as the reverse complement.
CTCTCAGGCAGAGCGGATGCCCAGGCAAAGAGGATATCGCTACATTCGGGTTTGTTACACCGTGCTGTGGAGACCAGCACAGCGAAACAGGAGTGTCCCACAGACCCGACTCTGATTTCCCAAAGAATGCTGTGCTTTCCCAGAGGGGATGCCCGAGCAAAGAAGCTTTAGCTCTATGCGGGTTTCTCCCATCCTGCTACGAATACTAGGCTAAGGCAAGCTGCCACAGCAGCCCACAGAACCGACTCTGATTTCCCAGTGACTCCTATGTTTTCGCAGAGGTTTACAGCTTGGCACGAACCGCACGTCACTGCTGCTTCTTCTGCAAGGCTTTGGTCATTCTGTCTGTCGTGGCAGGGAAGAAGAGCTGTGGGAGAGCTGGTGCCTCTTGGGCCTTGCTTTCCCGGGCTCCATGTTCGGGTCCTGGGTTCATCCTGCCAGGCTGAACGAAGCAGGCACAGCCACAATTCTGCAGTAGCGTGCGTCGCCTAGGATGGTCCTCAATGCACACTACCATTTCCCAGTGTAGGCATTGCTTGGCCTTTTACTCTGGCACTCAGGCGAACTCGGCGACTAGGCCACTGCTTTCCCCACAGGAAAGGAGATGTGACAGGATCCCTGCACACCGGGCGTACACCGAATAGGGAGCTTGGGGGACTGTCCCCACTCCTTCCCTTTAAACACCGTGCCTCCTCCTAGCTTCCACATCCTGGAGGAAGTCGGCATTGACTCCCCGTTATTTCAGGGAGCTGTTTCGGCGAGTTCAGCGTAGGCGCCTGTTAGCTACAGCATGCCTGCCCCAGGGCCAGGTGGCCAAGGAGCTTCTGTCTCGTTGGCCAACAGGCTCAGGACAGGCATGCTTTCTACCCAGACTCCTTCCTCAGAGTGGAGCACGCGCCTCTGCCCTAGTCGACCCTCATGTCTCCTTAGCAGCCAGGCTTCCATCTCTCCGCACAGGGAGCGGGTGACACTTGTCTTGCCACCGGCCTGCTGTTCGTGCCACGGCAGGCTATCCTGCTTCCCGAGAGTTTCCCGACCCCTAGGACAACGGCTCTTTCTCTTTTCCGGGGGCGGCGTGCTGCGCCTTCCCCACACTTGGCTTCTATCTCAGGCAGAGGGGATGTTAGGGCAAAGGGTATTTCGCTCCATGCGGGTATCTTCCACCGAGATGTGGAGACTAGCTCAGGCAAGCAGCAGCAGCATCCCCAAACCCAACTCTGATTTCCCATGGAATGCTGTGCTGTCCCAGGTGAGATACCCAGGCAATGAGGCTTTCGCTGTATGCGGGTTTCTCCACCCGCGAGACTTGGCTCAGGCAAGCAGCAGCAGCCCGCAGAACATTTCTCAGCGAATGATGTGCTTTCGCAGAGACTTTGGCTTTTAGCGAACAGCACTTCACTGCTGCAACCTCAGCAAGGCTTCAGTCGCGTCAGGGAAGAAGAGCTGCGGGAGAGCTTGTGCCTCTTTGGCCTTGCTTTCCCGGGCTCCATGTTCGCGTCCTGGGTTCACCCTCACGGGCCGAACTAAGCAGACACAGATACAACCCTATAGTGGCGTGCGTAGCCTAGGATGGCATTCTATGCACACTACCATCTCCCAGTGTAGGCTTCGCTTGGCCTTTTACTCCGGCGCACAGGTGGACTCGCAGACTAGGCCAGTGCTTTCCCCACAGGAAAGGAGAGGTGACAGCATCCCTGCACACCGCCCATACACTGAATAGGAACTATGAGGGACTGTCCCCACTCCTCCCCTTAAACCCCGTCCCTCCTCCAAGCTTCCACATCCTGCAGGAAGAAGGCATCTGACTCCCCGTTATTTCAGGAGCTGTTTCTGCGAGTTCAGGGTAGGCGCCTGGTGGCGAGCACATATCTGAACAACGGACAGGTGGCCAAGGAACTGCTATCTCTTTGGACCCAGAGGCTCAGGACAGGCATGCTTTCTGCCAAGACTCCTTCCTAAGAGAGGAGCACGCGCCCTGCCCACCTCATGCCCTCCTGTCTCCTTAGCAGCCAGGCTTCCGTCTCTCTGAACTGGGAGCCGGTGACACTAGTATTGCCACCTGTCGCTGTTCCTGTCAGGGCGGGCTCTCCTGCTTCGCAACCGTTTCCAGACCAGAAGGCCAACGGCTCCTGCTCTTCTCCATGTTCCACAGACATACTCCTGGGGAGTGCAGTGAATGACGTGTCCCTTTCCTTAAGGCTCTTTCCACAGGCGCAACCGCGCTTCTCTCTCTGGCAGAGGGGATGCCCTGGCTAAGAGGATTTCGCTGCATATGGGTTTGTTACACCGTGCGGTGGGGACCAGCTCAGTCAAACAGGAGCTCCCCACAGACCCGACTGATTTCCCAAAGAATGCTGTGCTTTCCCAGAGGGAATGCCCAAGCAAAGAAGCTTTCGCTCTATGCGGTTTTCTCCCATCCTGCGAGGAATACAAGGTAAGGCAAGCAGCCACGGCAGCCCACAGAACCGACTCTGATTTCCCAGCGACTCCTATGCTTTCGATTAGGTTTTCAGCTTGGCACAAACCGCACTTCACTGCTGCTTCCTCAGCAAGGCGTTGGTCATTCTCTCTGTCGCGTCAGGGAAAAAGAGCTGTGGGAGAGCTGGTGCCTCTTGGGCCGTGCTTTCCCGGGCTCCATGTTCGGGTCCTGGGTTCACCCTGCCAGGCTGAACGAAGCAGGCACAGCCACAATTCTGCAGTAGCGTGCGTAGCCTAGGATGGCCCTCAATGCACACTACCATCTCCCAGTGTAGGCATCGCTTGGACTTTTACTCCGGCGCTCAGGCGGACTCGCGGACTAGGCCAGTGCTTCCCCACAGGAAAGGAGAGGTGACAGGATCCCTGCACACGGCCCGTACACTGTATAGGGAGCTATGAGGGACTGTCCCCACTCCTTCCCCTTAAACCCCGTCCTTCCTCCATGCTTCCACATCCTGGAGGAAGACGGCATCTTACTCCCCGTTATTTCAGGAGCTGTTTCTGCGAGTTCAGGGTAGGCGCCAGGTGGCAAGCACATATCTGAACAACGGACAGGTGGCCAAGGAACTGCTATCTCTTTGGACCCAGAGGCTCAGGACAGGCATGCTTTCTGCCAAGACTCCTTCCTAAGAGAGGAGCACGCGCCCTGCCCACCTCATGCCCTCCTGTCTCCTTAGCAGCCAGGCTTCCGTCTCACTGAACTTGGGAGCCGGTGACACTAGTATTGCCACCTGACGCTGTTCCTGTCAGGGCGGGCTCTCCTGCTTCGCAACCGTTTCCAGACCAGAAGGCCAACAGCTCCTGCTCTTCTCCATGTTCCTCAGACATACTCCTGGGGAGCGCAGTGAGAGACGTGTCCCTTTCCTTAAGGCTCTTTCCACAGGCGCAACCGCGCTTCTCTCTCTGGCAGAGGGGATGCCCTGGCTAAGAGGATTTCGCTCCATATGGGTTTGTTACACCGTGCGGTGGGGACCAGCTCAGCCAAACAGGAGCTACCCACAGACCCGACTCTGATTTCCCAAAGAATGCTGTGCTTTCCCAGAGGGGATGCCCGAGCAAAGAAGCTTTCGCTCTATGCGGTTTTCTCCCATCCTGCGAGGAATACAAGGTAAGGCAAGCAGCCACAGCAGCCCACAGAACCGATTCTGATTTCCCAGAGACTGTTGTGCTTTCGCATAGGTTTTCAGCTTGGCACAAACCGCACTTCACTGCTGCTTCCTCAGCAAGGCGTTGGTCATTCTCTCTGTCGCGTCAGGGAAAAAGAGCTGTGGGAGAGCTGGTGCCTCTTGGGCCTTGCTTTCCCGGGCTCCATGTTCGGGTCCTGGGTTCACCCTGCCAGACAGAACTAAGCAGACACAGCCACAATTCTAAGTTGCGTGCGTAGCCTAGGATGGCACTCTATGCACACTACCATCTCCCAGTGTAGGCATCGCTTGGCGTTTTACTCTGGCGCCAAGGCTGATTCTAAGACTTGGCCAGTGCTTTCCCCACAGGAAAGGAGAGGTGACAGGATCCTGCACATCGGCCGTACACTGAATAGGGAGCTTTGGGGGACTGTCCCCACTCCTTCCCCTTAAAACCCGCGCCACCTCCAACTTCCACATCCTGGAGGAAGTCGGCATCTGACTCCCCGTTATTTCGGGGAGCTGTTTCTGCGAGTTTAGGTTAGGCGCCTGGTGGCTAGAGCATGTATGCCCCAGGGACATGTGGCCAAGGAGCTGCTGTCTCCTTGGCCAACAGGCGGAGGAAAGGCATGCTTTCAACCCAGACTCCTTTCTTAGAGTGGAGTATTCCACTGCCATACTCATCCACTCCTGTCTACTTAGCAGCCAGGCTTCCGTCCTGTGCACTGGGAGCGGGTGACACTTGTATTACCACCAGCCGCTGTGCCTCTAAGGGACGGCTCTCCTGCTTTGCAACCGTTTCCAGACCAGAAGGCCATCGGCTCCTGCTCTTCTCCCCGGGCATCGTGCTGCACTTTCCACAGATATGCTCCTGGGGAGTGTAGTGTAAAACGTGTCCCTTTCCTCAAAGCTCTTTCCACAGGCGCAAGCGCGCTTCTCTCTCAGGCAGAGGGGATGCCCAGGCATAGAGGATTTCGCTCAATGCGGGTTTATTACACAGCTCAGGCAACAGGAGAATCCCTCCGACCCGACTCTGATTTCCCAAAGAATGCTGTGCTATCCCAGAGGGGATGCCAGGGCAAAGAGGCTTTCGCTCTATGCGGGATTCTCCCATCCTGCTACGAATACTAGGCTAAGGCAAGCAACAAAAGCAGCCACAGAACGGACTGATTTCCCAGCGACTGCAAAGTTTCACAGATGTTTACAGCTTGGCACGAACCGCACTTCACTGCTACTTCCTCAGATAGGCTTTGGGTGTTCACTCCGTCGCGGCAGGGATGAAGAGCCGCAGGAGAGCTGGTCTCTTGCGACTTGCTATCCCGGGCTCCATGTTCGCGTCCTGGGTTCACCCTGCCAGGCCCAATTAAGCAGACACATCCACAACGCTGCAGTAGCGTGCGTAGCCTAGGATGGCACTCTATGCACACTACCATCTCCCAGTGTAGGCATCGCTTGGACTTTTACTCTGGCGCTCAGGCGTACTCGCAGACTAGGCCAAGGCTTTCCCCACAGGAAAGGATAGGTGACAGGATCCCTGCACATGGCCCGTGCACTGAATAGGGTGCTTTGGGGGAGTGTCCCTACTCCTTCCCCTTAAACCCCGTGCCTCCTCCCAGCTTCCACATCCTGGAGGAAGAAGGCATCTGACTCCCATTATTTCAGGGAGCTGTTTCTGTGAGTTCAGCGTAGGCGCCTGGTGGCTAGAGCATGTCTACCCCAGGGACAGGTCGCCCAGGAACTGCTGTCTCCTTGCGCCCAGAGGCCCAGGACAGGCATGCTTTCTACCCATCCTCGTTCATAAGAGAGGAGCACGTGCCCTTAGCAGCCAGGGTCCGTCTCCTTAGCAGCCAGGCTTCCGTCTCTCTGCTCTGGGAGCCGGTGAAACTTGTATTGCCAACGGCCGCTGTGCCTTCCAGGCAGGCTCTCCTGCTTCTCAACCCTTTCCAGACCAGGAGGCCAACGGCTTCTGCTCTTCTCCCTGGGCAGCGTGCTACACCTTCCACAGACATGCTCCTGGGGAGTGCAGTGAAAGACGCGTCTCTTTCCTTAAGGCTCTTTCCACAGGCACAAGCGCAATTCTCTCTCAGGCAGAGCGGATGCCCAGGCAAAGAGGATATCGCTACATTCGGGTTTGTTACACCGTGCTGTGGAGACCAGCACAGCGAAACAGGAGTGTCCCACAGACCCGACTCTGATTTCCCAAAGAATGCTGTGCTTTCCCAGAGGGGATGCCCGAGCAAAGAAGCTTTAGCTCTATGCGGGTTTCTCCCATCCTGCTACGAATACTAGGCTAAGGCAAGCTGCCACAGCAGCCCACAGAACCGACTCTGATTTCCCAGTGACTCCTATGTTTTCGCAGAGGTTTACAGCTTGGCACGAACCGCACGTCACTGCTGCTTCTTCTGCAAGGCTTTGGTCATTCTGTCTGTCGTGGCAGGGAAGAAGAGCTGTGGGAGAGCTGGTGCCTCTTGGGCCTTGCTTTCCCGGGCTCCATGTTCGGGTCCTGGGTTCATCCTGCCAGGCTGAACGAAGCAGGCACAGCCACAATTCTGCAGTAGCGTGCGTCGCCTAGGATGGTCCTCAATGCACACTACCATTTCCCAGTGTAGGCATTGCTTGGCCTTTTACTCTGGCACTCAGGCGAACTCGGCGACTAGGCCACTGCTTTCCCCACAGGAAAGGAGATGTGACAGGATCCCTGCACACCGGGCGTACACCGAATAGGGAGCTTGGGGGACTGTCCCCACTCCTTCCCTTTAAACACCGTGCCTCCTCCTAGCTTCCACATCCTGGAGGAAGTCGGCATTGACTCCCCGTTATTTCAGGGAGCTGTTTCGGCGAGTTCAGCGTAGGCGCCTGTTAGCTACAGCATGCCTGCCCCAGGGCCAGGTGGCCAAGGAGCTTCTGTCTCGTTGGCCAACAGGCTCAGGACAGGCATGCTTTCTACCCAGACTCCTTCCTCAGAGTGGAGCACGCGCCTCTGCCCTAGTCGACCCTCATGTCTCCTTAGCAGCCAGGCTTCCATCTCTCCGCACAGGGAGCGGGTGACACTTGTCTTGCCACCGGCCTGCTGTTCGTGCCACGGCAGGCTATCCTGCTTCCCGAGAGTTTCCCGACCCCTAGGACAACGGCTCTTTCTCTTTTCCGGGGGCGGCGTGCTGCGCCTTCCCCACACTTGGCTTCTATCTCAGGCAGAGGGGATGTTAGGGCAAAGGGTATTTCGCTCCATGCGGGTATCTTCCACCGAGATGTGGAGACTAGCTCAGGCAAGCAGCAGCAGCATCCCCAAACCCAACTCTGATTTCCCATGGAATGCTGTGCTGTCCCAGGTGAGATACCCAGGCAATGAGGCTTTCGCTGTATGCGGGTTTCTCCACCCGCGAGACTTGGCTCAGGCAAGCAGCAGCAGCCCGCAGAACATTTCTCAGCGAATGATGTGCTTTCGCAGAGACTTTGGCTTTTAGCGAACAGCACTTCACTGCTGCAACCTCAGCAAGGCTTCAGTCGCGTCAGGGAAGAAGAGCTGCGGGAGAGCTTGTGCCTCTTTGGCCTTGCTTTCCCGGGCTCCATGTTCGCGTCCTGGGTTCACCCTCACGGGCCGAACTAAGCAGACACAGATACAACCCTATAGTGGCGTGCGTAGCCTAGGATGGCATTCTATGCACACTACCATCTCCCAGTGTAGGCTTCGCTTGGCCTTTTACTCCGGCGCACAGGTGGACTCGCAGACTAGGCCAGTGCTTTCCCCACAGGAAAGGAGAGGTGACAGCATCCCTGCACACCGCCCATACACTGAATAGGAACTATGAGGGACTGTCCCCACTCCTCCCCTTAAACCCCGTCCCTCCTCCAAGCTTCCACATCCTGCAGGAAGAAGGCATCTGACTCCCCGTTATTTCAGGAGCTGTTTCTGCGAGTTCAGGGTAGGCGCCTGGTGGCGAGCACATATCTGAACAACGGACAGGTGGCCAAGGAACTGCTATCTCTTTGGACCCAGAGGCTCAGGACAGGCATGCTTTCTGCCAAGACTCCTTCCTAAGAGAGGAGCACGCGCCCTGCCCACCTCATGCCCTCCTGTCTCCTTAGCAGCCAGGCTTCCGTCTCTCTGAACTGGGAGCCGGTGACACTAGTATTGCCACCTGTCGCTGTTCCTGTCAGGGCGGGCTCTCCTGCTTCGCAACCGTTTCCAGACCAGAAGGCCAACGGCTCCTGCTCTTCTCCATGTTCCACAGACATACTCCTGGGGAGTGCAGTGAATGACGTGTCCCTTTCCTTAAGGCTCTTTCCACAGGCGCAACCGCGCTTCTCTCTCTGGCAGAGGGGATGCCCTGGCTAAGAGGATTTCGCTGCATATGGGTTTGTTACACCGTGCGGTGGGGACCAGCTCAGTCAAACAGGAGCTCCCCACAGACCCGACTGATTTCCCAAAGAATGCTGTGCTTTCCCAGAGGGAATGCCCAAGCAAAGAAGCTTTCGCTCTATGCGGTTTTCTCCCATCCTGCGAGGAATACAAGGTAAGGCAAGCAGCCACGGCAGCCCACAGAACCGACTCTGATTTCCCAGCGACTCCTATGCTTTCGATTAGGTTTTCAGCTTGGCACAAACCGCACTTCACTGCTGCTTCCTCAGCAAGGCGTTGGTCATTCTCTCTGTCGCGTCAGGGAAAAAGAGCTGTGGGAGAGCTGGTGCCTCTTGGGCCGTGCTTTCCCGGGCTCCATGTTCGGGTCCTGGGTTCACCCTGCCAGGCTGAACGAAGCAGGCACAGCCACAATTCTGCAGTAGCGTGCGTAGCCTAGGATGGCCCTCAATGCACACTACCATCTCCCAGTGTAGGCATCGCTTGGACTTTTACTCCGGCGCTCAGGCGGACTCGCGGACTAGGCCAGTGCTTCCCCACAGGAAAGGAGAGGTGACAGGATCCCTGCACACGGCCCGTACACTGTATAGGGAGCTATGAGGGACTGTCCCCACTCCTTCCCCTTAAACCCCGTCCTTCCTCCATGCTTCCACATCCTGGAGGAAGACGGCATCTTACTCCCCGTTATTTCAGGAGCTGTTTCTGCGAGTTCAGGGTAGGCGCCAGGTGGCAAGCACATATCTGAACAACGGACAGGTGGCCAAGGAACTGCTATCTCTTTGGACCCAGAGGCTCAGGACAGGCATGCTTTCTGCCAAGACTCCTTCCTAAGAGAGGAGCACGCGCCCTGCCCACCTCATGCCCTCCTGTCTCCTTAGCAGCCAGGCTTCCGTCTCACTGAACTTGGGAGCCGGTGACACTAGTATTGCCACCTGACGCTGTTCCTGTCAGGGCGGGCTCTCCTGCTTCGCAACCGTTTCCAGACCAGAAGGCCAACAGCTCCTGCTCTTCTCCATGTTCCTCAGACATACTCCTGGGGAGCGCAGTGAGAGACGTGTCCCTTTCCTTAAGGCTCTTTCCACAGGCGCAACCGCGCTTCTCTCTCTGGCAGAGGGGATGCCCTGGCTAAGAGGATTTCGCTCCATATGGGTTTGTTACACCGTGCGGTGGGGACCAGCTCAGCCAAACAGGAGCTACCCACAGACCCGACTCTGATTTCCCAAAGAATGCTGTGCTTTCCCAGAGGGGATGCCCGAGCAAAGAAGCTTTCGCTCTATGCGGTTTTCTCCCATCCTGCGAGGAATACAAGGTAAGGCAAGCAGCCACAGCAGCCCACAGAACCGATTCTGATTTCCCAGAGACTGTTGTGCTTTCGCATAGGTTTTCAGCTTGGCACAAACCGCACTTCACTGCTGCTTCCTCAGCAAGGCGTTGGTCATTCTCTCTGTCGCGTCAGGGAAAAAGAGCTGTGGGAGAGCTGGTGCCTCTTGGGCCTTGCTTTCCCGGGCTCCATGTTCGGGTCCTGGGTTCACCCTGCCAGACAGAACTAAGCAGACACAGCCACAATTCTAAGTTGCGTGCGTAGCCTAGGATGGCACTCTATGCACACTACCATCTCCCAGTGTAGGCATCGCTTGGCGTTTTACTCTGGCGCCAAGGCTGATTCTAAGACTTGGCCAGTGCTTTCCCCACAGGAAAGGAGAGGTGACAGGATCCTGCACATCGGCCGTACACTGAATAGGGAGCTTTGGGGGACTGTCCCCACTCCTTCCCCTTAAAACCCGCGCCACCTCCAACTTCCACATCCTGGAGGAAGTCGGCATCTGACTCCCCGTTATTTCGGGGAGCTGTTTCTGCGAGTTTAGGTTAGGCGCCTGGTGGCTAGAGCATGTATGCCCCAGGGACATGTGGCCAAGGAGCTGCTGTCTCCTTGGCCAACAGGCGGAGGAAAGGCATGCTTTCAACCCAGACTCCTTTCTTAGAGTGGAGTATTCCACTGCCATACTCATCCACTCCTGTCTACTTAGCAGCCAGGCTTCCGTCCTGTGCACTGGGAGCGGGTGACACTTGTATTACCACCAGCCGCTGTGCCTCTAAGGGACGGCTCTCCTGCTTTGCAACCGTTTCCAGACCAGAAGGCCATCAGCTCCTGCTCTTCTCCCCGGGCATCGTGCTGCACTTTCCACAGATATGCTCCTGGGGAGTGTAGTGTAAAACGTGTCCCTTTCCTCAAAGCTCTTTCCACAGGCGCAAGCGCGCTTCTCTCTCAGGCAGAGGGGATGCCCAGGCATAGAGGATTTCGCTCAATGCGGGTTTATTACACAGCTCAGGCAACAGGAGAATCCCTCCGACCCGACTCTGATTTCCCAAAGAATGCTGTGCTATCCCAGAGGGGATGCCAGGGCAAAGAGGCTTTCGCTCTATGCGGGATTCTCCCATCCTGCTACGAATACTAGGCTAAGGCAAGCAACAAAAGCAGCCACAGAACGGACTGATTTCCCAGCGACTGCAAAGTTTCACAGATGTTTACAGCTTGGCACGAACCGCACTTCACTGCTACTTCCTCAGATAGGCTTTGGGTGTTCACTCCGTCGCGGCAGGGATGAAGAGCCGCAGGAGAGCTGGTCTCTTGCGACTTGCTATCCCGGGCTCCATGTTCGCGTCCTGGGTTCACCCTGCCAGGCCCAATTAAGCAGACACATCCACAACGCTGCAGTAGCGTGCGTAGCCTAGGATGGCACTCTATGCACACTACCATCTCCCAGTGTAGGCATCGCTTGGACTTTTACTCTGGCGCTCAGGCGTACTCGCAGACTAGGCCAAGGCTTTCCCCACAGGAAAGGATAGGTGACAGGATCCCTGCACATGGCCCGTGCACTGAATAGGGTGCTTTGGGGGAGTGTCCCTACTCCTTCCCCTTAAACCCCGTGCCTCCTCCCAGCTTCCACATCCTGGAGGAAGAAGGCATCTGACTCCCATTATTTCAGGGAGCTCTTTCTGTGAGTTCAGCGTAGGCGCCTGGTGGCTAGAGCATGTCTACCCCAGGGACAGGTCGCCCAGGAACTGCTGTCTCCTTGCGCCCAGAGGCCCAGGACAGGCATGCTTTCTACCCATCCTCGTTCATAAGAGAGGAGCACGTGCCCTTAGCAGCCAGGGTCCGTCTCCTTAGCAGCCAGGCTTCCGTCTCTCTGCTCTGGGAGCCGGTGAAACTTGTATTGCCAACGGCCGCTGTGCCTTCCAGGCAGGCTCTCCTGCTTCTCAACCCTTTCCAGACCAGGAGGCCAACGGCTTCTGCTCTTCTCCCTGGGCAGCGTGCTACACCTTCCACAGACATGCTCCTGGGGAGTGCAGTGAAAGACGCGTCTCTTTCCTTAAGGCTCTTTCCACAGGCACAAGCGCAATTCTCTCTCAGGCAGAGCGGATGCCCAGGCAAAGAGGATATCGCTACATTCGGGTTTGTTACACCGTGCTGTGGAGACCAGCACAGCGAAACAGGAGTGTCCCACAGACCCGACTCTGATTTCCCAAAGAATGCTGTGCTTTCCCAGAGGGGATGCCCGAGCAAAGAAGCTTTAGCTCTATGCGGGTTTCTCCCATCCTGCTACGAATACTAGGCTAAGGCAAGCTGCCACAGCAGCCCACAGAACCGACTCTGATTTCCCAGTGACTCCTATGTTTTCGCAGAGGTTTACAGCTTGGCACAAACCGCACGTCACTGCTGCTTATTCTGCAAGGCTTTGGTCATTCTGTCTGTCGTGGCAGGGAAGAAGAGCTGTGGGAGAGCTGGTGCCTCTTGGGCCTTGCTTTCCCGGGCTCCATGTTCGGGTCCTGGGTTCATCCTGCCAGGCTGAACGAAGCAGGCACAGCCACAATTCTGCAGTAGCGTGCGTCGCCTAGGATGGTCCTCAATGCACACTACCATTTCCCAGTGTAGGCATTGCTTGGCCTTTTACTCTGGCACTCAGGCGAACTCGGCGACTAGGCCACTGCTTTCCCCACAGGAAAGGAGATGTGACAGGATCCCTGCACACCGGCCGTACACCGAATAGGGAGCTTGGGGGACTGTCCCCACTCCTTCCCTTTAAACACCGTGCCTCCTCCTAGCTTCCACATCCTGGAGGAAGTCGGCATTGACTCCCCGTTATTTCAGGGAGCTGTTTCGGCGAGTTCAGCGTAGGCGCCTGTTAGCTACAGCATGCCTGCCCCAGGGCCAGGTGGCCAAGGAGCTTCTGTCTCGTTGGCCAACAGGCTCAGGACAGGCATGCTTTCTACCCAGACTCCTTCCTCAGAGTGGAGCACGCGCCTCTGCCCTAGTCGACCCTCATGTCTCCTTAGCAGCCAGGCTTCCATCTCTCCGCACAGGGAGCGGGTGACACTTGTCTTGCCACCGGCCTGCTGTTCGTGCCACGGCAGGCTATCCTGCTTCCCGAGAGTTTCCCGACCCCTAGGACAACGGCTCTTTCTCTTTTCCGGGGGCGGCGTGCTGCGCCTTCCCCACACTTGGCTTCTATCTCAGGCAGAGGGGATGTTAGGGCAAAGGGTATTTCGCTCCATGCGGGTATCTTCCACCGAGATGTGGAGACTAGCTCAGGCAAGCAGCAGCAGCATCCCCAAACCCAACTCTGATTTCCCATGGAATGCTGTGCTGTCCCAGGTGAGATACCCAGGCAATGAGGCTTTCGCTGTATGCGGGTTTCTCCACCCGCGAGACTTGGCTCAGGCAAGCAGCAGCAGCCCGCAGAACATTTCTCAGCGAATGATGTGCTTTCGCAGAGACTTTGGCTTTTAGCGAACAGCACTTCACTGCTGCAACCTCAGCAAGGCTTCAGTCGCGTCAGGGAAGAAGAGCTGCGGGAGAGCTTGTGCCTCTTTGGCCTTGCTTTCCCGGGCTCCATGTTCGCGTCCTGGGTTCACCCTCACGGGCCGAACTAAGCAGACACAGATACAACCCTATAGTGGCGTGCGTAGCCTAGGATGGCATTCTATGCACACTACCATCTCCCAGTGTAGGCTTCGCTTGGCCTTTTACTCCGGCGCACAGGTGGACTCGCAGACTAGGCCAGTGCTTTCCCCACAGGAAAGGAGAGGTGACAGCATCCCTGCACACCGCCCATACACTGAATAGGAACTATGAGGGACTGTCCCCACTCCTCCCCTTAAACCCCGTCCCTCCTCCAAGCTTCCACATCCTGCAGGAAGAAGGCATCTGACTCCCCGTTATTTCAGGAGCTGTTTCTGCGAGTTCAGGGTAGGCGCCTGGTGGCGAGCACATATCTGAACAACGGACAGGTGGCCAAGGAACTGCTATCTCTTTGGACCCAGAGGCTCAGGACAGGCATGCTTTCTGCCAAGACTCCTTCCTAAGAGAGGAGCACGCGCCCTGCCCACCTCATGCCCTCCTGTCTCCTTAGCAGCCAGGCTTCCGTCTCTCTGAACTGGGAGCCGGTGACACTAGTATTGCCACCTGTCGCTGTTCCTGTCAGGGCGGGCTCTCCTGCTTCGCAACCGTTTCCAGACCAGAAGGCCAACGGCTCCTGCTCTTCTCAATGTTCCAGAGACATAGTCCTGTGGTGTGCAGTGAAAGACGTGTCCCTTTCCTTAAGGCTCTTTCCACAGGCGCAACCGCGCTTCTCTCTCTGGCAGAGGGGATGCCCTGGCTAAGAGGATTTCGCTCCATATGGGTTTGTTACACCGTGCGGTGGGGACCAGCTCAGCCAAACAGGAGCTACCCACAGACCCGACTCTGATTTCCCAAAGAATGCTGTGCTTTCCCAGAGGGGATGCCCGAGCAAAGAAGCTTTCGCTCTATGCGGTTTTCTCCCATCCTGCGAGGAATACAAGGTAAGGCAAGCAGCCACAGCAGCCCACAGAACCGATTCTGATTTCCCAGAGACTGTTGTGCTTTCGCATAGGTTTTCAGCTTGGCACAAACCGCACTTCACTGCTGCTTCCTCAGCAAGGCGTTGGTCATTCTCTCTGTCGCGTCAGGGAAAAAGAGCTGTGGGAGAGCTGGTGCCTCTTGGGCCTTGCTTTCCCGGGCTCCATGTTCGGGTCCTGGGTTCACCCTGCCAGACAGAACTAAGCAGACACAGCCACAATTCTAAGTTGCGTGCGTAGCCTAGGATGGCACTCTATGCACACTACCATCTCCCAGTGTAGGCATCGCTTGGCGTTTTACTCTGGCGCCAAGGCTGATTCTAAGACTTGGCCAGTGCTTTCCCCACAGGAAAGGAGAGGTGACAGGATCCTGCACATCGGCCGTACACTGAATAGGGAGCTTTGGGGGACTGTCCCCACTCCTTCCCCTTAAAACCCGCGCCACCTCCAACTTCCACATCCTGGAGGAAGTCGGCATCTGACTCCCCGTTATTTCGGGGAGCTGTTTCTGCGAGTTTAGGTTAGGCGCCTGGTGGATAGAGCATGTATGCCCCAGGGACATGTGGCCAAGGAGCTGCTGTCTCCTTGGCCAACAGGCGGAGGAAAGGCATGCTTTCAACCCAGACTCCTTTCTTAGAGTGGAGTATTCCACTGCCATACTCATCCACTCCTGTCTACTTAGCAGCCAGGCTTCCGTCCTGTGCAGTGGGAGCGGGTGACACTTGTATTACCACCAGCCGCTGTGCCTCTAAGGGACGGCTCTCCTGCTTTGCAACCGTTTCCAGACCAGAAGGCCATCGGCTCCTGCTCTTCTCCCCGGGCATCGTGCTGCACTTTCCACAGATATGCTCCTGGGGAGTGTAGTGTAAAACGTGTCCCTTTCCTCAAAGCTCTTTCCACAGGCGCAAGCGCGCTTCTCTCTCAGGCAGAGGGGAGCCCAGGCATAGAGGATTTCGCTCAATGCGGGTTTATTACACAGCTCAGGCAACAGGAGAATCCCTCCGACCCGACTCTGATTTCCCAAAGAATGCTGTGCTATCCCAGAGGGGATGCCAGGGCAAAGAGGCTTTCGCTCTATGCGGGATTCTCCCATCCTGCTACGAATACTAGGCTAAGGCAAGCAACAAAAGCAGCCACAGAACGGACTGATTTCCCAGCGACTGCAAAGTTTCACAGATGTTTACAGCTTGGCACGAACCGCACTTCACTGCTACTTCCTCAGATAGGCTTTGGGTGTTCACTCCGTCGCGGCAGGGATGAAGAGCCGCAGGAGAGCTGGTCTCTTGCGACTTGCTATCCCGGGCTCCATGTTCGCGTCCTGGGTTCACCCTGCCAGGCCCAATTAAGCAGACACATCCACAACGCTGCAGTAGCGTGCGTAGCCTAGGATGGCACTCTATGCACACTACCATCTCCCAGTGTAGGCATCGCTTGGACTTTTACTCTGGCGCTCAGGCGTACTCGCAGACTAGGCCAAGGCTTTCCCCACAGGAAAGGATAGGTGACAGGATCCCTGCACATGGCCCGTGCACTGAATAGGGTGCTTTGGGGGAGTGTCCCTACTCCTTCCCCTTAAACCCCGTGCCTCCTCCCAGCTTCCACATCCTGGAGGAAGAAGGCATCTGACTCCCATTATTTCAGGGAGCTCTTTCTGTGAGTTCAGCGTAGGCGCCTGGTGGCTAGAGCATGTCTACCCCAGGGACAGGTCGCCCAGGAACTGCTGTCTCCTTGCGCCCAGAGGCCCAGGACAGGCATGCTTTCTACCCATCCTCGTTCATAAGAGAGGAGCACGTGCCCTTTGCAGCCAGGGTCCGTCTCCTTAGCAGCCAGGCTTCCGTCTCTCTGCTCTGGGAGCCGGTGAAACTTGTATTGCCAACGGCCGCTGTGCCTTCCAGGCAGGCTCTCCTGCTTCTCAACCCTTTCCAGACCAGGAGGCCAACGGCTTCTGCTCTTCTCCCTGGGCAGCGTGCTACACCTTCCACAGACATGCTCCTGGGGAGTGCAGTGAAAGACGCGTCTCTTTCCTTAAGGCTCTTTCCACAGGCACAAGCGCAATTCTCTCTCAGGCAGAGCGGATGCCCAGGCAAAGAGGATATCGCTACATTCGGGTTTGTTACACCGTGCTGTGGAGACCAGCACAGCGAAACAGGAGTGTCCCACAGACCCGACTCTGATTTCCCAAAGAATGCTGTGCTTTCCCAGAGGGGATGCCCGAGCAAAGAAGCTTTAGCTCTATGCGGGTTTCTCCCATCCTGCTACGAATACTAGGCTAAGGCAAGCTGCCACAGCAGCCCACAGAACCGACTCTGATTTCCCAGTGACTCCTATGTTTTCGCAGAGGTTTACAGCTTGGCACAAACCGCACGTCACTGCTGCTTATTCTGCAAGGCTTTGGTCATTCTGTCTGTCGTGGCAGGGAAGAAGAGCTGTGGGAGAGCTGGTGCCTCTTGGGCCTTGCTTTCCCGGGCTCCATGTTCGGGTCCTGGGTTCATCCTGCCAGGCTGAACGAAGCAGGCACAGCCACAATTCTGCAGTAGCGTGCGTCGCCTAGGATGGTCCTCAATGCACACTACCATTTCCCAGTGTAGGCATTGCTTGGCCTTTTACTCTGGCACTCAGGCGAACTCGGCGACTAGGCCACTGCTTTCCCCACAGGAAAGGAGATGTGACAGGATCCCTGCACACCGGCCGTACACCGAATAGGGAGCTTGGGGGACTGTCCCCACTCCTTCCCTTTAAACACCGTGCCTCCTCCTAGCTTCCACATCCTGGAGGAAGTCGGCATTGACTCCCCGTTATTTCAGGGAGCTGTTTCGGCGAGTTCAGCGTAGGCGCCTGTTAGCTACAGCATGCCTGCCCCAGGGCCAGGTGGCCAAGGAGCTTCTGTCTCGTTGGCCAACAGGCTCAGGACAGGCATGCTTTCTACCCAGACTCCTTCCTCAGAGTGGAGCACGCGCCTCTGCCCTAGTCGACCCTCATGTCTCCTTAGCAGCCAGGCTTCCATCTCTCCGCACAGGGAGCGGGTGACACTTGTCTTGCCACCGGCCTGCTGTTCGTGCCACGGCAGGCTATCCTGCTTCCCGAGAGTTTCCCGACCCCTAGGACAACGGCTCTTTCTCTTTTCCGGGGGCGGCGTGCTGCGCCTTCCCCACACTTGGCTTCTATCTCAGGCAGAGGGGATGTTAGGGCAAAGGGTATTTCGCTCCATGCGGGTATCTTCCACCGAGATGTGGAGACTAGCTCAGGCAAGCAGCAGCAGCATCCCCAAACCCAACTCTGATTTCCCATGGAATGCTGTGCTGTCCCAGGTGAGATACCCAGGCAATGAGGCTTTCGCTGTATGCGGGTTTCTCCACCCGCGAGACTTGGCTCAGGCAAGCAGCAGCAGCCCGCAGAACATTTCTCAGCGAATGATGTGCTTTCGCAGAGACTTTGGCTTTTAGCGAACAGCACTTCACTGCTGCAACCTCAGCAAGGCTTCAGTCGCGTCAGGGAAGAAGAGCTGCGGGAGAGCTTGTGCCTCTTTGGCCTTGCTTTCCCGGGCTCCATGTTCGCGTCCTGGGTTCACCCTCACGGGCCGAACTAAGCAGACACAGATACAACCCTATAGTGGCGTGCGTAGCCTAGGATGGCATTCTATGCACACTACCATCTCCCAGTGTAGGCTTCGCTTGGCCTTTTACTCCGGCGCACAGGTGGACTCGCAGACTAGGCCAGTGCTTTCCCCACAGGAAAGGAGAGGTGACAGCATCCCTGCACACCGCCCATACACTGAATAGGAACTATGAGGGACTGTCCCCACTCCTCCCCTTAAACCCCGTCCCTCCTCCAAGCTTCCACATCCTGCAGGAAGAAGGCATCTGACTCCCCGTTATTTCAGGAGCTGTTTCTGCGAGTTCAGGGTAGGCGCCTGGTGGCGAGCACATATCTGAACAACGGACAGGTGGCCAAGGAACTGCTATCTCTTTGGACCCAGAGGCTCAGGACAGGCATGCTTTCTGCCAAGACTCCTTCCTAAGAGAGGAGCACGCGCCCTGCCCACCTCATGCCCTCCTGTCTCCTTAGCAGCCAGGCTTCCGTCTCTCTGAACTGGGAGCCGGTGACACTAGTATTGCCACCTGTCGCTGTTCCTGTCAGGGCGGGCTCTCCTGCTTCGCAACCGTTTCCAGACCAGAAGGCCAACAGCTCCTACTCTTCTCCATGTTCCTCAGACATACTCCTGGGGAGCGGAGTGAGAGACGTGTCCCTTTCCTTAAGGCTCTTTCCACAGGCGCAACCGCGCTTCTCTCTCTGGCAGAGGGGATGCCTAGTCAAAGAGGATTTTGTTCCATATGGGTTTGTTACACCGTGCTGTGGAGACCAGCTCAGCCAAACAGGAGCATCCCACAGACCCGACTCTGATTTCCCAAAGAATGCTGTGCTTTCCCAGAGGGGATGCCCGAGCAAAGAAGCTTTAGCTCTATGCGGGTTTCTCCCGTCCTGCTACGAATACTAGGCTAAGGCAAGCTGCCACAGCAGCCCACAGAACCGACTCTGATTTCCCAGCGACTCCTATGCTTTTGCAGAGGTTTACAGCTTGGCACCAACCGCACGTCACTGCTGCTTCTTCTGCAAGGCTTTGGTCATTCTGTCTGTCGTGGCAGGGAAGAAGAGCTGTGGGAGAGCTGGTGCCTCTTGGGCCTTGCTTTCCCGGGCTCCATGTTCGGGTCCTGGGTTCATCCTGCCAGGCTGAACGAAGCAGGCACAGCCACAATTCTGCAGTAGCGTGCGTCGCCTAGGATGGTCCTCAATGCACACTACCATTTCCCAGTGTAGGCATTGCTTGGCCTTTTACTCTGGCACTCAGGCGAACTCGGCGACTAGGCCACTGCTTTCCCCACAGGAAAGGAGAGGTGACAGGATCCCTGCACACCGGCCGTACACCGAATAGGGAGCTTGGGGGACTGTCCCCACTCCTTCCCTTTAAACACCGTGCCTCCTCTTAGCTTCCACATCCTAGAGGAAGTCGGCATTGACTCCCCGTTATTTCAGGGATCTGTTTCGGCGAGTTCAGCGTAGGCGCCTGGTAGCTACAGCATGCATGCCCCAGGGCCAGGTGGCCAAGGAGCTTCTGTCTCGTTGCCCAGCAGGCTCAGGACAGGCATGCTTTCTACCCAGACTCCTTCCTCAGAGTGGAGCACACGCCTCTGCCCTAGTCGACCCTCATGTCTCCTTAGCAGCCAGGCTTCCATCTCTCCGCACAGGGAGCGGGTGACACTTGTCTTGCCACCGGCCTGCTGTTCGTGCCACGGCAGGCTATCCTGCTTCCCGAGAGTTTCCCGACCCCAAGGACAACGGCTCCTTCTCTTTTCCGGGGGCGGCGTGCTGCGCCTTCCCCACACTTGGCTTCTATCTCAGGCAGAGGGGATGTTAGGGCAAAGGGTATTTCGCTCCATGCGGGTATCTTCCACCGAGATGTGGAGACTAGCTCAGGCAAGCAGCAGCAGCATCCCCAAACCCAACTCTGATTTCCCATGGAATGCTGTGCTGTCCCAGGTGAGATACCCAGGCAATGAGGCTTTCGCTGTATGCGGGTTTCTCCACCCGCGAGACTTGGCTCAGGCAAGCAGCAGCAGCCCGCAGAACATTTCTCAGCGAATGATGTGCTTTCGCAGAGACTTTGGCTTTTAGCGAACAGCACTTCACTGCTGCAACCTCAGCAAGGCTTCAGTCGCGTCAGGGAAGAAGAGCTGCGGGAGAGCTTGTGCCTCTTTGGCCTTGCTTTCCCGGGCTCCATGTTCGCGTCCTGGGTTCACCCTCACGGGCCGAACTAAGCAGACACAGATACAACCCTATAGTGGCGTGCGTAGCCTAGGATGGCATTCTATGCACACTACCATCTCCCAGTGTAGGCATCGCTTGGCCTTTTACTCCGGCGCACAGGTGGACTCGCGAACGAGGCCAGTGCTTTCCCCACAGGAAAGGAGAGGTGACAGGATCCCTGCACACCGCCCATACATTGAATAGGAACTATGAGGGACTGTCCCCACTCCTCCCCTTAAACCCCGTCCCTCCTCCAAGCTTCCACATCCTGCAGGAAGAAGGCATCTGACTCCCCGTTATTTCAGGAGCTGTTTCTGCGAGTTCAGGGTAGGCGCCTGGTGGCGAGCACATATCTGAACAACGGACAGGTGGCCAAGGAACTGCTATCTCTTTGGACCCAGAGGCTCAGGACAGGCATGCTTTCTGCCAAGACTCCTTCCTAAGAGAGGAGCACGCGCCCTGCCCACCTCATGCCCTCCTGTCTCCTTAGCAGCCAGGCTTCCGTCTCTCTGAACTGGGAGCCGGTGACACTAGTATTGCCACCTGTCGCTGTTCCTGTCAGGGCGGGCTCTCCTGCTTCGCAACCGTTTCCAGACCAGAAGGCCAACGGCTCCTGCTCTTCTCCATGTTCCACAGACATAGTCCTGGGGATTGCAGTGAAAGACGTGTCCCTTTCCTTAAGGCTCTTTCCACAGGCGCAACCGCGCTTCTCTCTCTGGCAGAGGGGATGCCCTGGCTAAGAGGATTTCGCTCCATATGGGTTTGTTACACCGTTCGGTGGGGACCAGCTCAGCCAAACAGGAGCTACCCACAGACCCGACTCTGATTTCCCAAAGAATGCTGTGCTTTCCCAGAGGGGATGCCCGAGCAAAGAAGCTTTCGCTCTATGCGGTTTTCTCCCATCCTGCGAGGAATACAAGGTAAGGCAAGCAGCCACAGCAGCCCACAGAACCGATTCTGATTTCCCAGCGACTGCTATGCTTTCGCATAGGTTTTCAGCTTGGCACAAACCGCACTTCACTGCTGCTTCCTCAGCAAGGCGTTGGTCATTCTCTCTGTCGCGTCAGGGAAAAAGAGCTGTGGGAGAGCTGGTGCCTCTTGGGCCTTGCTTTCCCGGGCTCCATGTTCGGGTCCTGGGTTCACCCTGCCAGACAGAACTAAGCAGACACAGCCACAATTCTAAGTTGCGTGCGTAGCCTAGGATGGCACTCTATGCACACTACCATCTCCCAGTGTAGGCATCGCTTGGCGTTTTACTCTGGCGCCAAGGCTGATTCTAAGACTTGGCCAGTGCTTTCCCCACAGGAAAGGAGAGGTGACAGGATCCTGCACATCGGCCGTACACTGAATAGGGAGCTTTGGGGGACTGTCCCCACTCCTTCCCCTTAAAACCCGCGCCACCTCCAACTTCCACATCCTGGAGGAAGTCGGGATCTGACTCCCCGTTATTTCGGGGAGCTGTTTCTGCGAGTTTAGGTTAGGCGCCTGGTGGCTAGAGCATGTATGCCCCAGGGACATGTGGCCAAGGAGCTGCTGTCTCCTTGGCCAACAGGCGGAGGAAAGGCATGCTTTCAACCCAGACTCCTTTCTTAGAGTGGAGTATTCCACTGCCATACTCATCCACTCCTGTCTACTTAGCAGCCAGGCTTCCGTCCTGTGCACTGGGAGCGGGTGACACTTGTATTACCACCAGCCGCTGTGCCTCTAAGGGACGGCTCTCCTGCTTTGCAACCGTTTCCAGACCAGAAGGCCATCGGCTCCTGCTCTTCTCCCCGGGCATCGTGCTGCACTTTCCACAGATATGCTCCTGGGGAGTGTAGTGTAAAACGTGTCCCTTTCCTTAAGGCTCTTTCCACAGGCGCAAGCGCGCTTCTCTCTCAGGCAGAGGGGATGCCCAGGCATAGAGGATTTCGCTCAATGCGGGTTTATTACACAGCTCAGGCAACAGGAGAATCCCTCCGACCCGACTCTGATTTCCCAAAGAATGCTGTGCTATCCCAGAGGGGATGCCAGGGCAAAGAGGCTTTCGCTCTATGCGGGATTCTCCCATCCTGCTACGAATACTAGGCTAAGGCAAGCAACAAAAGCAGCCACAGAACGGACTGATTTCCCAGCGACTGCAAAGTTTCACAGATGTTTACAGCTTGGCACGAACCGCACTTCACTGCTTCTTCCTCAGATAGGCTTTGGGTGTTCACTCCGTCGCGGCAGGGATGAAGAGTCGCAGGAGAGCTGGTCTCTTGCGACTTGCTATCCCGGGCTCCATGTTCGCGTCCTGGGTTCACCCTGCCAGGCCCAATTAAGCAGACACATCCACAACGCTGCAGTAGCGTGCGTAGCCTAGGATGGCACTCTATGCACACTACCATCTCCCAGTGTAGGCATCGCTTGGACTTTTACTCTGGCGCTCAGGCGTACTCGCAGACTAGGCCAAGGCTTTCCCCACAGGAAAGGATAGGTGACAGGATCCCTGCACATGGCCCGTGCACTGAATAGGGTGCTTTGGGGGAGTGTCCCTACTCCTTCCCCTTAAACCCCGTGCCTCCTCCCAGCTTCCACATCCTGGAGGAAGAAGGCATCTGACTAACATTATTTCAGGGAGCTGTTTCTGTGAGTTCAGCGTAGGCGCCTGGTGGCTAGAGCATGTCTACCCCAGGGACAGGTCGCCCAGGAACTGCTGTCTCCTTGCGCCCAGAGGCCCAGGACAGGCATGCTTTCTACCCATCCTCGTTCATAAGAGAGGAGCACGTGCCCTTAGCAGCCAGGGTCCGTCTCCTTAGCAGCCAGGCTTCCGTCTCTCTGCTCTGGGAGCCGGTGAAACGTGTATTGCCAACGGCCGCTGTGCCTTCCAGGCAGGCTCTCCTGCTTCTCAACCCTTTCCAGACCAGGAGGCCAACGGCTTCTGCTCTTCTCCCTGGGCAGCGTGCTACACCTTCCACAGACATGCTCCTGGGGAGTGCAGTGAAAGACGCGTCTCTTTCCTTAAGGCTCTTTCCACAGGCACAAGCGCAATTCTCTCTCAGGCAGAGCGGATGCCCAGGCAAAGAGGATATCGCTACATTCGGGTTTGTTACACCGTGCTGTGGAGACCAGCACAGCGAAACAGGAGTGTCCCACAGACCCGACTCTGATTTCCCAAAGAATGCTGTGCTTTCCCAGAGGGGATGCCCGAGCAAAGAAGCTTTAGCTCTATGCGGGTTTCTCCCATCCTGCTACGAATACTAGGCTAAGGCAAGCTGCCACAGCAGCCCACAGAACCGACTCTGATTTCCCAGTGACTCCTATGCTTTCGCAGAGGTTTACAGCTTGGCACGAACCGCACGTCACTGCTGCTTCTTCTGCAAGGCTTTGGTCATTCTGTCTGTCGTGGCAGGGAAGAAGAGCTGTGGGAGAGCTGGTGCCTCTTGGGCCTTGCTTTCCCGGGCTCCATGTTCGGGTCCTGGGTTCATCCTGCCAGGCTGAACGAAGCAGGCACAGCCACAATTCTGCAGTAGCGTGCGTCGCCTAGGATGGTCCTCAATGCACACTACCATTTCCCAGTGTAGGCATTGCTTGGCCTTTTACTCTGGCACTCAGGCGAACTCGGCGACTAGGCCACTGCTTTCCCCACAGGAAAGGAGATGTGACAGGATCCCTGCACACCGGCCGTACACCGAATAGGGAGCTTGGGGGACTGTCCCCACTCCTTCCCTTTAAACACCGTGCCTCCTCCTAGCTTCCACATCCTGGAGGAAGTCGGCATTGACTCCCCGTTATTTCAGGGAGCTGTTTCGGCGAGTTCAGCGTAGGCGCCTGTTAGCTACAGCATGCCTGCCCCAGGGCCAGGTGGCCAAGGAGCTTCTGTCTCATTGCCCAACAGGCTCAGGACAGGCATGCTTTCTACCCAGACTCCTTCCTCAGAGTGGAGCACGCGCCTCTGCCCTAGTCGACCCTCATGTCTCCTTAGCAGCCAGGCTTCCATCTCTCCGCACAGGGAGCGGGTGACACTTGTCTTGCCACCGGCCTGCTGTTCGTGCCACGGCAGGCTATCCTGCTTCCCGAGAGTTTCCCGACCCCAAGGACAACGGCTCCTTCTCTTTTCCGGGGGCGGCGTGCTGCGCCTTCCCCACACTTGGCTTCTATCTCAGGCAGAGGGGATGTTAGGGCAAAGGGTATTTCGCTCCATGCGGGTATCTTCCACCGAGATGTGGAGACTAGCTCAGGCAAGCAGCAGCAGCATCCCCAAACCCAACTCTGATTTCCCATGGAATGCTGTGCTGTCCCAGGTGAGATACCCAGGCAATGAGGCTTTCGCTGTATGCGGGTTTCTCCACCCGCGAGACTTGGCTCAGGCAAGCAGCAGCAGCCCGCAGAACATTTCTCAGCGAATGATGTGCTTTCGCAGAGACTTTGGCTTTTAGCGAACAGCACTTCACTGCTGCAACCTCAGCAAGGCTTCAGTCGCGTCAGGGAAGAAGAGCTGCGGGAGAGCTTGTGCCTCTTTGGCCTTGCTTTCCCGGGCTCCATGTTCGCGTCCTGGGTTCACCCTCACGAGCCGAACTAAGCAGACACAGATACCACCCTATAGTGGCGTGCGTAGCCTAGGATGGCATTCTATGCACACTACCCTCTCCCAGTGTAGGCATCGCTTGGCCTTTTACTCCGGCGCACAGGTGGACTCGCGGACTAGGCCAGTGCTTTTCCACAGGAAAGGAGAGGTGACAGGATCCCTGCACACCGCCCATACACTGAATAGGAACTATGAGGGACTGTCCCCACTCCTCCCCTTAAACCCCGTCCCTCCTCCAAGCTTCCACATCCTGCAGGAAGAAGGCATCTGACTCCCCGTTATTTCAGGAGCTGTTTCTGCGAGTTCAGGGTAGGCGCCTGGTGGCGAGCACATATCTGAACAACGGACAGGTGGCCAAGGAACTGCTATCTCTTTGGACCCAGAGGCTCAGGACAGACATGCTTTCTGCCAAGACTCCTTCCTAAGAGAGGAGCACGCGCCCTGCCCACCTCATGCCCTCCTGTCTCCTTAGCAGCCAGGCTTCCGTCTCTCTGAACTGGGAGCCGGTGACACTAGTATTGCCACCTGTCGCTGTTCCTGTCAGGGCGGGCTCTCCTGCTTCGCAACCGTTTCCAGACCAGAAGGCCAACGGCTCCTGCTCTTCTCCATGTTCCACAGACATACTCCTGGGGTGTGCAGTGAAAGACGTGTCCCTTTCCTTAAGGCTCTTTCCACAGGCGCAACCGCGCTTCTCTCTCTGGCAGAGGGGATGCCCTGGCTAAGAGGATTTCGCTCCATATGGGTTTGTTACACCGTGCGGTGGGGACCAGCTCAGCCAAACAGGAGCTACCCACAGACCCGACTCTGATTTCCCAAAGAATGCTGTGCTTTCCCAGAGGGGATGCCCGAGCAAAGAAGCTTTCGCTCTATGCGGTTTTCTCCCATCCTGCGAGGAATACAAGGTAAGGCAAGCAGCCACAGCAGCCCACAGAACCGATTCTGATTTCCCAGAGACTGTTGTGCTTTCGCATAGGTTTTCAGCTTGGCACAAACCGCACTTCACTGCTGCTTCCTCAGCAAGGCTTTGGTCATTCTCTCTGTCGCGTCAGGGAAAAAGAGCTGTGGGAGAGCTGGTGCCTCTTGGGCCTTGCTTTCCCGGGCTCCATGTTCGGGTCCTGGGTTCACCCTGCCAGACAGAACTAAGCAGACACAGCCACAATTCTAAGTTGCGTGCGTAGCCTAGGATGGCACTCTATGCACACTACCATCTCCCAGTGTAGGCATCGCTTGGCGTTTTACTCTGGCGCCAAGGCTGATTCTAAGACTTGGCCAGTGCTTTCCCCACAGGAAAGGAGAGGTGACAGGATCCTGCACATCGGCCGTACACTGAATAGGGAGCTTTGGGGGACTGTCCCCACTCCTTCCCCTTAAAACCCGCGCCACCTCCAACTTCCACATCCTGGAGGAAGTCGGCATCTGACTCCCCGTTATTTCGGGGAGCTGTTTCTGCGAGTTTAGGTTAGGCGCCCGGTGGCTAGAGCATGTATGCCCCAGGGACATGTGGCCAAGGAGCTGCTGTCTCCTTGGCCAACAGGCGGAGGAAAGGCATGCTTTCAACCCAGACTCCTTTCTTAGAGTGGAGTATTCCACTGCCATACTCATCCACTCCTGTCTACTTAGCAGCCAGGCTTCCGTCCTGTGCACTGGGAGCGGGTGACACTTGTATTACCACCAGCCGCTGTGCCTCTAAGGGACGGCTCTCCTGCTTTGCAACCGTTTCCAGACCAGAAGGCCATCGGCTCCTGCTCTTCTCCCCGGGCATCGTGCTGCACTTTCCACAGATATGCTCCTGGGGAGTGTAGTGTAAAACGTGTCCCTTTCCTCAAGGCTCTTTCCACAGGCGCAAGCGCGCTTCTCTCTCAGGCAGAGGGGATGCCCAGGCATAGAGGATTTCGCTCAATGCGGGTTTATTACACAGCTCAGGCAACAGGAGAATCCCTCCGACCCGACTCTGATTTCCCAAAGAATGCTGTGCTATCCCAGAGGGGATGCCAGGGCAAAGAGGCTTTCGCTCTATGCGGGATTCTCCCATCCTGCTACGAATACTAGGCTAAGGCAAGCAACAAAAGCAGCCACAGAACGGACTGATTTCCCAGCGACTGCAAAGTTTCACAGATGTTTACAGCTTGGCACGAACCGCACTTCACTGCTACTTCCTCAGATAGGCTTTGGGTGTTCACTCCGTCGCGGCAGGGATGAAGAGCCGCAGGAGAGCTGGTCTCTTGCGACTTGCTATCCCGGGCTCCATGTTCGCGTCCTGGGTTCACCCTGCCAGGCCCAATTAAGCAGACACATCCACAACGCTGCAGTAGCGTGCGTAGCCTAGGATGGCACTCTATGCACACTACCATCTCCCAGTGTAGGCATCGCTTGGACTTTTACTCTGGCGCTCAGGCGTACTCGCAGACTAGGCCAAGGCTTTCCCCACAGGAAAGGATAGGTGACAGGATCCCTGCACATGGCCCGTGCACTGAATAGGGTGCTTTGGGGGAGTGTCCCTACTCCTTCCCCTTAAACCCCGTGCCTCCTCCCAGCTTCCACATCCTGGAGGAAGAAGGCATCTGACTCCCATTATTTCAGGGAGCTGTTTCTGTGAGTTCAGCGTAGGCGCCTGGTGGCTAGAGCATGTCTACCCCAGGGACAGGTCGCCCAGGAACTGCTGTCTCCTTGCGCCCAGAGGCCCAGGACAGGCATGCTTTCTACCCATACTCGTTCATAAGAGAGGAGCACGTGCCCTTAGCAGCCAGGGTCCGTCTCCTTAGCAGCCAGGCTTCCGTCTCTCTGCTCTGGGAGCCGGTGAAACTTGTATTGCCAACGGCCGCTGTGCCTTCCAGGCAGGCTCTCCTGCTTCTCAACCCTTTCCAGACCAGGAGGCCAACGGCTTCTGCTCTTCTCCCTGGGCAGCGTGCTACACCTTCCACAGACATGCTCCTGGGGAGTGCAGTGAAAGACACGTCTCTTTCCTTAAGGCTCTTTCCACAGGCACAAGCGCAATTCTCTCTCAGGCAGAGCGGATGCCCAGGCAAAGAGGATATCGCTACATTCGGGTTTGTTACACCGTGCTGTGGAGACCAGCACAGCGAAACAGGAGTGTCCCACAGACCCGACTCTGATTTCCCAAAGAATGCTGTGCTTTCCCAGAGGGGATGCCCGAGCAAAGAAGCTTTAGCTCTATGCGGGTTTCTCCCATCCTGCTACGAATACTAGGCTAAGGCAAGCTGCCACAGCAGCCCACAGAACCGACTCTGATTTCCCAGTGACTCCTATGCTTTCGCAGAGGTTTACAGCTTGGCACGAAACGCACGTCACTGCTGCTTCTTCTGCAAGGCTTTGGTCATTCTGTCTGTCGTGGCAGGGAAGAAGAGCTGTGGGAGAGCTGGTGCCTCTTGGGCCTTGCTTTCCCGGGCTCCATGTTCGGGTCCTGGGTTCATCCTGCCAGGCTGAACGAAGCAGGCACAGCCACAATTCTGCAGTAGCGTGCGTCGCCTAGGATGGTCCTCAATGCACACTACCATTTCCCAGTGTAGGCATTGCTTGGCCTTTTACTCTGGCACTCAGGCGAACTCGGCGACTAGGCCACTGCTTTCCCCACAGGAAAGGAGATGTGACAGGATCCCTGCACACCGGCCGTACACCGAATAGGGAGCTTGGGGGACTGTCCCCACTCCTTCCCTTTAAACACCGTGCCTCCTCCTAGCTTCCACATCCTGGAGGAAGTCGGCATTGACTCCCCGTTATTTCAGGGAGCTGTTTCGGCGAGTTCAGCGTAGGCGCCTGTTAGCTACAGCATGCCTGCCCCAGGGCCAGGTGGCCAAGGAGCTTCTGTCTCATTGCCCAACAGGCTCAGGACAGGCATGCTTTCTACCCAGACTCCTTCCTCAGAGTGGAGCACGCGCCTCTGCCCTAGTCGACCCTCATGTCTCCTTAGCAGCCAGGCTTCCATCTCTCCGCACAGGGAGCGGGTGACACTTGTCTTGCCACCGGCCTGCTGTTCGTGCCACGGCAGGCTATCCTGCTTCCCGAGAGTTTCCCGACCCCAAGGACAACGGCTCCTTCTCTTTTCCGGGGGCGGCGTGCTGCGCCTTCCCCACACTTGGCTTCTATCTCAGGCAGAGGGGATGTTAGGGCAAAGGGTATTTCGCTCCATGCGGGTATCTTCCACCGAGATGTGGAGACTAGCTCAGGCAAGCAGCAGCAGCATCCCCAAACCCAACTCTGATTTCCCATGGAATGCTGTGCTGTCCCAGGTGAGATACCCAGGCAATGAGGCTTTCGCTGTATGCGGGTTTCTCCACCCGCGAGACTTGGCTCAGGCAAGCAGCAGCAGCCCGCAGAACATTTCTCAGCGAATGATGTGCTTTCGCAGAGACTTTGGCTTTTAGCGAACAGCACTTCACTGCTGCAACCTCAGCAAGGCTTCAGTCGCGTCAGGGAAGAAGAGCTGCGGGAGAGCTTGTGCCTCTTTGGCCTTGCTTTCCCGGGCTCCATGTTCGCGTCCTGGGTTCACCCTCACGAGCCGAACTAAGCAGACACAGATACCACCCTATAGTGGCGTGCGTAGCCTAGGATGGCATTCTATGCACACTACCCTCTCCCAGTGTAGGCATCGCTTGGCCTTTTACTCCGGCGCACAGGTGGACTCGCGGACTAGGCCAGTGCTTTCCCCACAGGAAAGGAGAGGTGACAGGATCCCTGCACACCGCCCATACACTGAATAGGAACTATGAGGGACTGTCCCCACTCCTCCCCTTAAACCCCGTCCCTCCTCCAAGCTTCCACATCCTGCAGGAAGAAGGCATCTGACTCCCCGTTATTTCAGGAGCTGTTTCTGCGAGTTCAGGGTAGGCGCCTGGTGGCGAGCACATATCTGAACAACGGACAGGTGGCCAAGGAACTGCTATCTCTTTGGACCCAGAGGCTCAGGACAGACATGCTTTCTGCCAAGACTCCTTCCTAAGAGAGGAGCACGCGCCCTGCCCACCTCATGCCCTCCTGTCTCCTTAGCAGCCAGGCTTCCGTCTCTCTGAACTGGGAGCCGGTGACACTAGTATTGCCACCTGTCGCTGTTCCTGTCAGGGCGGGCTCTCCTGCTTCGCAACCGTTTCCAGACCAGAAGGCCAACGGCTCCTGCTCTTCTCCATGTTCCACAGACATACTCCTGGGGTGTGCAGTGAAAGACGTGTCCCTTTCCTTAAGGCTCTTTCCACAGGCGCAACCGCGCTTCTCTCTCTGGCAGAGGGGATGCCCTGGCTAAGAGGATTTCGCTCCATATGGGTTTGTTACACCGTGCGGTGGGGACCAGCTCAGCCAAACAGGAGCTACCCACAGACCCGACTCTGATTTCCCAAAGAATGCTGTGCTTTCCCAGAGGGGATGCCCGAGCAAAGAAGCTTTCGCTCTATGCGGTTTTCTCCCATCCTGCGAGGAATACAAGGTAAGGCAAGCAGCCACAGCAGCCCACAGAACCGATTCTGATTTCCCAGAGACTGTTGTGCTTTCGCATAGGTTTTCAGCTTGGCACAAACCGCACTTCACTGCTGCTTCCTCAGCAAGGCTTTGGTCATTCTCTCTGTCGCGTCAGGGAAAAAGAGCTGTGGGAGAGCTGGTGCCTCTTGGGCCTTGCTTTCCCGGGCTCCATGTTCGGGTCCTGGGTTCACCCTGCCAGACAGAACTAAGCAGACACAGCCACAATTCTAAGTTGCGTGCGTAGCCTAGGATGGCACTCTATGCACACTACCATCTCCCAGTGTAGGCATCGCTTGGCGTTTTACTCTGGCGCCAAGGCTGATTCTAAGACTTGGCCAGTGCTTTCCCCACAGGAAAGGAGAGGTGACAGGATCCTGCACATCGGCCGTACACTGAATAGGGAGCTTTGGGGGACTGTCCCCACTCCTTCCCCTTAAAACCCGCGCCACCTCCAACTTCCACATCCTGGAGGAAGTCGGCATCTGACTCCCCGTTATTTCGGGGAGCTGTTTCTGCGAGTTTAGGTTAGGCGCCCGGTGGCTAGAGCATGTATGCCCCAGGGACATGTGGCCAAGGAGCTGCTGTCTCCTTGGCCAACAGGCGGAGGAAAGGCATGCTTTCAACCCAGACTCCTTTCTTAGAGTGGAGTATTCCACTGCCATACTCATCCACTCCTGTCTACTTAGCAGCCAGGCTTCCGTCCTGTGCACTGGGAGCGGGTGACACTTGTATTACCACCAGTCGCTGTGCCTCTAAGGGACGGCTCTCCTGCTTTGCAACCGTTTCCAGACCAGAAGGCCATCGGCTCCTGCTCTTCTCCCAGGGCATCGTGCTGCACTTTCCACAGATATGCTCCTGGGGAGTGTAGTGTAAAACGTGTCCCTTTCCTTAAGGCTCTTTCCACAGGCGCAAGCGCGCTTCTCTCTCAGGCAGAGGGGATGCCCAGGCATAGAGGATTTCGCTCAATGCGGGTTTATTACACAGCTCAGGCAACAGGAGAATCCCTCCGACCCGACTCTGATTTCCCAAAGAATGCAGTGCTATCCCAGAGGGGATGCCAGGGCAAAGAGGCTTTCGCTCTATTCGGGATTCTCCCATCCTGCTACGAATACTAGGCTAAGGCAAGCAACAAAAGCAGCCACAGAACGGACTGATTTCCCAGCGACTGCAAAGTTTCACAGATGTTTACAGCTTGGCACGAACCGCACTTCACTGCTTCTTCCTCAGATAGGCTTTGGGTGTTCACTCCGTCGCGGCAGGGATGAAGAGTCGCAGGAGAGCTGGTCTCTTGCGACTTGCTATCCCGGGCTCCATGTTCGCGTCCTGGGTTCACCCTGCCAGGCCCAATTAAGCAGACACATCCACAACGCTGCAGTAGCGTGCGTAGCCTAGGATGGCACTCTATGCACACTACCATCTCCCAGTGTAGGCATCGCTTGGACTTTTACTCTGGCGCTCAGGCGTACTCGCAGACTAGGCCAAGGCTTTCCCCACAGGAAAGGATAGGTGACAGGATCCCTGCACATGGCCCGTGCACTGAATAGGGTGCTTTGGGGGAGTGTCCCTACTCCTTCCCCTTAAACCCCGTGCCTCCTCCCAGCTTCCACATCCTGGAGGAAGAAGGCATCTGACTAACATTATTTCAGGGAGCTGTTTCTGTGAGTTCAGCGTAGGCGCCTGGTGGCTAGAGCATGTCTACCCCAGGGACAGGTCGCCCAGGAACTGCTGTCTCCTTGCGCCCAGAGGCCCAGGACAGGCATGCTTTCTACCCATCCTCGTTCATAAGAGAGGAGCACGTGCCCTTAGCAGCCAGGGTCCGTCTCCTTAGCAGCCAGGCTTCCGTCTCTCTGCTCTGGGAGCCGGTGAAACTTGTATTGCCAACGGCCGCTGTGCCTTCCAGGCAGGCTCTCCTGCTTCTCAACCCTTTCCAGACCAGGAGGCCAACGGCTTCTGCTCTTCTCCCTGGGCAGCGTGCTACACCTTCCACAGACATGCTCCTGGGGAGTGCAGTGAAAGACGCGTCTCTTTCCTTAAGGCTCTTTCCACAGGCACAAGCGCAATTCTCTCTCAGGCAGAGCGGATGCCCAGGCAAAGAGGATATCGCTACATTCGGGTTTGTTACACCGTGCTGTGGAGACCAGCACAGCTAAACAGGAGTGTCCCACAGACCCGACTCTGATTTCCCAAAGAATGCTGTGCTTTCCCAGAGGGGATGCCCGAGCAAAGAAGCTTTCGCTCTATGCGGTTTTCTCCCATCCTGCGAGGAATACAAGGTAAGGCAAGCAGCCACAGCAGCCCACAGAACCGATTCTGATTTCCCAGAGACTGTTGTGCTTTCGCATAGGTTTTCAGCTTGGCACAAACCGCACTTCACTGCTGCTTCCTCAGCAAGGCTTTGGTCATTCTCTCTGTCGCGTCAGGGAAAAAGAGCTGTGGGAGAGCTGGTGCCTCTTGGGCCTTGCTTTCCCGGGCTCCATGTTCGGGTCCTGGGTTCACCCTGCCAGACAGAACTAAGCAGACACAGCCACAATTCTAAGTTGCGTGCGTAGCCTAGGATGGCACTCTATGCACACTACCATCTCCCAGTGTAGGCATCGCTTGGCGTTTTACTCTGGCGCCAAGGCTGATTCTAAGACTTGGCCAGTGCTTTCCCCACAGGAAAGGAGAGGTGACAGGATCCTGCACATCGGCCGTACACTGAATAGGGAGCTTTGGGGGACTGTCCCCACTCCTTCCCCTTAAAACCCGCGCCACCTCCAACTTCCACATCCTGGAGGAAGTCGGCATCTGACTCCCCGTTATTTCGGGGAGCTGTTTCTGCGAGTTTAGGTTAGGCGCCCGGTGGCTAGAGCATGTATGCCCCAGGGACATGTGGCCAAGGAGCTGCTGTCTCCTTGGCCAACAGGCGGAGGAAAGGCATGCTTTCAACCCAGACTCCTTTCTTAGAGTGGAGTATTCCACTGCCATACTCATCCACTCCTGTCTACTTAGCAGCCAGGCTTCCGTCCTGTGCACTGGGAGCGGGTGACACTTGTATTACCACCAGCCGCTGTGCCTCTAAGGGACGGCTCTCCTGCTTTGCAACCGTTTCCAGACCAGAAGGCCATCGGCTCCTGCTCTTCTCCCCGGGCATCGTGCTGCACTTTCCACAGATATGCTCCTGGGGAGTGTAGTGTAAAACGTGTCCCTTTCCTCAAGGCTCTTTCCACAGGCGCAAGCGCGCTTCTCTCTCAGGCAGAGGGGATGCCCAGGCATAGAGGATTTCGCTCAATGCGGGTTTATTACACAGCTCAGGCAACAGGAGAATCCCTCCGACCCGACTCTGATTTCCCAAAGAATGCTGTGCTATCCCAGAGGGGATGCCAGGGCAAAGAGGCTTTCGCTCTATGCGGGATTCTCCCATCCTGCTACGAATACTAGGCTAAGGCAAGCAACAAAAGCAGCCACAGAACGGACTGATTTCCCAGCGACTGCAAAGTTTCACAGATGTTTACAGCTTGGCACGAACCGCACTTCACTGCTACTTCCTCAGATAGGCTTTGGGTGTTCACTCCGTCGCGGCAGGGATGAAGAGCCGCAGGAGAGCTGGTCTCTTGCGACTTGCTATCCCGGGCTCCATGTTCGCGTCCTGGGTTCACCCTGCCAGGCCCAATTAAGCAGACACATCCACAACGCTGCAGTAGCGTGCGTAGCCTAGGATGGCACTCTATGCACACTACCATCTCCCAGTGTAGGCATCGCTTGGACTTTTACTCTGGCGCTCAGGCGTACTCGCAGACTAGGCCAAGGCTTTCCCCACAGGAAAGGATAGGTGACAGGATCCCTGCACATGGCCCGTGCACTGAATAGGGTGCTTTGGGGGAGTGTCCCTACTCCTTCCCCTTAAACCCCGTGCCTCCTCCCAGCTTCCACATCCTGGAGGAAGAAGGCATCTGACTCCCATTATTTCAGGGAGCTGTTTCTGTGAGTTCAGCGTAGGCGCCTGGTGGCTAGAGCATGTCTACCCCAGGGACAGGTCGCCCAGGAACTGCTGTCTCCTTGCGCCCAGAGGCCCAGGACAGGCATGCTTTCTACCCATACTCGTTCATAAGAGAGGAGCACGTGCCCTTAGCAGCCAGGGTCCGTCTCCTTAGCAGCCAGGCTTCCGTCTCTCTGCTCTGGGAGCCGGTGAAACTTGTATTGCCAACGGCCGCTGTGCCTTCCAGGCAGGCTCTCCTGCTTCTCAACCCTTTCCAGACCAGGAGGCCAACGGCTTCTGCTCTTCTCCCTGGGCAGCGTGCTACACCTTCCACAGACATGCTCCTGGGGAGTGCAGTGAAAGACACGTCTCTTTCCTTAAGGCTCTTTCCACAGGCACAAGCGCAATTCTCTCTCAGGCAGAGCGGATGCCCAGGCAAAGAGGATATCGCTACATTCGGGTTTGTTACACCGTGCTGTGGAGACCAGCACAGCGAAACAGGAGTGTCCCACAGACCCGACTCTGATTTCCCAAAGAATGCTGTGCTTTCCCAGAGGGGATGCCCGAGCAAAGAAGCTTTAGCTCTATGCGGGTTTCTCCCATCCTGCTACGAATACTAGGCTAAGGCAAGCTGCCACAGCAGCCCACAGAACCGACTCTGATTTCCCAGTGACTCCTATGCTTTCGCAGAGGTTTACAGCTTGGCACGAACCGCACGTCACTGCTGCTTCTTCTGCAAGGCTTTGGTCATTCTGTCTGTCGTGGCAGGGAAGAAGAGCTGTGGGAGAGCTGGTGCCTCTTGGGCCTTGCTTTCCCGGGCTCCATGTTCGGGTCCTGGGTTCATCCTGCCAGGCTGAACGAAGCAGGCACAGCCACAATTCTGCAGTAGCGTGCGTCGCCTAGGATGGTCCTCAATGCACACTACCATTTCCCAGTGTAGGCATTGCTTGGCCTTTTACTCTGGCACTCAGGCGAACTCGGCGACTAGGCCACTGCTTTCCCCACAGGAAAGGAGATGTGACAGGATCCCTGCACACCGGGCGTACACCGAATAGGGAGCTTGGGGGACTGTCCCCACTCCTTCCCTTTAAACACCGTGCCTCCTCCTAGCTTCCACATCCTGGAGGAAGTCGGCATTGACTCCCCGTTATTTCAGGGAGCTGTTTCGGCGAGTTCAGCGTAGGCGCCTGTTAGCTACAGCATGCCTGCCCCAGGGCCAGGTGGCCAAGGAGCTTCTGTCTCATTGCCCAACAGGCTCAGGACAGGCATGCTTTCTACCCAGACTCCTTCCTCAGAGTGGAGCACGCGCCTCTGCCCTAGTCGACCCTCATGTCTCCTTAGCAGCCAGGCTTCCATCTCTCCGCACAGGGAGCGGGTGACACTTGTCTTGCCACCGGCCTGCTGTTCGTGCCACGGCAGGCTATCCTGCTTCCCGAGAGTTTCCCGACCCCAAGGACAACGGCTCCTTCTCTTTTCCGGGGGCGGCGTGCTGCGCCTTCCCCACACTTGGCTTCTATCTCAGGCAGAGGGGATGTTAGGGCAAAGGGTATTTCGCTCCATGCGGGTATCTTCCACCGAGATGTGGAGACTAGCTCAGGCAAGCAGCAGCAGCATCCCCAAACCCAACTCTGATTTCCCATGGAATGCTGTGCTGTCCCAGGTGAGATACCCAGGCAATGAGGCTTTCGCTGTATGCGGGTTTCTCCACCCGCGAGACTTGGCTCAGGCAAGCAGCAGCAGCCCGCAGAACATTTCTCAGCGAATGATGTGCTTTCGCAGAGACTTTGGCTTTTAGCGAACAGCACTTCACTGCTGCAACCTCAGCAAGGCTTCAGTCGCGTCAGGGAAGAAGAGCTGCGGGAGAGCTTGTGCCTCTTTGGCCTTGCTTTCCCGGGCTCCATGTTCGCGTCCTGGGTTCACCCTCACGAGCCGAACTAAGCAGACACAGATACCACCCTATAGTGGCGTGCGTAGCCTAGGATGGCATTCTATGCACACTACCCTCTCCCAGTGTAGGCATCGCTTGGCCTTTTACTCCGGCGCACAGGTGGACTCGCGGACTAGGCCAGTGCTTTCCCCACAGGAAAGGAGAGGTGACAGGATCCCTGCACACCGCCCATACACTGAATAGGAACTATGAGGGACTGTCCCCACTCCTCCCCTTAAACCCCGTCCCTCCTCCAAGCTTCCACATCCTGCAGGAAGAAGGCATCTGACTCCCCGTTATTTCAGGAGCTGTTTCTGCGAGTTCAGGGTAGGCGCCTGGTGGCGAGCACATATCTGAACAACGGACAGGTGGCCAAGGAACTGCTATCTCTTTGGACCCAGAGGCTCAGGACAGACATGCTTTCTGCCAAGACTCCTTCCTAAGAGAGGAGCACGCGCCCTGCCCACCTCATGCCCTCCTGTCTCCTTAGCAGCCAGGCTTCCGTCTCTCTGAACTGGGAGCCGGTGACACTAGTATTGCCACCTGTCGCTGTTCCTGTCAGGGCGGGCTCTCCTGCTTCGCAACCGTTTCCAGACCAGAAGGCCAACGGCTCCTGCTCTTCTCAATGTTCCAGAGACATAGTCCTGGGGTGTGCAGTGAAAGACGTGTCCCTTTCCTTAAGGCTCTTTCCACAGGCGCAACCGCGCTTCTCTCTCTGGCAGAGGGGATGCCCTGGCTAAGAGGATTTCGCTCCATATGGGTTTGTTACACCGTGCGGTGGGGACCAGCTCAGCCAAACAGGAGCTACCCACAGACCCGACTCTGATTTCCCAAAGAATGCTGTGCTTTCCCAGAGGGGATGCCCGAGCAAAGAAGCTTTCGCTCTATGCGGTTTTCTCCCATCCTGCGAGGAATACAAGGTAAGGCAAGCAGCCACAGCAGCCCACAGAACCGATTCTGATTTCCCAGAGACTGTTGTGCTTTCGCATAGGTTTTCAGCTTGGCACAAACCGCACTTCACTGCTGCTTCCTCAGCAAGGCGTTGGTCATTCTCTCTGTCGCGTCAGGGAAAAAGAGCTGTGGGAGAGCTGGTGCCTCTTGGGCCTTGCTTTCCCGGGCTCCATGTTCGGGTCCTGGGTTCACCCTGCCAGACAGAACTAAGCAGACACAGCCACAATTCTAAGTTGCGTGCGTAGCCTAGGATGGCACTCTATGCACACTACCATCTCCCAGTGTAGGCATCGCTTGGCGTTTTACTCTGGCGCCAAGGCTGATTCTAAGACTTGGCCAGTGCTTTCCCCACAGGAAAGGAGAGGTGACAGGATCCTGCACATCGGCCGTACACTGAATAGGGAGCTTTGGGGGACTGTCCCCACTCCTTCCCCTTAAAACCCGCGCCACCTCCAACTTCCACATCCTGGAGGAAGTCGGCATCTGACTCCCCGTTATTTCGGGGAGCTGTTTCTGCGAGTTTAGGTTAGGCGCCTGGTGGCTAGAGCATGTATGCCCCAGGGACATGTGGCCAAGGAGCTGCTGTCTCCTTGGCCAACAGGCGGAGGAAAGGCATGCTTTCAACCCAGACTCCTTTCTTAGAGTGGAGTATTCCACTGCCATACTCATCCACTCCTGTCTACTTAGCAGCCAGGCTTCCGTCCTGTGCACTGGGAGCGGGTGACACTTGTATTACCACCAGCCGCTGTGCCTCTAAGGGACGGCTCTCCTGCTTTGCAACCGTTTCCAGACCAGAAGGCCATCGGCTCCTGCTCTTCTCCCCGGGCATCGTGCTGCACTTTCCACAGATATGCTCCTGGGGAGTGTAGTGTAAAACGTGTCCCTTTCCTCAAAGCTCTTTCCACAGGCGCAAGCGCGCTTCTCTCTCAGGCAGAGGGGATGCCCAGGCATAGAGGATTTCGCTCAATGCGGGTTTATTACACAGCTCAGGCAACAGGAGAATCCCTCCGACCCGACTCTGATTTCCCAAAGAATGCTGTGCTATCCCAGAGGGGATGCCAGGGCAAAGAGGCTTTCGCTCTATGCGGGATTCTCCCATCCTGCTACGAATACTAGGCTAAGGCAAGCAACAAAAGCAGCCACAGAACGGACTGATTTCCCAGCGACTGCAAAGTTTCACAGATGTTTACAGCTTGGCACGAACCGCACTTCACTGCTACTTCCTCAGATAGGCTTTGGGTGTTCACTCCGTCGCGGCAGGGATGAAGAGCCGCAGGAGAGCTGGTCTCTTGCGACTTGCTATCCCGGGCTCCATGTTCGCGTCCTGGGTTCACCCTGCCAGGCCCAATTAAGCAGACACATCCACAACGCTGCAGTAGCGTGCGTAGCCTAGGATGGCACTCTATGCACACTACCATCTCCCAGTGTAGGCATCGCTTGGACTTTTACTCTGGCGCTCAGGCGTACTCGCAGACTAGGCCAAGGCTTTCCCCACAGGAAAGGATAGGTGACAGGATCCCTGCACATGGCCCGTGCACTGAATAGGGTGCTTTGGGGGAGTGTCCCTACTCCTTCCCCTTAAACCCCGTGCCTCCTCCCAGCTTCCACATCCTGGAGGAAGAAGGCATCTGACTCCCATTATTTCAGGGAGCTCTTTCTGTGAGTTCAGCGTAGGCGCCTGGTGGCTAGAGCATGTCTACCCCAGGGACAGGTCGCCCAGGAACTGCTGTCTCCTTGCGCCCAGAGGCCCAGGACAGGCATGCTTTCTACCCATCCTCGTTCATAAGAGAGGAGCACGTGCCCTTAGCAGCCAGGGTCCGTCTCCTTAGCAGCCAGGCTTCCGTCTCTCTGCTCTGGGAGCCGGTGAAACTTGTATTGCCAACGGCCGCTGTGCCTTCCAGGCAGGCTCTCCTGCTTCTCAACCCTTTCCAGACCAGGAGGCCAACGGCTTCTGCTCTTCTCCCTGGGCAGCGTGCTACACCTTCCACAGACATGCTCCTGGGGAGTGCAGTGAAAGACGCGTCTCTTTCCTTAAGGCTCTTTCCACAGGCACAAGCGCAATTCTCTCTCAGGCAGAGCGGATGCCCAGGCAAAGAGGATATCGCTACATTCGGGTTTGTTACACCGTGCTGTGGAGACCAGCACAGCGAAACAGGAGTGTCCCACAGACCCGACTCTGATTTCCCAAAGAATGCTGTGCTTTCCCAGAGGGGATGCCCGAGCAAAGAAGCTTTAGCTCTATGCGGGTTTCTCCCATCCTGCTACGAATACTAGGCTAAGGCAAGCTGCCACAGCAGCCCACAGAACCGACTCTGATTTCCCAGTGACTCCTATGTTTTCGCAGAGGTTTACAGCTTGGCACGAACCGCACGTCACTGCTGCTTCTTCTGCAAGGCTTTGGTCATTCTGTCTGTCGTGGCAGGGAAGAAGAGCTGTGGGAGAGCTGGTGCCTCTTGGGCCTTGCTTTCCCGGGCTCCATGTTCGGGTCCTGGGTTCATCCTGCCAGGCTGAACGAAGCAGGCACAGCCACAATTCTGCAGTAGCGTGCGTCGCCTAGGATGGTCCTCAATGCACACTACCATTTCCCAGTGTAGGCATTGCTTGGCCTTTTACTCTGGCACTCAGGCGAACTCGGCGACTAGGCCACTGCTTTCCCCACAGGAAAGGAGATGTGACAGGATCCCTGCACACCGGCCGTACACCGAATAGGGAGCTTGGGGGACTGTCCCCACTCCTTCCCTTTAAACACCGTGCCTCCTCCTAGCTTCCACATCCTGGAGGAAGTCGGCATTGACTCCCCGTTATTTCAGGGAGCTGTTTCGGCGAGTTCAGCGTAGGCGCCTGTTAGCTACAGCATGCCTGCCCCAGGGCCAGGTGGCCAAGGAGCTTCTGTCTCGTTGGCCAACAGGCTCAGGACAGGCATGCTTTCTACCCAGACTCCTTCCTCAGAGTGGAGCACGCGCCTCTGCCCTAGTCGACCCTCATGTCTCCTTAGCAGCCAGGCTTCCATCTCTCCGCACAGGGAGCGGGTGACACTTGTCTTGCCACCGGCCTGCTGTTCGTGCCACGGCAGGCTATCCTGCTTCCCGAGAGTTTCCCGACCCCTAGGACAACGGCTCTTTCTCTTTTCCGGGGGCGGCGTGCTGCGCCTTCCCCACACTTGGCTTCTATCTCAGGCAGAGGGGATGTTAGGGCAAAGGGTATTTCGCTCCATGCGGGTATCTTCCACCGAGATGTGGAGACTAGCTCAGGCAAGCAGCAGCAGCATCCCCAAACCCAACTCTGATTTCCCATGGAATGCTGTGCTGTCCCAGGTGAGATACCCAGGCAATGAGGCTTTCGCTGTATGCGGGTTTCTCCACCCGCGAGACTTGGCTCAGGCAAGCAGCAGCAGCCCGCAGAACATTTCTCAGCGAATGATGTGCTTTCGCAGAGACTTTGGCTTTTAGCGAACAGCACTTCACTGCTGCAACCTCAGCAAGGCTTCAGTCGCGTCAGGGAAGAAGAGCTGCGGGAGAGCTTGTGCCTCTTTGGCCTTGCTTTCCCGGGCTCCATGTTCGCGTCCTGGGTTCACCCTCACGGGCCGAACTAAGCAGACACAGATACAACCCTATAGTGGCGTGCGTAGCCTAGGATGGCATTCTATGCACACTACCATCTCCCAGTGTAGGCTTCGCTTGGCCTTTTACTCCGGCGCACAGGTGGACTCGCAGACTAGGCCAGTGCTTTCCCCACAGGAAAGGAGAGGTGACAGCATCCCTGCACACCGCCCATACACTGAATAGGAACTATGAGGGACTGTCCCCACTCCTCCCCTTAAACCCCGTCCCTCCTCCAAGCTTCCACATCCTGCAGGAAGAAGGCATCTGACTCCCCGTTATTTCAGGAGCTGTTTCTGCGAGTTCAGGGTAGGCGCCTGGTGGCGAGCACATATCTGAACAACGGACAGGTGGCCAAGGAACTGCTATCTCTTTGGACCCAGAGGCTCAGGACAGGCATGCTTTCTGCCAAGACTCCTTCCTAAGAGAGGAGCACGCGCCCTGCCCACCTCATGCCCTCCTGTCTCCTTAGCAGCCAGGCTTCCGTCTCTCTGAACTGGGAGCCGGTGACACTAGTATTGCCACCTGTCGCTGTTCCTGTCAGGGCGGGCTCTCCTGCTTCGCAACCGTTTCCAGACCAGAAGGCCAACGGCTCCTGCTCTTCTCCATGTTCCACAGACATACTCCTGGGGAGTGCAGTGAATGACGTGTCCCTTTCCTTAAGGCTCTTTCCACAGGCGCAACCGCGCTTCTCTCTCTGGCAGAGGGGATGCCCTGGCTAAGAGGATTTCGCTGCATATGGGTTTGTTACACCGTGCGGTGGGGACCAGCTCAGTCAAACAGGAGCTCCCACAGACCCGACTGATTTCCCAAAGAATGCTGTGCTTTCCCAGAGGGAATGCCCAAGCAAAGAAGCTTTCGCTCTATGCGGTTTTCTCCCATCCTGCGAGGAATACAAGGTAAGGCAAGCAGCCACGGCAGCCCACAGAACCGACTCTGATTTCCCAGCGACTCCTATGCTTTCGATTAGGTTTTCAGCTTGGCACAAACCGCACTTCACTGCTGCTTCCTCAGCAAGGCGTTGGTCATTCTCTCTGTCGCGTCAGGGAAAAAGAGCTGTGGGAGAGCTGGTGCCTCTTGGGCCGTGCTTTCCCGGGCTCCATGTTCGGGTCCTGGGTTCACCCTGCCAGGCTGAACGAAGCAGGCACAGCCACAATTCTGCAGTAGCGTGCATAGCCTAGGATGGCCCTCAATGCACACTACCATCTCCCAGTGTAGGCATCGCTTGGACTTTTACTCCGGCGCTCAGGCGGACTCGCGGACTAGGCCAGTGCTTCCCCACAGGAAAGGAGAGGTGACAGGATCCCTGCACACGGCCCGTACACTGTATAGGGAGCTATGAGGGACTGTCCCCACTCCTTCCCCTTAAACCCCGTCCTTCCTCCATGCTTCCACATCCTGGAGGAAGACGGCATCTTACTCCCCGTTATTTCAGGAGCTGTTTCTGCGAGTTCAGGGTAGGCGCCAGGTGGCAAGCACATATCTGAACAACGGACAGGTGGCCAAGGAACTGCTATCTCTTTGGACCCAGAGGCTCAGGACAGGCATGCTTTCTGCCAAGACTCCTTCCTAAGAGAGGAGCACGCGCCCTGCCCACCTCATGCCCTCCTGTCTCCTTAGCAGCCAGGCTTCCGTCTCACTGAACTTGGGAGCCGGTGACACTAGTATTGCCACCTGACGCTGTTCCTGTCAGGGCGGGCTCTCCTGCTTCGCAACCGTTTCCAGACCAGAAGGCCAACAGCTCCTGCTCTTCTCCATGTTCCTCAGACATA
Organism: Mustela lutreola; assembly: GCF_030435805.1. Lineage (NCBI taxonomy): Eukaryota > Metazoa > Chordata > Mammalia > Carnivora > Mustelidae > Mustela > Mustela lutreola. The sequence goes on along the minus strand of NC_081305.1, from coordinate 63,719,068 downwards.
CTCCTGGGGAGCGCAGTGAGAGACGTGTCCCTTTCCTTAAGGCTCTTTCCACAGGCGCAACCGCGCTTCTCTCTCTGGCAGAGGGGATGCCCTGGCTAAGAGGATTTCGCTCCATATGGGTTTGTTACACCGTGCGGTGGGGACCAGCTCAGCCAAACAGGAGCTACCCACAGACCCGACTCTGATTTCCCAAAGAATGCTGTGCTTTCCCAGAGGGGATGCCCGAGCAAAGAAGCTTTCGCTCTATGCGGTTTTCTCCCATCCTGCGAGGAATACAAGGTAAGGCAAGCAGCCACAGCAGCCCACAGAACCGATTCTGATTTCCCAGAGACTGTTGTGCTTTCGCATAGGTTTTCAGCTTGGCACAAACCGCACTTCACTGCTGCTTCCTCAGCAAGGCGTTGGTCATTCTCTCTGTCGCGTCAGGGAAAAAGAGCTGTGGGAGAGCTGGTGCCTCTTGGGCCTTGCTTTCCCGGGCTCCATGTTCGGGTCCTGGGTTCACCCTGCCAGACAGAACTAAGCAGACACAGCCACAATTCTAAGTTGCGTGCGTAGCCTAGGATGGCACTCTATGCACACTACCATCTCCCAGTGTAGGCATCGCTTGGCGTTTTACTCTGGCGCCAAGGCTGATTCTAAGACTTGGCCAGTGCTTTCCCCACAGGAAAGGAGAGGTGACAGGATCCTGCACATCGGCCGTACACTGAATAGGGAGCTTTGGGGGACTGTCCCCACTCCTTCCCCTTAAAACCCGCGCCACCTCCAACTTCCACATCCTGGAGGAAGTCGGGATCTGACTCCCCGTTATTTCGGGGAGCTGTTTCTGCGAGTTTAGGTTAGGCGCCTGGTGGCTAGAGCATGTATGCCCCAGGGACATGTGGCCAAGGAGCTGCTGTCTCCTTGGCCAACAGGCGGAGGAAAGGCATGCTTTCAACCCAGACTCCTTTCTTAGAGTGGAGTATTCCACTGCCATACTCATCCACTCCTGTCTACTTAGCAGCCAGGCTTCCGTCCTGTGCACTGGGAGCGGGTGACACTTGTATTACCACCAGCCGCTGTGCCTCTAAGGGACGGCTCTCCTGCTTTGCAACCGTTTCCAGACCAGAAGGCCATCGGCTCCTGCTCTTCTCCCCGGGCATCGTGCTGCACTTTCCACAGATATGCTCCTGGGGAGTGTAGTGTAAAACGTGTCCCTTTCCTCAAAGCTCTTTCCACAGGCGCAAGCGCGCTTCTCTCTCAGGCAGAGGGGATGCCCAGGCATAGAGAATTTCGCTCAATGCGGGTTTATTACACAGCTCAGGCAACAGGAGAATCCCTCCGACCCGACTCTGATTTCCCAAAGAATGCTGTGCTATCCCAGAGGGGATGCCAGGGCAAAGAGGCTTTCGCTCTATGCGGGATTCTCCCATCCTGCTACGAATACTAGGCTAAGGCAAGCAACAAAAGCAGCCACAGAACGGACTGATTTCCCAGCGACTGCAAAGTTTCACAGATGTTTACAGCTTGGCACGAACCGCACTTCACTGCTACTTCCTCAGATAGGCTTTGGGTGTTCACTCCGTCGCGGCAGGGATGAAGAGCCGCAGGAGAGCTGGTCTCTTGCGACTTGCTATCCCGGGCTCCATGTTCGCGTCCTGGGTTCACCCTGCCAGGCCCAATTAAGCAGACACATCCACAACGCTGCAGTAGCGTGCGTAGCCTAGGATGGCACTCTATGCACACTACCATCTCCCAGTGTAGGCATCGCTTGGACTTTTACTCTGGCGCTCAGGCGTACTCGCAGACTAGGCCAAGGCTTTCCCCACAGGAAAGGATAGGTGACAGGATCCCTGCACATGGCCCGTGCACTGAATAGGGTGCTTTGGGGGAGTGTCCCTACTCCTTCCCCTTAAACCCCGTGCCTCCTCCCAGCTTCCACATCCTGGAGGAAGAAGGCATCTGACTCCCATTATTTCAGGGAGCTGTTTCTGTGAGTTCAGCGTAGGCGCCTGGTGGCTAGAGCATGTCTACCCCAGGGACAGGTCGCCCAGGAACTGCTGTCTCCTTGCGCCCAGAGGCCCAGGACAGGCATGCTTTCTACCCATACTCGTTCATAAGAGAGGAGCACGTGCCCTTAGCAGCCAGGGTCCGTCTCCTTAGCAGCCAGGCTTCCGTCTCTCTGCTCTGGGAGCCGGTGAAACTTGTATTGCCAACGGCCGCTGTGCCTTCCAGGCAGGCTCTCCTGCTTCTCAACCCTTTCCAGACCAGGAGGCCAACGGCTTCTGCTCTTCTCCCTGGGCAGCGTGCTACACCTTCCACAGACATGCTCCTGGGGAGTGCAGTGAAAGACGCGTCTCTTTCCTTAAGGCTCTTTCCACAGGCACAAGCGCAATTCTCTCTCAGGCAGAGCGGATGCCCAGGCAAAGAGGATATCGCTACATTCGGGTTTGTTACACCGTGCTGTGGAGACCAGCACAGCGAAACAGGAGTGTCCCACAGACCCGACTCTGATTTCCCAAAGAATGCTGTGCTTTCCCAGAGGGGATGCCCGAGCAAAGAAGCTTTCGCTCTATGCGGTTTTCTCCCATCCTGCGAGGAATACAAGGTAAGGCAAGCAGCCACAGCAGCCCACAGAACCGATTCTGATTTCCCAGAGACTGTTGTGCTTTCGCATAGGTTTTCAGCTTGGCACAAACCGCACTTCACTGCTGCTTCCTCAGCAAGGCTTTGGTCATTCTCTCTGTCGCGTCAGGGAAAAAGAGCTGTGGGAGAGCTGGTGCCTCTTGGGCCTTGCTTTCCCGGGCTCCATGTTCGGGTCCTGGGTTCACCCTGCCAGACAGAACTAAGCAGACACAGCCACAATTCTAAGTTGCGTGCGTAGCCTAGGATGGCACTCTATGCACACTACCATCTCCCAGTGTAGGCATCGCTTGGCGTTTTACTCTGGCGCCAAGGCTGATTCTAAGACTTGGCCAGTGCTTTCCCCACAGGAAAGGAGAGGTGACAGGATCCTGCACATCGGCCGTACACTGAATAGGGAGCTTTGGGGGACTGTCCCCACTCCTTCCCCTTAAAACCCGCGCCACCTCCAACTTCCACATCCTGGAGGAAGTCGGCATCTGACTCCCCGTTATTTCGGGGAGCTGTTTCTGCGAGTTTAGGTTAGGCGCCCGGTGGCTAGAGCATGTATGCCCCAGGGACATGTGGCCAAGGAGCTGCTGTCTCCTTGGCCAACAGGCGGAGGAAAGGCATGCTTTCAACCCAGACTCCTTTCTTAGAGTGGAGTATTCCACTGCCATACTCATCCACTCCTGTCTACTTAGCAGCCAGGCTTCCGTCCTGTGCACTGGGAGCGGGTGACACTTGTATTACCACCAGCCGCTGTGCCTCTAAGGGACGGCTCTCCTGCTTTGCAACCGTTTCCAGACCAGAAGGCCATCGGCTCCTGCTCTTCTCCCCGGGCATCGTGCTGCACTTTCCACAGATATGCTCCTGGGGAGTGTAGTGTAAAACGTGTCCCTTTCCTCAAGGCTCTTTCCACAGGCGCAAGCGCGCTTCTCTCTCAGGCAGAGGGGATGCCCAGGCATAGAGGATTTCGCTCAATGCGGGTTTATTACACAGCTCAGGCAACAGGAGAATCCCTCCGACCCGACTCTGATTTCCCAAAGAATGCTGTGCTATCCCAGAGGGGATGCCAGGGCAAAGAGGCTTTCGCTCTATGCGGGATTCTCCCATCCTGCTACGAATACTAGGCTAAGGCAAGCAACAAAAGCAGCCACAGAACGGACTGATTTCCCAGCGACTGCAAAGTTTCACAGATGTTTACAGCTTGGCACGAACCGCACTTCACTGCTACTTCCTCAGATAGGCTTTGGGTGTTCACTCCGTCGCGGCAGGGATGAAGAGCCGCAGGAGAGCTGGTCTCTTGCGACTTGCTATCCCGGGCTCCATGTTCGCGTCCTGGGTTCACCCTGCCAGGCCCAATTAAGCAGACACATCCACAACGCTGCAGTAGCGTGCGTAGCCTAGGATGGCACTCTATGCACACTACCATCTCCCAGTGTAGGCATCGCTTGGACTTTTACTCTGGCGCTCAGGCGTACTCGCAGACTAGGCCAAGGCTTTCCCCACAGGAAAGGATAGGTGACAGGATCCCTGCACATGGCCCGTGCACTGAATAGGGTGCTTTGGGGGAGTGTCCCTACTCCTTCCCCTTAAACCCCGTGCCTCCTCCCAGCTTCCACATCCTGGAGGAAGAAGGCATCTGACTCCCATTATTTCAGGGAGCTGTTTCTGTGAGTTCAGCGTAGGCGCCTGGTGGCTAGAGCATGTCTACCCCAGGGACAGGTCGCCCAGGAACTGCTGTCTCCTTGCGCCCAGAGGCCCAGGACAGGCATGCTTTCTACCCATACTCGTTCATAAGAGAGGAGCACGTGCCCTTAGCAGCCAGGGTCCGTCTCCTTAGCAGCCAGGCTTCCGTCTCTCTGCTCTGGGAGCCGGTGAAACTTGTATTGCCAACGGCCGCTGTGCCTTCCAGGCAGGCTCTCCTGCTTCTCAACCCTTTCCAGACCAGGAGGCCAACGGCTTCTGCTCTTCTCCCTGGGCAGCGTGCTACACCTTCCACAGACATGCTCCTGGGGAGTGCAGTGAAAGACACGTCTCTTTCCTTAAGGCTCTTTCCACAGGCACAAGCGCAATTCTCTCTCAGGCAGAGCGGATGCCCAGGCAAAGAGGATATCGCTACATTCGGGTTTGTTACACCGTGCTGTGGAGACCAGCACAGCGAAACAGGAGTGTCCCACAGACCCGACTCTGATTTCCCAAAGAATGCTGTGCTTTCCCAGAGGGGATGCCCGAGCAAAGAAGCTTTAGCTCTATGCGGGTTTCTCCCATCCTGCTACGAATACTAGGCTAAGGCAAGCTGCCACAGCAGCCCACAGAACCGACTCTGATTTCCCAGTGACTCCTATGCTTTCGCAGAGGTTTACAGCTTGGCACGAAACGCACGTCACTGCTGCTTCTTCTGCAAGGCTTTGGTCATTCTGTCTGTCGTGGCAGGGAAGAAGAGCTGTGGGAGAGCTGGTGCCTCTTGGGCCTTGCTTTCCCGGGCTCCATGTTCGGGTCCTGGGTTCATCCTGCCAGGCTGAACGAAGCAGGCACAGCCACAATTCTGCAGTAGCGTGCGTCGCCTAGGATGGTCCTCAATGCACACTACCATTTCCCAGTGTAGGCATTGCTTGGCCTTTTACTCTGGCACTCAGGCGAACTCGGCGACTAGGCCACTGCTTTCCCCACAGGAAAGGAGATGTGACAGGATCCCTGCACACCGGCCGTACACCGAATAGGGAGCTTGGGGGACTGTCCCCACTCCTTCCCTTTAAACACCGTGCCTCCTCCTAGCTTCCACATCCTGGAGGAAGTCGGCATTGACTCCCCGTTATTTCAGGGAGCTGTTTCGGCGAGTTCAGCGTAGGCGCCTGTTAGCTACAGCATGCCTGCCCCAGGGCCAGGTGGCCAAGGAGCTTCTGTCTCATTGCCCAACAGGCTCAGGACAGGCATGCTTTCTACCCAGACTCCTTCCTCAGAGTGGAGCACGCGCCTCTGCCCTAGTCGACCCTCATGTCTCCTTAGCAGCCAGGCTTCCATCTCTCCGCACAGGGAGCGGGTGACACTTGTCTTGCCACCGGCCTGCTGTTCGTGCCACGGCAGGCTATCCTGCTTCCCGAGAGTTTCCCGACCCCAAGGACAACGGCTCCTTCTCTTTTCCGGGGGCGGCGTGCTGCGCCTTCCCCACACTTGGCTTCTATCTCAGGCAGAGGGGATGTTAGGGCAAAGGGTATTTCGCTCCATGCGGGTATCTTCCACCGAGATGTGGAGACTAGCTCAGGCAAGCAGCAGCAGCATCCCCAAACCCAACTCTGATTTCCCATGGAATGCTGTGCTGTCCCAGGTGAGATACCCAGGCAATGAGGCTTTCGCTGTATGCGGGTTTCTCCACCCGCGAGACTTGGCTCAGGCAAGCAGCAGCAGCCCGCAGAACATTTCTCAGCGAATGATGTGCTTTCGCAGAGACTTTGGCTTTTAGCGAACAGCACTTCACTGCTGCAACCTCAGCAAGGCTTCAGTCGCGTCAGGGAAGAAGAGCTGCGGGAGAGCTTGTGCCTCTTTGGCCTTGCTTTCCCGGGCTCCATGTTCGCGTCCTGGGTTCACCCTCACGAGCCGAACTAAGCAGACACAGATACCACCCTATAGTGGCGTGCGTAGCCTAGGATGGCATTCTATGCACACTACCCTCTCCCAGTGTAGGCATCGCTTGGCCTTTTACTCCGGCGCACAGGTGGACTCGCGGACTAGGCCAGTGCTTTCCCCACAGGAAAGGAGAGGTGACAGGATCCCTGCACACCGCCCATACACTGAATAGGAACTATGAGGGACTGTCCCCACTCCTCCCCTTAAACCCCGTCCCTCCTCCAAGCTTCCACATCCTGCAGGAAGAAGGCATCTGACTCCCCGTTATTTCAGGAGCTGTTTCTGCGAGTTCAGGGTAGGCGCCTGGTGGCGAGCACATATCTGAACAACGGACAGGTGGCCAAGGAACTGCTATCTCTTTGGACCCAGAGGCTCAGGACAGACATGCTTTCTGCCAAGACTCCTTCCTAAGAGAGGAGCACGCGCCCTGCCCACCTCATGCCCTCCTGTCTCCTTAGCAGCCAGGCTTCCGTCTCTCTGAACTGGGAGCCGGTGACACTAGTATTGCCACCTGTCGCTGTTCCTGTCAGGGCGGGCTCTCCTGCTTCGCAACCGTTTCCAGACCAGAAGGCCAACGGCTCCTGCTCTTCTCCATGTTCCACAGACATACTCCTGGGGTGTGCAGTGAAAGACGTGTCCCTTTCCTTAAGGCTCTTTCCACAGGCGCAACCGCGCTTCTCTCTCTGGCAGAGGGGATGCCCTGGCTAAGAGGATTTCGCTCCATATGGGTTTGTTACACCGTGCGGTGGGGACCAGCTCAGCCAAACAGGAGCTACCCACAGACCCGACTCTGATTTCCCAAAGAATGCTGTGCTTTCCCAGAGGGGATGCCCGAGCAAAGAAGCTTTCGCTCTATGCGGTTTTCTCCCATCCTGCGAGGAATACAAGGTAAGGCAAGCAGCCACAGCAGCCCACAGAACCGATTCTGATTTCCCAGAGACTGTTGTGCTTTCGCATAGGTTTTCAGCTTGGCACAAACCGCACTTCACTGCTGCTTCCTCAGCAAGGCTTTGGTCATTCTCTCTGTCGCGTCAGGGAAAAAGAGCTGTGGGAGAGCTGGTGCCTCTTGGGCCTTGCTTTCCCGGGCTCCATGTTCGGGTCCTGGGTTCACCCTGCCAGACAGAACTAAGCAGACACAGCCACAATTCTAAGTTGCGTGCGTAGCCTAGGATGGCACTCTATGCACACTACCATCTCCCAGTGTAGGCATCGCTTGGCGTTTTACTCTGGCGCCAAGGCTGATTCTAAGACTTGGCCAGTGCTTTCCCCACAGGAAAGGAGAGGTGACAGGATCCTGCACATCGGCCGTACACTGAATAGGGAGCTTTGGGGGACTGTCCCCACTCCTTCCCCTTAAAACCCGCGCCACCTCCAACTTCCACATCCTGGAGGAAGTCGGCATCTGACTCCCCGTTATTTCGGGGAGCTGTTTCTGCGAGTTTAGGTTAGGCGCCCGGTGGCTAGAGCATGTATGCCCCAGGGACATGTGGCCAAGGAGCTGCTGTCTCCTTGGCCAACAGGCGGAGGAAAGGCATGCTTTCAACCCAGACTCCTTTCTTAGAGTGGAGTATTCCACTGCCATACTCATCCACTCCTGTCTACTTAGCAGCCAGGCTTCCGTCCTGTGCACTGGGAGCGGGTGACACTTGTATTACCACCAGTCGCTGTGCCTCTAAGGGACGGCTCTCCTGCTTTGCAACCGTTTCCAGACCAGAAGGCCATCGGCTCCTGCTCTTCTCCCAGGGCATCGTGCTGCACTTTCCACAGATATGCTCCTGGGGAGTGTAGTGTAAAACGTGTCCCTTTCCTTAAGGCTCTTTCCACAGGCGCAAGCGCGCTTCTCTCTCAGGCAGAGGGGATGCCCAGGCATAGAGGATTTCGCTCAATGCGGGTTTATTACACAGCTCAGGCAACAGGAGAATCCCTCCGACCCGACTCTGATTTCCCAAAGAATGCAGTGCTATCCCAGAGGGGATGCCAGGGCAAAGAGGCTTTCGCTCTATTCGGGATTCTCCCATCCTGCTACGAATACTAGGCTAAGGCAAGCAACAAAAGCAGCCACAGAACGGACTGATTTCCCAGCGACTGCAAAGTTTCACAGATGTTTACAGCTTGGCACGAACCGCACTTCACTGCTTCTTCCTCAGATAGGCTTTGGGTGTTCACTCCGTCGCGGCAGGGATGAAGAGTCGCAGGAGAGCTGGTCTCTTGCGACTTGCTATCCCGGGCTCCATGTTCGCGTCCTGGGTTCACCCTGCCAGGCCCAATTAAGCAGACACATCCACAACGCTGCAGTAGCGTGCGTAGCCTAGGATGGCACTCTATGCACACTACCATCTCCCAGTGTAGGCATCGCTTGGACTTTTACTCTGGCGCTCAGGCGTACTCGCAGACTAGGCCAAGGCTTTCCCCACAGGAAAGGATAGGTGACAGGATCCCTGCACATGGCCCGTGCACTGAATAGGGTGCTTTGGGGGAGTGTCCCTACTCCTTCCCCTTAAACCCCGTGCCTCCTCCCAGCTTCCACATCCTGGAGGAAGAAGGCATCTGACTAACATTATTTCAGGGAGCTGTTTCTGTGAGTTCAGCGTAGGCGCCTGGTGGCTAGAGCATGTCTACCCCAGGGACAGGTCGCCCAGGAACTGCTGTCTCCTTGCGCCCAGAGGCCCAGGACAGGCATGCTTTCTACCCATCCTCGTTCATAAGAGAGGAGCACGTGCCCTTAGCAGCCAGGGTCCGTCTCCTTAGCAGCCAGGCTTCCGTCTCTCTGCTCTGGGAGCCGGTGAAACTTGTATTGCCAACGGCCGCTGTGCCTTCCAGGCAGGCTCTCCTGCTTCTCAACCCTTTCCAGACCAGGAGGCCAACGGCTTCTGCTCTTCTCCCTGGGCAGCGTGCTGCACCTTCCACAGACATGCTCCTGGGGAGTGCAGTGAAAGACGCGTCTCTTTCCTTAAGGCTCTTTCCACAGGCACAAGCGCAATTCTCTCTCAGGCAGAGCGGATGCCCAGGCAAAGAGGATATCGCTACATTCGGGTTTGTTACACCGTGCTGTGGAGACCAGCACAGCGAAACAGGAGTGTCCCACAGACCCGACTCTGATTTCCCAAAGAATGCTGTGCTTTCCCAGAGGGGATGCCCGAGCAAAGAAGCTTTCGCTCTATGCGTTTTTCTCCCATCCTGCGAGGAATACAAGGTAAGGCAAGCAGCCACAGCAGCCCACAGAACCGATTCTGATTTCCCAGAGACTGTTGTGCTTTCGCATAGGTTTTCAGCTTGGCACAAACCGCACTTCACTGCTGCTTCCTCAGCAAGGCTTTGGTCATTCTCTCTGTCGCGTCAGGGAAAAAGAGCTGTGGGAGAGCTGGTGCCTCTTGGGCCTTGCTTTCCCGGGCTCCATGTTCGGGTCCTGGGTTCACCCTGCCAGACAGAACTAAGCAGACACAGCCACAATTCTAAGTTGCGTGCGTAGCCTAGGATGGCACTCTATGCACACTACCATCTCCCAGTGTAGGCATCGCTTGGCGTTTTACTCTGGCGCCAAGGCTGATTCTAAGACTTGGCCAGTGCTTTCCCCACAGGAAAGGAGAGGTGACAGGATCCTGCACATCGGCCGTACACTGAATAGGGAGCTTTGGGGGACTGTCCCCACTCCTTCCCCTTAAAACCCGCGCCACCTCCAACTTCCACATCCTGGAGGAAGTCGGCATCTGACTCCCCGTTATTTCGGGGAGCTGTTTCTGCGAGTTTAGGTTAGGCGCCCGGTGGCTAGAGCATGTATGCCCCAGGGACATGTGGCCAAGGAGCTGCTGTCTCCTTGGCCAACAGGCGGAGGAAAGGCATGCTTTCAACCCAGACTCCTTTCTTAGAGTGGAGTATTCCACTGCCATACTCATCCACTCCTGTCTACTTAGCAGCCAGGCTTCCGTCCTGTGCACTGGGAGCGGGTGACACTTGTATTACCACCAGCCGCTGTGCCTCTAAGGGACGGCTCTCCTGCTTTGCAACCGTTTCCAGACCAGAAGGCCATCGGCTCCTGCTCTTCTCCCCGGGCATCGTGCTGCACTTTCCACAGATATGCTCCTGGGGAGTGTAGTGTAAAACGTGTCCCTTTCCTCAAGGCTCTTTCCACAGGCGCAAGCGCGCTTCTCTCTCAGGCAGAGGGGATGCCCAGGCATAGAGGATTTCGCTCAATGCGGGTTTATTACACAGCTCAGGCAACAGGAGAATCCCTCCGACCCGACTCTGATTTCCCAAAGAATGCTGTGCTATCCCAGAGGGGATGCCAGGGCAAAGAGGCTTTCGCTCTATGCGGGATTCTCCCATCCTGCTACGAATACTAGGCTAAGGCAAGCAACAAAAGCAGCCACAGAACGGACTGATTTCCCAGCGACTGCAAAGTTTCACAGATGTTTACAGCTTGGCACGAACCGCACTTCACTGCTACTTCCTCAGATAGGCTTTGGGTGTTCACTCCGTCGCGGCAGGGATGAAGAGCCGCAGGAGAGCTGGTCTCTTGCGACTTGCTATCCCGGGCTCCATGTTCGCGTCCTGGGTTCACCCTGCCAGGCCCAATTAAGCAGACACATCCACAACGCTGCAGTAGCGTGCGTAGCCTAGGATGGCACTCTATGCACACTACCATCTCCCAGTGTAGGCATCGCTTGGACTTTTACTCTGGCGCTCAGGCGTACTCGCAGACTAGGCCAAGGCTTTCCCCACAGGAAAGGATAGGTGACAGGATCCCTGCACATGGCCCGTGCACTGAATAGGGTGCTTTGGGGGAGTGTCCCTACTCCTTCCCCTTAAACCCCGTGCCTCCTCCCAGCTTCCACATCCTGGAGGAAGAAGGCATCTGACTCCCATTATTTCAGGGAGCTGTTTCTGTGAGTTCAGCGTAGGCGCCTGGTGGCTAGAGCATGTCTACCCCAGGGACAGGTCGCCCAGGAACTGCTGTCTCCTTGCGCCCAGAGGCCCAGGACAGGCATGCTTTCTACCCATACTCGTTCATAAGAGAGGAGCACGTGCCCTTAGCAGCCAGGGTCCGTCTCCTTAGCAGCCAGGCTTCCGTCTCTCTGCTCTGGGAGCCGGTGAAACTTGTATTGCCAACGGCCGCTGTGCCTTCCAGGCAGGCTCTCCTGCTTCTCAACCCTTTCCAGACCAGGAGGCCAACGGCTTCTGCTCTTCTCCCTGGGCAGCGTGCTACACCTTCCACAGACATGCTCCTGGGGAGTGCAGTGAAAGACACGTCTCTTTCCTTAAGGCTCTTTCCACAGGCACAAGCGCAATTCTCTCTCAGGCAGAGCGGATGCCCAGGCAAAGAGGATATCGCTACATTCGGGTTTGTTACACCGTGCTGTGGAGACCAGCACAGCGAAACAGGAGTGTCCCACAGACCCGACTCTGATTTCCCAAAGAATGCTGTGCTTTCCCAGAGGGGATGCCCGAGCAAAGAAGCTTTAGCTCTATGCGGGTTTCTCCCATCCTGCTACGAATACTAGGCTAAGGCAAGCTGCCACAGCAGCCCACAGAACCGACTCTGATTTCCCAGTGACTCCTATGCTTTCGCAGAGGTTTACAGCTTGGCACGAACCGCACGTCACTGCTGCTTCTTCTGCAAGGCTTTGGTCATTCTGTCTGTCGTGGCAGGGAAGAAGAGCTGTGGGAGAGCTGGTGCCTCTTGGGCCTTGCTTTCCCGGGCTCCATGTTCGGGTCCTGGGTTCATCCTGCCAGGCTGAACGAAGCAGGCACAGCCACAATTCTGCAGTAGCGTGCGTCGCCTAGGATGGTCCTCAATGCACACTACCATTTCCCAGTGTAGGCATTGCTTGGCCTTTTACTCTGGCACTCAGGCGAACTCGGCGACTAGGCCACTGCTTTCCCCACAGGAAAGGAGATGTGACAGGATCCCTGCACACCGGGCGTACACCGAATAGGGAGCTTGGGGGACTGTCCCCACTCCTTCCCTTTAAACACCGTGCCTCCTCCTAGCTTCCACATCCTGGAGGAAGTCGGCATTGACTCCCCGTTATTTCAGGGAGCTGTTTCGGCGAGTTCAGCGTAGGCGCCTGTTAGCTACAGCATGCCTGCCCCAGGGCCAGGTGGCCAAGGAGCTTCTGTCTCATTGCCCAACAGGCTCAGGACAGGCATGCTTTCTACCCAGACTCCTTCCTCAGAGTGGAGCACGCGCCTCTGCCCTAGTCGACCCTCATGTCTCCTTAGCAGCCAGGCTTCCATCTCTCCGCACAGGGAGCGGGTGACACTTGTCTTGCCACCGGCCTGCTGTTCGTGCCACGGCAGGCTATCCTGCTTCCCGAGAGTTTCCCGACCCCAAGGACAACGGCTCCTTCTCTTTTCCGGGGGCGGCGTGCTGCGCCTTCCCCACACTTGGCTTCTATCTCAGGCAGAGGGGATGTTAGGGCAAAGGGTATTTCGCTCCATGCGGGTATCTTCCACCGAGATGTGGAGACTAGCTCAGGCAAGCAGCAGCAGCATCCCCAAACCCAACTCTGATTTCCCATGGAATGCTGTGCTGTCCCAGGTGAGATACCCAGGCAATGAGGCTTTCGCTGTATGCGGGTTTCTCCACCCGCGAGACTTGGCTCAGGCAAGCAGCAGCAGCCCGCAGAACATTTCTCAGCGAATGATGTGCTTTCGCAGAGACTTTGGCTTTTAGCGAACAGCACTTCACTGCTGCAACCTCAGCAAGGCTTCAGTCGCGTCAGGGAAGAAGAGCTGCGGGAGAGCTTGTGCCTCTTTGGCCTTGCTTTCCCGGGCTCCATGTTCGCGTCCTGGGTTCACCCTCACGAGCCGAACTAAGCAGACACAGATACCACCCTATAGTGGCGTGCGTAGCCTAGGATGGCATTCTATGCACACTACCCTCTCCCAGTGTAGGCATCGCTTGGCCTTTTACTCCGGCGCACAGGTGGACTCGCGGACTAGGCCAGTGCTTTCCCCACAGGAAAGGAGAGGTGACAGGATCCCTGCACACCGCCCATACACTGAATAGGAACTATGAGGGACTGTCCCCACTCCTCCCCTTAAACCCCGTCCCTCCTCCAAGCTTCCACATCCTGCAGGAAGAAGGCATCTGACTCCCCGTTATTTCAGGAGCTGTTTCTGCGAGTTCAGGGTAGGCGCCTGGTGGCGAGCACATATCTGAACAACGGACAGGTGGCCAAGGAACTGCTATCTCTTTGGACCCAGAGGCTCAGGACAGACATGCTTTCTGCCAAGACTCCTTCCTAAGAGAGGAGCACGCGCCCTGCCCACCTCATGCCCTCCTGTCTCCTTAGCAGCCAGGCTTCCGTCTCTCTGAACTGGGAGCCGGTGACACTAGTATTGCCACCTGTCGCTGTTCCTGTCAGGGCGGGCTCTCCTGCTTCGCAACCGTTTCCAGACCAGAAGGCCAACGGCTCCTGCTCTTCTCAATGTTCCAGAGACATAGTCCTGGGGTGTGCAGTGAAAGACGTGTCCCTTTCCTTAAGGCTCTTTCCACAGGCGCAACCGCGCTTCTCTCTCTGGCAGAGGGGATGCCCTGGCTAAGAGGATTTCGCTCCATATGGGTTTGTTACACCGTGCGGTGGGGACCAGCTCAGCCAAACAGGAGCTACCCACAGACCCGACTCTGATTTCCCAAAGAATGCTGTGCTTTCCCAGAGGGGATGCCCGAGCAAAGAAGCTTTCGCTCTATGCGGTTTTCTCCCATCCTGCGAGGAATACAAGGTAAGGCAAGCAGCCACAGCAGCCCACAGAACCGATTCTGATTTCCCAGAGACTGTTGTGCTTTCGCATAGGTTTTCAGCTTGGCACAAACCGCACTTCACTGCTGCTTCCTCAGCAAGGCGTTGGTCATTCTCTCTGTCGCGTCAGGGAAAAAGAGCTGTGGGAGAGCTGGTGCCTCTTGGGCCTTGCTTTCCCGGGCTCCATGTTCGGGTCCTGGGTTCACCCTGCCAGACAGAACTAAGCAGACACAGCCACAATTCTAAGTTGCGTGCGTAGCCTAGGATGGCACTCTATGCACACTACCATCTCCCAGTGTAGGCATCGCTTGGCGTTTTACTCTGGCGCCAAGGCTGATTCTAAGACTTGGCCAGTGCTTTCCCCACAGGAAAGGAGAGGTGACAGGATCCTGCACATCGGCCGTACACTGAATAGGGAGCTTTGGGGGACTGTCCCCACTCCTTCCCCTTAAAACCCGCGCCACCTCCAACTTCCACATCCTGGAGGAAGTCGGCATCTGACTCCCCGTTATTTCGGGGAGCTGTTTCTGCGAGTTTAGGTTAGGCGCCTGGTGGCTAGAGCATGTATGCCCCAGGGACATGTGGCCAAGGAGCTGCTGTCTCCTTGGCCAACAGGCGGAGGAAAGGCATGCTTTCAACCCAGACTCCTTTCTTAGAGTGGAGTATTCCACTGCCATACTCATCCACTCCTGTCTACTTAGCAGCCAGGCTTCCGTCCTGTGCACTGGGAGCGGGTGACACTTGTATTACCACCAGCCGCTGTGCCTCTAAGGGACGGCTCTCCTGCTTTGCAACCGTTTCCAGACCAGAAGGCCATCGGCTCCTGCTCTTCTCCCCGGGCATCGTGCTGCACTTTCCACAGATATGCTCCTGGGGAGTGTAGTGTAAAACGTGTCCCTTTCCTCAAAGCTCTTTCCACAGGCGCAAGCGCGCTTCTCTCTCAGGCAGAGGGGATGCCCAGGCATAGAGGATTTCGCTCAATGCGGGTTTATTACACAGCTCAGGCAACAGGAGAATCCCTCCGACCCGACTCTGATTTCCCAAAGAATGCTGTGCTATCCCAGAGGGGATGCCAGGGCAAAGAGGCTTTCGCTCTATGCGGGATTCTCCCATCCTGCTACGAATACTAGGCTAAGGCAAGCAACAAAAGCAGCCACAGAACGGACTGATTTCCCAGCGACTGCAAAGTTTCACAGATGTTTACAGCTTGGCACGAACCGCACTTCACTGCTACTTCCTCAGATAGGCTTTGGGTGTTCACTCCGTCGCGGCAGGGATGAAGAGCCGCAGGAGAGCTGGTCTCTTGCGACTTGCTATCCCGGGCTCCATGTTCGCGTCCTGGGTTCACCCTGCCAGGCCCAATTAAGCAGACACATCCACAACGCTGCAGTAGCGTGCGTAGCCTAGGATGGCACTCTATGCACACTACCATCTCCCAGTGTAGGCATCGCTTGGACTTTTACTCTGGCGCTCAGGCGTACTCGCAGACTAGGCCAAGGCTTTCCCCACAGGAAAGGATAGGTGACAGGATCCCTGCACATGGCCCGTGCACTGAATAGGGTGCTTTGGGGGAGTGTCCCTACTCCTTCCCCTTAAACCCCGTGCCTCCTCCCAGCTTCCACATCCTGGAGGAAGAAGGCATCTGACTCCCATTATTTCAGGGAGCTCTTTCTGTGAGTTCAGCGTAGGCGCCTGGTGGCTAGAGCATGTCTACCCCAGGGACAGGTCGCCCAGAAACTGCTGTCTCCTTGCGCCCAGAGGCCCAGGACAGGCATGCTTTCTACCCATCCTCGTTCATAAGAGAGGAGCACGTGCCCTTAGCAGCCAGGGTCCGTCTCCTTAGCAGCCAGGCTTCCGTCTCTCTGCTCTGGGAGCCGGTGAAACTTGTATTGCCAACGGCCGCTGTGCCTTCCAGGCAGGCTCTCCTGCTTCTCAACCCTTTCCAGACCAGGAGGCCAACGGCTTCTGCTCTTCTCCCTGGGCAGCGTGCTACACCTTCCACAGACATGCTCCTGGGGAGTGCAGTGAAAGACGCGTCTCTTTCCTTAAGGCTCTTTCCACAGGCACAAGCGCAATTCTCTCTCAGGCAGAGCGGATGCCCAGGCAAAGAGGATATCGCTACATTCGGGTTTGTTACACCGTGCTGTGGAGACCAGCACAGCGAAACAGGAGTGTCCCACAGACCCGACTCTGATTTCCCAAAGAATGCTGTGCTTTCCCAGAGGGGATGCCCGAGCAAAGAAGCTTTAGCTCTATGCGGGTTTCTCCCATCCTGCTACGAATACTAGGCTAAGGCAAGCTGCCACAGCAGCCCACAGAACCGACTCTGATTTCCCAGTGACTCCTATGTTTTCGCAGAGGTTTACAGCTTGGCACGAACCGCACGTCACTGCTGCTTCTTCTGCAAGGCTTTGGTCATTCTGTCTGTCGTGGCAGGGAAGAAGAGCTGTGGGAGAGCTGGTGCCTCTTGGGCCTTGCTTTCCCGGGCTCCATGTTCGGGTCCTGGGTTCATCCTGCCAGGCTGAACGAAGCAGGCACAGCCACAATTCTGCGTGCGTCGCCTAGGATGGTCCTCAATGCACACTACCATTTCCCAGTGTAGGCATTGCTTGGCCTTTTACTCTGGCACTCAGGCGAACTCGGCGACTAGGCCACTGCTTTCCCCACAGGAAAGGAGATGTGACAGGATCCCTGCACACCGGCCGTACACCGAATAGGGAGCTTGGGGGACTGTCCCCACTCCTTCCCTTTAAACACCGTGCCTCCTCCTAGCTTCCACATCCTGGAGGAAGTCGGCATTGACTCCCCGTTATTTCAGGGAGCTGTTTCGGCGAGTTCAGCGTAGGCGCCTGTTAGCTACAGCATGCCTGCCCCAGGGCCAGGTGGCCAAGGAGCTTCTGTCTCGTTGGCCAACAGGCTCAGGACAGGCATGCTTTCTACCCAGACTCCTTCCTCAGAGTGGAGCACGCGCCTCTGCCCTAGTCGACCCTCATGTCTCCTTAGCAGCCAGGCTTCCATCTCTCCGCACAGGGAGCGGGTGACACTTGTCTTGCCACCGGCCTGCTGTTCGTGCCACGGCAGGCTATCCTGCTTCCCGAGAGTTTCCCGACCCCTAGGACAACGGCTCTTTCTCTTTTCCGGGGGCGGCGTGCTGCGCCTTCCCCACACTTGGCTTCTATCTCAGGCAGAGGGGATGTTAGGGCAAAGGGTATTTCGCTCCATGCGGGTATCTTCCACCGAGATGTGGAGACTAGCTCAGGCAAGCAGCAGCAGCATCCCCAAACCCAACTCTGATTTCCCATGGAATGCTGTGCTGTCCCAGGTGAGATACCCAGGCAATGAGGCTTTCGCTGTATGCGGGTTTCTCCACCCGCGAGACTTGGCTCAGGCAAGCAGCAGCAGCCCGCAGAACATTTCTCAGCGAATGATGTGCTTTCGCAGAGACTTTGGCTTTTAGCGAACAGCACTTCACTGCTGCAACCTCAGCAAGGCTTCAGTCGCGTCAGGGAAGAAGAGCTGCGGGAGAGCTTGTGCCTCTTTGGCCTTGCTTTCCCGGGCTCCATGTTCGCGTCCTGGGTTCACCCTCACGGGCCGAACTAAGCAGACACAGATACAACCCTATAGTGGCGTGCGTAGCCTAGGATGGCATTCTATGCACACTACCATCTCCCAGTGTAGGCTTCGCTTGGCCTTTTACTCCGGCGCACAGGTGGACTCGCAGACTAGGCCAGTGCTTTCCCCACAGGAAAGGAGAGGTGACAGCATCCCTGCACACCGCCCATACACTGAATAGGAACTATGAGGGACTGTCCCCACTCCTCCCCTTAAACCCCGTCCCTCCTCCAAGCTTCCACATCCTGCAGGAAGAAGGCATCTGACTCCCCGTTATTTCAGGAGCTGTTTCTGCGAGTTCAGGGTAGGCGCCTGGTGGCGAGCACATATCTGAACAACGGACAGGTGGCCAAGGAACTGCTATCTCTTTGGACCCAGAGGCTCAGGACAGGCATGCTTTCTGCCAAGACTCCTTCCTAAGAGAGGAGCACGCGCCCTGCCCACCTCATGCCCTCCTGTCTCCTTAGCAGCCAGGCTTCCGTCTCTCTGAACTGGGAGCCGGTGACACTAGTATTGCCACCTGTCGCTGTTCCTGTCAGGGCGGGCTCTCCTGCTTCGCAACCGTTTCCAGACCAGAAGGCCAACGGCTCCTGCTCTTCTCCATGTTCCACAGACATACTCCTGGGGAGTGCAGTGAATGACGTGTCCCTTTCCTTAAGGCTCTTTCCACAGGCGCAACCGCGCTTCTCTCTCTGGCAGAGGGGATGCCCTGGCTAAGAGGATTTCGCTGCATATGGGTTTGTTACACCGTGCGGTGGGGACCAGCTCAGTCAAACAGGAGCTCCCACAGACCCGACTGATTTCCCAAAGAATGCTGTGCTTTCCCAGAGGGAATGCCCAAGCAAAGAAGCTTTCGCTCTATGCGGTTTTCTCCCATCCTGCGAGGAATACAAGGTAAGGCAAGCAGCCACGGCAGCCCACAGAACCGACTCTGATTTCCCAGCGACTCCTATGCTTTCGATTAGGTTTTCAGCTTGGCACAAACCGCACTTCACTGCTGCTTCCTCAGCAAGGCGTTGGTCATTCTCTCTGTCGCGTCAGGGAAAAAGAGCTGTGGGAGAGCTGGTGCCTCTTGGGCCGTGCTTTCCCGGGCTCCATGTTCGGGTCCTGGGTTCACCCTGCCAGGCTGAACGAAGCAGGCACAGCCACAATTCTGCAGTAGCGTGCATAGCCTAGGATGGCCCTCAATGCACACTACCATCTCCCAGTGTAGGCATCGCTTGGACTTTTACTCCGGCGCTCAGGCGGACTCGCGGACTAGGCCAGTGCTTCCCCACAGGAAAGGAGAGGTGACAGGATCCCTGCACACGGCCCGTACACTGTATAGGGAGCTATGAGGGACTGTCCCCACTCCTTCCCCTTAAACCCCGTCCTTCCTCCATGCTTCCACATCCTGGAGGAAGACGGCATCTTACTCCCCGTTATTTCAGGAGCTGTTTCTGCGAGTTCAGGGTAGGCGCCAGGTGGCAAGCACATATCTGAACAACGGACAGGTGGCCAAGGAACTGCTATCTCTTTGGACCCAGAGGCTCAGGACAGGCATGCTTTCTGCCAAGACTCCTTCCTAAGAGAGGAGCACGCGCCCTGCCCACCTCATGCCCTCCTGTCTCCTTAGCAGCCAGGCTTCCGTCTCACTGAACTTGGGAGCCGGTGACACTAGTATTGCCACCTGACGCTGTTCCTGTCAGGGCGGGCTCTCCTGCTTCGCAACCGTTTCCAGACCAGAAGGCCAACAGCTCCTGCTCTTCTCCATGTTCCTCAGACATACTCCTGGGGAGCGCAGTGAGAGACGTGTCCCTTTCCTTAAGGCTCTTTCCACAGGCGCAACCGCGCTTCTCTCTCTGGCAGAGGGGATGCCCTGGCTAAGAGGATTTCGCTCCATATGGGTTTGTTACACCGTGCGGTGGGGACCAGCTCAGCCAAACAGGAGCTACCCACAGACCCGACTCTGATTTCCCAAAGAATGCTGTGCTTTCCCAGAGGGGATGCCCGAGCAAAGAAGCTTTCGCTCTATGCGGTTTTCTCCCATCCTGCGAGGAATACAAGGTAAGGCAAGCAGCCACAGCAGCCCACAGAACCGATTCTGATTTCCCAGAGACTGTTGTGCTTTCGCATAGGTTTTCAGCTTGGCACAAACCGCACTTCACTGCTGCTTCCTCAGCAAGGCGTTGGTCATTCTCTCTGTCGCGTCAGGGAAAAAGAGCTGTGGGAGAGCTGGTGCCTCTTGGGCCTTGCTTTCCCGGGCTCCATGTTCGGGTCCTGGGTTCACCCTGCCAGACAGAACTAAGCAGACACAGCCACAATTCTAAGTTGCGTGCGTAGCCTAGGATGGCACTCTATGCACACTACCATCTCCCAGTGTAGGCATCGCTTGGCGTTTTACTCTGGCGCCAAGGCTGATTCTAAGACTTGGCCAGTGCTTTCCCCACAGGAAAGGAGAGGTGACAGGATCCTGCACATCGGCCGTACACTGAATAGGGAGCTTTGGGGGACTGTCCCCACTCCTTCCCCTTAAAACCCGCGCCACCTCCAACTTCCACATCCTGGAGGAAGTCGGGATCTGACTCCCCGTTATTTCGGGGAGCTGTTTCTGCGAGTTTAGGTTAGGCGCCTGGTGGCTAGAGCATGTATGCCCCAGGGACATGTGGCCAAGGAGCTGCTGTCTCCTTGGCCAACAGGCGGAGGAAAGGCATGCTTTCAACCCAGACTCCTTTCTTAGAGTGGAGTATTCCACTGCCATACTCATCCACTCCTGTCTACTTAGCAGCCAGGCTTCCGTCCTGTGCACTGGGAGCGGGTGACACTTGTATTACCACCAGCCGCTGTGCCTCTAAGGGACGGCTCTCCTGCTTTGCAACCGTTTCCAGACCAGAAGGCCATCGGCTCCTGCTCTTCTCCCCGGGCATCGTGCTGCACTTTCCACAGATATGCTCCTGGGGAGTGTAGTGTAAAACGTGTCCCTTTCCTCAAAGCTCTTTCCACAGGCGCAAGCGCGCTTCTCTCTCAGGCAGAGGGGATGCCCAGGCATAGAGGATTTCGCTCAATGCGGGTTTATTACACAGCTCAGGCAACAGGAGAATCCCTCCGACCCGACTCTGATTTCCCAAAGAATGCTGTGCTATCCCAGAGGGGATGCCAGGGCAAAGAGGCTTTCGCTCTATGCGGGATTCTCCCATCCTGCTACGAATACTAGGCTAAGGCAAGCAACAAAAGCAGCCACAGAACGGACTGATTTCCCAGCGACTGCAAAGTTTCACAGATGTTTACAGCTTGGCACGAACCGCACTTCACTGCTACTTCCTCAGATAGGCTTTGGGTGTTCACTCCGTCGCGGCAGGGATGAAGAGCCGCAGGAGAGCTGGTCTCTTGCGACTTGCTATCCCGGGCTCCATGTTCGCGTCCTGGGTTCACCCTGCCAGGCCCAATTAAGCAGACACATCCACAACGCTGCAGAAGCGTGCGTAGCCTAGGATGGCACTCTATGCACACTACCATCTCCCAGTGTAGGCATCGCTTGGACTTTTACTCTGGCGCTCAGGCGTACTCGCAGACTAGGCCAAGGCTTTCCCCACAGGAAAGGATAGGTGACAGGATCCCTGCACATGGCCCGTGCACTGAATAGGGTGCTTTGGGGGAGTGTCCCTACTCCTTCCCCTTAAACCCCGTGCCTCCTCCCAGCTTCCACATCCTGGAGGAAGAAGGCATCTGACTCCCATTATTTCAGGGAGCTGTTTCTGTGAGTTCAGCGTAGGCGCCTGGTGGCTAGAGCATGTCTACCCCAGGGACAGGTCGCCCAGGAACTGCTGTCTCCTTGCGCCCAGAGGCCCAGGACAGGCATGCTTTCTACCCATACTCGTTCATAAGAGAGGAGCACGTGCCCTTAGCAGCCAGGGTCCGTCTCCTTAGCAGCCAGGCTTCCGTCTCTCTGCTCTGGGAGCCGGTGAAACTTGTATTGCCAACGGCCGCTGTGCCTTCCAGGCAGGCTCTCCTGCTTCTCAACCCTTTCCAGACCAGGAGGCCAACGGCTTCTGCTCTTCTCCCTGGGCAGCGTGCTACACCTTCCACAGACATGCTCCTGGGGAGTGCAGTGAAAGACGCGTCTCTTTCCTTAAGGCTCTTTCCACAGGCACAAGCGCAATTCTCTCTCAGGCAGAGCGGATGCCCAGGCAAAGAGGATATCGCTACATTCGGGTTTGTTACACCGTGCTGTGGAGACCAGCACAGCGAAACAGGAGTGTCCCACAGACCCGACTCTGATTTCCCAAAGAATGCTGTGCTTTCCCAGAGGGGATGCCCGAGCAAAGAAGCTTTCGCTCTATGCGGTTTTCTCCCATCCTGCGAGGAATACAAGGTAAGGCAAGCAGCCACAGCAGCCCACAGAACCGATTCTGATTTCCCAGAGACTGTTGTGCTTTCGCATAGGTTTTCAGCTTGGCACAAACCGCACTTCACTGCTGCTTCCTCAGCAAGGCTTTGGTCATTCTCTCTGTCGCGTCAGGGAAAAAGAGCTGTGGGAGAGCTGGTGCCTCTTGGGCCTTGCTTTCCCGGGCTCCATGTTCGGGTCCTGGGTTCACCCTGCCAGACAGAACTAAGCAGACACAGCCACAATTCTAAGTTGCGTGCGTAGCCTAGGATGGCACTCTATGCACACTACCATCTCCCAGTGTAGGCATCGCTTGGCGTTTTACTCTGGCGCCAAGGCTGATTCTAAGACTTGGCCAGTGCTTTCCCCACAGGAAAGGAGAGGTGACAGGATCCTGCACATCGGCCGTACACTGAATAGGGAGCTTTGGGGGACTGTCCCCACTCCTTCCCCTTAAAACCCGCGCCACCTCCAACTTCCACATCCTGGAGGAAGTCGGCATCTGACTCCCCGTTATTTCGGGGAGCTGTTTCTGCGAGTTTAGGTTAGGCGCCCGGTGGCTAGAGCATGTATGCCCCAGGGACATGTGGCCAAGGAGCTGCTGTCTCCTTGGCCAACAGGCGGAGGAAAGGCATGCTTTCAACCCAGACTCCTTTCTTAGAGTGGAGTATTCCACTGCCATACTCATCCACTCCTGTCTACTTAGCAGCCAGGCTTCCGTCCTGTGCACTGGGAGCGGGTGACACTTGTATTACCACCAGCCGCTGTGCCTCTAAGGGACGGCTCTCCTGCTTTGCAACCGTTTCCAGACCAGAAGGCCATCGGCTCCTGCTCTTCTCCCCGGGCATCGTGCTGCACTTTCCACAGATATGCTCCTGGGGAGTGTAGTGTAAAACGTGTCCCTTTCCTCAAGGCTCTTTCCACAGGCGCAAGCGCGCTTCTCTCTCAGGCAGAGGGGATGCCCAGGCATAGAGGATTTCGCTCAATGCGGGTTTATTACACAGCTCAGGCAACAGGAGAATCCCTCCGACCCGACTCTGATTTCCCAAAGAATGCTGTGCTATCCCAGAGGGGATGCCAGGGCAAAGAGGCTTTCGCTCTATGCGGGATTCTCCCATCCTGCTACGAATACTAGGCTAAGGCAAGCAACAAAAGCAGCCACAGAACGGACTGATTTCCCAGCGACTGCAAAGTTTCACAGATGTTTACAGCTTGGCACGAACCGCACTTCACTGCTACTTCCTCAGATAGGCTTTGGGTGTTCACTCCGTCGCGGCAGGGATGAAGAGCCGCAGGAGAGCTGGTCTCTTGCGACTTGCTATCCCGGGCTCCATGTTCGCGTCCTGGGTTCACCCTGCCAGGCCCAATTAAGCAGACACATCCACAACGCTGCAGTAGCGTGCGTAGCCTAGGATGGCACTCTATGCACACTACCATCTCCCAGTGTAGGCATCGCTTGGACTTTTACTCTGGCGCTCAGGCGTACTCGCAGACTAGGCCAAGGCTTTCCCCACAGGAAAGGATAGGTGACAGGATCCCTGCACATGGCCCGTGCACTGAATAGGGTGCTTTGGGGGAGTGTCCCTACTCCTTCCCCTTAAACCCCGTGCCTCCTCCCAGCTTCCACATCCTGGAGGAAGAAGGCATCTGACTCCCATTATTTCAGGGAGCTGTTTCTGTGAGTTCAGCGTAGGCGCCTGGTGGCTAGAGCATGTCTACCCCAGGGACAGGTCGCCCAGGAACTGCTGTCTCCTTGCGCCCAGAGGCCCAGGACAGGCATGCTTTCTACCCATACTCGTTCATAAGAGAGGAGCACGTGCCCTTAGCAGCCAGGGTCCGTCTCCTTAGCAGCCAGGCTTCCGTCTCTCTGCTCTGGGAGCCGGTGAAACTTGTATTGCCAACGGCCGCTGTGCCTTCCAGGCAGGCTCTCCTGCTTCTCAACCCTTTCCAGACCAGGAGGCCAACGGCTTCTGCTCTTCTCCCTGGGCAGCGTGCTACACCTTCCACAGACATGCTCCTGGGGAGTGCAGTGAAAGACACGTCTCTTTCCTTAAGGCTCTTTCCACAGGCACAAGCGCAATTCTCTCTCAGGCAGAGCGGATGCCCAGGCAAAGAGGATATCGCTACATTCGGGTTTGTTACACCGTGCTGTGGAGACCAGCACAGCGAAACAGGAGTGTCCCACAGACCCGACTCTGATTTCCCAAAGAATGCTGTGCTTTCCCAGAGGGGATGCCCGAGCAAAGAAGCTTTAGCTCTATGCGGGTTTCTCCCATCCTGCTACGAATACTAGGCTAAGGCAAGCTGCCACAGCAGCCCACAGAACCGACTCTGATTTCCCAGTGACTCCTATGCTTTCGCAGAGGTTTACAGCTTGGCACGAAACGCACGTCACTGCTGCTTCTTCTGCAAGGCTTTGGTCATTCTGTCTGTCGTGGCAGGGAAGAAGAGCTGTGGGAGAGCTGGTGCCTCTTGGGCCTTGCTTTCCCGGGCTCCATGTTCGGGTCCTGGGTTCATCCTGCCAGGCTGAACGAAGCAGGCACAGCCACAATTCTGCAGTAGCGTGCGTCGCCTAGGATGGTCCTCAATGCACACTACCATTTCCCAGTGTAGGCATTGCTTGGCCTTTTACTCTGGCACTCAGGCGAACTCGGCGACTAGGCCACTGCTTTCCCCACAGGAAAGGAGATGTGACAGGATCCCTGCACACCGGGCGTACACCGAATAGGGAGCTTGGGGGACTGTCCCCACTCCTTCCCTTTAAACACCGTGCCTCCTCCTAGCTTCCACATCCTGGAGGAAGTCGGCATTGACTCCCCGTTATTTCAGGGAGCTGTTTCGGCGAGTTCAGCGTAGGCGCCTGTTAGCTACAGCATGCCTGCCCCAGGGCCAGGTGGCCAAGGAGCTTCTGTCTCATTGCCCAACAGGCTCAGGACAGGCATGCTTTCTACCCAGACTCCTTCCTCAGAGTGGAGCACGCGCCTCTGCCCTAGTCGACCCTCATGTCTCCTTAGCAGCCAGGCTTCCATCTCTCCGCACAGGGAGCGGGTGACACTTGTCTTGCCACCGGCCTGCTGTTCGTGCCACGGCAGGCTATCCTGCTTCCCGAGAGTTTCCCGACCCCAAGGACAACGGCTCCTTCTCTTTTCCGGGGGCGGCGTGCTGCGCCTTCCCCACACTTGGCTTCTATCTCAGGCAGAGGGGATGTTAGGGCAAAGGGTATTTCGCTCCATGCGGGTATCTTCCACCGAGATGTGGAGACTAGCTCAGGCAAGCAGCAGCAGCATCCCCAAACCCAACTCTGATTTCCCATGGAATGCTGTGCTGTCCCAGGTGAGATACCCAGGCAATGAGGCTTTCGCTGTATGCGGGTTTCTCCACCCGCGAGACTTGGCTCAGGCAAGCAGCAGCAGCCCGCAGAACATTTCTCAGCGAATGATGTGCTTTCGCAGAGACTTTGGCTTTTAGCGAACAGCACTTCACTGCTGCAACCTCAGCAAGGCTTCAGTCGCGTCAGGGAAGAAGAGCTGCGGGAGAGCTTGTGCCTCTTTGGCCTTGCTTTCCCGGGCTCCATGTTCGCGTCCTGGGTTCACCCTCACGAGCCGAACTAAGCAGACACAGATACCACCCTATAGTGGCGTGCGTAGCCTAGGATGGCATTCTATGCACACTACCCTCTCCCAGTGTAGGCATCGCTTGGCCTTTTACTCCGGCGCACAGGTGGACTCGCGGACTAGGCCAGTGCTTTCCCCACAGGAAAGGAGAGGTGACAGGATCCCTGCACACCGCCCATACACTGAATAGGAACTATGAGGGACTGTCCCCACTCCTCCCCTTAAACCCCGTCCCTCCTCCAAGCTTCCACATCCTGCAGGAAGAAGGCATCTGACTCCCCGTTATTTCAGGAGCTGTTTCTGCGAGTTCAGGGTAGGCGCCTGGTGGCGAGCACATATCTGAACAACGGACAGGTGGCCAAGGAACTGCTATCTCTTTGGACCCAGAGGCTCAGGACAGACATGCTTTCTGCCAAGACTCCTTCCTAAGAGAGGAGCACGCGCCCTGCCCACCTCATGCCCTCCTGTCTCCTTAGCAGCCAGGCTTCCGTCTCTCTGAACTGGGAGCCGGTGACACTAGTATTGCCACCTGTCGCTGTTCCTGTCAGGGCGGGCTCTCCTGCTTCGCAACCGTTTCCAGACCAGAAGGCCAACGGCTCCTGCTCTTCTCAATGTTCCAGAGACATAGTCCTGGGGTGTGCAGTGAAAGACGTGTCCCTTTCCTTAAGGCTCTTTCCACAGGCGCAACCGCGCTTCTCTCTCTGGCAGAGGGGATGCCCTGGCTAAGAGGATTTCGCTCCATATGGGTTTGTTACACCGTGCGGTGGGGACCAGCTCAGCCAAACAGGAGCTACCCACAGACCCGACTCTGATTTCCCAAAGAATGCTGTGCTTTCCCAGAGGGGATGCCCGAGCAAAGAAGCTTTCGCTCTATGCGGTTTTCTCCCATCCTGCGAGGAATACAAGGTAAGGCAAGCAGCCACAGCAGCCCACAGAACCGATTCTGATTTCCCAGAGACTGTTGTGCTTTCGCATAGGTTTTCAGCTTGGCACAAACCGCACTTCACTGCTGCTTCCTCAGCAAGGCTTTGGTCATTCTCTCTGTCGCGTCAGGGAAAAAGAGCTGTGGGAGAGCTGGTGCCTCTTGGGCCTTGCTTTCCCGGGCTCCATGTTCGGGTCCTGGGTTCACCCTGCCAGACAGAACTAAGCAGACACAGCCACAATTCTAAGTTGCGTGCGTAGCCTAGGATGGCACTCTATGCACACTACCATCTCCCAGTGTAGGCATCGCTTGGCGTTTTACTCTGGCGCCAAGGCTGATTCTAAGACTTGGCCAGTGCTTTCCCCACAGGAAAGGAGAGGTGACAGGATCCTGCACATCGGCCGTACACTGAATAGGGAGCTTTGGGGGACTGTCCCCACTCCTTCCCCTTAAAACCCGCGCCACCTCCAACTTCCACATCCTGGAGGAAGTCGGCATCTGACTCCCCGTTATTTCGGGGAGCTGTTTCTGCGAGTTTAGGTTAGGCGCCCGGTGGCTAGAGCATGTATGCCCCAGGGACATGTGGCCAAGGAGCTGCTGTCTCCTTGGCCAACAGGCGGAGGAAAGGCATGCTTTCAACCCAGACTCCTTTCTTAGAGTGGAGTATTCCACTGCCATACTCATCCACTCCTGTCTACTTAGCAGCCAGGCTTCCGTCCTGTGCACTGGGAGCGGGTGACACTTGTATTACCACCAGTCGCTGTGCCTCTAAGGGACGGCTCTCCTGCTTTGCAACCGTTTCCAGACCAGAAGGCCATCGGCTCCTGCTCTTCTCCCAGGGCATCGTGCTGCACTTTCCACAGATATGCTCCTGGGGAGTGTAGTGTAAAACGTGTCCCTTTCCTTAAGGCTCTTTCCACAGGCGCAAGCGCGCTTCTCTCTCAGGCAGAGGGGATGCCCAGGCATAGAGGATTTCGCTCAATGCGGGTTTATTACACAGCTCAGGCAACAGGAGAATCCCTCCGACCCGACTCTGATTTCCCAAAGAATGCAGTGCTATCCCAGAGGGGATGCCAGGGCAAAGAGGCTTTCGCTCTATTCGGGATTCTCCCATCCTGCTACGAATACTAGGCTAAGGCAAGCAACAAAAGCAGCCACAGAACGGACTGATTTCCCAGCGACTGCAAAGTTTCACAGATGTTTACAGCTTGGCACGAACCGCACTTCACTGCTTCTTCCTCAGATAGGCTTTGGGTGTTCACTCCGTCGCGGCAGGGATGAAGAGTCGCAGGAGAGCTGGTCTCTTGCGACTTGCTATCCCGGGCTCCATGTTCGCGTCCTGGGTTCACCCTGCCAGGCCCAATTAAGCAGACACATCCACAACGCTGCAGTAGCGTGCGTAGCCTAGGATGGCACTCTATGCACACTACCATCTCCCAGTGTAGGCATCGCTTGGACTTTTACTCTGGCGCTCAGGCGTACTCGCAGACTAGGCCAAGGCTTTCCCCACAGGAAAGGATAGGTGACAGGATCCCTGCACATGGCCCGTGCACTGAATAGGGTGCTTTGGGGGAGTGTCCCTACTCCTTCCCCTTAAACCCCGTGCCTCCTCCCAGCTTCCACATCCTGGAGGAAGAAGGCATCTGACTAACATTATTTCAGGGAGCTGTTTCTGTGAGTTCAGCGTAGGCGCCTGGTGGCTAGAGCATGTCTACCCCAGGGACAGGTCGCCCAGGAACTGCTGTCTCCTTGCGCCCAGAGGCCCAGGACAGGCATGCTTTCTACCCATCCTCGTTCATAAGAGAGGAGCACGTGCCCTTAGCAGCCAGGGTCCGTCTCCTTAGCAGCCAGGCTTCCGTCTCTCTGCTCTGGGAGCCGGTGAAACGTGTATTGCCAACGGCCGCTGTGCCTTCCAGGCAGGCTCTCCTGCTTCTCAACCCTTTCCAGACCAGGAGGCCAACGGCTTCTGCTCTTCTCCCTGGGCAGCGTGCTGCACCTTCCACAGACATGCTCCTGGGGAGTGCAGTGAAAGACGCGTCTCTTTCCTTAAGGCTCTTTCCACAGGCACAAGCGCAATTCTCTCTCAGGCAGAGCGGATGCCCAGGCAAAGAGGATATCGCTACATTCGGGTTTGTTACACCGTGCTGTGGAGACCAGCACAGCGAAACAGGAGTGTCCCACAGACCCGACTCTGATTTCCCAAAGAATGCTGTGCTTTCCCAGAGGGGATGCCCGAGCAAAGAAGCTTTCGCTCTATGCGTTTTTCTCCCATCCTGCGAGGAATACAAGGTAAGGCAAGCAGCCACAGCAGCCCACAGAACCGATTCTGATTTCCCAGAGACTGTTGTGCTTTCGCATAGGTTTTCAGCTTGGCACAAACCGCACTTCACTGCTGCTTCCTCAGCAAGGCTTTGGTCATTCTCTCTGTCGCGTCAGGGAAAAAGAGCTGTGGGAGAGCTGGTGCCTCTTGGGCCTTGCTTTCCCGGGCTCCATGTTCGGGTCCTGGGTTCACCCTGCCAGACAGAACTAAGCAGACACAGCCACAATTCTAAGTTGCGTGCGTAGCCTAGGATGGCACTCTATGCACACTACCATCTCCCAGTGTAGGCATCGCTTGGCGTTTTACTCTGGCGCCAAGGCTGATTCTAAGACTTGGCCAGTGCTTTCCCCACAGGAAAGGAGAGGTGACAGGATCCTGCACATCGGCCGTACACTGAATAGGGAGCTTTGGGGGACTGTCCCCACTCCTTCCCCTTAAAACCCGCGCCACCTCCAACTTCCACATCCTGGAGGAAGTCGGCATCTGACTCCCCGTTATTTCGGGGAGCTGTTTCTGCGAGTTTAGGTTAGGCGCCCGGTGGCTAGAGCATGTATGCCCCAGGGACATGTGGCCAAGGAGCTGCTGTCTCCTTGGCCAACAGGCGGAGGAAAGGCATGCTTTCAACCCAGACTCCTTTCTTAGAGTGGAGTATTCCACTGCCATACTCATCCACTCCTGTCTACTTAGCAGCCAGGCTTCCGTCCTGTGCACTGGGAGCGGGTGACACTTGTATTACCACCAGCCGCTGTGCCTCTAAGGGACGGCTCTCCTGCTTTGCAACCGTTTCCAGACCAGAAGGCCATCGGCTCCTGCTCTTCTCCCCGGGCATCGTGCTGCACTTTCCACAGATATGCTCCTGGGGAGTGTAGTGTAAAACGTGTCCCTTTCCTCAAGGCTCTTTCCACAGGCGCAAGCGCGCTTCTCTCTCAGGCAGAGGGGATGCCCAGGCATAGAGGATTTCGCTCAATGCGGGTTTATTACACAGCTCAGGCAACAGGAGAATCCCTCCGACCCGACTCTGATTTCCCAAAGAATGCTGTGCTATCCCAGAGGGGATGCCAGGGCAAAGAGGCTTTCGCTCTATGCGGGATTCTCCCATCCTGCTACGAATACTAGGCTAAGGCAAGCAACAAAAGCAGCCACAGAACGGACTGATTTCCCAGCGACTGCAAAGTTTCACAGATGTTTACAGCTTGGCACGAACCGCACTTCACTGCTACTTCCTCAGATAGGCTTTGGGTGTTCACTCCGTCGCGGCAGGGATGAAGAGCCGCAGGAGAGCTGGTCTCTTGCGACTTGCTATCCCGGGCTCCATGTTCGCGTCCTGGGTTCACCCTGCCAGGCCCAATTAAGCAGACACATCCACAACGCTGCAGTAGCGTGCGTAGCCTAGGATGGCACTCTATGCACACTACCATCTCCCAGTGTAGGCATCGCTTGGACTTTTACTCTGGCGCTCAGGCGTACTCGCAGACTAGGCCAAGGCTTTCCCCACAGGAAAGGATAGGTGACAGGATCCCTGCACATGGCCCGTGCACTGAATAGGGTGCTTTGGGGGAGTGTCCCTACTCCTTCCCCTTAAACCCCGTGCCTCCTCCCAGCTTCCACATCCTGGAGGAAGAAGGCATCTGACTCCCATTATTTCAGGGAGCTGTTTCTGTGAGTTCAGCGTAGGCGCCTGGTGGCTAGAGCATGTCTACCCCAGGGACAGGTCGCCCAGGAACTGCTGTCTCCTTGCGCCCAGAGGCCCAGGACAGGCATGCTTTCTACCCATACTCGTTCATAAGAGAGGAGCACGTGCCCTTAGCAGCCAGGGTCCGTCTCCTTAGCAGCCAGGCTTCCGTCTCTCTGCTCTGGGAGCCGGTGAAACTTGTATTGCCAACGGCCGCTGTGCCTTCCAGGCAGGCTCTCCTGCTTCTCAACCCTTTCCAGACCAGGAGGCCAACGGCTTCTGCTCTTCTCCCTGGGCAGCGTGCTACACCTTCCACAGACATGCTCCTGGGGAGTGCAGTGAAAGACACGTCTCTTTCCTTAAGGCTCTTTCCACAGGCACAAGCGCAATTCTCTCTCAGGCAGAGCGGATGCCCAGGCAAAGAGGATATCGCTACATTCGGGTTTGTTACACCGTGCTGTGGAGACCAGCACAGCGAAACAGGAGTGTCCCACAGACCCGACTCTGATTTCCCAAAGAATGCTGTGCTTTCCCAGAGGGGATGCCCGAGCAAAGAAGCTTTAGCTCTATGCGGGTTTCTCCCATCCTGCTACGAATACTAGGCTAAGGCAAGCTGCCACAGCAGCCCACAGAACCGACTCTGATTTCCCAGTGACTCCTATGCTTTCGCAGAGGTTTACAGCTTGGCACGAACCGCACGTCACTGCTGCTTCTTCTGCAAGGCTTTGGTCATTCTGTCTGTCGTGGCAGGGAAGAAGAGCTGTGGGAGAGCTGGTGCCTCTTGGGCCTTGCTTTCCCGGGCTCCATGTTCGGGTCCTGGGTTCATCCTGCCAGGCTGAACGAAGCAGGCACAGCCACAATTCTGCAGTAGCGTGCGTCGCCTAGGATGGTCCTCAATGCACACTACCATTTCCCAGTGTAGGCATTGCTTGGCCTTTTACTCTGGCACTCAGGCGAACTCGGCGACTAGGCCACTGCTTTCCCCACAGGAAAGGAGATGTGACAGGATCCCTGCACACCGGGCGTACACCGAATAGGGAGCTTGGGGGACTGTCCCCACTCCTTCCCTTTAAACACCGTGCCTCCTCCTAGCTTCCACATCCTGGAGGAAGTCGGCATTGACTCCCCGTTATTTCAGGGAGCTGTTTCGGCGAGTTCAGCGTAGGCGCCTGTTAGCTACAGCATGCCTGCCCCAGGGCCAGGTGGCCAAGGAGCTTCTGTCTCATTGCCCAACAGGCTCAGGACAGGCATGCTTTCTACCCAGACTCCTTCCTCAGAGTGGAGCACGCGCCTCTGCCCTAGTCGACCCTCATGTCTCCTTAGCAGCCAGGCTTCC
The DNA here is from genome assembly GCF_030435805.1 of Mustela lutreola. Taxonomy (NCBI): domain Eukaryota; kingdom Metazoa; phylum Chordata; class Mammalia; order Carnivora; family Mustelidae; genus Mustela; species Mustela lutreola. Next base: position 63,687,259 of record NC_081305.1, on the reverse strand, counting down.
ATCTCTCCGCACAGGGAGCGGGTGACACTTGTCTTGCCACCGGCCTGCTGTTCGTGCCACGGCAGGCTATCCTGCTTCCCGAGAGTTTCCCGACCCCAAGGACAACGGCTCCTTCTCTTTTCCGGGGGCGGCGTGCTGCGCCTTCCCCACACTTGGCTTCTATCTCAGGCAGAGGGGATGTTAGGGCAAAGGGTATTTCGCTCCATGCGGGTATCTTCCACCGAGATGTGGAGACTAGCTCAGGCAAGCAGCAGCAGCATCCCCAAACCCAACTCTGATTTCCCATGGAATGCTGTGCTGTCCCAGGTGAGATACCCAGGCAATGAGGCTTTCGCTGTATGCGGGTTTCTCCACCCGCGAGACTTGGCTCAGGCAAGCAGCAGCAGCCCGCAGAACATTTCTCAGCGAATGATGTGCTTTCGCAGAGACTTTGGCTTTTAGCGAACAGCACTTCACTGCTGCAACCTCAGCAAGGCTTCAGTCGCGTCAGGGAAGAAGAGCTGCGGGAGAGCTTGTGCCTCTTTGGCCTTGCTTTCCCGGGCTCCATGTTCGCGTCCTGGGTTCACCCTCACGAGCCGAACTAAGCAGACACAGATACCACCCTATAGTGGCGTGCGTAGCCTAGGATGGCATTCTATGCACACTACCCTCTCCCAGTGTAGGCATCGCTTGGCCTTTTACTCCGGCGCACAGGTGGACTCGCGGACTAGGCCAGTGCTTTCCCCACAGGAAAGGAGAGGTGACAGGATCCCTGCACACCGCCCATACACTGAATAGGAACTATGAGGGACTGTCCCCACTCCTCCCCTTAAACCCCGTCCCTCCTCCAAGCTTCCACATCCTGCAGGAAGAAGGCATCTGACTCCCCGTTATTTCAGGAGCTGTTTCTGCGAGTTCAGGGTAGGCGCCTGGTGGCGAGCACATATCTGAACAACGGACAGGTGGCCAAGGAACTGCTATCTCTTTGGACCCAGAGGCTCAGGACAGACATGCTTTCTGCCAAGACTCCTTCCTAAGAGAGGAGCACGCGCCCTGCCCACCTCATGCCCTCCTGTCTCCTTAGCAGCCAGGCTTCCGTCTCTCTGAACTGGGAGCCGGTGACACTAGTATTGCCACCTGTCGCTGTTCCTGTCAGGGCGGGCTCTCCTGCTTCGCAACCGTTTCCAGACCAGAAGGCCAACGGCTCCTGCTCTTCTCAATGTTCCAGAGACATAGTCCTGGGGTGTGCAGTGAAAGACGTGTCCCTTTCCTTAAGGCTCTTTCCACAGGCGCAACCGCGCTTCTCTCTCTGGCAGAGGGGATGCCCTGGCTAAGAGGATTTCGCTCCATATGGGTTTGTTACACCGTGCGGTGGGGACCAGCTCAGCCAAACAGGAGCTACCCACAGACCCGACTCTGATTTCCCAAAGAATGCTGTGCTTTCCCAGAGGGGATGCCCGAGCAAAGAAGCTTTCGCTCTATGCGGTTTTCTCCCATCCTGCGAGGAATACAAGGTAAGGCAAGCAGCCACAGCAGCCCACAGAACCGATTCTGATTTCCCAGAGACTGTTGTGCTTTCGCATAGGTTTTCAGCTTGGCACAAACCGCACTTCACTGCTGCTTCCTCAGCAAGGCGTTGGTCATTCTCTCTGTCGCGTCAGGGAAAAAGAGCTGTGGGAGAGCTGGTGCCTCTTGGGCCTTGCTTTCCCGGGCTCCATGTTCGGGTCCTGGGTTCACCCTGCCAGACAGAACTAAGCAGACACAGCCACAATTCTAAGTTGCGTGCGTAGCCTAGGATGGCACTCTATGCACACTACCATCTCCCAGTGTAGGCATCGCTTGGCGTTTTACTCTGGCGCCAAGGCTGATTCTAAGACTTGGCCAGTGCTTTCCCCACAGGAAAGGAGAGGTGACAGGATCCTGCACATCGGCCGTACACTGAATAGGGAGCTTTGGGGGACTGTCCCCACTCCTTCCCCTTAAAACCCGCGCCACCTCCAACTTCCACATCCTGGAGGAAGTCGGCATCTGACTCCCCGTTATTTCGGGGAGCTGTTTCTGCGAGTTTAGGTTAGGCGCCTGGTGGCTAGAGCATGTATGCCCCAGGGACATGTGGCCAAGGAGCTGCTGTCTCCTTGGCCAACAGGCGGAGGAAAGGCATGCTTTCAACCCAGACTCCTTTCTTAGAGTGGAGTATTCCACTGCCATACTCATCCACTCCTGTCTACTTAGCAGCCAGGCTTCCGTCCTGTGCACTGGGAGCGGGTGACACTTGTATTACCACCAGCCGCTGTGCCTCTAAGGGACGGCTCTCCTGCTTTGCAACCGTTTCCAGACCAGAAGGCCATCGGCTCCTGCTCTTCTCCCCGGGCATCGTGCTGCACTTTCCACAGATATGCTCCTGGGGAGTGTAGTGTAAAACGTGTCCCTTTCCTCAAAGCTCTTTCCACAGGCGCAAGCGCGCTTCTCTCTCAGGCAGAGGGGATGCCCAGGCATAGAGGATTTCGCTCAATGCGGGTTTATTACACAGCTCAGGCAACAGGAGAATCCCTCCGACCCGACTCTGATTTCCCAAAGAATGCTGTGCTATCCCAGAGGGGATGCCAGGGCAAAGAGGCTTTCGCTCTATGCGGGATTCTCCCATCCTGCTACGAATACTAGGCTAAGGCAAGCAACAAAAGCAGCCACAGAACGGACTGATTTCCCAGCGACTGCAAAGTTTCACAGATGTTTACAGCTTGGCACGAACCGCACTTCACTGCTACTTCCTCAGATAGGCTTTGGGTGTTCACTCCGTCGCGGCAGGGATGAAGAGCCGCAGGAGAGCTGGTCTCTTGCGACTTGCTATCCCGGGCTCCATGTTCGCGTCCTGGGTTCACCCTGCCAGGCCCAATTAAGCAGACACATCCACAACGCTGCAGTAGCGTGCGTAGCCTAGGATGGCACTCTATGCACACTACCATCTCCCAGTGTAGGCATCGCTTGGACTTTTACTCTGGCGCTCAGGCGTACTCGCAGACTAGGCCAAGGCTTTCCCCACAGGAAAGGATAGGTGACAGGATCCCTGCACATGGCCCGTGCACTGAATAGGGTGCTTTGGGGGAGTGTCCCTACTCCTTCCCCTTAAACCCCGTGCCTCCTCCCAGCTTCCACATCCTGGAGGAAGAAGGCATCTGACTCCCATTATTTCAGGGAGCTCTTTCTGTGAGTTCAGCGTAGGCGCCTGGTGGCTAGAGCATGTCTACCCCAGGGACAGGTCGCCCAGGAACTGCTGTCTCCTTGCGCCCAGAGGCCCAGGACAGGCATGCTTTCTACCCATCCTCGTTCATAAGAGAGGAGCACGTGCCCTTAGCAGCCAGGGTCCGTCTCCTTAGCAGCCAGGCTTCCGTCTCTCTGCTCTGGGAGCCGGTGAAACTTGTATTGCCAACGGCCGCTGTGCCTTCCAGGCAGGCTCTCCTGCTTCTCAACCCTTTCCAGACCAGGAGGCCAACGGCTTCTGCTCTTCTCCCTGGGCAGCGTGCTACACCTTCCACAGACATGCTCCTGGGGAGTGCAGTGAAAGACGCGTCTCTTTCCTTAAGGCTCTTTCCACAGGCACAAGCGCAATTCTCTCTCAGGCAGAGCGGATGCCCAGGCAAAGAGGATATCGCTACATTCGGGTTTGTTACACCGTGCTGTGGAGACCAGCACAGCGAAACAGGAGTGTCCCACAGACCCGACTCTGATTTCCCAAAGAATGCTGTGCTTTCCCAGAGGGGATGCCCGAGCAAAGAAGCTTTAGCTCTATGCGGGTTTCTCCCATCCTGCTACGAATACTAGGCTAAGGCAAGCTGCCACAGCAGCCCACAGAACCGACTCTGATTTCCCAGTGACTCCTATGTTTTCGCAGAGGTTTACAGCTTGGCACGAACCGCACGTCACTGCTGCTTCTTCTGCAAGGCTTTGGTCATTCTGTCTGTCGTGGCAGGGAAGAAGAGCTGTGGGAGAGCTGGTGCCTCTTGGGCCTTGCTTTCCCGGGCTCCATGTTCGGGTCCTGGGTTCATCCTGCCAGGCTGAACGAAGCAGGCACAGCCACAATTCTGCAGTAGCGTGCGTCGCCTAGGATGGTCCTCAATGCACACTACCATTTCCCAGTGTAGGCATTGCTTGGCCTTTTACTCTGGCACTCAGGCGAACTCGGCGACTAGGCCACTGCTTTCCCCACAGGAAAGGAGATGTGACAGGATCCCTGCACACCGGCCGTACACCGAATAGGGAGCTTGGGGGACTGTCCCCACTCCTTCCCTTTAAACACCGTGCCTCCTCCTAGCTTCCACATCCTGGAGGAAGTCGGCATTGACTCCCCGTTATTTCAGGGAGCTGTTTCGGCGAGTTCAGCGTAGGCGCCTGTTAGCTACAGCATGCCTGCCCCAGGGCCAGGTGGCCAAGGAGCTTCTGTCTCGTTGGCCAACAGGCTCAGGACAGGCATGCTTTCTACCCAGACTCCTTCCTCAGAGTGGAGCACGCGCCTCTGCCCTAGTCGACCCTCATGTCTCCTTAGCAGCCAGGCTTCCATCTCTCCGCACAGGGAGCGGGTGACACTTGTCTTGCCACCGGCCTGCTGTTCGTGCCACGGCAGGCTATCCTGCTTCCCGAGAGTTTCCCGACCCCTAGGACAACGGCTCTTTCTCTTTTCCGGGGGCGGCGTGCTGCGCCTTCCCCACACTTGGCTTCTATCTCAGGCAGAGGGGATGTTAGGGCAAAGGGTATTTCGCTCCATGCGGGTATCTTCCACCGAGATGTGGAGACTAGCTCAGGCAAGCAGCAGCAGCATCCCCAAACCCAACTCTGATTTCCCATGGAATGCTGTGCTGTCCCAGGTGAGATACCCAGGCAATGAGGCTTTCGCTGTATGCGGGTTTCTCCACCCGCGAGACTTGGCTCAGGCAAGCAGCAGCAGCCCGCAGAACATTTCTCAGCGAATGATGTGCTTTCGCAGAGACTTTGGCTTTTAGCGAACAGCACTTCACTGCTGCAACCTCAGCAAGGCTTCAGTCGCGTCAGGGAAGAAGAGCTGCGGGAGAGCTTGTGCCTCTTTGGCCTTGCTTTCCCGGGCTCCATGTTCGCGTCCTGGGTTCACCCTCACGGGCCGAACTAAGCAGACACAGATACAACCCTATAGTGGCGTGCGTAGCCTAGGATGGCATTCTATGCACACTACCATCTCCCAGTGTAGGCTTCGCTTGGCCTTTTACTCCGGCGCACAGGTGGACTCGCAGACTAGGCCAGTGCTTTCCCCACAGGAAAGGAGAGGTGACAGCATCCCTGCACACCGCCCATACACTGAATAGGAACTATGAGGGACTGTCCCCACTCCTCCCCTTAAACCCCGTCCCTCCTCCAAGCTTCCACATCCTGCAGGAAGAAGGCATCTGACTCCCCGTTATTTCAGGAGCTGTTTCTGCGAGTTCAGGGTAGGCGCCTGGTGGCGAGCACATATCTGAACAACGGACAGGTGGCCAAGGAACTGCTATCTCTTTGGACCCAGAGGCTCAGGACAGGCATGCTTTCTGCCAAGACTCCTTCCTAAGAGAGGAGCACGCGCCCTGCCCACCTCATGCCCTCCTGTCTCCTTAGCAGCCAGGCTTCCGTCTCTCTGAACTGGGAGCCGGTGACACTAGTATTGCCACCTGTCGCTGTTCCTGTCAGGGCGGGCTCTCCTGCTTCGCAACCGTTTCCAGACCAGAAGGCCAACGGCTCCTGCTCTTCTCCATGTTCCACAGACATACTCCTGGGGAGTGCAGTGAATGACGTGTCCCTTTCCTTAAGGCTCTTTCCACAGGCGCAACCGCGCTTCTCTCTCTGGCAGAGGGGATGCCCTGGCTAAGAGGATTTCGCTGCATATGGGTTTGTTACACCGTGCGGCGGGGACCAGCTCAGTCAAACAGGAGCTCCCACAGACCCGACTGATTTCCCAAAGAATGCTGTGCTTTCCCAGAGGGAATGCCCAAGCAAAGAAGCTTTCGCTCTATGCGGTTTTCTCCCATCCTGCGAGGAATACAAGGTAAGGCAAGCAGCCACGGCAGCCCACAGAACCGACTCTGATTTCCCAGCGACTCCTATGCTTTCGATTAGGTTTTCAGCTTGGCACAAACCGCACTTCACTGCTGCTTCCTCAGCAAGGCGTTGGTCATTCTCTCTGTCGCGTCAGGGAAAAAGAGCTGTGGGAGAGCTGGTGCCTCTTGGGCCGTGCTTTCCCGGGCTCCATGTTCGGGTCCTGGGTTCACCCTGCCAGGCTGAACGAAGCAGGCACAGCCACAATTCTGCAGTAGCGTGCATAGCCTAGGATGGCCCTCAATGCACACTACCATCTCCCAGTGTAGGCATCGCTTGGACTTTTACTCCGGCGCTCAGGCGGACTCGCGGACTAGGCCAGTGCTTCCCCACAGGAAAGGAGAGGTGACAGGATCCCTGCACACGGCCCGTACACTGTATAGGGAGCTATGAGGGACTGTCCCCACTCCTTCCCCTTAAACCCCGTCCTTCCTCCATGCTTCCACATCCTGGAGGAAGACGGCATCTTACTCCCCGTTATTTCAGGAGCTGTTTCTGCGAGTTCAGGGTAGGCGCCAGGTGGCAAGCACATATCTGAACAACGGACAGGTGGCCAAGGAACTGCTATCTCTTTGGACCCAGAGGCTCAGGACAGGCATGCTTTCTGCCAAGACTCCTTCCTAAGAGAGGAGCACGCGCCCTGCCCACCTCATGCCCTCCTGTCTCCTTAGCAGCCAGGCTTCCGTCTCACTGAACTTGGGAGCCGGTGACACTAGTATTGCCACCTGACGCTGTTCCTGTCAGGGCGGGCTCTCCTGCTTCGCAACCGTTTCCAGACCAGAAGGCCAACAGCTCCTGCTCTTCTCCATGTTCCTCAGACATACTCCTGGGGAGCGCAGTGAGAGACGTGTCCCTTTCCTTAAGGCTCTTTCCACAGGCGCAACCGCGCTTCTCTCTCTGGCAGAGGGGATGCCCTGGCTAAGAGGATTTCGCTCCATATGGGTTTGTTACACCGTGCGGTGGGGACCAGCTCAGCCAAACAGGAGCTACCCACAGACCCGACTCTGATTTCCCAAAGAATGCTGTGCTTTCCCAGAGGGGATGCCCGAGCAAAGAAGCTTTCGCTCTATGCGGTTTTCTCCCATCCTGCGAGGAATACAAGGTAAGGCAAGCAGCCACAGCAGCCCACAGAACCGATTCTGATTTCCCAGAGACTGTTGTGCTTTCGCATAGGTTTTCAGCTTGGCACAAACCGCACTTCACTGCTGCTTCCTCAGCAAGGCGTTGGTCATTCTCTCTGTCGCGTCAGGGAAAAAGAGCTGTGGGAGAGCTGGTGCCTCTTGGGCCTTGCTTTCCCGGGCTCCATGTTCGGGTCCTGGGTTCACCCTGCCAGACAGAACTAAGCAGACACAGCCACAATTCTAAGTTGCGTGCGTAGCCTAGGATGGCACTCTATGCACACTACCATCTCCCAGTGTAGGCATCGCTTGGCGTTTTACTCTGGCGCCAAGGCTGATTCTAAGACTTGGCCAGTGCTTTCCCCACAGGAAAGGAGAGGTGACAGGATCCTGCACATCGGCCGTACACTGAATAGGGAGCTTTGGGGGACTGTCCCCACTCCTTCCCCTTAAAACCCGCGCCACCTCCAACTTCCACATCCTGGAGGAAGTCGGGATCTGACTCCCCGTTATTTCGGGGAGCTGTTTCTGCGAGTTTAGGTTAGGCGCCTGGTGGCTAGAGCATGTATGCCCCAGGGACATGTGGCCAAGGAGCTGCTGTCTCCTTGGCCAACAGGCGGAGGAAAGGCATGCTTTCAACCCAGACTCCTTTCTTAGAGTGGAGTATTCCACTGCCATACTCATCCACTCCTGTCTACTTAGCAGCCAGGCTTCCGTCCTGTGCACTGGGAGCGGGTGACACTTGTATTACCACCAGCCGCTGTGCCTCTAAGGGACGGCTCTCCTGCTTTGCAACCGTTTCCAGACCAGAAGGCCATCGGCTCCTGCTCTTCTCCCCGGGCATCGTGCTGCACTTTCCACAGATATGCTCCTGGGGAGTGTAGTGTAAAACGTGTCCCTTTCCTCAAAGCTCTTTCCACAGGCGCAAGCGCGCTTCTCTCTCAGGCAGAGGGGATGCCCAGGCATAGAGGATTTCGCTCAATGCGGGTTTATTACACAGCTCAGGCAACAGGAGAATCCCTCCGACCCGACTCTGATTTCCCAAAGAATGCTGTGCTATCCCAGAGGGGATGCCAGGGCAAAGAGGCTTTCGCTCTATGCGGGATTCTCCCATCCTGCTACGAATACTAGGCTAAGGCAAGCAACAAAAGCAGCCACAGAACGGACTGATTTCCCAGCGACTGCAAAGTTTCACAGATGTTTACAGCTTGGCACGAACCGCACTTCACTGCTACTTCCTCAGATAGGCTTTGGGTGTTCACTCCGTCGCGGCAGGGATGAAGAGCCGCAGGAGAGCTGGTCTCTTGCGACTTGCTATCCCGGGCTCCATGTTCGCGTCCTGGGTTCACCCTGCCAGGCCCAATTAAGCAGACACATCCACAACGCTGCAGTAGCGTGCGTAGCCTAGGATGGCACTCTATGCACACTACCATCTCCCAGTGTAGGCATCGCTTGGACTTTTACTCTGGCGCTCAGGCGTACTCGCAGACTAGGCCAAGGCTTTCCCCACAGGAAAGGATAGGTGACAGGATCCCTGCACATGGCCCGTGCACTGAATAGGGTGCTTTGGGGGAGTGTCCCTACTCCTTCCCCTTAAACCCCGTGCCTCCTCCCAGCTTCCACATCCTGGAGGAAGAAGGCATCTGACTCCCATTATTTCAGGGAGCTCTTTCTGTGAGTTCAGCGTAGGCGCCTGGTGGCTAGAGCATGTCTACCCCAGGGACAGGTCGCCCAGGAACTGCTGTCTCCTTGCGCCCAGAGGCCCAGGACAGGCATGCTTTCTACCCATCCTCGTTCATAAGAGAGGAGCACGTGCCCTTAGCAGCCAGGGTCCGTCTCCTTAGCAGCCAGGCTTCCGTCTCTCTGCTCTGGGAGCCGGTGAAACTTGTATTGCCAACGGCCGCTGTGCCTTCCAGGCAGGCTCTCCTGCTTCTCAACCCTTTCCAGACCAGGAGGCCAACGGCTTCTGCTCTTCTCCCTGGGCAGCGTGCTGCACCTTCCACAGACATGCTCCTGGGGAGTGCAGTGAAAGACGCGTCTCTTTCCTTAAGGCTCTTTCCACAGGCACAAGCGCAATTCTCTCTCAGGCAGAGCGGATGCCCAGGCAAAGAGGATATCGCTACATTCGGGTTTGTTACACCGTGCTGTGGAGACCAGCACAGCGAAACAGGAGTGTCCCACAGACCCGACTCTGATTTCCCAAAGAATGCTGTGCTTTCCCAGAGGGGATGCCCGAGCAAAGAAGCTTTAGCTCTATGCGGGTTTCTCCCATCCTGCTACGAATACTAGGCTAAGGCAAGCTGCCACAGCAGCCCACAGAACCGACTCTGATTTCCCAGTGACTCCTATGTTTTCGCAGAGGTTTACAGCTTGGCACGAACCGCACGTCACTGCTGCTTCTTCTGCAAGGCTTTGGTCATTCTGTCTGTCGTGGCAGGGAAGAAGAGCTGTGGGAGAGCTGGTGCCTCTTGGGCCTTGCTTTCCCGGGCTCCATGTTCGGGTCCTGGGTTCATCCTGCCAGGCTGAACGAAGCAGGCACAGCCACAATTCTGCAGTAGCGTGCGTCGCCTAGGATGGTCCTCAATGCACACTACCATTTCCCAGTGTAGGCATTGCTTGGCCTTTTACTCTGGCACTCAGGCGAACTCGGCGACTAGGCCACTGCTTTCCCCACAGGAAAGGAGATGTGACAGGATCCCTGCACACCGGGCGTACACCGAATAGGGAGCTTGGGGGACTGTCCCCACTCCTTCCCTTTAAACACCGTGCCTCCTCCTAGCTTCCACATCCTGGAGGAAGTCGGCATTGACTCCCCGTTATTTCAGGGAGCTGTTTCGGCGAGTTCAGCGTAGGCGCCTGTTAGCTACAGCATGCCTGCCCCAGGGCCAGGTGGCCAAGGAGCTTCTGTCTCGTTGGCCAACAGGCTCAGGACAGGCATGCTTTCTACCCAGACTCCTTCCTCAGAGTGGAGCACGCGCCTCTGCCCTAGTCGACCCTCATGTCTCCTTAGCAGCCAGGCTTCCATCTCTCCGCACAGGGAGCGGGTGACACTTGTCTTGCCACCGGCCTGCTGTTCGTGCCACGGCAGGCTATCCTGCTTCCCGAGAGTTTCCCGACCCCTAGGACAACGGCTCTTTCTCTTTTCCGGGGGCGGCGTGCTGCGCCTTCCCCACACTTGGCTTCTATCTCAGGCAGAGGGGATGTTAGGGCAAAGGGTATTTCGCTCCATGCGGGTATCTTCCACCGAGATGTGGAGACTAGCTCAGGCAAGCAGCAGCAGCATCCCCAAACCCAACTCTGATTTCCCATGGAATGCTGTGCTGTCCCAGGTGAGATACCCAGGCAATGAGGCTTTCGCTGTATGCGGGTTTCTCCACCCGCGAGACTTGGCTCAGGCAAGCAGCAGCAGCCCGCAGAACATTTCTCAGCGAATGATGTGCTTTCGCAGAGACTTTGGCTTTTAGCGAACAGCACTTCACTGCTGCAACCTCAGCAAGGCTTCAGTCGCGTCAGGGAAGAAGAGCTGCGGGAGAGCTTGTGCCTCTTTGGCCTTGCTTTCCCGGGCTCCATGTTCGCGTCCTGGGTTCACCCTCACGGGCCGAACTAAGCAGACACAGATACAACCCTATAGTGGCGTGCGTAGCCTAGGATGGCATTCTATGCACACTACCATCTCCCAGTGTAGGCTTCGCTTGGCCTTTTACTCCGGCGCACAGGTGGACTCGCAGACTAGGCCAGTGCTTTCCCCACAGGAAAGGAGAGGTGACAGCATCCCTGCACACCGCCCATACACTGAATAGGAACTATGAGGGACTGTCCCCACTCCTCCCCTTAAACCCCGTCCCTCCTCCAAGCTTCCACATCCTGCAGGAAGAAGGCATCTGACTCCCCGTTATTTCAGGAGCTGTTTCTGCGAGTTCAGGGTAGGCGCCTGGTGGCGAGCACATATCTGAACAACGGACAGGTGGCCAAGGAACTGCTATCTCTTTGGACCCAGAGGCTCAGGACAGGCATGCTTTCTGCCAAGACTCCTTCCTAAGAGAGGAGCACGCGCCCTGCCCACCTCATGCCCTCCTGTCTCCTTAGCAGCCAGGCTTCCGTCTCTCTGAACTGGGAGCCGGTGACACTAGTATTGCCACCTGTCGCTGTTCCTGTCAGGGCGGGCTCTCCTGCTTCGCAACCGTTTCCAGACCAGAAGGCCAACGGCTCCTGCTCTTCTCCATGTTCCACAGACATACTCCTGGGGAGTGCAGTGAATGACGTGTCCCTTTCCTTAAGGCTCTTTCCACAGGCGCAACCGCGCTTCTCTCTCTGGCAGAGGGGATGCCCTGGCTAAGAGGATTTCGCTGCATATGGGTTTGTTACACCGTGCGGTGGGGACCAGCTCAGTCAAACAGGAGCTCCCCACAGACCCGACTGATTTCCCAAAGAATGCTGTGCTTTCCCAGAGGGAATGCCCAAGCAAAGAAGCTTTCGCTCTATGCGGTTTTCTCCCATCCTGCGAGGAATACAAGGTAAGGCAAGCAGCCACGGCAGCCCACAGAACCGACTCTGATTTCCCAGCGACTCCTATGCTTTCGATTAGGTTTTCAGCTTGGCACAAACCGCACTTCACTGCTGCTTCCTCAGCAAGGCGTTGGTCATTCTCTCTGTCGCGTCAGGGAAAAAGAGCTGTGGGAGAGCTGGTGCCTCTTGGGCCGTGCTTTCCCGGGCTCCATGTTCGGGTCCTGGGTTCACCCTGCCAGGCTGAACGAAGCAGGCACAGCCACAATTCTGCAGTAGCGTGCGTAGCCTAGGATGGCCCTCAATGCACACTACCATCTCCCAGTGTAGGCATCGCTTGGACTTTTACTCCGGCGCTCAGGCGGACTCGCGGACTAGGCCAGTGCTTCCCCACAGGAAAGGAGAGGTGACAGGATCCCTGCACACGGCCCGTACACTGTATAGGGAGCTATGAGGGACTGTCCCCACTCCTTCCCCTTAAACCCCGTCCTTCCTCCATGCTTCCACATCCTGGAGGAAGACGGCATCTTACTCCCCGTTATTTCAGGAGCTGTTTCTGCGAGTTCAGGGTAGGCGCCAGGTGGCAAGCACATATCTGAACAACGGACAGGTGGCCAAGGAACTGCTATCTCTTTGGACCCAGAGGCTCAGGACAGGCATGCTTTCTGCCAAGACTCCTTCCTAAGAGAGGAGCACGCGCCCTGTCCACCTCATGCCCTCCTGTCTCCTTAGCAGCCAGGCTTCCGTCTCACTGAACTTGGGAGCCGGTGACACTAGTATTGCCACCTGACGCTGTTCCTGTCAGGGCGGGCTCTCCTGCTTCGCAACCGTTTCCAGACCAGAAGGCCAACAGCTCCTACTCTTCTCCATGTTCCTCAGACATACTCCTGGGGAGCGGAGTGAGAGACGTGTCCCTTTCCTTAAGGCTCTTTCCACAGGCGCAACCGCGCTTCTCTCTCTGGCAGAGGGGATGCCTAGTCAAAGAGGATTTTGTTCCATATGGGTTTGTTACACCGTGCTGTGGAGACCAGCTCAGCCAAACAGGAGCATCCCACAGACCCGACTCTGATTTCCCAAAGAATGCTGTGCTTTCCCAGAGGGGATGCCCGAGCAAAGAAGCTTTAGCTCTATGCGGGTTTCTCCCGTCCTGCTACGAATACTAGGCTAAGGCAAGCTGCCACAGCAGCCCACAGAACCGACTCTGATTTCCCAGCGACTCCTATGCTTTTGCAGAGGTTTACAGCTTGGCACGAACCGCACGTCACTGCTGCTTCTTCTGCAAGGCTTTGGTCATTCTGTCTGTCGTGGCAGGGAAGAAGAGCTGTGGGAGAGCTGGTGCCTCTTGGGCCTTGCTTTCCCGGGCTCCATGTTCGGGTCCTGGGTTCATCCTGCCAGGCTGAACGAAGCAGGCACAGCCACAATTCTGCAGTAGCGTGCGTCGCCTAGGATGGTCCTCAATGCACACTACCATTTCCCAGTGTAGGCATTGCTTGGCCTTTTACTCTGGCACTCAGGCGAACTCGGCGACTAGGCCACTGCTTTCCCCACAGGAAAGGAGAGGTGACAGGATCCCTGCACACCGGCCGTACACCGAATAGGGAGCTTGGGGGACTGTCCCCACTCCTTCCCTTTAAACACCGTGCCTCCTCTTAGCTTCCACATCCTAGAGGAAGTCGGCATTGACTCCCCGTTATTTCAGGGATCTGTTTCGGCGAGTTCAGCGTAGGCGCCTGGTAGCTACAGCATGCATGCCCCAGGGCCAGGTGGCCAAGGAGCTTCTGTCTCGTTGCCCAGCAGGCTCAGGACAGGCATGCTTTCTACCCAGACTCCTTCCTCAGAGTGGAGCACGCGCCTCTGCCCTAGTCGACCCTCATGTCTCCTTAGCAGCCAGGCTTCCATCTCTCCGCACAGGGAGCGGGTGACACTTGTCTTGCCACCGGCCTGCTGTTCGTGCCACGGCAGGCTATCCTGCTTCCCGAGAGTTTCCCGACCCCAAGGACAACGGCTCCTTCTCTTTTCCGGGGGCGGCGTGCTGCGCCTTCCCCACACTTGGCTTCTATCTCAGGCAGAGGGGATGTTAGGGCAAAGGGTATTTCGCTCCATGCGGGTATCTTCCACCGAGATGTGGAGACTAGCTCAGGCAAGCAGCAGCAGCATCCCCAAACCCAACTCTGATTTCCCATGGAATGCTGTGCTGTCCCAGGTGAGATACCCAGGCAATGAGGCTTTCGCTGTATGCGGGTTTCTCCACCCGCGAGACTTGGCTCAGGCAAGCAGCAGCAGCCCGCAGAACATTTCTCAGCGAATGATGTGCTTTCGCAGAGACTTTGGCTTTTAGCGAACAGCACTTCACTGCTGCAACCTCAGCAAGGCTTCAGTCGCGTCAGGGAAGAAGAGCTGCGGGAGAGCTTGTGCCTCTTTGGCCTTGCTTTCCCGGGCTCCATGTTCGCGTCCTGGGTTCACCCTCACGGGCCGAACTAAGCAGACACAGATACAACCCTATAGTGGCGTGCGTAGCCTAGGATGGCATTCTATGCACACTACCATCTCCCAGTGTAGGCATCGCTTGGCCTTTTACTCCGGCGCACAGGTGGACTCGCGAACGAGGCCAGTGCTTTCCCCACAGGAAAGGAGAGGTGACAGGATCCCTGCACACCGCCCATACATTGAATAGGAACTATGAGGGACTGTCCCCACTCCTCCCCTTAAACCCCGTCCCTCCTCCAAGCTTCCACATCCTGCAGGAAGAAGGCATCTGACTCCCCGTTATTTCAGGAGCTGTTTCTGCGAGTTCAGGGTAGGCGCCTGGTGGCGAGCACATATCTGAACAACGGACAGGTGGCCAAGGAACTGCTATCTCTTTGGACCCAGAGGCTCAGGACAGGCATGCTTTCTGCCAAGACTCCTTCCTAAGAGAGGAGCACGCGCCCTGCCCACCTCATGCCCTCCTGTCTCCTTAGCAGCCAGGCTTCCGTCTCTCTGAACTGGGAGCCGGTGACACTAGTATTGCCACCTGTCGCTGTTCCTGTCAGGGCGGGCTCTCCTGCTTCGCAACCGTTTCCAGACCAGAAGGCCAACGGCTCCTGCTCTTCTCCATGTTCCACAGACATAGTCCTGGGGATTGCAGTGAAAGACGTGTCCCTTTCCTTAAGGCTCTTTCCACAGGCGCAACCGCGCTTCTCTCTCTGGCAGAGGGGATGCCCTGGCTAAGAGGATTTCGCTCCATATGGGTTTGTTACACCGTTCGGTGGGGACCAGCTCAGCCAAACAGGAGCTACCCACAGACCCGACTCTGATTTCCCAAAGAATGCTGTGCTTTCCCAGAGGGGATGCCCGAGCAAAGAAGCTTTCGCTCTATGCGGTTTTCTCCCATCCTGCGAGGAATACAAGGTAAGGCAAGCAGCCACAGCAGCCCACAGAACCGATTCTGATTTCCCAGCGACTGCTATGCTTTCGCATAGGTTTTCAGCTTGGCACAAACCGCACTTCACTGCTGCTTCCTCAGCAAGGCTTTGGTCATTCTCTCTGTCGCGTCAGGGAAAAAGAGCTGTGGGAGAGCTGGTGCCTCTTGGGCCTTGCTTTCCCGGGCTCCATGTTCGGGTCCTGGGTTCACCATGCCAGACAGAACTAAGCAGACACAGCCACAATTCTAAGTTGCGTGCGTAGCCTAGGATGGCACTCAATGCACACTACCATCTCCCAGTGTAGGCATCTCTTGGCCTTTTACGCTGGCGCTCAGGCGGACTCGCGGACTAGCCCAGTGCTTTCCCCACAGGAAAGGAGAGGTGACAGGATCCCTGCACACCGGCCGTACACTGAATAGGGAGCTTTGGGGGACTGTCCCCGCTCCATCCCCTTAAACCCCGTGACTCCTCCAAGCTTCCACATCCTGGAGGAAGTCGGCATCTGACTCCCCGTTATTTCAGGGAGCTGTTTCTGCGAGTTCAGCGTAGGCGCCTGGTGGCTTGAGCATGTCTGCCCCAGGGACAGGTTGCCAAGGAGCTGCTGTCTCTTTGGCCAACAGGCTGAGGAAAGGCATGCTTTCAACCCAGACTCCTTTCTTAGAGTGGAGTATTCCACTGCCATACTCATCCACTCCTGTCTACTTAGCAGCCAGGCTTCCGTCCTGTGCACTGGGAGCGGGTGACACTTGTATTACCACCAGCCGCTGTGCCTCTAAGGGACGGCTCTCCTGCTTCGCAACCGTTTCCAGACCAGAAGGCCAACGGCTCCTGCTCTTCTCCCCGGGCATCGTGCTGCACTTTCCACAGATATGCTCCTGGGGAGTGTAGTGTAAAACGTGTCCCTTTCCTCAAGGCTCTTTCCACAGGCGCAAGCGCGCTTCTCTCTCAGGCAGAGGGGATGCCCAGGCATATAGGATTTCGCTCAATGCGGGTTTATTACACAGCTCAGGCAACAGGAGAATCCCTCCGACCCGACTCTGATTTCCCAAAGAATGCTGTGCTATCCCAGAGGGGATGCCAGGGCAAAGAGGCTTTCGCTCTATGCGGGATTCTCCCATCCTGCTACGAATCCTAGGCTAAGGCAAGCAACAAAAGCAGCCACAGAACGGACTGATTTCCCAGCGACTGCAAAGTTTCACAGATGTTTACAGCTTGGCACGAACCGCACTTCACTGCTACTTCCTCAGATAGGCTTTGGGTGTTCACTCCGTCGCGGCAGGGATGAAGAGCCGCAGGAGAGCTGGTCTCTTGCGACTTGCTATCCCGGGCTCCATGTTCGCGTCCTGGGTTCACCCTGCCAGGCCCAATTAAGCAGACACATCCACAACGCTGCAGTAGCGTGCGTAGCCTAGGATGGCACTCTATGCACACTACCATCTCCCAGTGTAGGCATCGCTTGGACTTTTACTCTGGCGCTCAGGCGTACTCGCAGACTAGGCCAAGGCTTTCCCCACAGGAAAGGATAGGTGACAGGATCCCTGCACATGGCCCGTGCACTGAATAGGGTGCTTTGGGGGAGTGTCCCTACTCCTTCCCCTTAAACCCCGTGCCTCCTCCCAGCTTCCACATCCTGGAGGAAGAAGGCATCTGACTCCCATTATTTCAGGGAGCTGTTTCTGTGAGTTCAGCGTAGGCGCCTGGTGGCTAGAGCATGTCTACCCCAGGGACAGGTCGCCCAGGAACTGCTGTCTCCTTGCGCCCAGAGGCCCAGGACAGGCATGCTTTCTACCCATCCTCGTTCATAAGAGAGGAGCACGTGCCCTTAGCAGCCAGGGTCCGTCTCCTTAGCAGCCAGGCTTCCGTCTCTCTGCTCTGGGAGCCGGTGAAACTTGTATTGCCAACGGCCGCTGTGCCTTCCAGGCAGGCTCTCCTGCTTCTCAACCCTTTCCAGACCAGGAGGCCAACGGCTCCTGCTCTTCTCCCTGGGCAGCGTGCTGCACCTTCCACAGACATGCTCCTGGGGAGTGCAGTGAAAGACGCGTCTCTTTCCTTAAGGCTCTTTCCACAGGCACAAGCGCAATTCTCTCTCAGGCAGAGCGGATGCCCAGGCAAAGAGGATATCGCTACATTCGGGTTTGTTACACCGTGCTGTGGAGACCAGCACAGCGAAACAGGAGTGTCCCACAGACCCGACTCTGATTTCCCAAAGAATGCTGTGCTTTCCCAGAGGGGATGCCCGAGCAAAGAAGCTTTAGCTCTATGCGGGTTTCTCCCATCCTGCTACGAATACTAGGCTAAGGCAAGCTGCCACAGCAGCCCACAGAACCGACTCTGATTTCCCAGTGACTCCTATGCTTTCGCAGAGGTTTACAGCTTGGCACGAACCGCACGTCACTGCTGCTTCTTCTGCAAGGCTTTGGTCATTCTGTCTGTCGTGGCAGGGAAGAAGAGCTGTGGGAGAGCTGGTGCCTCTTGGGCCTTGCTTTCCCGGGCTCCATGTTCGGGTCCTGGGTTCACCCTGCCAGGCTGAACGAAGCAGGCACAGCCACAATTCTGCAGTAGCGTGCGTAGCCTAGGATGGCCCGCAATGCACACTACCATCTCCCAGTGTAGGCATCGCTTGGACTTTTACTCCGGCGCTCAGGCGGACTCGCGGACTAGGCCAGTGCTTTCCCCACAGGAAAGGAGAGGTGACAGGATCCCTGCACAAGGCCCGTACACTGTATAGGGAGCTATGAGGGACTGTCCCCACTCCTTCCCCTTAAACCCCGTCCTTCCTCCATGCTTCCACATCCTGGAGGAAGACGGCATCTTACTCCCCGTTATTTCAGGAGCTGTTTCTGCGAGTTCAGGGTAGGCGCCTGGTGGCGAGCACATATCTGAACAACGGACAGGTGGCCAAAGAACTGCTATCTTTTTGGACCCAGAGGCTCAGGACAGGCATGCTTTCTGCCAAGACTCCTTCCTAAGAGAGGAGCACGCGCCCTGCCCACGTCATGCCCTCCTGTCTCCTTAGCAGCCAGGCTTCCGTCTCACTGAACTTGGGAGCCGGTGACACTAGTATTGCCACCTGTCGCTGTTCCTGTCAGGGCGGGCTCTCCTGCTTCGCAACCGTTTCCAGACCAGAAGGCCAACAGCTCCTGCTCTTCTCCATGTTCCTCAGACATACTCCTGGGGAGCGCAGTGAGAGACGTGTCCCTTTCCTTAAGGCTCTTTCCACAGGCGCAAAGGCGCTTCTCTCTCTGGCAGAGGGGATGCCCTGGCTAAGAGGATTTCGCTCCAAATGGGTTTGTTACACCGTGCTGTGGAGACCAGCTCAGCCAAACAGGAGCATCCCACAGACCCGACTCTGATTTCCCAAAGAATGCTGTGCTTTCCCAGAGGGGATGCCCGAGCAAAGAAGCTTTAGCTCTATGCGGGTTTCTCCCATCCTGCTACGAATACTAGGCTAAGGCAAGCTGCCACAGCAGCCCACAGAACCGACTCTGATTTCCCAGCGACTCCTATGCTTTCGCAGAGGTTTACAGCTTGGCACGAACCGCACGTCACTGCTGCTTCTTCTGCAAGGCTTTGGTCATTCTGTCTGTCGTGGCAGGGAAGAAGAGCTGTGGGAGAGCTGGTGCCTCTTGGGCCTTGCTTTCCCGGGCTCCATGTTCGGGTCCTGGGTTCATCCTGCCAGGCTGAATGAAGCAGGCACAGCCACAATTCTGCAGTAGCGTGCGTCGCCTAGGATGGTCCTCAATGCACACTACCATTTCCCAGTGTAGGCATTGCTTGGCCTTTTACTCTGGCACTCAGGCGAACTCGGCGACTAGGCCACTGCTTTCCCCACAGGAAAGGAGATGTGACAGGATCCCTGCACACCGGCCGTACACCGAATAGGGAGCTTGGGGGACTGTCCCCACTCCTTCCCTTTAAACACCGTGCCTCCTCCTAGCTTCCACATCCTGGAGGAAGTCGGCATTGACTCCCCGTTATTTCAGGGAGCTGTTTCGGCGAGTTCAGCGTAGGCGCCTGTTAGCTACAGCATGCCTGCCCCAGGGCCAGGTGGCCAAGGAGCTTCTGTCTCATTGCCCAACAGGCTCAGGACAGGCATGCTTTCTACCCAGACTCCTTCCTCAGAGTGGAGCACGCGCCTCTGCCCTAGTCGACCCTCATGTCTCCTTAGCAGCCAGGCTTCCATCTCTCCGCACAGGGAGCGGGTGACACTTGTCTTGCCACCGGCCTGCTGTTCGTGCCACGGCAGGCTATCCTGCTTCCCGAGAGTTTCCCGACCCCAAGGACAACGGCTCCTTCTCTTTTCCGGGGGCGGCGTGCTGCGCCTTCCCCACACTTGGCTTCTATCTCAGGCAGAGGGGATGTTAGGGCAAAGGGTATTTCGCTCCATGCGGGTATCTTCCACCGAGATGTGGAGACTAGCTCAGGCAAGCAGCAGCAGCATCCCCAAACCCAACTCTGATTTCCCATGGAATGCTGTGCTGTCCCAGGTGAGATACCCAGGCAATGAGGCTTTCGCTGTATGCGGGTTTCTCCACCCGCGAGACTTGGCTCAGGCAAGCAGCAGCAGCCCGCAGAACATTTCTCAGCGAATGATGTGCTTTCGCAGAGACTTTGGCTTTTAGCGAACAGCACTTCACTGCTGCAACCTCAGCAAGGCTTCAGTCGCGTCAGGGAAGAAGAGCTGCGGGAGAGCTTGTGCCTCTTTGGCCTTGCTTTCCCGGGCTCCATGTTCGCGTCCTGGGTTCACCCTCACGAGCCGAACTAAGCAGACACAGATACCACCCTATAGTGGCGTGCGTAGCCTAGGATGGCATTCTATGCACACTACCCTCTCCCAGTGTAGGCATCGCTTGGCCTTTTACTCCGGCGCACAGGTGGACTCGCGGACTAGGCCAGTGCTTTCCCCACAGGAAAGGAGAGGTGACAGGATCCCTGCACACCGCCCATACACTGAATAGGAACTATGAGGGACTGTCCCCACTCCTCCCCTTAAACCCCGTCCCTCCTCCAAGCTTCCACATCCTGCAGGAAGAAGGCATCTGACTCCCCGTTATTTCAGGAGCTGTTTCTGCGAGTTCAGGGTAGGCGCCTGGTGGCGAGCACATATCTGAACAACGGACAGGTGGCCAAGGAACTGCTATCTCTTTGGACCCAGAGGCTCAGGACAGGCATGCTTTCTGCCAAGACTCCTTCCTAAGAGAGGAGCACGCGCCCTGCCCACCTCATGCCCTCCTGTCTCCTTAGCAGCCAGGCTTCCGTCTCTCTGAACTGGGAGCCGGTGACACTAGTATTGCCACCTGTCGCTGTTCCTGTCAGGGCGGGCTCTCCTGCTTCGCAACCGTTTCCAGACCAGAAGGCCAACGGCTCCTGCTCTTCTCCATGTTCCACAGACATACTCCTGGGGTGTGCAGTGAAAGACGTGTCCCTTTCCTTAAGGCTCTTTCCACAGGCGCAACCGCGCTTCTCTCTCTGGCAGAGGGGATGCCCTGGCTAAGAGGATTTCGCTCCATATGGGTTTGTTACACCGTGCGGTGGGGACCAGCTCAGCCAAACAGGAGCTACCCACAGACCCGACTCTGATTTCCCAAAGAATGCTGTGCTTTCCCAGAGGGGATACCCGAGCAAAGAAGCTTTCGCTCTATGCGGTTTTCTCCCATCCTGCGAGGAATACAAGGTAAGGCAAGCAGCCACAGCAGCCCACAGAACCGATTCTGATTTCCCAGAGACTGTTGTGCTTTCGCATAGGTTTTCAGCTTGGCACAAACCGCACTTCACTGCTGCTTCCTCAGCAAGGCTTTGGTCATTCTCTCTGTCGCGTCAGGGAAAAAGAGCTGTGGGAGAGCTGGTGCCTCTTGGGCCTTGCTTTCCCGGGCTCCATGTTCGGGTCCTGGGTTCACCCTGCCAGACAGAACTAAGCAGACACAGCCACAATTCTAAGTTGCGTGCGTAGCCTAGGATGGCACTCTATGCACACTACCATCTCCCAGTGTAGGCATCGCTTGGCGTTTTACTCTGGCGCCAAGGCTGATTCTAAGACTTGGCCAGTGCTTTCCCCACAGGAAAGGAGAGGTGACAGGATCCTGCACATCGGCCGTACACTGAATAGGGAGCTTTGGGGGACTGTCCCCACTCCTTCCCCTTAAAACCCGCGCCACCTCCAACTTCCACATCCTGGAGGAAGTCGGCATCTGACTCCCCGTTATTTCGGGGAGCTGTTTCTGCGAGTTTAGGTTAGGCGCCTGGTGGCTAGAGCATGTATGCCCCAGGGACATGTGGCCAAGGAGCTGCTGTCTCCTTGGCCAACAGGCGGAGGAAAGGCATGCTTTCAACCCAGACTCCTTTCTTAGAGTGGAGTATTCCACTGCCATACTCATCCACTCCTGTCTACTTAGCAGCCAGGCTTCCGTCCTGTGCACTGGGAGCGGGTGACACTTGTATTACCACCAGCCGCTGTGCCTCTAAGGGACGGCTCTCCTGCTTTGCAACCGTTTCCAGACCAGAAGGCCATCGGCTCCTGCTCTTCTCCCCGGGCATCGTGCTGCACTTTCCACAGATATGCTCCTGGGGAGTGTAGTGTAAAACGTGTCCCTTTCCTTAAGGCTCTTTCCACAGGCGCAAGCGCGCTTCTCTCTCAGGCAGAGGGGATGCCCAGGCATAGAGGATTTCGCTCAATGCGGGTTTATTACACAGCTCAGGCAACAGGAGAATCCCTCCGACCCGACTCTGATTTCCCAAAGAATGCTGTGCTATCCCAGAGGGGATGCCAGGGCAAAGAGCCTTTCGCTCTATGCGGGATTCTCCCATCCTGCTACGAATACTAGGCTAAGGCAAGCAACAAAAGCAGCCACAGAACGGACTGATTTCCCAGCGACTGCAAAGTTTCACAGATGTTTACAGCTTGGCACGAACCGCACTTCACTGCTTCTTCCTCAGATAGGCTTTGGGTGTTCACTCCGTCGCGGCAGGGATGAAGAGTCGCAGGAGAGCTGGTCTCTTGCGACTTGCTATCCCGGGCTCCATGTTCGCGTCCTGGGTTCACCCTGCCAGGCCCAATTAAGCAGACACATCCACAACGCTGCAGTAGCGTGCGTAGCCTAGGATGGCACTCTATGCACACTACCATCTCCCAGTGTAGGCATCGCTTGGACTTTTACTCTGGCGCTCAGGCGTACTCGCAGACTAGGCCAAGGCTTTCCCCACAGGAAAGGATAGGTGACAGGATCCCTGCACATGGCCCGTGCACTGAATAGGGTGCTTTGGGGGAGTGTCCCTACTCCTTCCCCTTAAACCCCGTGCCTCCTCCCAGCTTCCACATCCTGGAGGAAGAAGGCATCTGACTAACATTATTTCAGGGAGCTGTTTCTGTGAGTTCAGCGTAGGCGCCTGGTGGCTAGAGCATGTCTACCCCAGGGACAGGTCGCCCAGGAACTGCTGTCTCCTTGCGCCCAGAGGCCCAGGACAGGCATGCTTTCTACCCATCCTCGTTCATAAGAGAGGAGCACGTGCCCTTAGCAGCCAGGGTCCGTCTCCTTAGCAGCCAGGCTTCCGTCTCTCTGCTCTGGGAGCCGGTGAAACGTGTATTGCCAACGGCCGCTGTGCCTTCCAGGCAGGCTCTCCTGCTTCTCAACCCTTTCCAGACCAGGAGGCCATCGGCTTCTGCTCTTCTCCCTGGGCAGCGTGCTACACCTTCCACAGACATGCTCCTGGGGAGTGCAGTGAAAGACGCGTCTCTTTCCTTAAGGCTCTTTCCACAGGCACAAGCGCAATTCTCTCTCAGGCAGAGCGGATGCCCAGGCAAAGAGGATATCGCTACATTCGGGTTTGTTACACCGTGCTGTGGAGACCAGCACAGCGAAACAGGAGTGTCCCACAGACCCGACTCTGATTTCCCAAAGAATGCTGTGCTTTCCCAGAGGGGATGCCCGAGCAAAGAAGCTTTAGCTCTATGCGGGTTTCTCCCATCCTGCTACGAATACTAGGCTAAGGCAAGCTGCCACAGCAGCCCACAGAACCGACTCTGATTTCCCAGTGACTCCTATGCTTTCGCAGAGGTTTACAGCTTGGCACGAAACGCACGTCACTGCTGCTTCTTCTGCAAGGCTTTGGTCATTCTGTCTGTCGTGGCAGGGAAGAAGAGCTGTGGGAGAGCTGGTGCCTCTTGGGCCTTGCTTTCCCGGGCTCCATGTTCGGGTCCTGGGTTCATCCTGCCAGGCTGAACGAAGCAGGCACAGCCACATTTCTGCAGTAGCGTGCGTCGCCTAGGATGGTCCTCAATGCACACTACCATTTCCCAGTGTAGGCATTGCTTGGCCTTTTACTCTGGCACTCAGGCGAACTCGGCGACTAGGCCACTGCTTTCCCCACAGGAAAGGAGATGTGACAGGATCCCTGCACACCGGGCGTACACCGAATAGGGAGCTTGGGGGACTGTCCCCACTCCTTCCCTTTAAACACCGTGCCTCCTCCTAGCTTCCACATCCTGGAGGAAGTCGGCATTGACTCCCCGTTATTTCAGGGAGCTGTTTCGGCGAGTTCAGCGTAGGCGCCTGTTAGCTACAGCATGCCTGCCCCAGGGCCAGGTGGCCAAGGAGCTTCTGTCTCATTGCCCAACAGGCTCAGGACAGGCATGCTTTCTACCCAGACTCCTTCCTCAGAGTGGAGCACGCGCCTCTGCCCTAGTCGACCCTCATGTCTCCTTAGCAGCCAGGCTTCCATCTCTCCGCACAGGGAGCGGGTGACACTTGTCTTGCCACCGGCCTGCTGTTCGTGCCACGGCAGGCTATCCTGCTTCCCGAGAGTTTCCCGACCCCAAGGACAACGGCTCCTTCTCTTTTCCGGGGGCGGCGTGCTGCGCCTTCCCCACACTTGGCTTCTATCTCAGGCAGAGGGGATGTTAGGGCAAAGGGTATTTCGCTCCATGCGGGTATCTTCCACCGAGATGTGGAGACTAGCTCAGGCAAGCAGCAGCAGCATCCCCAAACCCAACTCTGATTTCCCATGGAATGCTGTGCTGTCCCAGGTGAGATACCCAGGCAATGAGGCTTTCGCTGTATGCGGGTTTCTCCACCCGCGAGACTTGGCTCAGGCAAGCAGCAGCAGCCCGCAGAACATTTCTCAGCGAATGATGTGCTTTCGCAGAGACTTTGGCTTTTAGCGAACAGCACTTCACTGCTGCAACCTCAGCAAGGCTTCAGTCGCGTCAGGGAAGAAGAGCTGCGGGAGAGCTTGTGCCTCTTTGGCCTTGCTTTCCCGGGCTCCATGTTCGCGTCCTGGGTTCACCCTCACGAGCCGAACTAAGCAGACACAGATACCACCCTATAGTGGCGTGCGTAGCCTAGGATGGCATTCTATGCACACTACCCTCTCCCAGTGTAGGCATCGCTTGGCCTTTTACTCCGGCGCACAGGTGGACTCGCGGACTAGGCCAGTGCTTTCCCCACAGGAAAGGAGAGGTGACAGGATCCCTGCACACCGCCCATACACTGAATAGGAACTATGAGGGACTGTCCCCACTCCTCCCCTTAAACCCCGTCCCTCCTCCAAGCTTCCACATCCTGCAGGAAGAAGGCATCTGACTCCCCGTTATTTCAGGAGCTGTTTCTGCGAGTTCAGGGTAGGCGCCTGGTGGCGAGCACATATCTGAACAACGGACAGGTGGCCAAGGAACTGCTATCTCTTTGGACCCAGAGGCTCAGGACAGACATGCTTTCTGCCAAGACTCCTTCCTAAGAGAGGAGCACGCGCCCTGCCCACCTCATGCCCTCCTGTCTCCTTAGCAGCCAGGCTTCCGTCTCTCTGAACTGGGAGCCGGTGACACTAGTATTGCCACCTGTCGCTGTTCCTGTCAGGGCGGGCTCTCCTGCTTCGCAACCGTTTCCAGACCAGAAGGCCAACGGCTCCTGCTCTTCTCCATGTTCCACAGACATAGTCCTGGGGATTGCAGTGAAAGACGTGTCCCTTTCCTTAAGGCTCTTTCCACAGGCGCAACCGCGCTTCTCTCTCTGGCAGAGGGGATGCCCTGGCTAAGAGGATTTCGCTGCATATGGGTTTGTTACACCGTGCGGTGGGGACCAGCTCAGCCAAACAGGAGCTACCCACAGACCCGACTCTGATTTCCCAAAGAATGCTGTGCTTTCCCAGAGGGGATGCCCGAGCAAAGAAGCTTTCGCTCTATGCGGTTTTCTCCCATCCTGCGAGGAATACAAGGTAAGGCAAGCAGCCACAGCAGCCCACAGAACCGATTCTGATTTCCCAGAGACTGTTGTGCTTTCGCATAGGTTTTCAGCTTGGCACAAACCGCACTTCACTGCTGCTTCCTCAGCAAGGCTTTGGTCATTCTCTCTGTCGCGTCAGGGAAAAAGAGCTGTGGGAGAGCTGGTGCCTCTTGGGCCTTGCTTTCCCGGGCTCCATGTTCGGGTCCTGGGTTCACCCTGCCAGACAGAACTAAGCAGACACAGCCACAATTCTAAGTTGCGTGCGTAGCCTAGGATGGCACTCTATGCACACTACCATCTCCCAGTGTAGGCATCGCTTGGCGTTTTACTCTGGCGCCAAGGCTGATTCTAAGACTTGGCCAGTGCTTTCCCCACAGGAAAGGAGAGGTGACAGGATCCTGCACATCGGCCGTACACTGAATAGGGAGCTTTGGGGGACTGTCCCCACTCCTTCCCCTTAAAACCCGCGCCACCTCCAACTTCCACATCCTGGAGGAAGTCGGCATCTGACTCCCCGTTATTTCGGGGAGCTGTTTCTGCGAGTTTAGGTTAGGCGCCCGGTGGCTAGAGCATGTATGCCCCAGGGACATGTGGCCAAGGAGCTGCTGTCTCCTTGGCCAACAGGCGGAGGAAAGGCATGCTTTCAACCCAGACTCCTTTCTTAGAGTGGAGTATTCCACTGCCATACTCATCCACTCCTGTCTACTTAGCAGCCAGGCTTCCGTCCTGTGCACTGGGAGCGGGTGACACTTGTATTACCACCAGTCGCTGTGCCTCTAAGGGACGGCTCTCCTGCTTTGCAACCGTTTCCAGACCAGAAGGCCATCGGCTCCTGCTCTTCTCCCAGGGCATCGTGCTGCACTTTCCACAGATATGCTCCTGGGGAGTGTAGTGTAAAACGTGTCCCTTTCCTTAAGGCTCTTTCCACAGGCGCAAGCGCGCTTCTCTCTCAGGCAGAGGGGATGCCCAGGCATAGAGGATTTCGCTCAATGCGGGTTTATTACACAGCTCAGGCAACAGGAGAATCCCTCCGACCCGACTCTGATTTCCCAAAGAATGCTGTGCTATCCCAGAGGGGATGCCAGGGCAAAGAGGCTTTCGCTCTATTCGGGATTCTCCCATCCTGCTACGAATACTAGGCTAAGGCAAGCAACAAAAGCAGCCACAGAACGGACTGATTTCCCAGCGACTGCAAAGTTTCACAGATGTTTACAGCTTGGCACGAACCGCACTTCACTGCTTCTTCCTCAGATAGGCTTTGGGTGTTCACTCCGTCGCGGCAGGGATGAAGAGTCGCAGGAGAGCTGGTCTCTTGCGACTTGCTATCCCGGGCTCCATGTTCGCGTCCTGGGTTCACCCTGCCAGGCCCAATTAAGCAGACACATCCACAACGCTGCAGTAGCGTGCGTAGCCTAGGATGGCACTCTATGCACACTACCATCTCCCAGTGTAGGCATCGCTTGGACTTTTACTCTGGCGCTCAGGCGTACTCGCAGACTAGGCCAAGGCTTTCCCCACAGGAAAGGATAGGTGACAGGATCCCTGCACATGGCCCGTGCACTGAATAGGGTGCTTTGGGGGAGTGTCCCTACTCCTTCCCCTTAAACCCCGTGCCTCCTCCCAGCTTCCACATCCTGGAGGAAGAAGGCATCTGACTAACATTATTTCAGGGAGCTGTTTCTGTGAGTTCAGCGTAGGCGCCTGGTGGCTAGAGCATGTCTACCCCAGGGACAGGTCGCCCAGGAACTGCTGTCTCCTTGCGCCCAGAGGCCCAGGACAGGCATGCTTTCTACCCATCCTCGTTCATAAGAGAGGAGCACGTGCCCTTAGCAGCCAGGGTCCGTCTCCTTAGCAGCCAGGCTTCCGTCTCTCTGCTCTGGGAGCCGGTGAAACGTGTATTGCCAACGGCCGCTGTGCCTTCCAGGCAGGCTCTCCTGCTTCTCAACCCTTTCCAGACCAGGAGGCCATCGGCTTCTGCTCTTCTCCCTGGGCAGCGTGCTACACCTTCCACAGACATGCTCCTGGGGAGTGCAGTGAAAGACGCGTCTCTTTCCTTAAGGCTCTTTCCACAGGCACAAGCGCAATTCTCTCTCAGGCAGAGCGGATGCCCAGGCAAAGAGGATATCGCTACATTCGGGTTTGTTACACCGTGCTGTGGAGACCAGCACAGCGAAACAGGAGTGTCCCACAGACCCGACTCTGATTTCCCAAAGAATGCTGTGCTTTCCCAGAGGGGATGCCCGAGCAAAGAAGCTTTCGCTCTATGCGGTTTTCTCCCATCCTGCGAGGAATACAAGGTAAGGCAAGCAGCCACAGCAGCCCACAGAACCGATTCTGATTTCCCAGAGACTGTTGTGCTTTCGCATAGGTTTTCAGCTTGGCACAAACCGCACTTCACTGCTGCTTCCTCAGCAAGGCTTTGGTCATTCTCTCTGTCGCGTCAGGGAAAAAGAGCTGTGGGAGAGCTGGTGCCTCTTGGGCCTTGCTTTCCCGGGCTCCATGTTCGGGTCCTGGGTTCACCCTGCCAGACAGAACTAAGCAGACACAGCCACAATTCTAAGTTGCGTGCGTAGCCTAGGATGGCACTCTATGCACACTACCATCTCCCAGTGTAGGCATCGCTTGGCGTTTTACTCTGGCGCCAAGGCTGATTCTAAGACTTGGCCAGTGCTTTCCCCACAGGAAAGGAGAGGTGACAGGATCCTGCACATCGGCCGTACACTGAATAGGGAGCTTTGGGGGACTGTCCCCACTCCTTCCCCTTAAAACCCGCGCCACCTCCAACTTCCACATCCTGGAGGAAGTCGGCATCTGACTCCCCGTTATTTCGGGGAGCTGTTTCTGCGAGTTTAGGTTAGGCGCCCGGTGGCTAGAGCATGTATGCCCCAGGGACATGTGGCCAAGGAGCTGCTGTCTCCTTGGCCAACAGGCGGAGGAAAGGCATGCTTTCAACCCAGACTCCTTTCTTAGAGTGGAGTATTCCACTGCCATACTCATCCACTCCTGTCTACTTAGCAGCCAGGCTTCCGTCCTGTGCACTGGGAGCGGGTGACACTTGTATTACCACCAGCCGCTGTGCCTCTAAGGGACGGCTCTCCTGCTTTGCAACCGTTTCCAGACCAGAAGGCCATCGGCTCCTGCTCTTCTCCCCGGGCATCGTGCTGCACTTTCCACAGATATGCTCCTGGGGAGTGTAGTGTAAAACGTGTCCCTTTCCTCAAGGCTCTTTCCACAGGCGCAAGCGCGCTTCTCTCTCAGGCAGAGGGGATGCCCAGGCATAGAGGATTTCGCTCAATGCGGGTTTATTACACAGCTCAGGCAACAGGAGAATCCCTCCGACCCGACTCTGATTTCCCAAAGAATGCTGTGCTATCCCAGAGGGGATGCCAGGGCAAAGAGGCTTTCGCTCTATGCGGGATTCTCCCATCCTGCTACGAATACTAGGCTAAGGCAAGCAACAAAAGCAGCCACAGAACGGACTGATTTCCCAGCGACTGCAAAGTTTCACAGATGTTTACAGCTTGGCACGAACCGCACTTCACTGCTACTTCCTCAGATAGGCTTTGGGTGTTCACTCCGTCGCGGCAGGGATGAAGAGCCGCAGGAGAGCTGGTCTCTTGCGACTTGCTATCCCGGGCTCCATGTTCGCGTCCTGGGTTCACCCTGCCAGGCCCAATTAAGCAGACACATCCACAACGCTGCAGTAGCGTGCGTAGCCTAGGATGGCACTCTATGCACACTACCATCTCCCAGTGTAGGCATCGCTTGGACTTTTACTCTGGCGCTCAGGCGTACTCGCAGACTAGGCCAAGGCTTTCCCCACAGGAAAGGATAGGTGACAGGATCCCTGCACATGGCCCGTGCACTGAATAGGGTGCTTTGGGGGAGTGTCCCTACTCATTCCCCTTAAACCCCGTGCCTCCTCCCAGCTTCCACATCCTGGAGGAAGAAGGCATCTGACTCCCATTATTTCAGGGAGCTGTTTCTGTGAGTTCAGCGTAGGCGCCTGGTGGCTAGAGCATGTCTACCCCAGGGACAGGTCGCCCAGGAACTGCTGTCTCCTTGCGCCCAGAGGCCCAGGACAGGCATGCTTTCTACCCATACTCGTTCATAAGAGAGGAGCACGTGCCCTTAGCAGCCAGGGTCCGTCTCCTTAGCAGCCAGGCTTCCGTCTCTCTGCTCTGGGAGCCGGTGAAACTTGTATTGCCAACGGCCGCTGTGCCTTCCAGGCAGGCTCTCCTGCTTCTCAACCCTTTCCAGACCAGGAGGCCAACGGCTTCTGCTCTTCTCCCTGGGCAGCGTGCTACACCTTCCACAGACATGCTCCTGGGGAGTGCAGTGAAAGACACGTCTCTTTCCTTAAGGCTCTTTCCACAGGCACAAGCGCAATTCTCTCTCAGGCAGAGCGGATGCCCAGGCAAAGAGGATATCGCTACATTCGGGTTTGTTACACCGTGCTGTGGAGACCAGCACAGCGAAACAGGAGTGTCCCACAGACCCGACTCTGATTTCCCAAAGAATGCTGTGCTTTCCCAGAGGGGATGCCCGAGCAAAGAAGCTTTAGCTCTATGCGGGTTTCTCCCATCCTGCTACGAATACTAGGCTAAGGCAAGCTGCCACAGCAGCCCACAGAACCGACTCTGATTTCCCAGTGACTCCTATGCTTTCGCAGAGGTTTACAGCTTGGCACGAAACGCACGTCACTGCTGCTTCTTCTGCAAGGCTTTGGTCATTCTGTCTGTCGTGGCAGGGAAGAAGAGCTGTGGGAGAGCTGGTGCCTCTTGGGCCTTGCTTTCCCGGGCTCCATGTTCGGGTCCTGGGTTCATCCTGCCAGGCTGAATGAAGCAGGCACAGCCACAATTCTGCAGTAGCGTGCGTCGCCTAGGATGGTCCTCAATGCACACTACCATTTCCCAGTGTAGGCATTGCTTGGCCTTTTACTCTGGCACTCAGGCGAACTCGGCGACTAGGCCACTGCTTTCCCCACAGGAAAGGAGATGTGACAGGATCCCTGCACACCGGCCGTACACCGAATAGGGAGCTTGGGGGACTGTCCCCACTCCTTCCCTTTAAACACCGTGCCTCCTCCTAGCTTCCACATCCTGGAGGAAGTCGGCATTGACTCCCCGTTATTTCAGGGAGCTGTTTCGGCGAGTTCAGCGTAGGCGCCTGTTAGCTACAGCATGCCTGCCCCAGGGCCAGGTGGCCAAGGAGCTTCTGTCTCATTGCCCAACAGGCTCAGGACAGGCATGCTTTCTACCCAGACTCCTTCCTCAGAGTGGAGCACGCGCCTCTGCCCTAGTCGACCCTCATGTCTCCTTAGCAGCCAGGCTTCCATCTCTCCGCACAGGGAGCGGGTGACACTTGTCTTGCCACCGGCCTGCTGTTCGTGCCACGGCAGGCTATCCTGCTTCCCGAGAGTTTCCCGACCCCAAGGACAACGGCTCCTTCTCTTTTCCGGGGGCGGCGTGCTGCGCCTTCCCCACACTTGGCTTCTATCTCAGGCAGAGGGGATGTTAGGGCAAAGGGTATTTCGCTCCATGCGGGTATCTTCCACCGAGATGTGGAGACTAGCTCAGGCAAGCAGCAGCAGCATCCCCAAACCCAACTCTGATTTCCCATGGAATGCTGTGCTGTCCCAGGTGAGATACCCAGGCAATGAGGCTTTCGCTGTATGCGGGTTTCTCCACCCGCGAGACTTGGCTCAGGCAAGCAGCAGCAGCCCGCAGAACATTTCTCAGCGAATGATGTGCTTTCGCAGAGACTTTGGCTTTTAGCGAACAGCACTTCACTGCTGCAACCTCAGCAAGGCTTCAGTCGCGTCAGGGAAGAAGAGCTGCGGGAGAGCTTGTGCCTCTTTGGCCTTGCTTTCCCGGGCTCCATGTTCGCGTCCTGGGTTCACCCTCACGAGCCGAACTAAGCAGACACAGATACCACCCTATAGTGGCGTGCGTAGCCTAGGATGGCATTCTATGCACACTACCCTCTCCCAGTGTAGGCATCGCTTGGCCTTTTACTCCGGCGCACAGGTGGACTCGCGGACTAGGCCAGTGCTTTCCCCACAGGAAAGGAGAGGTGACAGGATCCCTGCACACCGCCCATACACTGAATAGGAACTATGAGGGACTGTCCCCACTCCTCCCCTTAAACCCCGTCCCTCCTCCAAGCTTCCACATCCTGCAGGAAGAAGGCATCTGACTCCCCGTTATTTCAGGAGCTGTTTCTGCGAGTTCAGGGTAGGCGCCTGGTGGCGAGCACATATCTGAACAACGGACAGGTGGCCAAGGAACTGCTATCTCTTTGGACCCAGAGGCTCAGGACAGACATGCTTTCTGCCAAGACTCCTTCCTAAGAGAGGAGCACGCGCCCTGCCCACCTCATGCCCTCCTGTCTCCTTAGCAGCCAGGCTTCCGTCTCTCTGAACTGGGAGCCGGTGACACTAGTATTGCCACCTGTCGCTGTTCCTGTCAGGGCGGGCTCTCCTGCTTCGCAACCGTTTCCAGACCAGAAGGCCAACGGCTCCTGCTCTTCTCAATGTTCCAGAGACATAGTCCTGGGGTGTGCAGTGAAAGACGTGTCCCTTTCCTTAAGGCTCTTTCCACAGGCGCAACCGCGCTTCTCTCTCTGGCAGAGGGGATGCCCTGGCTAAGAGGATTTCGCTCCATATGGGTTTGTTACACCGTGCGGTGGGGACCAGCTCAGCCAAACAGGAGCTACCCACAGACCCGACTCTGATTTCCCAAAGAATGCTGTGCTTTCCCAGAGGGGATGCCCGAGCAAAGAAGCTTTCGCTCTATGCGGTTTTCTCCCATCCTGCGAGGAATACAAGGTAAGGCAAGCAGCCACAGCAGCCCACAGAACCGATTCTGATTTCCCAGAGACTGTTGTGCTTTCGCATAGGTTTTCAGCTTGGCACAAACCGCACTTCACTGCTGCTTCCTCAGCAAGGCGTTGGTCATTCTCTCTGTCGCGTCAGGGAAAAAGAGCTGTGGGAGAGCTGGTGCCTCTTGGGCCTTGCTTTCCCGGGCTCCATGTTCGGGTCCTGGGTTCACCCTGCCAGACAGAACTAAGCAGACACAGCCACAATTCTAAGTTGCGTGCGTAGCCTAGGATGGCACTCTATGCACACTACCATCTCCCAGTGTAGGCATCGCTTGGCGTTTTACTCTGGCGCCAAGGCTGATTCTAAGACTTGGCCAGTGCTTTCCCCACAGGAAAGGAGAGGTGACAGGATCCTGCACATCGGCCGTACACTGAATAGGGAGCTTTGGGGGACTGTCCCCACTCCTTCCCCTTAAAACCCGCGCCACCTCCAACTTCCACATCCTGGAGGAAGTCGGCATCTGACTCCCCGTTATTTCGGGGAGCTGTTTCTGCGAGTTTAGGTTAGGCGCCTGGTGGCTAGAGCATGTATGCCCCAGGGACATGTGGCCAAGGAGCTGCTGTCTCCTTGGCCAACAGGCGGAGGAAAGGCATGCTTTCAACCCAGACTCCTTTCTTAGAGTGGAGTATTCCACTGCCATACTCATCCACTCCTGTCTACTTAGCAGCCAGGCTTCCGTCCTGTGCAGTGGGAGCGGGTGACACTTGTATTACCACCAGCCGCTGTGCCTCTAAGGGACGGCTCTCCTGCTTTGCAACCGTTTCCAGACCAGAAGGCCATCGGCTCCTGCTCTTCTCCCCGGGCATCGTGCTGCACTTTCCACAGATATGCTCCTGGGGAGTGTAGTGTAAAACGTGTCCCTTTCCTCAAAGCTCTTTCCACAGGCGCAAGCGCGCTTCTCTCTCAGGCAGAGGGGATGCCCAGGCATAGAGGATTTCGCTCAATGCGGGTTTATTACACAGCTCAGGCAACAGGAGAATCCCTCCGACCCGACTCTGATTTCCCAAAGAATGCTGTGCTATCCCAGAGGGGATGCCAGGGCAAAGAGGCTTTCGCTCTATGCGGGATTCTCCCATCCTGCTACGAATACTAGGCTAAGGCAAGCAACAAAAGCAGCCACAGAACGGACTGATTTCCCAGCGACTGCAAAGTTTCACAGATGTTTACAGCTTGGCACGAACCGCACTTCACTGCTACTTCCTCAGATAGGCTTTGGGTGTTCACTCCGTCGCGGCAGGGATGAAGAGCCGCAGGAGAGCTGGTCTCTTGCGACTTGCTATCCCGGGCTCCATGTTCGCGTCCTGGGTTCACCCTGCCAGGCCCAATTAAGCAGACACATCCACAACGCTGCAGTAGCGTGCGTAGCCTAGGATGGCACTCTATGCACACTACCATCTCCCAGTGTAGGCATCGCTTGGACTTTTACTCTGGCGCTCAGGCGTACTCGCAGACTAGGCCAAGGCTTTCCCCACAGGAAAGGATAGGTGACAGGATCCCTGCACATGGCCCGTGCACTGAATAGGGTGCTTTGGGGGAGTGTCCCTACTCCTTCCCCTTAAACCCCGTGCCTCCTCCCAGCTTCCACATCCTGGAGGAAGAAGGCATCTGACTCCCATTATTTCAGGGAGCTCTTTCTGTGAGTTCAGCGTAGGCGCCTGGTGGCTAGAGCATGTCTACCCCAGGGACAGGTCGCCCAGGAACTGCTGTCTCCTTGCGCCCAGAGGCCCAGGACAGGCATGCTTTCTACCCATCCTCGTTCATAAGAGAGGAGCACGTGCCCTTAGCAGCCAGGGTCCGTCTCCTTAGCAGCCAGGCTTCCGTCTCTCTGCTCTGGGAGCCGGTGAAACTTGTATTGCCAACGGCCGCTGTGCCTTCCAGGCAGGCTCTCCTGCTTCTCAACCCTTTCCAGACCAGGAGGCCAACGGCTTCTGCTCTTCTCCCTGGGCAGCGTGCTACACCTTCCACAGACATGCTCCTGGGGAGTGCAGTGAAAGACGCGTCTCTTTCCTTAAGGCTCTTTCCACAGGCACAAGCGCAATTCTCTCTCAGGCAGAGCGGATGCCCAGGCAAAGAGGATATCGCTACATTCGGGTTTGTTACACCGTGCTGTGGAGACCAGCACAGCGAAACAGGAGTGTCCCACAGACCCGACTCTGATTTCCCAAAGAATGCTGTGCTTTCCCAGAGGGGATGCCCGAGCAAAGAAGCTTTAGCTCTATGCGGGTTTCTCCCATCCTGCTACGAATACTAGGCTAAGGCAAGCTGCCACAGCAGCCCACAGAACCGACTCTGATTTCCCAGTGACTCCTATGTTTTCGCAGAGGTTTACAGCTTGGCACGAACCGCACGTCACTGCTGCTTCTTCTGCAAGGCTTTGGTCATTCTGTCTGTCGTGGCAGGGAAGAAGAGCTGTGGGAGAGCTGGTGCCTCTTGGGCCTTGCTTTCCCGGGCTCCATGTTCGGGTCCTGGGTTCATCCTGCCAGGCTGAACGAAGCAGGCACAGCCACAATTCTGCAGTAGCGTGCGTCGCCTAGGATGGTCCTCAATGCACACTACCATTTCCCAGTGTAGGCATTGCTTGGCCTTTTACTCTGGCACTCAGGCGAACTCGGCGACTAGGCCACTGCTTTCCCCACAGGAAAGGAGATGTGACAGGATCCCTGCACACCGGCCGTACACCGAATAGGGAGCTTGGGGGACTGTCCCCACTCCTTCCCTTTAAACACCGTGCCTCCTCCTAGCTTCCACATCCTGGAGGAAGTCGGCATTGACTCCCCGTTATTTCAGGGAGCTGTTTCGGCGAGTTCAGCGTAGGCGCCTGTTAGCTACAGCATGCCTGCCCCAGGGCCAGGTGGCCAAGGAGCTTCTGTCTCGTTGGCCAACAGGCTCAGGACAGGCATGCTTTCTACCCAGACTCCTTCCTCAGAGTGGAGCACGCGCCTCTGCCCTAGTCGACCCTCATGTCTCCTTAGCAGCCAGGCTTCCATCTCTCCGCACAGGGAGCGGGTGACACTTGTCTTGCCACCGGCCTGCTGTTCGTGCCACGGCAGGCTATCCTGCTTCCCGAGAGTTTCCCGACCCCTAGGACAACGGCTCTTTCTCTTTTCCGGGGGCGGCGTGCTGCGCCTTCCCCACACTTGGCTTCTATCTCAGGCAGAGGGGATGTTAGGGCAAAGGGTATTTCGCTCCATGCGGGTATCTTCCACCGAGATGTGGAGACTAGCTCAGGCAAGCAGCAGCAGCATCCCCAAACCCAACTCTGATTTCCCATGGAATGCTGTGCTGTCCCAGGTGAGATACCCAGGCAATGAGGCTTTCGCTGTATGCGGGTTTCTCCACCCGCGAGACTTGGCTCAGGCAAGCAGCAGCAGCCCGCAGAACATTTCTCAGCGAATGATGTGCTTTCGCAGAGACTTTGGCTTTTAGCGAACAGCACTTCACTGCTGCAACCTCAGCAAGGCTTCAGTCGCGTCAGGGAAGAAGAGCTGCGGGAGAGCTTGTGCCTCTTTGGCCTTGCTTTCCCGGGCTCCATGTTCGCGTCCTGGGTTCACCCTCACGGGCCGAACTAAGCAGACACAGATACAACCCTATAGTGGCGTGCGTAGCCTAGGATGGCATTCTATGCACACTACCATCTCCCAGTGTAGGCTTCGCTTGGCCTTTTACTCCGGCGCACAGGTGGACTCGCAGACTAGGCCAGTGCTTTCCCCACAGGAAAGGAGAGGTGACAGCATCCCTGCACACCGCCCATACACTGAATAGGAACTATGAGGGACTGTCCCCACTCCTCCCCTTAAACCCCGTCCCTCCTCCAAGCTTCCACATCCTGCAGGAAGAAGGCATCTGACTCCCCGTTATTTCAGGAGCTGTTTCTGCGAGTTCAGGGTAGGCGCCTGGTGGCGAGCACATATCTGAACAACGGACAGGTGGCCAAGGAACTGCTATCTCTTTGGACCCAGAGGCTCAGGACAGGCATGCTTTCTGCCAAGACTCCTTCCTAAGAGAGGAGCACGCGCCCTGCCCACCTCATGCCCTCCTGTCTCCTTAGCAGCCAGGCTTCCGTCTCTCTGAACTGGGAGCCGGTGACACTAGTATTGCCACCTGTCGCTGTTCCTGTCAGGGCGGGCTCTCCTGCTTCGCAACCGTTTCCAGACCAGAAGGCCAACGGCTCCTGCTCTTCTCCATGTTCCACAGACATACTCCTGGGGAGTGCAGTGAATGACGTGTCCCTTTCCTTAAGGCTCTTTCCACAGGCGCAACCGCGCTTCTCTCTCTGGCAGAGGGGATGCCCTGGCTAAGAGGATTTCGCTGCATATGGGTTTGTTACACCGTGCGGTGGGGACCAGCTCAGTCAAACAGGAGCTCCCACAGACCCGACTGATTTCCCAAAGAATGCTGTGCTTTCCCAGAGGGAATGCCCAAGCAAAGAAGCTTTCGCTCTATGCGGTTTTCTCCCATCCTGCGAGGAATACAAGGTAAGGCAAGCAGCCACGGCAGCCCACAGAACCGACTCTGATTTCCCAGCGACTCCTATGCTTTCGATTAGGTTTTCAGCTTGGCACAAACCGCACTTCACTGCTGCTTCCTCAGCAAGGCGTTGGTCATTCTCTCTGTCGCGTCAGGGAAAAAGAGCTGTGGGAGAGCTGGTGCCTCTTGGGCCGTGCTTTCCCGGGCTCCATGTTCGGGTCCTGGGTTCACCCTGCCAGGCTGAACGAAGCAGGCACAGCCACAATTCTGCAGTAGCGTGCATAGCCTAGGATGGCCCTCAATGCA
Source organism: Mustela lutreola (assembly GCF_030435805.1). NCBI lineage: Eukaryota > Metazoa > Chordata > Mammalia > Carnivora > Mustelidae > Mustela > Mustela lutreola. The sequence goes on along the minus strand of NC_081305.1, from coordinate 63,650,292 downwards.
CACTACCATCTCCCAGTGTAGGCATCGCTTGGACTTTTACTCCGGCGCTCAGGCGGACTCGCGGACTAGGCCAGTGCTTCCCCACAGGAAAGGAGAGGTGACAGGATCCCTGCACACGGCCCGTACACTGTATAGGGAGCTATGAGGGACTGTCCCCACTCCTTCCCCTTAAACCCCGTCCTTCCTCCATGCTTCCACATCCTGGAGGAAGACGGCATCTTACTCCCCGTTATTTCAGGAGCTGTTTCTGCGAGTTCAGGGTAGGCGCCAGGTGGCAAGCACATATCTGAACAACGGACAGGTGGCCAAGGAACTGCTATCTCTTTGGACCCAGAGGCTCAGGACAGGCATGCTTTCTGCCAAGACTCCTTCCTAAGAGAGGAGCACGCGCCCTGCCCACCTCATGCCCTCCTGTCTCCTTAGCAGCCAGGCTTCCGTCTCACTGAACTTGGGAGCCGGTGACACTAGTATTGCCACCTGACGCTGTTCCTGTCAGGGCGGGCTCTCCTGCTTCGCAACCGTTTCCAGACCAGAAGGCCAACAGCTCCTGCTCTTCTCCATGTTCCTCAGACATACTCCTGGGGAGCGCAGTGAGAGACGTGTCCCTTTCCTTAAGGCTCTTTCCACAGGCGCAACCGCGCTTCTCTCTCTGGCAGAGGGGATGCCCTGGCTAAGAGGATTTCGCTCCATATGGGTTTGTTACACCGTGCGGTGGGGACCAGCTCAGCCAAACAGGAGCTACCCACAGACCCGACTCTGATTTCCCAAAGAATGCTGTGCTTTCCCAGAGGGGATGCCCGAGCAAAGAAGCTTTCGCTCTATGCGGTTTTCTCCCATCCTGCGAGGAATACAAGGTAAGGCAAGCAGCCACAGCAGCCCACAGAACCGATTCTGATTTCCCAGAGACTGTTGTGCTTTCGCATAGGTTTTCAGCTTGGCACAAACCGCACTTCACTGCTGCTTCCTCAGCAAGGCGTTGGTCATTCTCTCTGTCGCGTCAGGGAAAAAGAGCTGTGGGAGAGCTGGTGCCTCTTGGGCCTTGCTTTCCCGGGCTCCATGTTCGGGTCCTGGGTTCACCCTGCCAGACAGAACTAAGCAGACACAGCCACAATTCTAAGTTGCGTGCGTAGCCTAGGATGGCACTCTATGCACACTACCATCTCCCAGTGTAGGCATCGCTTGGCGTTTTACTCTGGCGCCAAGGCTGATTCTAAGACTTGGCCAGTGCTTTCCCCACAGGAAAGGAGAGGTGACAGGATCCTGCACATCGGCCGTACACTGAATAGGGAGCTTTGGGGGACTGTCCCCACTCCTTCCCCTTAAAACCCGCGCCACCTCCAACTTCCACATCCTGGAGGAAGTCGGGATCTGACTCCCCGTTATTTCGGGGAGCTGTTTCTGCGAGTTTAGGTTAGGCGCCTGGTGGCTAGAGCATGTATGCCCCAGGGACATGTGGCCAAGGAGCTGCTGTCTCCTTGGCCAACAGGCGGAGGAAAGGCATGCTTTCAACCCAGACTCCTTTCTTAGAGTGGAGTATTCCACTGCCATACTCATCCACTCCTGTCTACTTAGCAGCCAGGCTTCCGTCCTGTGCACTGGGAGCGGGTGACACTTGTATTACCACCAGCCGCTGTGCCTCTAAGGGACGGCTCTCCTGCTTTGCAACCGTTTCCAGACCAGAAGGCCATCGGCTCCTGCTCTTCTCCCCGGGCATCGTGCTGCACTTTCCACAGATATGCTCCTGGGGAGTGTAGTGTAAAACGTGTCCCTTTCCTCAAAGCTCTTTCCACAGGCGCAAGCGCGCTTCTCTCTCAGGCAGAGGGGATGCCCAGGCATAGAGGATTTCGCTCAATGCGGGTTTATTACACAGCTCAGGCAACAGGAGAATCCCTCCGACCCGACTCTGATTTCCCAAAGAATGCTGTGCTATCCCAGAGGGGATGCCAGGGCAAAGAGGCTTTCGCTCTATGCGGGATTCTCCCATCCTGCTACGAATACTAGGCTAAGGCAAGCAACAAAAGCAGCCACAGAACGGACTGATTTCCCAGCGACTGCAAAGTTTCACAGATGTTTACAGCTTGGCACGAACCGCACTTCACTGCTACTTCCTCAGATAGGCTTTGGGTGTTCACTCCGTCGCGGCAGGGATGAAGAGCCGCAGGAGAGCTGGTCTCTTGCGACTTGCTATCCCGGGCTCCATGTTCGCGTCCTGGGTTCACCCTGCCAGGCCCAATTAAGCAGACACATCCACAACGCTGCAGTAGCGTGCGTAGCCTAGGATGGCACTCTATGCACACTACCATCTCCCAGTGTAGGCATCGCTTGGACTTTTACTCTGGCGCTCAGGCGTACTCGCAGACTAGGCCAAGGCTTTCCCCACAGGAAAGGATAGGTGACAGGATCCCTGCACATGGCCCGTGCACTGAATAGGGTGCTTTGGGGGAGTGTCCCTACTCCTTCCCCTTAAACCCCGTGCCTCCTCCCAGCTTCCACATCCTGGAGGAAGAAGGCATCTGACTCCCATTATTTCAGGGAGCTCTTTCTGTGAGTTCAGCGTAGGCGCCTGGTGGCTAGAGCATGTCTACCCCAGGGACAGGTCGCCCAGGAACTGCTGTCTCCTTGCGCCCAGAGGCCCAGGACAGGCATGCTTTCTACCCATCCTCGTTCATAAGAGAGGAGCACGTGCCCTTAGCAGCCAGGGTCCGTCTCCTTAGCAGCCAGGCTTCCGTCTCTCTGCTCTGGGAGCCGGTGAAACTTGTATTGCCAACGGCCGCTGTGCCTTCCAGGCAGGCTCTCCTGCTTCTCAACCCTTTCCAGACCAGGAGGCCAACGGCTTCTGCTCTTCTCCCTGGGCAGCGTGCTGCACCTTCCACAGACATGCTCCTGGGGAGTGCAGTGAAAGACGCGTCTCTTTCCTTAAGGCTCTTTCCACAGGCACAAGCGCAATTCTCTCTCAGGCAGAGCGGATGCCCAGGCAAAGAGGATATCGCTACATTCGGGTTTGTTACACCGTGCTGTGGAGACCAGCACAGCGAAACAGGAGTGTCCCACAGACCCGACTCTGATTTCCCAAAGAATGCTGTGCTTTCCCAGAGGGGATGCCCGAGCAAAGAAGCTTTAGCTCTATGCGGGTTTCTCCCATCCTGCTACGAATACTAGGCTAAGGCAAGCTGCCACAGCAGCCCACAGAACCGACTCTGATTTCCCAGTGACTCCTATGTTTTCGCAGAGGTTTACAGCTTGGCACGAACCGCACGTCACTGCTGCTTCTTCTGCAAGGCTTTGGTCATTCTGTCTGTCGTGGCAGGGAAGAAGAGCTGTGGGAGAGCTGGTGCCTCTTGGGCCTTGCTTTCCCGGGCTCCATGTTCGGGTCCTGGGTTCATCCTGCCAGGCTGAACGAAGCAGGCACAGCCACAATTCTGCAGTAGCGTGCGTCGCCTAGGATGGTCCTCAATGCACACTACCATTTCCCAGTGTAGGCATTGCTTGGCCTTTTACTCTGGCACTCAGGCGAACTCGGCGACTAGGCCACTGCTTTCCCCACAGGAAAGGAGATGTGACAGGATCCCTGCACACCGGGCGTACACCGAATAGGGAGCTTGGGGGACTGTCCCCACTCCTTCCCTTTAAACACCGTGCCTCCTCCTAGCTTCCACATCCTGGAGGAAGTCGGCATTGACTCCCCGTTATTTCAGGGAGCTGTTTCGGCGAGTTCAGCGTAGGCGCCTGTTAGCTACAGCATGCCTGCCCCAGGGCCAGGTGGCCAAGGAGCTTCTGTCTCGTTGGCCAACAGGCTCAGGACAGGCATGCTTTCTACCCAGACTCCTTCCTCAGAGTGGAGCACGCGCCTCTGCCCTAGTCGACCCTCATGTCTCCTTAGCAGCCAGGCTTCCATCTCTCCGCACAGGGAGCGGGTGACACTTGTCTTGCCACCGGCCTGCTGTTCGTGCCACGGCAGGCTATCCTGCTTCCCGAGAGTTTCCCGACCCCTAGGACAACGGCTCTTTCTCTTTTCCGGGGGCGGCGTGCTGCGCCTTCCCCACACTTGGCTTCTATCTCAGGCAGAGGGGATGTTAGGGCAAAGGGTATTTCGCTCCATGCGGGTATCTTCCACCGAGATGTGGAGACTAGCTCAGGCAAGCAGCAGCAGCATCCCCAAACCCAACTCTGATTTCCCATGGAATGCTGTGCTGTCCCAGGTGAGATACCCAGGCAATGAGGCTTTCGCTGTATGCGGGTTTCTCCACCCGCGAGACTTGGCTCAGGCAAGCAGCAGCAGCCCGCAGAACATTTCTCAGCGAATGATGTGCTTTCGCAGAGACTTTGGCTTTTAGCGAACAGCACTTCACTGCTGCAACCTCAGCAAGGCTTCAGTCGCGTCAGGGAAGAAGAGCTGCGGGAGAGCTTGTGCCTCTTTGGCCTTGCTTTCCCGGGCTCCATGTTCGCGTCCTGGGTTCACCCTCACGGGCCGAACTAAGCAGACACAGATACAACCCTATAGTGGCGTGCGTAGCCTAGGATGGCATTCTATGCACACTACCATCTCCCAGTGTAGGCTTCGCTTGGCCTTTTACTCCGGCGCACAGGTGGACTCGCAGACTAGGCCAGTGCTTTCCCCACAGGAAAGGAGAGGTGACAGCATCCCTGCACACCGCCCATACACTGAATAGGAACTATGAGGGACTGTCCCCACTCCTCCCCTTAAACCCCGTCCCTCCTCCAAGCTTCCACATCCTGCAGGAAGAAGGCATCTGACTCCCCGTTATTTCAGGAGCTGTTTCTGCGAGTTCAGGGTAGGCGCCTGGTGGCGAGCACATATCTGAACAACGGACAGGTGGCCAAGGAACTGCTATCTCTTTGGACCCAGAGGCTCAGGACAGGCATGCTTTCTGCCAAGACTCCTTCCTAAGAGAGGAGCACGCGCCCTGCCCACCTCATGCCCTCCTGTCTCCTTAGCAGCCAGGCTTCCGTCTCTCTGAACTGGGAGCCGGTGACACTAGTATTGCCACCTGTCGCTGTTCCTGTCAGGGCGGGCTCTCCTGCTTCGCAACCGTTTCCAGACCAGAAGGCCAACGGCTCCTGCTCTTCTCCATGTTCCACAGACATACTCCTGGGGAGTGCAGTGAATGACGTGTCCCTTTCCTTAAGGCTCTTTCCACAGGCGCAACCGCGCTTCTCTCTCTGGCAGAGGGGATGCCCTGGCTAAGAGGATTTCGCTGCATATGGGTTTGTTACACCGTGCGGTGGGGACCAGCTCAGTCAAACAGGAGCTCCCCACAGACCCGACTGATTTCCCAAAGAATGCTGTGCTTTCCCAGAGGGAATGCCCAAGCAAAGAAGCTTTCGCTCTATGCGGTTTTCTCCCATCCTGCGAGGAATACAAGGTAAGGCAAGCAGCCACGGCAGCCCACAGAACCGACTCTGATTTCCCAGCGACTCCTATGCTTTCGATTAGGTTTTCAGCTTGGCACAAACCGCACTTCACTGCTGCTTCCTCAGCAAGGCGTTGGTCATTCTCTCTGTCGCGTCAGGGAAAAAGAGCTGTGGGAGAGCTGGTGCCTCTTGGGCCGTGCTTTCCCGGGCTCCATGTTCGGGTCCTGGGTTCACCCTGCCAGGCTGAACGAAGCAGGCACAGCCACAATTCTGCAGTAGCGTGCGTAGCCTAGGATGGCCCTCAATGCACACTACCATCTCCCAGTGTAGGCATCGCTTGGACTTTTACTCCGGCGCTCAGGCGGACTCGCGGACTAGGCCAGTGCTTCCCCACAGGAAAGGAGAGGTGACAGGATCCCTGCACACGGCCCGTACACTGTATAGGGAGCTATGAGGGACTGTCCCCACTCCTTCCCCTTAAACCCCGTCCTTCCTCCATGCTTCCACATCCTGGAGGAAGACGGCATCTTACTCCCCGTTATTTCAGGAGCTGTTTCTGCGAGTTCAGGGTAGGCGCCAGGTGGCAAGCACATATCTGAACAACGGACAGGTGGCCAAGGAACTGCTATCTCTTTGGACCCAGAGGCTCAGGACAGGCATGCTTTCTGCCAAGACTCCTTCCTAAGAGAGGAGCACGCGCCCTGTCCACCTCATGCCCTCCTGTCTCCTTAGCAGCCAGGCTTCCGTCTCACTGAACTTGGGAGCCGGTGACACTAGTATTGCCACCTGACGCTGTTCCTGTCAGGGCGGGCTCTCCTGCTTCGCAACCGTTTCCAGACCAGAAGGCCAACAGCTCCTACTCTTCTCCATGTTCCTCAGACATACTCCTGGGGAGCGGAGTGAGAGACGTGTCCCTTTCCTTAAGGCTCTTTCCACAGGCGCAACCGCGCTTCTCTCTCTGGCAGAGGGGATGCCTAGTCAAAGAGGATTTTGTTCCATATGGGTTTGTTACACCGTGCTGTGGAGACCAGCTCAGCCAAACAGGAGCATCCCACAGACCCGACTCTGATTTCCCAAAGAATGCTGTGCTTTCCCAGAGGGGATGCCCGAGCAAAGAAGCTTTAGCTCTATGCGGGTTTCTCCCGTCCTGCTACGAATACTAGGCTAAGGCAAGCTGCCACAGCAGCCCACAGAACCGACTCTGATTTCCCAGCGACTCCTATGCTTTTGCAGAGGTTTACAGCTTGGCACGAACCGCACGTCACTGCTGCTTCTTCTGCAAGGCTTTGGTCATTCTGTCTGTCGTGGCAGGGAAGAAGAGCTGTGGGAGAGCTGGTGCCTCTTGGGCCTTGCTTTCCCGGGCTCCATGTTCGGGTCCTGGGTTCATCCTGCCAGGCTGAACGAAGCAGGCACAGCCACAATTCTGCAGTAGCGTGCGTCGCCTAGGATGGTCCTCAATGCACACTACCATTTCCCAGTGTAGGCATTGCTTGGCCTTTTACTCTGGCACTCAGGCGAACTCGGCGACTAGGCCACTGCTTTCCCCACAGGAAAGGAGAGGTGACAGGATCCCTGCACACCGGCCGTACACCGAATAGGGAGCTTGGGGGACTGTCCCCACTCCTTCCCTTTAAACACCGTGCCTCCTCTTAGCTTCCACATCCTAGAGGAAGTCGGCATTGACTCCCCGTTATTTCAGGGATCTGTTTCGGCGAGTTCAGCGTAGGCGCCTGGTAGCTACAGCATGGATGCCCCAGGGCCAGGTGGCCAAGGAGCTTCTGTCTCGTTGCCCAGCAGGCTCAGGACAGGCATGCTTTCTACCCAGACTCCTTCCTCAGAGTGGAGCACGCGCCTCTGCCCTAGTCGACCCTCATGTCTCCTTAGCAGCCAGGCTTCCATCTCTCCGCACAGGGAGCGGGTGACACTTGTCTTGCCACCGGCCTGCTGTTCGTGCCACGGCAGGCTATCCTGCTTCCCGAGAGTTTCCCGACCCCAAGGACAACGGCTCCTTCTCTTTTCCGGGGGCGGCGTGCTGCGCCTTCCCCACACTTGGCTTCTATCTCAGGCAGAGGGGATGTTAGGGCAAAGGGTATTTCGCTCCATGCGGGTATCTTCCACCGAGATGTGGAGACTAGCTCAGGCAAGCAGCAGCAGCATCCCCAAACCCAACTCTGATTTCCCATGGAATGCTGTGCTGTCCCAGGTGAGATACCCAGGCAATGAGGCTTTCGCTGTATGCGGGTTTCTCCACCCGCGAGACTTGGCTCAGGCAAGCAGCAGCAGCCCGCAGAACATTTCTCAGCGAATGATGTGCTTTCGCAGAGACTTTGGCTTTTAGCGAACAGCACTTCACTGCTGCAACCTCAGCAAGGCTTCAGTCGCGTCAGGGAAGAAGAGCTGCGGGAGAGCTTGTGCCTCTTTGGCCTTGCTTTCCCGGGCTCCATGTTCGCGTCCTGGGTTCACCCTCACGGGCCGAACTAAGCAGACACAGATACAACCCTATAGTGGCGTGCGTAGCCTAGGATGGCATTCTATGCACACTACCATCTCCCAGTGTAGGCATCGCTTGGCCTTTTACTCCGGCGCACAGGTGGACTCGCGAACGAGGCCAGTGCTTTCCCCACAGGAAAGGAGAGGTGACAGGATCCCTGCACACCGCCCATACATTGAATAGGAACTATGAGGGACTGTCCCCACTCCTCCCCTTAAACCCCGTCCCTCCTCCAAGCTTCCACATCCTGCAGGAAGAAGGCATCTGACTCCCCGTTATTTCAGGAGCTGTTTCTGCGAGTTCAGGGTAGGCGCCTGGTGGCGAGCACATATCTGAACAACGGACAGGTGGCCAAGGAACTGCTATCTCTTTGGACCCAGAGGCTCAGGACAGGCATGCTTTCTGCCAAGACTCCTTCCTAAGAGAGGAGCACGCGCCCTGCCCACCTCATGCCCTCCTGTCTCCTTAGCAGCCAGGCTTCCGTCTCTCTGAACTGGGAGCCGGTGACACTAGTATTGCCACCTGTCGCTGTTCCTGTCAGGGCGGGCTCTCCTGCTTCGCAACCGTTTCCAGACCAGAAGGCCAACGGCTCCTGCTCTTCTCCATGTTCCACAGACATAGTCCTGGGGATTGCAGTGAAAGACGTGTCCCTTTCCTTAAGGCTCTTTCCACAGGCGCAACCGCGCTTCTCTCTCTGGCAGAGGGGATGCCCTGGCTAAGAGGATTTCGCTCCATATGGGTTTGTTACACCGTTCGGTGGGGACCAGCTCAGCCAAACAGGAGCTACCCACAGACCCGACTCTGATTTCCCAAAGAATGCTGTGCTTTCCCAGAGGGGATGCCCGAGCAAAGAAGCTTTCGCTCTATGCGGTTTTCTCCCATCCTGCGAGGAATACAAGGTAAGGCAAGCAGCCACAGCAGCCCACAGAACCGATTCTGATTTCCCAGCGACTGCTATGCTTTCGCATAGGTTTTCAGCTTGGCACAAACCGCACTTCACTGCTGCTTCCTCAGCAAGGCTTTGGTCATTCTCTCTGTCGCGTCAGGGAAAAAGAGCTGTGGGAGAGCTGGTGCCTCTTGGGCCTTGCTTTCCCGGGCTCCATGTTCGGGTCCTGGGTTCACCATGCCAGACAGAACTAAGCAGACACAGCCACAATTCTAAGTTGCGTGCGTAGCCTAGGATGGCACTCAATGCACACTACCATCTCCCAGTGTAGGCATCTCTTGGCCTTTTACGCTGGCGCTCAGGCGGACTCGCGGACTAGCCCAGTGCTTTCCCCACAGGAAAGGAGAGGTGACAGGATCCCTGCACACCGGCCGTACACTGAATAGGGAGCTTTGGGGGACTGTCCCCGCTCCATCCCCTTAAACCCCGTGACTCCTCCAAGCTTCCACATCCTGGAGGAAGTCGGCATCTGACTCCCCGTTATTTCAGGGAGCTGTTTCTGCGAGTTCAGCGTAGGCGCCTGGTGGCTTGAGCATGTCTGCCCCAGGGACAGGTTGCCAAGGAGCTGCTGTCTCTTTGGCCAACAGGCTGAGGAAAGGCATGCTTTCAACCCAGACTCCTTTCTTAGAGTGGAGTATTCCACTGCCATACTCATCCACTCCTGTCTACTTAGCAGCCAGGCTTCCGTCCTGTGCACTGGGAGCGGGTGACACTTGTATTACCACCAGCCGCTGTGCCTCTAAGGGACGGCTCTCCTGCTTCGCAACCGTTTCCAGACCAGAAGGCCAACGGCTCCTGCTCTTCTCCCCGGGCATCGTGCTGCACTTTCCACAGATATGCTCCTGGGGAGTGTAGTGTAAAACGTGTCCCTTTCCTCAAGGCTCTTTCCACAGGCGCAAGCGCGCTTCTCTCTCAGGCAGAGGGGATGCCCAGGCATAGAGGATTTCGCTCAATGCGGGTTTATTACACAGCTCAGGCAACAGGAGAATCCCTCCGACCCGACTCTGATTTCCCAAAGAATGCTGTGCTATCCCAGAGGGGATGCCAGGGCAAAGAGGCTTTCGCTCTATGCGGGATTCTCCCATCCTGCTACGAATCCTAGGCTAAGGCAAGCAACAAAAGCAGCCACAGAACGGACTGATTTCCCAGCGACTGCAAAGTTTCACAGATGTTTACAGCTTGGCACGAACCGCACTTCACTGCTACTTCCTCAGATAGGCTTTGGGTGTTCACTCCGTCGCGGCAGGGATGAAGAGCCGCAGGAGAGCTGGTCTCTTGCGACTTGCTATCCCGGGCTCCATGTTCGCGTCCTGGGTTCACCCTGCCAGGCCCAATTAAGCAGACACATCCACAACGCTGCAGTAGCGTGCGTAGCCTAGGATGGCACTCTATGCACACTACCATCTCCCAGTGTAGGCATCGCTTGGACTTTTACTCTGGCGCTCAGGCGTACTCGCAGACTAGGCCAAGGCTTTCCCCACAGGAAAGGATAGGTGACAGGATCCCTGCACATGGCCCGTGCACTGAATAGGGTGCTTTGGGGGAGTGTCCCTACTCCTTCCCCTTAAACCCCGTGCCTCCTCCCAGCTTCCACATCCTGGAGGAAGAAGGCATCTGACTCCCATTATTTCAGGGAGCTCTTTCTGTGAGTTCAGCGTAGGCGCCTGGTGGCTAGAGCATGTCTACCCCAGGGACAGGTCGCCCAGGAACTGCTGTCTCCTTGCGCCCAGAGGCCCAGGACAGGCATGCTTTCTACCCATCCTCGTTCATAAGAGAGGAGCACGTGCCCTTAGCAGCCAGGGTCCGTCTCCTTAGCAGCCAGGCTTCCGTCTCTCTGCTCTGGGAGCCGGTGAAACTTGTATTGCCAACGGCCGCTGTGCCTTCCAGGCAGGCTCTCCTGCTTCTCAACCCTTTCCAGACCAGGAGGCCAACGGCTCCTGCTCTTCTCCCTGGGCAGCGTGCTGCACCTTCCACAGACATGCTCCTGGGGAGTGCAGTGAAAGACGCGTCTCTTTCCTTAAGGCTCTTTCCACAGGCACAAGCGCAATTCTCTCTCAGGCAGAGCGGATGCCCAGGCAAAGAGGATATCGCTACATTCGGGTTTGTTACACCGTGCTGTGGAGACCAGCACAGCGAAACAGGAGTGTCCCACAGACCCGACTCTGATTTCCCAAAGAATGCTGTGCTTTCCCAGAGGGGATGCCCGAGCAAAGAAGCTTTAGCTCTATGCGGGTTTCTCCCATCCTGCTACGAATACTAGGCTAAGGCAAGCTGCCACAGCAGCCCACAGAACCGACTCTGATTTCCCAGTGACTCCTATGCTTTCGCAGAGGTTTACACCTTGGCACGAACCGCACGTCACTGCTGCTTCTTCTGCAAGGCTTTGGTCATTCTGTCTGTCGTGGCAGGGAAGAAGAGCTGTGGGAGAGCTGGTGCCTCTTGGGCCTTGCTTTCCCGGGCTCCATGTTCGGGTCCTGGGTTCACCCTGCCAGGCTGAACGAAGCAGGCACAGCCACAATTCTGCAGTAGCGTGCGTAGCCTAGGATGGCCCGCAATGCACACTACCATCTCCCAGTGTAGGCATCGCTTGGACTTTTACTCCGGCGCTCAGGCGGACTCGCGGACTAGGCCAGTGCTTTCCCCACAGGAAAGGAGAGGTGACAGGATCCCTGCACAAGGCCCGTACACTGTATAGGGAGCTATGAGGGACTGTCCCTACTCCTTCCCCTTAAACCCCGTCCTTCCTCCATGCTTCCACATCCTGGAGGAAGACGGCATCTTACTCCCCGTTATTTCAGGAGCTGTTTCTGCGAGTTCAGGGTAGGCGCCTGGTGGCGAGCACATATCTGAACAACGGACAGGTGGCCAAAGAACTGCTATCTTTTTGGACCCAGAGGCTCAGGACAGGCATGCTTTCTGCCAAGACTCCTTCCTAAGAGAGGAGCACGCGCCCTGCCCACGTCATGCCCTCCTGTCTCCTTAGCAGCCAGGCTTCCGTCTCACTGAACTTGGGAGCCGGTGACACTAGTATTGCCACCTGTCGCTGTTCCTGTCAGGGCGGGCTCTCCTGCTTCGCAACCGTTTCCAGACCAGAAGGCCAACAGCTCCTGCTCTTCTCCATGTTCCTCAGACATACTCCTGGGGAGCGCAGTGAGAGACGTGTCCCTTTCCTTAAGGCTCTTTCCACAGGCGCAAAGGCGCTTCTCTCTCTGGCAGAGGGGATGCCCTGGCTAAGAGGATTTCGCTCCAAATGGGTTTGTTACACCGTGCTGTGGAGACCAGCTCAGCCAAACAGGAGCATCCCACAGACCCGACTCTGATTTCCCAAAGAATGCTGTGCTTTCCCAGAGGGGATGCCCGAGCAAAGAAGCTTTAGCTCTATGCGGGTTTCTCCCATCCTGCTACGAATACTAGGCTAAGGCAAGCTGCCACAGCAGCCCACAGAACCGACTCTGATTTCCCAGCGACTCCTATGCTTTCGCAGAGGTTTACAGCTTGGCACGAACCGCACGTCACTGCTGCTTCTTCTGCAAGGCTTTGGTCATTCTGTCTGTCGTGGCAGGGAAGAAGAGCTGTGGGAGAGCTGGTGCCTCTTGGGCCTTGCTTTCCCGGGCTCCATGTTCGGGTCCTGGGTTCATCCTGCCAGGCTGAATGAAGCAGGCACAGCCACAATTCTGCAGTAGCGTGCGTCGCCTAGGATGGTCCTCAATGCACACTACCATTTCCCAGTGTAGGCATTGCTTGGCCTTTTACTCTGGCACTCAGGCGAACTCGGCGACTAGGCCACTGCTTTCCCCACAGGAAAGGAGATGTGACAGGATCCCTGCACACCGGCCGTACACCGAATAGGGAGCTTGGGGGACTGTCCCCACTCCTTCCCTTTAAACACCGTGCCTCCTCCTAGCTTCCACATCCTGGAGGAAGTCGGCATTGACTCCCCGTTATTTCAGGGAGCTGTTTCGGCGAGTTCAGCGTAGGCGCCTGTTAGCTACAGCATGCCTGCCCCAGGGCCAGGTGGCCAAGGAGCTTCTGTCTCATTGCCCAACAGGCTCAGGACAGGCATGCTTTCTACCCAGACTCCTTCCTCAGAGTGGAGCACGCGCCTCTGCCCTAGTCGACCCTCATGTCTCCTTAGCAGCCAGGCTTCCATCTCTCCGCACAGGGAGCGGGTGACACTTGTCTTGCCACCGGCCTGCTGTTCGTGCCACGGCAGGCTATCCTGCTTCCCGAGAGTTTCCCGACCCCAAGGACAACGGCTCCTTCTCTTTTCCGGGGGCGGCGTGCTGCGCCTTCCCCACACTTGGCTTCTATCTCAGGCAGAGGGGATGTTAGGGCAAAGGGTATTTCGCTCCATGCGGGTATCTTCCACCGAGATGTGGAGACTAGCTCAGGCAAGCAGCAGCAGCATCCCCAAACCCAACTCTGATTTCCCATGGAATGCTGTGCTGTCCCAGGTGAGATACCCAGGCAATGAGGCTTTCGCTGTATGCGGGTTTCTCCACCCGCGAGACTTGGCTCAGGCAAGCAGCAGCAGCCCGCAGAACATTTCTCAGCGAATGATGTGCTTTCGCAGAGACTTTGGCTTTTAGCGAACAGCACTTCACTGCTGCAACCTCAGCAAGGCTTCAGTCGCGTCAGGGAAGAAGAGCTGCGGGAGAGCTTGTGCCTCTTTGGCCTTGCTTTCCCGGGCTCCATGTTCGCGTCCTGGGTTCACCCTCACGAGCCGAACTAAGCAGACACAGATACCACCCTATAGTGGCGTGCGTAGCCTAGGATGGCATTCTATGCACACTACCCTCTCCCAGTGTAGGCATCGCTTGGCCTTTTACTCCGGCGCACAGGTGGACTCGCGGACTAGGCCAGTGCTTTCCCCACAGGAAAGGAGAGGTGACAGGATCCCTGCACACCGCCCATACACTGAATAGGAACTATGAGGGACTGTCCCCACTCCTCCCCTTAAACCCCGTCCCTCCTCCAAGCTTCCACATCCTGCAGGAAGAAGGCATCTGACTCCCCGTTATTTCAGGAGCTGTTTCTGCGAGTTCAGGGTAGGCGCCTGGTGGCGAGCACATATCTGAACAACGGACAGGTGGCCAAGGAACTGCTATCTCTTTGGACCCAGAGGCTCAGGACAGGCATGCTTTCTGCCAAGACTCCTTCCTAAGAGAGGAGCACGCGCCCTGCCCACCTCATGCCCTCCTGTCTCCTTAGCAGCCAGGCTTCCGTCTCTCTGAACTGGGAGCCGGTGACACTAGTATTGCCACCTGTCGCTGTTCCTGTCAGGGCGGGCTCTCCTGCTTCGCAACCGTTTCCAGACCAGAAGGCCAACGGCTCCTGCTCTTCTCCATGTTCCACAGACATACTCCTGGGGTGTGCAGTGAAAGACGTGTCCCTTTCCTTAAGGCTCTTTCCACAGGCGCAACCGCGCTTCTCTCTCTGGCAGAGGGGATGCCCTGGCTAAGAGGATTTCGCTCCATATGGGTTTGTTACACCGTGCGGTGGGGACCAGCTCAGCCAAACAGGAGCTACCCACAGACCCGACTCTGATTTCCCAAAGAATGCTGTGCTTTCCCAGAGGGGATACCCGAGCAAAGAAGCTTTCGCTCTATGCGGTTTTCTCCCATCCTGCGAGGAATACAAGGTAAGGCAAGCAGCCACAGCAGCCCACAGAACCGATTCTGATTTCCCAGAGACTGTTGTGCTTTCGCATAGGTTTTCAGCTTGGCACAAACCGCACTTCACTGCTGCTTCCTCAGCAAGGCTTTGGTCATTCTCTCTGTCGCGTCAGGGAAAAAGAGCTGTGGGAGAGCTGGTGCCTCTTGGGCCTTGCTTTCCCGGGCTCCATGTTCGGGTCCTGGGTTCACCCTGCCAGACAGAACTAAGCAGACACAGCCACAATTCTAAGTTGCGTGCGTAGCCTAGGATGGCACTCTATGCACACTACCATCTCCCAGTGTAGGCATCGCTTGGCGTTTTACTCTGGCGCCAAGGCTGATTCTAAGACTTGGCCAGTGCTTTCCCCACAGGAAAGGAGAGGTGACAGGATCCTGCACATCGGCCGTACACTGAATAGGGAGCTTTGGGGGACTGTCCCCACTCCTTCCCCTTAAAACCCGCGCCACCTCCAACTTCCACATCCTGGAGGAAGTCGGCATCTGACTCCCCGTTATTTCGGGGAGCTGTTTCTGCGAGTTTAGGTTAGGCGCCTGGTGGCTAGAGCATGTATGCCCCAGGGACATGTGGCCAAGGAGCTGCTGTCTCCTTGGCCAACAGGCGGAGGAAAGGCATGCTTTCAACCCAGACTCCTTTCTTAGAGTGGAGTATTCCACTGCCATACTCATCCACTCCTGTCTACTTAGCAGCCAGGCTTCCGTCCTGTGCACTGGGAGCGGGTGACACTTGTATTACCACCAGCCGCTGTGCCTCTAAGGGACGGCTCTCCTGCTTTGCAACCGTTTCCAGACCAGAAGGCCATCGGCTCCTGCTCTTCTCCCCGGGCATCGTGCTGCACTTTCCACAGATATGCTCCTGGGGAGTGTAGTGTAAAACGTGTCCCTTTCCTTAAGGCTCTTTCCACAGGCGCAAGCGCGCTTCTCTCTCAGGCAGAGGGGATGCCCAGGCATAGAGGATTTCGCTCAATGCGGGTTTATTACACAGCTCAGGCAACAGGAGAATCCCTCCGACCCGACTCTGATTTCCCAAAGAATGCTGTGCTATCCCAGAGGGGATGCCAGGGCAAAGAGCCTTTCGCTCTATGCGGGATTCTCCCATCCTGCTACGAATACTAGGCTAAGGCAAGCAACAAAAGCAGCCACAGAACGGACTGATTTCCCAGCGACTGCAAAGTTTCACAGATGTTTACAGCTTGGCACGAACCGCACTTCACTGCTTCTTCCTCAGATAGGCTTTGGGTGTTCACTCCGTCGCGGCAGGGATGAAGAGTCGCAGGAGAGCTGGTCTCTTGCGACTTGCTATCCCGGGCTCCATGTTCGCGTCCTGGGTTCACCCTGCCAGGCCCAATTAAGCAGACACATCCACAACGCTGCAGTAGCGTGCGTAGCCTAGGATGGCACTCTATGCACACTACCATCTCCCAGTGTAGGCATCGCTTGGACTTTTACTCTGGCGCTCAGGCGTACTCGCAGACTAGGCCAAGGCTTTCCCCACAGGAAAGGATAGGTGACAGGATCCCTGCACATGGCCCGTGCACTGAATAGGGTGCTTTGGGGGAGTGTCCCTACTCCTTCCCCTTAAACCCCGTGCCTCCTCCCAGCTTCCACATCCTGGAGGAAGAAGGCATCTGACTAACATTATTTCAGGGAGCTGTTTCTGTGAGTTCAGCGTAGGCGCCTGGTGGCTAGAGCATGTCTACCCCAGGGACAGGTCGCCCAGGAACTGCTGTCTCCTTGCGCCCAGAGGCCCAGGACAGGCATGCTTTCTACCCATCCTCGTTCATAAGAGAGGAGCACGTGCCCTTAGCAGCCAGGGTCCGTCTCCTTAGCAGCCAGGCTTCCGTCTCTCTGCTCTGGGAGCCGGTGAAACGTGTATTGCCAACGGCCGCTGTGCCTTCCAGGCAGGCTCTCCTGCTTCTCAACCCTTTCCAGACCAGGAGGCCATCGGCTTCTGCTCTTCTCCCTGGGCAGCGTGCTACACCTTCCACAGACATGCTCCTGGGGAGTGCAGTGAAAGACGCGTCTCTTTCCTTAAGGCTCTTTCCACAGGCACAAGCGCAATTCTCTCTCAGGCAGAGCGGATGCCCAGGCAAAGAGGATATCGCTACATTCGGGTTTGTTACACCGTGCTGTGGAGACCAGCACAGCGAAACAGGAGTGTCCCACAGACCCGACTCTGATTTCCCAAAGAATGCTGTGCTTTCCCAGAGGGGATGCCCGAGCAAAGAAGCTTTAGCTCTATGCGGGTTTCTCCCATCCTGCTACGAATACTAGGCTAAGGCAAGCTGCCACAGCAGCCCACAGAACCGACTCTGATTTCCCAGTGACTCCTATGCTTTCGCAGAGGTTTACAGCTTGGCACGAAACGCACGTCACTGCTGCTTCTTCTGCAAGGCTTTGGTCATTCTGTCTGTCGTGGCAGGGAAGAAGAGCTGTGGGAGAGCTGGTGCCTCTTGGGCCTTGCTTTCCCGGGCTCCATGTTCGGGTCCTGGGTTCATCCTGCCAGGCTGAACGAAGCAGGCACAGCCACATTTCTGCAGTAGCGTGCGTCGCCTAGGATGGTCCTCAATGCACACTACCATTTCCCAGTGTAGGCATTGCTTGGCCTTTTACTCTGGCACTCAGGCGAACTCGGCGACTAGGCCACTGCTTTCCCCACAGGAAAGGAGATGTGACAGGATCCCTGCACACCGGGCGTACACCGAATAGGGAGCTTGGGGGACTGTCCCCACTCCTTCCCTTTAAACACCGTGCCTCCTCCTAGCTTCCACATCCTGGAGGAAGTCGGCATTGACTCCCCGTTATTTCAGGGAGCTGTTTCGGCGAGTTCAGCGTAGGCGCCTGTTAGCTACAGCATGCCTGCCCCAGGGCCAGGTGGCCAAGGAGCTTCTGTCTCATTGCCCAACAGGCTCAGGACAGGCATGCTTTCTACCCAGACTCCTTCCTCAGAGTGGAGCACGCGCCTCTGCCCTAGTCGACCCTCATGTCTCCTTAGCAGCCAGGCTTCCATCTCTCCGCACAGGGAGCGGGTGACACTTGTCTTGCCACCGGCCTGCTGTTCGTGCCACGGCAGGCTATCCTGCTTCCCGAGAGTTTCCCGACCCCAAGGACAACGGCTCCTTCTCTTTTCCGGGGGCGGCGTGCTGCGCCTTCCCCACACTTGGCTTCTATCTCAGGCAGAGGGGATGTTAGGGCAAAGGGTATTTCGCTCCATGCGGGTATCTTCCACCGAGATGTGGAGACTAGCTCAGGCAAGCAGCAGCAGCATCCCCAAACCCAACTCTGATTTCCCATGGAATGCTGTGCTGTCCCAGGTGAGATACCCAGGCAATGAGGCTTTCGCTGTATGCGGGTTTCTCCACCCGCGAGACTTGGCTCAGGCAAGCAGCAGCAGCCCGCAGAACATTTCTCAGCGAATGATGTGCTTTCGCAGAGACTTTGGCTTTTAGCGAACAGCACTTCACTGCTGCAACCTCAGCAAGGCTTCAGTCGCGTCAGGGAAGAAGAGCTGCGGGAGAGCTTGTGCCTCTTTGGCCTTGCTTTCCCGGGCTCCATGTTCGCGTCCTGGGTTCACCCTCACGAGCCGAACTAAGCAGACACAGATACCACCCTATAGTGGCGTGCGTAGCCTAGGATGGCATTCTATGCACACTACCCTCTCCCAGTGTAGGCATCGCTTGGCCTTTTACTCCGGCGCACAGGTGGACTCGCGGACTAGGCCAGTGCTTTCCCCACAGGAAAGGAGAGGTGACAGGATCCCTGCACACCGCCCATACACTGAATAGGAACTATGAGGGACTGTCCCCACTCCTCCCCTTAAACCCCGTCCCTCCTCCAAGCTTCCACATCCTGCAGGAAGAAGGCATCTGACTCCCCGTTATTTCAGGAGCTGTTTCTGCGAGTTCAGGGTAGGCGCCTGGTGGCGAGCACATATCTGAACAACGGACAGGTGGCCAAGGAACTGCTATCTCTTTGGACCCAGAGGCTCAGGACAGACATGCTTTCTGCCAAGACTCCTTCCTAAGAGAGGAGCACGCGCCCTGCCCACCTCATGCCCTCCTGTCTCCTTAGCAGCCAGGCTTCCGTCTCTCTGAACTGGGAGCCGGTGACACTAGTATTGCCACCTGTCGCTGTTCCTGTCAGGGCGGGCTCTCCTGCTTCGCAACCGTTTCCAGACCAGAAGGCCAACGGCTCCTGCTCTTCTCCATGTTCCACAGACATAGTCCTGGGGATTGCAGTGAAAGACGTGTCCCTTTCCTTAAGGCTCTTTCCACAGGCGCAACCGCGCTTCTCTCTCTGGCAGAGGGGATGCCCTGGCTAAGAGGATTTCGCTCCATATGGGTTTGTTACACCGTGCGGTGGGGACCAGCTCAGCCAAACAGGAGCTACCCACAGACCCGACTCTGATTTCCCAAAGAATGCTGTGCTTTCCCAGAGGGGATGCCCGAGCAAAGAAGCTTTCGCTCTATGCGGTTTTCTCCCATCCTGCGAGGAATACAAGGTAAGGCAAGCAGCCACAGCAGCCCACAGAACCGATTCTGATTTCCCAGAGACTGTTGTGCTTTCGCATAGGTTTTCAGCTTGGCACAAACCGCACTTCACTGCTGCTTCCTCAGCAAGGCTTTGGTCATTCTCTCTGTCGCGTCAGGGAAAAAGAGCTGTGGGAGAGCTGGTGCCTCTTGGGCCTTGCTTTCCCGGGCTCCATGTTCGGGTCCTGGGTTCACCCTGCCAGACAGAACTAAGCAGACACAGCCACAATTCTAAGTTGCGTGCGTAGCCTAGGATGGCACTCTATGCACACTACCATCTCCCAGTGTAGGCATCGCTTGGCGTTTTACTCTGGCGCCAAGGCTGATTCTAAGACTTGGCCAGTGCTTTCCCCACAGGAAAGGAGAGGTGACAGGATCCTGCACATCGGCCGTACACTGAATAGGGAGCTTTGGGGGACTGTCCCCACTCCTTCCCCTTAAAACCCGCGCCACCTCCAACTTCCACATCCTGGAGGAAGTCGGCATCTGACTCCCCGTTATTTCGGGGAGCTGTTTCTGCGAGTTTAGGTTAGGCGCCCGGTGGCTAGAGCATGTATGCCCCAGGGACATGTGGCCAAGGAGCTGCTGTCTCCTTGGCCAACAGGCGGAGGAAAGGCATGCTTTCAACCCAGACTCCTTTCTTAGAGTGGAGTATTCCACTGCCATACTCATCCACTCCTGTCTACTTAGCAGCCAGGCTTCCGTCCTGTGCACTGGGAGCGGGTGACACTTGTATTACCACCAGTCGCTGTGCCTCTAAGGGACGGCTCTCCTGCTTTGCAACCGTTTCCAGACCAGAAGGCCATCGGCTCCTGCTCTTCTCCCAGGGCATCGTGCTGCACTTTCCACAGATATGCTCCTGGGGAGTGTAGTGTAAAACGTGTCCCTTTCCTTAAGGCTCTTTCCACAGGCGCAAGCGCGCTTCTCTCTCAGGCAGAGGGGATGCCCAGGCATAGAGGATTTCGCTCAATGCGGGTTTATTACACAGCTCAGGCAACAGGAGAATCCCTCCGACCCGACTCTGATTTCCCAAAGAATGCTGTGCTATCCCAGAGGGGATGCCAGGGCAAAGAGGCTTTCGCTCTATTCGGGATTCTCCCATCCTGCTACGAATACTAGGCTAAGGCAAGCAACAAAAGCAGCCACAGAACGGACTGATTTCCCAGCGACTGCAAAGTTTCACAGATGTTTACAGCTTGGCACGAACCGCACTTCACTGCTTCTTCCTCAGATAGGCTTTGGGTGTTCACTCCGTCGCGGCAGGGATGAAGAGTCGCAGGAGAGCTGGTCTCTTGCGACTTGCTATCCCGGGCTCCATGTTCGCGTCCTGGGTTCACCCTGCCAGGCCCAATTAAGCAGACACATCCACAACGCTGCAGTAGCGTGCGTAGCCTAGGATGGCACTCTATGCACACTACCATCTCCCAGTGTAGGCATCGCTTGGACTTTTACTCTGGCGCTCAGGCGTACTCGCAGACTAGGCCAAGGCTTTCCCCACAGGAAAGGATAGGTGACAGGATCCCTGCACATGGCCCGTGCACTGAATAGGGTGCTTTGGGGGAGTGTCCCTACTCCTTCCCCTTAAACCCCGTGCCTCCTCCCAGCTTCCACATCCTGGAGGAAGAAGGCATCTGACTAACATTATTTCAGGGAGCTGTTTCTGTGAGTTCAGCGTAGGCGCCTGGTGGCTAGAGCATGTCTACCCCAGGGACAGGTCGCCCAGGAACTGCTGTCTCCTTGCGCCCAGAGGCCCAGGACAGGCATGCTTTCTACCCATCCTCGTTCATAAGAGAGGAGCACGTGCCCTTAGCAGCCAGGGTCCGTCTCCTTAGCAGCCAGGCTTCCGTCTCTCTGCTCTGGGAGCCGGTGAAACTTGTATTGCCAACGGCCGCTGTGCCTTCCAGGCAGGCTCTCCTGCTTCTCAACCCTTTCCAGACCAGGAGGCCAACGGCTTCTGCTCTTCTCCCTGGGCAGCGTGCTACACCTTCCACAGACATGCTCCTGGGGAGTGCAGTGAAAGACGCGTCTCTTTCCTTAAGGCTCTTTCCACAGGCACAAGCGCAATTCTCTCTCAGGCAGAGCGGATGCCCAGGCAAAGAGGATATCGCTACATTCGGGTTTGTTACACCGTGCTGTGGAGACCAGCACAGCGAAACAGGAGTGTCCCACAGACCCGACTCTGATTTCCCAAAGAATGCTGTGCTTTCCCAGAGGGGATGCCCGAGCAAAGAAGCTTTCGCTCTATGCGGTTTTCTCCCATCCTGCGAGGAATACAAGGTAAGGCAAGCAGCCACAGCAGCCCACAGAACCGATTCTGATTTCCCAGAGACTGTTGTGCTTTCGCATAGGTTTTCAGCTTGGCACAAACCGCACTTCACTGCTGCTTCCTCAGCAAGGCTTTGGTCATTCTCTCTGTCGCGTCAGGGAAAAAGAGCTGTGGGAGAGCTGGTGCCTCTTGGGCCTTGCTTTCCCGGGCTCCATGTTCGGGTCCTGGGTTCACCCTGCCAGACAGAACTAAGCAGACACAGCCACAATTCTAAGTTGCGTGCGTAGCCTAGGATGGCACTCTATGCACACTACCATCTCCCAGTGTAGGCATCGCTTGGCGTTTTACTCTGGCGCCAAGGCTGATTCTAAGACTTGGCCAGTGCTTTCCCCACAGGAAAGGAGAGGTGACAGGATCCTGCACATCGGCCGTACACTGAATAGGGAGCTTTGGGGGACTGTCCCCACTCCTTCCCCTTAAAACCCGCGCCACCTCCAACTTCCACATCCTGGAGGAAGTCGGCATCTGACTCCCCGTTATTTCGGGGAGCTGTTTCTGCGAGTTTAGGTTAGGCGCCCGGTGGCTAGAGCATGTATGCCCCAGGGACATGTGGCCAAGGAGCTGCTGTCTCCTTGGCCAACAGGCGGAGGAAAGGCATGCTTTCAACCCAGACTCCTTTCTTAGAGTGGAGTATTCCACTGCCATACTCATCCACTCCTGTCTACTTAGCAGCCAGGCTTCCGTCCTGTGCACTGGGAGCGGGTGACACTTGTATTACCACCAGCCGCTGTGCCTCTAAGGGACGGCTCTCCTGCTTTGCAACCGTTTCCAGACCAGAAGGCCATCGGCTCCTGCTCTTCTCCCCGGGCATCGTGCTGCACTTTCCACAGATATGCTCCTGGGGAGTGTAGTGTAAAACGTGTCCCTTTCCTCAAGGCTCTTTCCACAGGCGCAAGCGCGCTTCTCTCTCAGGCAGAGGGGATGCCCAGGCATAGAGGATTTCGCTCAATGCGGGTTTATTACACAGCTCAGGCAACAGGAGAATCCCTCCGACCCGACTCTGATTTCCCAAAGAATGCTGTGCTATCCCAGAGGGGATGCCAGGGCAAAGAGGCTTTCGCTCTATGCGGGATTCTCCCATCCTGCTACGAATACTAGGCTAAGGCAAGCAACAAAAGCAGCCACAGAACGGACTGATTTCCCAGCGACTGCAAAGTTTCACAGATGTTTACAGCTTGGCACGAACCGCACTTCACTGCTACTTCCTCAGATAGGCTTTGGGTGTTCACTCCGTCGCGGCAGGGATGAAGAGCCGCAGGAGAGCTGGTCTCTTGCGACTTGCTATCCCGGGCTCCATGTTCGCGTCCTGGGTTCACCCTGCCAGGCCCAATTAAGCAGACACATCCACAACGCTGCAGTAGCGTGCGTAGCCTAGGATGGCACTCTATGCACACTACCATCTCCCAGTGTAGGCATCGCTTGGACTTTTACTCTGGCGCTCAGGCGTACTCGCAGACTAGGCCAAGGCTTTCCCCACAGGAAAGGATAGGTGACAGGATCCCTGCACATGGCCCGTGCACTGAATAGGGTGCTTTGGGGGAGTGTCCCTACTCATTCCCCTTAAACCCCGTGCCTCCTCCCAGCTTCCACATCCTGGAGGAAGAAGGCATCTGACTCCCATTATTTCAGGGAGCTGTTTCTGTGAGTTCAGCGTAGGCGCCTGGTGGCTAGAGCATGTCTACCCCAGGGACAGGTCGCCCAGGAACTGCTGTCTCCTTGCGCCCAGAGGCCCAGGACAGGCATGCTTTCTACCCATACTCGTTCATAAGAGAGGAGCACGTGCCCTTAGCAGCCAGGGTCCGTCTCCTTAGCAGCCAGGCTTCCGTCTCTCTGCTCTGGGAGCCGGTGAAACTTGTATTGCCAACGGCCGCTGTGCCTTCCAGGCAGGCTCTCCTGCTTCTCAACCCTTTCCAGACCAGGAGGCCAACGGCTTCTGCTCTTCTCCCTGGGCAGCGTGCTACACCTTCCACAGACATGCTCCTGGGGAGTGCAGTGAAAGACACGTCTCTTTCCTTAAGGCTCTTTCCACAGGCACAAGCGCAATTCTCTCTCAGGCAGAGCGGATGCCCAGGCAAAGAGGATATCGCTACATTCGGGTTTGTTACACCGTGCTGTGGAGACCAGCACAGCGAAACAGGAGTGTCCCACAGACCCGACTCTGATTTCCCAAAGAATGCTGTGCTTTCCCAGAGGGGATGCCCGAGCAAAGAAGCTTTAGCTCTATGCGGGTTTCTCCCATCCTGCTACGAATACTAGGCTAAGGCAAGCTGCCACAGCAGCCCACAGAACCGACTCTGATTTCCCAGTGACTCCTATGCTTTCGCAGAGGTTTACAGCTTGGCACGAAACGCACGTCACTGCTGCTTCTTCTGCAAGGCTTTGGTCATTCTGTCTGTCGTGGCAGGGAAGAAGAGCTGTGGGAGAGCTGGTGCCTCTTGGGCCTTGCTTTCCCGGGCTCCATGTTCGGGTCCTGGGTTCATCCTGCCAGGCTGAATGAAGCAGGCACAGCCACAATTCTGCAGTAGCGTGCGTCGCCTAGGATGGTCCTCAATGCACACTACCATTTCCCAGTGTAGGCATTGCTTGGCCTTTTACTCTGGCACTCAGGCGAACTCGGCGACTAGGCCACTGCTTTCCCCACAGGAAAGGAGATGTGACAGGATCCCTGCACACCGGCCGTACACCGAATAGGGAGCTTGGGGGACTGTCCCCACTCCTTCCCTTTAAACACCGTGCCTCCTCCTAGCTTCCACATCCTGGAGGAAGTCGGCATTGACTCCCCGTTATTTCAGGGAGCTGTTTCGGCGAGTTCAGCGTAGGCGCCTGTTAGCTACAGCATGCCTGCCCCAGGGCCAGGTGGCCAAGGAGCTTCTGTCTCATTGCCCAACAGGCTCAGGACAGGCATGCTTTCTACCCAGACTCCTTCCTCAGAGTGGAGCACGCGCCTCTGCCCTAGTCGACCCTCATGTCTCCTTAGCAGCCAGGCTTCCATCTCTCCGCACAGGGAGCGGGTGACACTTGTCTTGCCACCGGCCTGCTGTTCGTGCCACGGCAGGCTATCCTGCTTCCCGAGAGTTTCCCGACCCCAAGGACAACGGCTCCTTCTCTTTTCCGGGGGCGGCGTGCTGCGCCTTCCCCACACTTGGCTTCTATCTCAGGCAGAGGGGATGTTAGGGCAAAGGGTATTTCGCTCCATGCGGGTATCTTCCACCGAGATGTGGAGACTAGCTCAGGCAAGCAGCAGCAGCATCCCCAAACCCAACTCTGATTTCCCATGGAATGCTGTGCTGTCCCAGGTGAGATACCCAGGCAATGAGGCTTTCGCTGTATGCGGGTTTCTCCACCCGCGAGACTTGGCTCAGGCAAGCAGCAGCAGCCCGCAGAACATTTCTCAGCGAATGATGTGCTTTCGCAGAGACTTTGGCTTTTAGCGAACAGCACTTCACTGCTGCAACCTCAGCAAGGCTTCAGTCGCGTCAGGGAAGAAGAGCTGCGGGAGAGCTTGTGCCTCTTTGGCCTTGCTTTCCCGGGCTCCATGTTCGCGTCCTGGGTTCACCCTCACGAGCCGAACTAAGCAGACACAGATACCACCCTATAGTGGCGTGCGTAGCCTAGGATGGCATTCTATGCACACTACCCTCTCCCAGTGTAGGCATCGCTTGGCCTTTTACTCCGGCGCACAGGTGGACTCGCGGACTAGGCCAGTGCTTTCCCCACAGGAAAGGAGAGGTGACAGGATCCCTGCACACCGCCCATACACTGAATAGGAACTATGAGGGACTGTCCCCACTCCTCCCCTTAAACCCCGTCCCTCCTCCAAGCTTCCACATCCTGCAGGAAGAAGGCATCTGACTCCCCGTTATTTCAGGAGCTGTTTCTGCGAGTTCAGGGTAGGCGCCTGGTGGCGAGCACATATCTGAACAATGGACAGGTGGCCAAGGAACTGCTATCTCTTTGGACCCAGAGGCTCAGGACAGACATGCTTTCTGCCAAGACTCCTTCCTAAGAGAGGAGCACGCGCCCTGCCCACCTCATGCCCTCCTGTCTCCTTAGCAGCCAGGCTTCCGTCTCTCTGAACTGGGAGCCGGTGACACTAGTATTGCCACCTGTCGCTGTTCCTGTCAGGGCGGGCTCTCCTGCTTCGCAACCGTTTCCAGACCAGAAGGCCAACGGCTCCTGCTCTTCTCCATGTTCCACAGACATACTCCTGGGGTGTGCAGTGAAAGACGTGTCCCTTTCCTTAAGGCTCTTTCCACAGGCGCAACCGCGCTTCTCTCTCTGGCAGAGGGGATGCCCTGGCTAAGAGGATTTCGCTCCATATGGGTTTGTTACACCGTGCGGTGGGGACCAGCTCAGCCAAACAGGAGCTACCCACAGACCCGACTCTGATTTCCCAAAGAATGCTGTGCTTTCCCAGAGGGGATGCCCGAGCAAAGAAGCTTTCGCTCTATGCGGTTTTCTCCCATCCTGCGAGGAATACAAGGTAAGGCAAGCAGCCACAGCAGCCCACAGAACCGATTCTGATTTCCCAGAGACTGTTGTGCTTTCGCATAGGTTTTCAGCTTGGCACAAACCGCACTTCACTGCTGCTTCCTCAGCAAGGCTTTGGTCATTCTCTCTGTCGCGTCAGGGAAAAAGAGCTGTGGGAGAGCTGGTGCCTCTTGGGCCTTGCTTTCCCGGGCTCCATGTTCGGGTCCTGGGTTCACCCTGCCAGACAGAACTAAGCAGACACAGCCACAATTCTAAGTTGCGTGCGTAGCCTAGGATGGCACTCTATGCACACTACCATCTCCCAGTGTAGGCATCGCTTGGCGTTTTACTCTGGCGCCAAGGCTGATTCTAAGACTTGGCCAGTGCTTTCCCCACAGGAAAGGAGAGGTGACAGGATCCTGCACATCGGCCGTACACTGAATAGGGAGCTTTGGGGGACTGTCCCCACTCCTTCCCCTTAAAACCCGCGCCACCTCCAACTTCCACATCCTGGAGGAAGTCGGCATCTGACTCCCCGTTATTTCGGGGAGCTGTTTCTGCGAGTTTAGGTTAGGCGCCTGGTGGCTAGAGCATGTATGCCCCAGGGACATGTGGCCAAGGAGCTGCTGTCTCCTTGGCCAACAGGCGGAGGAAAGGCATGCTTTCAACCCAGACTCCTTTCTTAGAGTGGAGTATTCCACTGCCATACTCATCCACTCCTGTCTACTTAGCAGCCAGGCTTCCGTCCTGTGCACTGGGAGCGGGTGACACTTGTATTACCACCAGTCGCTGTGCCTCTAAGGGACGGCTCTCCTGCTTTGCAACCGTTTCCAGACCAGAAGGCCATCGGCTCCTGCTCTTCTCCCAGGGCATCGTGCTGCACTTTCCACAGATATGCTCCTGGGGAGTGTAGTGTAAAACGTGTCCCTTTCCTTAAGGCTCTTTCCACAGGCGCAAGCGCGCTTCTCTCTCAGGCAGAGGGGATGCCCAGGCATAGAGGATTTCGCTCAATGCGGGTTTATTACACAGCTCAGGCAACAGGAGAATCCCTCCGACCCGACTCTGATTTCCAAAGAATGCTGTGCTATCCCAGAGGGGATGCCAGGGCAAAGAGGCTTTCGCTCTATGCGGGATTCTCCCATCCTGCTACGAATACTAGGCTAAGGCAAGCAACAAAAGCAGCCACAGAACGGACTGATTTCCCATCGACTGCAAAGTTTCACAGATGTTTACAGCTTGGCACGAACCGCACTTCACTGCTTCTTCCTCAGATAGGCTTTGGGTGTTCACTCCGTCGCGGCAGGGATGAAGAGTCGCAGGAGAGCTGGTCTCTTGCGACTTGCTATCCCGGGCTCCATGTTCGCGTCCTGGGTTCACCCTGCCAGGCCCAATTAAGCAGACACATCCACAACGCTGCAGTAGCGTGCGTAGCCTAGGATGGCACTCTATGCACACTACCATCTCCCAGTGTAGGCATCGCTTGGACTTTTACTCTGGCGCTCAGGCGTACTCGCAGACTAGGCCAAGGCTTTCCCCACAGGAAAGGATAGGTGACAGGATCCCTGCACATGGCCCGTGCACTGAATAGGGTGCTTTGCAGGAGTGTCCCTACTCCTTCCCCTTAAACCCCGTGCCTCCTCCCAGCTTCCACATCCTGGAGGAAGAAGGCATCTGACTAACATTATTTCAGGGAGCTGTTTCTGTGAGATCAGCGTAGGCGCCTGGTGGCTAGAGCATGTCTACCCCAGGGACAGGTCGCCCAGGAACTGCTGTCTCCTTGCGCCCAGAGGCCCAGGACAGGCATGCTTTCTACCCATCCTCGTTCATAAGAGAGGAGCACGTGCCCTTAGTAGCCAGGGTCCGTCTCCTTAGCAGCCAGGCTTCCGTCTCTCTGCTCTGGGAGCCGGTGAAACTTGTATTGCCAACGGCCGCTGTGCCTTCCAGGCAGGCTCTCCTGCTTCTCAACCCTTTCCAGACCAGGAGGCCAACGGCTTCTGCTCTTCTCCCAGGGCAGCGTGCTACACCTTCCACAGACATGCTCCTGGGGAGTGCAGTGAAAGACGCGTCTCTTTCCTTAAGGCTCTTTCCACAGGCACAAGCGCAATTCTCTCTCAGGCAGAGCGGATGCCCAGGCAAAGAGGATATCGCTACATTCGGGTTTGTTACACCGTGCTGTGGAGACCAGCACAGCGAAACAGGAGTGTCCCACAGACCCGACTCTGATTTCCCAAAGAATGCTGTGCTTTCCCAGAGGGGATGCCCGAGCAAAGAAGCTTTCGCTCTATGCGGTTTTCTCCCATCCTGCGAGGAATACAAGGTAAGGCAAGCAGCCACAGCAGCCCACAGAACCGATTCTGATTTCCCAGAGACTGTTGTGCTTTCGCATAGGTTTTCAGCTTGGCACAAACCGCACTTCACTGCTGCTTCCTCAGCAAGGCTTTGGTCATTCTCTCTGTCGCGTCAGGGAAAAAGAGCTGTGGGAGAGCTGGTGCCTCTTGGGCCTTGCTTTCCCGGGCTCCATGTTCGGGTCCTGGGTTCACCCTGCCAGACAGAACTAAGCAGACACAGCCACAATTCTAAGTTGCGTGCGTAGCCTAGGATGGCACTCTATGCACACTACCATCTCCCAGTGTAGGCATCGCTTGGCGTTTTACTCTGGCGCCAAGGCTGATTCTAAGACTTGGCCAGTGCTTTCCCCACAGGAAAGGAGAGGTGACAGGATCCTGCACATCGGCCGTACACTGAATAGGGAGCTTTGGGGGACTGTCCCCACTCCTTCCCCTTAAAACCCGCGCCACCTCCAACTTCCACATCCTGGAGGAAGTCGGCATCTGACTCCCCGTTATTTCGGGGAGCTGTTTCTGCGAGTTTAGGTTAGGCGCCCGGTGGCTAGAGCATGTATGCCCCAGGGACATGTGGCCAAGGAGCTGCTGTCTCCTTGGCCAACAGGCGGAGGAAAGGCATGCTTTCAACCCAGACTCCTTTCTTAGAGTGGAGTATTCCACTGCCATACTCATCCACTCCTGTCTACTTAGCAGCCAGGCTTCCGTCCTGTGCACTGGGAGCGGGTGACACTTGTATTACCACCAGCCGCTGTGCCTCTAAGGGACGGCTCTCCTGCTTTGCAACCGTTTCCAGACCAGAAGGCCATCGGCTCCTGCTCTTCTCCCCGGGCATCGTGCTGCACTTTCCACAGATATGCTCCTGGGGAGTGTAGTGTAAAACGTGTCCCTTTCCTCAAGGCTCTTTCCACAGGCGCAAGCGCGCTTCTCTCTCAGGCAGAGGGGATGCCCAGGCATAGAGGATTTCGCTCAATGCGGGTTTATTACACAGCTCAGGCAACAGGAGAATCCCTCCGACCCGACTCTGATTTCCCAAAGAATGCTGTGCTATCCCAGAGGGGATGCCAGGGCAAAGAGGCTTTCGCTCTATGCGGGATTCTCCCATCCTGCTACGAATACTAGGCTAAGGCAAGCAACAAAAGCAGCCACAGAACGGACTGATTTCCCAGCGACTGCAAAGTTTCACAGATGTTTACAGCTTGGCACGAACCGCACTTCACTGCTACTTCCTCAGATAGGCTTTGGGTGTTCACTCCGTCGCGGCAGGGATGAAGAGCCGCAGGAGAGCTGGTCTCTTGCGACTTGCTATCCCGGGCTCCATGTTCGCGTCCTGGGTTCACCCTGCCAGGCCCAATTAAGCAGACACATCCACAACGCTGCAGTAGCGTGCGTAGCCTAGGATGGCACTCTATGCACACTACCATCTCCCAGTGTAGGCATCGCTTGGACTTTTACTCTGGCGCTCAGGCGTACTCGCAGACTAGGCCAAGGCTTTCCCCACAGGAAAGGATAGGTGACAGGATCCCTGCACATGGCCCGTGCACTGAATAGGGTGCTTTGGGGGAGTGTCCCTACTCCTTCCCCTTAAACCCCGTGCCTCCTCCCAGCTTCCACATCCTGGAGGAAGAAGGCATCTGACTCCCATTATTTCAGGGAGCTGTTTCTGTGAGTTCAGCGTAGGCGCCTGGTGGCTAGAGCATGTCTACCCCAGGGACAGGTCGCCCAGGAACTGCTGTCTCCTTGCGCCCAGAGGCCCAGGACAGGCATGCTTTCTACCCATCCTCGTTCATAAGAGAGGAGCACGTGCCCTTAGCAGCCAGGGTCCGTCTCCTTAGCAGCCAGGCTTCCGTCTCTCTGCTCTGGGAGCCGGTGAAACTTGTATTGCCAACGGCCGCTGTGCCTTCCAGGCAGGCTCTCCTGCTTCTCAACCCTTTCCAGACCAGGAGGCCAACGGCTCCTGCTCTTCTCCCTGGGCAGCGTGCTGCACCTTCCACAGACATGCTCCTGGGGAGTGCAGTGAAAGACGCGTCTCTTTCCTTAAGGCTCTTTCCACAGGCACAAGCGCAATTCTCTCAGGCAGAGCGGATGCCCAGGCAAAGAGGATATCGCTACATTCGGGTTTGTTACACCGTGCTGTGGAGACCAGCACAGCGAAACAGGAGTGTCCCACAGACCCGACTCTGATTTCCCAAAGAATGCTGTGCTTTCCCAGAGGGGATGCCCGAGCAAAGAAGCTTTAGCTCTATGCGGGTTTCTCCCATCCTGCTACGAATACTAGGCTAAGGCAAGCTGCCACAGCAGCCCACAGAACCGACTCTGATTTCCCAGCGACTCCTATGCTTTCGCAGAGGTTTACAGCTTGGCACGAACCGCACGTCACTGCTGCTTCTTCTGCAAGGCTTTGGTCATTCTGTCTGTCGTGGCAGGGAAGAAGAGCTGTGGGAGAGCTGGTGCCTCTTGGGCCTTGCTTTCCCGGGCTCCATGTTCGGGTCCTGGGTTCATCCTGCCAGGCTGAACGAAGCAGGCACAGCCACAATTCTGCAGTAGCGTGCGTCGCCTAGGATGGTCCTCAATGCACACTACCATTTCCCAGTGTAGGCATTGCTTGGCCTTTTACTCTGGCACTCAGGCGAACTCGGCGACTAGGCCACTGCTTTCCCCACAGGAAAGGAGAGGTGACAGGATCCCTGCACACCGGCCGTACACCGAATAGGGAGCTTGGGGGACTGTCCCCACTCCTTCCCTTTAAACACCGTGCCTCCTCCTAGCTTCCACATCCTGGAGGAAGTCGGCATTGACTCCCCGTTATTTCAGGGAGCTGTTTCGGCGAGTTCAGCGTAGGCGCCTGGTAGCTACAGCATGCCTGCCCCAGGGCCAGGTGGCCAAGGAGCTTCTGTCTCGTTGCCCAACAGGCTCAGGACAGGCATGCTTTCTACCCAGACTCCTTCCTCAGAGTGGAGCACGCGCCTCTGCCCTAGTCGACCCTCATGTCTCCTTAGCAGCCAGGCTTCCATCTCTCCGCACAGGGAGCGGGTGACACTTGTCTTGCCACCGGCCTGCTGTTCGTGCCACGGCAGGCTATCCTGCTTCCCGAGAGTTTCCCGACCCCAAGGACAACGGCTCCTTCTCTTTTCCGGGGGCGGCGTGCTGCGCCTTCCCCACACTTGGCTTCTATCTCAGGCAGAGGGGATGTTAGGGCAAAGGGTATTTCGCTCCATGCGGGT
Source organism: Mustela lutreola (assembly GCF_030435805.1). Classification (NCBI taxonomy): domain Eukaryota; kingdom Metazoa; phylum Chordata; class Mammalia; order Carnivora; family Mustelidae; genus Mustela; species Mustela lutreola. The sequence continues at coordinate 63,618,919 of NC_081305.1, read as the reverse complement.
TTCTTCCACCGAGATGTGGAGACTAGCTCAGGCAAGCAGCAGCAGCATCCCCAAACCCAACTCTGATTTCCCATGGAATGCTGTGCTGTCCCAGGTGAGATACCCAGGCAATGAGGCTTTCGCTGTATGCGGGTTTCTCCACCCGCGAGACTTGGCTCAGGCAAGCAGCAGCAGCCCGCAGAACATTTCTCAGCGAATGATGTGCTTTCGCAGAGACTTTGGCTTTTAGCGAACAGCACTTCACTGCTGCAACCTCAGCAAGGCTTCAGTCGCGTCAGGGAAGAAGAGCTGCGGGAGAGCTTGTGCCTCTTTGGCCTTGCATTCCCGGGCTCCATGTTCGCGTCCTGGGTTCACCCTCACGGGCCGAACTAAGCAGACACAGATACAACCCTATAGTGGCGTGCGTAGCCTAGGATGGCATTCTATGCACACTACCATCTCCCAGTGTAGGCATCGCTTGGCCTTTTACTCCGGCGCACAGGTGGACTCGCGAACGAGGCCAGTGCTTTCCCCACAGGAAAGGAGAGGTGACAGGATCCCTGCACACCGCCCATACATTGAATAGGAACTATGAGGGACTGTCCCCACTCCTCCCCTTAAACCCCGTCCCTCCTCCAAGCTTCCACATCCTGCAGGAAGAAGGCATCTGACTCCCCGTTATTTCAGGAGCTGTTTCTGCGAGTTCAGGGTAGGCGCCTGGTGGCGAGCACATATCTGAACAACGGACAGGTGGCCAAGGAACTCCTATCTCTTTGGACCCAGAGGCTCAGGACAGGCATGCTTTCTGCCAAGACTCCTTCCTAAGAGAGGAGCACACGCCCTGCCCACCTCATGCCCTCCTGTCTCCTTAGCAGCCAGGCTTCCGTCTCTCTGAACTGGGAGCCGGTGACACTAGTATTGCCACCTGTCGCTGTTCCTGTCAGGGCGGGCTCTCCTGCTTCGCAACCGTTTCCAGACCAGAAGGCCAACGGCTCCTGCTCTTCTCCATGTTCCACAGACATAGTCCTGGGGATTGCAGTGAAAGACGTGTCCCTTTCCTTAAGGCTCTTTCCACAGGCGCAACCTCGCTTCTCTCTCTGGCAGAGGGGATGCCTATTCAAAGAGGATTTTGCTCCATATGGGTTTGTTACACCGTGCTGTGGAGACCAGCTCAGCCAAACAGGAGCATCCCACAGACCCGACTCTGATTTCCCAAAGAATGCTGTGCTTTCCCAGAGGGGAAGCCCGAGCAAAGAAGCTTTCGCTCTATGCGGTTTTCTCCCATCCTGCGTGGAATACAAGGTAAGGCAAGCAGCCACAGCAGCCCCCAGAACCGATTCTGATTTCCCAGCGACTGCTATGCTTTCGTTTAGGTTTTCAGCTTGGCACAAACCGCACTTCACTGCTGCTTCCTCAGCAAGGCTTTGGTCATTCTCTCTGTCGCGTCAGGGAAAAAGAGCTGTGGGAGAGCTGGTGCCTCTTGGGCCTTGCTTTCCCGGGCTCCATGTTCGGGTACTGGGTTCACCCTGCCAGACAGAACTAAGCAGACACAGCCACAATTCTAAGTTGCGTGCGTAGCCTAGGATGGCACTCTATGCACACTACCATCTCCCAGTGTAGGCATTGCTTGGCGTTTTACTCTGGCGCCAAGGCTGATTCTAAGACTTGGCCAGTGCTTTCCCCACAGGAAAGGAGAGGTGACAGGATCCTGCACATCGGCCGTACACTGAATAGGGAGCTTTGGGGGACTGTCCCCACTCCTTCCCCTTAAAACCCGCGCCACCTCCAACTTCCACATCCTGGAGGAAGTCGGCATCTGACTCCCCGTTATTTCGGGGAGCTGTTTCTGCGAGTTTAGGTTAGGCGCCTGGTGGCTAGAGCATGTATGCCCCAGGGACATGTGGCCAAGGAGCTGCAGTCTCCTTGGCCAACTGGCTAAGGACAGGCATGCTTTCTACCCAGACTCCTTCCTAAGAGTGGAGCACACGGCCTGCCATACTCATCCCCTGCTGTCTCGTTAACAGCCAGGATTCTGTCTCTCTGCACTGGCAGCGGGTGACACTTGTATTACCACCAGCCGTTGTGCCTGTCAGGGCGGGCTCTCCTGCTTCACAACCGTTTCCAAACCAGAAGGCCAACGGCTCCTGCTCTTCTCCCCGGGCAGCCTGATGCACCTTCCATAGATATGCTCCTGGGGAGGGCAGTGAAAAACGTCTCCCTGTCCTTAAGGCTCTTTCCACAGGCGCAAGGGCGCTTTTCTCTCTGGCAGACGGGATGCCTAGGCACAGAGGATTTCGCTCCATATGGATTTGTTACACCATGCTGTGGATACCAGCTTAGCCAAACAGGAGCATGCCACAGACCCGACTCTGATTTCCCAAAGAATGCTGTGCTTTCCCAGAGGGGTTGCCCGAGCAAAGAAGCTTTCGCTCTATGCGGTTTTCTCCCATCCTTCTACGAATACTAGGCTAAGGCAAGCAGCCACAGCAGCCCACAGAACCGACTCTGATTTCCCAGCGACTGCTATGCTTTCGCTGTTTTCAGCTTGGCTCGAGCCGCATTTCACTGCTTCTTCTTCAGCAAGGCTTTAGTTATTCGCTCTGTTGTGTCAGGGAAGAAGAGTGTGGGAGAGCTGGTGCCTCTTGGGCCTTGCTTTCCCGGGCTCCATGTTCGGGTCCTGGTTTCACACTGCTAGGTCGAACAAAGCTGGCACAGCCACAATTCTGCAGTAGCGTGCGTAGGCTAGGATGACACTCTAGCACACTATAATCTCCCAGTGTAGGCATCGCTGGGTCTTTGACTCTGGCGCTCAGGCGGATTCTCGGACTAGGCCAGTGCTTTCCCCACAGGAAAGGAGAGGTGACAGGTTCCCTGCACACCGGCCGTACACTGAATAGGGAGCTTTGGGGGACTGTCCCCACTCCTTCCCCTTAAAACCCGTGCCACCTCCAAGCTTCCACATCCTGGAGGAAGTCGGCATCTAACTCCCTGTTATTTCAGGGAGCTGTTTCTGCGAGTTCAGCGTAGGTGCCTGGTGGCTAGAGCATGTATGCCCCAGGGACAGGTGGCCTAGGAGCTGCTGTCTCCTGTGCCCACAGGCTCAGGACAGGCATGCTTTCTACCCAGACTCTAATCTAAGAGTGGAGCACGCGCCCTGCCATACTCATCCCCTCCTGTCTCCTTAGCAGCCAGGCTTCTCTCTCTCTGCACTGGCAGCGGGTGACACTTGTATTACTACCGGCAGCTGTGCTTGTCAGGACGAGTTCTCCTGCTTCGCAACCGTTTCCAAACCATAAGGCCAACGGCTCCTGCTCTTCTCCCAGGGCAGCGTGCTGCACCTTCCACAGATATGCTCCTGGGGAGCACAGTGAAAAATGTGTCCCTTTCCTTAAGGCTCTTTCCACAGGCGCAAGCGCGCTTCTCTCTCAGGCAGAGTGGATGCCAGGGAATAGAGGTTTCGCTCTATGCGGGATTCTCCCATAGTGCTGTGAATACTAGGCTAAGGCAAGGAACAAAAGCAGCCCAAAGAACCGACTCTGATTTCCCAGCAACTGCCATGCTTTCGCAGAGGTTTTCAGCTTGGCAGGAACCGCACTTCGCTGCTGCTTCCTCAGAAAGTCTTTGGGTGTTCACTCTGTCGCGGCAGGAAAGAAGAGCCGCGGGAGAGCTGTTGTCTCTTGGGACTTGCTTTCCCGGGCTCCAAGTTCACGCCCGGGGTTCACCTTTCTATGCTGAACTACGCAGACACAGTCACATTCCTGCAGCAGTGTGCGTGTCCTAGCATGGCACTCTATGCCTATTACCATCTCCTGGGGTTACGTAAGGCTTTCCCTTTTGCTCTTGCGCTCAGGCAGACTCGGGGTCTAGGCCAGTGCCTTCACCACAGGAGAGAGGAGGCGACAGGATCCCTGCACCCGGCCCGTGTACTGGGATGGGGAACTGTGGGGCACTGTCTCCACTCCTTCCCCGGCACACCCCCTGCCACCCACATCGGTGCCACACTTGGTGGAATACGGCATCCGACTGCCCATTTCTCCATGGGGTTGTTTCTGCGAGTTCCGGGTATGGCACCTGGTGGCAAGCCCAAGTCTGCCGTTGGGATAGGTGGCCGAGGTGATGCTGCCCCCTTGGGACCAGAGGCACAGGACAGGCCTGTCTTCTGTCCAGACTACTTCCTCAGAGTGGAGCACGCGCCTCTGCCCTAGTCGTCCCCTCATGTCTCCTTAGCATCCATGCTTCCATCTCTCCGCACAGGGAGCGGGTGACACTTGTGTTGCCACCGGCCTGCTGTTAGTGCCACGGCAGGCTATCCTGCTTCCCGAGAGTTTCCCGACCCCAAGGACAACGGCTCCTTCTCTTCTCCGGGGGCGGCGTGCAGCGCCTTCCCCACACTAGGCTTCTGTCTCAGGCAGAGGGGATGTTAAAGCAAAGGGTATTTCGCTCCATGCGGGTATCTTCCACCGGGATGCGGAGACTAGCTCAGGCAAGCAGCAGCAGCAACCCCAAACCCACTCTGATTTCGCATGGAATGCTGTGCTTTCCCAGGGGAGATGCCCAGGCAATGAGGCTTTCGCTTTTTCGGGTTTCTCCCACCGCGAGACTGGGCTCAGGCAAGCAGCAGCATCCCGCAGAACATTTCTCAGCGAATGATGTGCTTTCACAGAGACTTTGGCTTTTAGGGAACAGCACTTCACTGCTGCATACTCAGCAAGAATTCTGTCGCGTCAGGGAAGAAGAGCTGCGGGAGAGCTGGTGCCTCTTGTGCCTTGCTTTCCCGGGCTCCATGTTCGCGTCCTGGGTTCACCCTGACGGTCCGAACTAAGCAGACACAGCTACAACCCTATAGTAGCGTGCGTAGCCTAGGATGGCACTCTATGCACACTACCATCTCCCAGTGTAGGCATCGCTTGGCGTTTTACTCCGGCGCTCAGGCGGACTCGTGGACTAGGACAGTGCTTTCCCCACAGGAAAGGAGAGGTGACAGGATCCCTGCACACCGCCCGTACACTGAATAGGGAGCTATTAGGGACTGTCCCCACTTCTTCCCCTTAAAACCCGTCCCTCCTCCAAATTTCCACATCCTGCAGGAAGAAGGCATCTGACTCCCCGTTATTTCAGGAGCTCTTTCTGCGAGTTCAGTGTAGGCGCCTGGTGGCTAGCATATATCTGACCCACGGACAGGTGGCCAAGGAGCTGCTATCTCTTTGGATTCAGAGGCTCAGGACAGGCAAACTTTCTGCCAAGAGTCCTTCCTAAGAGAGGAGCACGCGCCCGGCCCACCTCATGCCCTCCTGTCTCCTTAGCAGCCAAGCTTCCGTCTCTCTGAACTGGGAGCCGGTGACACTTGTATTGCCACCGGCCGCTGTGCCTGTCAGGGCGCGCTCTCCTGCTTCCCAACCGTTTCCAGACCAGAAGGCCAACGGCTCCTGCTCTTCTCCCTGCTCCACAAACATGTTCCTGGTGAGTGCAGTGAAAGACGTGTCCCTTTCCTTAAGGCTCTTTCCACAGGCGCAGGGGCGCTTCTCTCTCAGGCAGAGGGGATGCCTAGGTAAAGAGAATTTCGCTCCATATGGGTTTGTTACACCGTGCGGTGGAGACCAGCTCAGCCAAACAGGAGCATCCCACAGACCCGACTCTGATTTCCCAAAGAATGCTGTGCTTTCCCAGAGGGGATGCCTGAGCAAAGAAGCTTTCGCTCTATGCGGTTTTCCCCATCCTGATACAAATAGTAGGCTAAGGCAAGCAACAAAAGAAGCCCACAGAACCGACTCTGATTTCCCAGCGACTGGTATGCTTTTGCAGATGTTTTCAGCTTGGCACAAACCGCACTTCACTGCAGCTTCTTCAGCAAGGCTTTGGTCATTCTCTCTGGCGCTTCAGGGAAGAAGAGCTGTGGGAGACCTGGTGCCTCTTGGGCCTTGCTTTCCCGGGCTCCATGTGCGGGTCCTGGGTTCACCCTGCCAGCCAGAACTAAGCAAACACAGCCACAATTCTAAGTTGCGTGCGTAGCCTAGGATGGCACTCTATGCACACTACCATCTCCCTGTGTAGGCATCGCTTGGCCTTTTACTCTGGGGCTCAGGCGGATTCTCGGACTAGGCCAGTGCTTTCCCCACAGGAAAGGAGTGGTGACAGGATCCCTGCACACCGGCCGTACACTGAATAGGGAGCTTTGGGGGACTGTCCCCACTCCTTCCCCTTAAATCCCGTGCCACCTCCAAATTCCACATCCTGGAGGAAGTCGGCATCTGACTCCCCGTTATTTCAGGGAGCTGTTTCTGCGAGTTCAGCGTAGGCGCCTGGTGGCTAGAGCATGTATGCCCCAGGGACAGGTGGCCAAGGAGCTGCTGTCTCTTTGGCCAACTGGCTGAGGACAGGCATGCTTTCTACCCAGACTCCTTCCTACGAGTGGAGCTCACAGCCTACCATACTCATCCCCTGCTGTCTCGTTAGCACCAGGATTCTGTCTCTCTGCACTGGCAGGGGGTGACACTTGTATTACCACCAGCCGTTGTGCCTGTCAGGGCGGGCTCTCCTGCTTCACAACCGTTTCCAAACCAGAAGGCCAACGGCTCCTGCTCTTCTCCCCGGGCAGCCTGCTGCACCTTCCATAGAAATGCTCCTGGGGAGCCCAGTGAAAAACGTGTCCCTTTCCTTTAGGTGCTTTCCACAGGCGCAAGCGCGCTTCTCTCTCAGGCCGAGGGGATGCCCAGGCATAGAGGATTTCGCTCCATGCGGGTTTACTACACAGTGCTGAGGAACCCAGCTCAGGCTACAGGAGAATCCTTCAGACCCGAATCTGATTTCCCAAAGAATGCTGTGCTTATCAACAGGGGATGCGAGGGCAAAGAGGCTATCGCTCTATGCGGGATTCTCCCATAGTGCTGGGAATAATAGGCTAAGGTAAGCAACAAAAGCAGCCCACAGAACCGACTCTGATTTCCCAGCGACTGCTATGCTTTCGCAGAGGTTTTCAGCTTGGCACGAACCGCACTTCGCTACTGCTTCCTCAGAAAGGCTGTGTGTGTTCACTCTGTCGTGGCAGGGAAGAAGAGCCGAAGGAGCGCTGGTGACTCTTGGGACTAGCATTCCGGGGTCCAAGTTCACTCCCGGGGTTCACCTTGCTATGCCGAACTAAGCAGACACAGTCACATCCCTGCAGCAGCGTGCGTGTCCTAGCATGGAACTCTATGCCTATTACCATCTCCTGGGATACATAAGGCTTTACTTTTTGCTCTTGCGCTCAGGCAGACTCGGGGTCTAGGCCAGTGCCTTCACCACAGGAGAGAGGAGGCGACAGGATCCCTGCACACGGCCCGTGTACTGGGATGGGGAACTGTGGGGGACTGTTTCCACTCTTTCCCCGGCACAGCCCCTGCCACCCACATCGCTGCCACATCTTGGTGGAAGACGGCATCTGACTGCCCGTTTCTCCATGGGTTTGATTCTGCGAGTTCCGGGTATGAAACCTGGTGTCAAGCCCAAGTCTGCCCTTGGGACAGGTGGCCGAGGAGATGCTGTCCCCTTGGTACCAGAGACACAGGACAGGCTGGCCTTCTGCCCAGACTCCTTCCTCAGAGTGGAGCACGTGCCTCTGCCCTAATCGTCCCCTCATGTCTCCTTAGCATCCAGGCTTCCATGTCTCCGCAGAGGGAGCGGGTGACTCTTGTCTTGCCACCGGCCTGCTGTTCGTGCCACGGCAGGCTATCCTGCTTCCCGAGCGTTTCCCGACCATAAGGCCAACGGCTAATTCTGTCCTCCGGGGGCGGCGTGCTGCGCCTTCCCCACACTTGGCTTCTCTCTCAGGCAGAGGGGATGTTAGGGCAAAGGTTATTTCGCTCCATGCGGGTATCTTCCACCGAGATGTGGAGACTAGCTCATGCAAGCAGCAGCAGCATCCGCAAACCCAAGTCTGTTTTCCCCTGGAATGTTGTGCTTTCCCAGGGGAGATGCCCAGGCAATGAGGCTTAAGCTCTATGCGGTTTTCTCCCACCGCGAGACTGGGCTCAGGCAAGCAGTAGCAACCCGCAGAACATTTCTCAGCGAATGATGTGCTTTCAGAGAGACTTTGGCTTTTAGCGAACAGCACTTCAATGCTGCATCCTCAGCAAGGCTTCAGTCGCGTCAGGGAAGAAGAGCTTCGGGAGAGCTGGTGCCTCTTGGGCCTAACTTTCCCGGGCTCCATGTCGCGTCCTGGGTTCACCCTGCCAAGCCGAACTAAGCAGACACAGCTACAGCCCTATAGTAGCGTGCGTAGCCTAGGATGGCACTCTATGCACACTACCATCTCCCAGTGTAGGCATCGCTTGGCCTTATACTCCGGCGCTCAGGCGGACTCGCGGACTAGGCCAGTGCTTTCCCCACAGAAAAGTTGAGGTGACAGGATCTCTGCACAACCCCGTACACTGAATAGGGAGCTAAGAGGTACTGTCCCCACACTTTCCCCTTAAACCCCGTCCTTCCTCCAAGCTTCCACATCCTGGAGGAAGACTGCATCTGACGCCCCGTTATTTCAGGAGCTGTTACTGCGAGTTCAGGGTAGGTGTCTGGTGGCTAGCGCATGTCTGACCCAGGGACAGGCGGCCAAGGAGCTGCTATATCTTTGGACCCAGAGGCTCAGGACAGGCATGCTTTCTGCCCAGCCTCCTTCCTAAGAGAGGAGCACGCGCCCTGCCCACCTCATCCCCTCCTGTCTCCTTAGCAGCCAAACTTCCGTTTCTCTGAACTGGGAGCCGGTGACACTTGTATTGCCACCGGCCGCTGTGCCTGTCAGGGCGCGCTCTCCTGCTTTGCAACCGTTTCCAGACCAGAAGGCCAACGGCTCCTGATCTTCTCCCTTTTCCACAGACATGCTCCTGGGGAGCGCTGTGAAAGACCTGTCCCTTTCCTTAAGGGTCTTTCCACAGGCGCAAGGGCGCTTCTCTCTCAGGCAGAGGGGATGCCTAGGCAAAGAGGATTTCGCTCCATATGGGTTTGTTACACCATGCTGTGGAGACCAGCTCAGCCAAACAGGAGCATCCCACAGACCCGACTCTGATTGCCCAAAGAATGCTGTGCTTTCCCAGAGGGGATGTCCGAGAAAAAAGATTTTGCTCTATGCGGTTTTCTCCCATCCTGCTACAAATACTAGGCTAAGGCAAGCAGCCACAGCAGCCAACAGAACCGATTCTGATTTCCTAGCGACTGCTATGATTTCGCAGAGGTTTTCAGCTTGGCACGAACCGCATTTCACTGCTGCTTCCTCAGCAAGGCTTTGGTCATTCTCTCTGTCGCGTCAGGGAAGAAGAGCTGTGGGAGAGCTGGTGCCTCTTGGGCATTGCTTTCCCGGGCTCCATGTACGGGTCCTGGGTTCGCCCTGCCAGACCGAACTAAGCAGACACAACCACAATTCTGCACTAGCGTGCGTAGCCTAGGATGGCACTCTATGCACACTACCATCTCCCAATGTAGGCATCGCTTGGCCTTTTACTCTGGTGCTCAGGTGGATTCTCGGACTAGGCCAGTGCTTTCCCCACAGGAAAGGAGAGGTGACAGGATCCCTGCAAACCGGCCGTACACTGAATAGGGAGCTCTGGGGGACTGTCACCACTCCTTCCCCTTAAGACCCGTACTCCTGCAAGCTTCCACATCCTGGGGGAAGTGGGCATGTGACCCCCCCGTTACTTCAGGGAGCTGTTTCTGCGAATTCAGCGTAGGCGCCTGGTGGCTAGAGCATCTCTGCCCCAGGGACAGGTGGCCAAGGAGCTGCTGTCTCCTTTTCCCACAGGCTCAGAACAGGCATGCTTTCTACCCAGACACCTTCCGAACATTGGAGCACGCACCTGCTATACTCATCCCCTCCTGTCTACTTAGCAGCCTGGATTCCGTCTCTCTGCACTGGGAGCGGGTGACACTTGTATTACCAACGGCCGCTGTGCCTGTCAGGGACGGCTCTCCTGCTTCGCAACCTTTTCCAGCCCAGAAGGCCAACGGCTCCTGCTCTTCTCCCCGGGCAGCGTGCTGGACCTTCTACAGATATGCTCCTGGGGGAGCGCAGTGTAAAACGTGTCACTTTCCATATGGCTCTTTCCATAGGGGCAAGCGTGCTTCTCTCTCAGACAGAGGGGATGCCCATTCATAGAGGATTTCGCTCCATGCGGGTTTATTACACAGTGCTCAGGAGACCAGCTCAGGCAACAGGAGAATCCTTCAGACCCGACTCTGATTTCCCAAAGAATGCTGTGCTTTCCCAGAGGTGATGCCAGGGCAAAGAGGCTTACGCTCTATGCGGGATTCTGCCATAGTGCTGCGAATACTAGCAACTAAAGCAGCCCACAGAACCGACTCTGATTTCCCAGCGACTGCTATGATTTAACAGAGGTTTTCAGCTTGGCAAGAACCGCACTTCGCTGCTGCTTCCTCAGAAAGGCTTTGGGTGTTCACTATGACGCGGCAGGGAAGAAGAGCCGCGGGAGAGCTGGTGTCTCTTGGGACTTGCTTTCGCGGGCTCCAAGTTAACGCCCGGTGTTCACCTTGCTATGCCGAACTAAGCAGACACAGTCACAACCCTGCAGCAGCGTACGTGGCCTAGCATGGCACTCTATGCCTATTACCAGCTCCTGGGGTATGTAAGGCTTTCCCTTTTGCTCTTGAGCCTAGGCAGACTCGGGGTTTAGGCCAGTGCCTTCACCACAGGAGAGAGGAGTCGACAGGATCCCTGCACCCTGCCCGTGTACTGGGATGGGGAACTGTGGGGGACTGTCTCCACTCTTTCCCCGGCACACCCCCTGCCACCCACATCGCTGCCACATCTAGGTGGAAGACGGCATCTGACTGCCCGTTTCTCCATGGGGTTGTTTCTGCGAGTTCCGGGTATGGCACCTGGTGGCAAGCCCAAGTCTGCCCTTGGGACAGGTGGCCGAGGAGATGCTGTCCCCTTGGGACCAGAGGCACAGGACAAGCCTGCCTTCTGCCCAGACTCATTCCTCAGAGTGGAGCCCGCGCCTCTGCTCTAGTCGTCCCCTCATGTCTCCTTAGCAGCCAGGCTTCCATCTCTCCGCACAGAGAGCGGGTGACACTTGTCTTGCCACCGGCCTGCTGTTCGTGCCATGACAGGCTTTCCTGCTGCCCGAGCGTTTTCCGACCCCAAGGCCAATGGCTCCTTCTCATCTCCGGGGGCGGCATGCTGCACCTTTCCCACACTTGGCTTCTCTCTCAGGCAGAGGGGATGTTAGGGCAAAGGTTATTTCGGTCCATGCGGGTATCTTCCACTGAGATGTGGAGACTAGCTCAGGCAAGCAGCAGCAGCATCCCCAAAACCAACTCTGATTACCCATGGAATGGTGTGCTATCCCAGGGGAGATGCTAAGGCAATGAGGCTTTCGCTGTATGCGTGTTTCTCCCACCGCGAGACTGGGCTCAGGCAAGCAACAGCAGCCCGCAGAACATTTCTCAGCGAATGATGTGCTTTCACAGAGACTTTGGCTTTTAGCGAAGAGCACTTCACTGCTGCATCCTCAGCAAGGCTTCAGTCGCGTCAGGGAAGAAGCGCTGCGGGAGAGCGTGTGCCTCTTGGTCCTTGCTTTCCCGGGCTCCATTTTCGGGTCCTGGGTTCACCCTGCCAGGCCGAACTAAGCAGACACAGCTACAACCCTACAGTAGCGTGCGTAGCCTAGGATGGCACTCAATACACACTACCATCTCCCAGTGTAGGCATCGCTTGGCCTTTTACTCTGGCGCTCAGTCGGACTCGCGGACTAGGCCAGTGCCTTCCCCACAGGAAAGGAGAGGTGACAGGATCCCGGCACACTGCCTGTACACTGAAGAGAGAGATTTGGGGGACTGTCCACTCTCCTTCCTTTTAAACCCCGTCCCTCCTCCAAGCTTCCACATCCTGGAAGAAGACGGCATCTGACTCCCCCTTATTTCAGGAGCTGTTTCTGCGAGTTCAGGGTAGGCGCCTGGTGGCTAGCGCATGTCTGTCCCAGGGACAGGTGTCCAAGGAGCTGCTATCTCTTAGGACCCAGAGGCTCAGGACAGGCATGCTTTCTGCCCAGACTCCTTCCTAAGAGAGGAGCACGCACCCTGCCCACCTCATGCCCTCCTATCTCCTTAGCAGCCAGGCTTCCGTCTCTCTGAACTGGGAGCCAGTGACACTTGTATTGCCACCGTCCGCTGTGCCTGTCAGGGTGGGCTTTCCTGCTTCGCAACCATTTCCAGACAAGAAGGCCAACGGCTCCTGCTCTTCTCCCTGGGAATCGTGCTGCACCTTCCACAGATATGCTCCTGGGGAGCGCAGTGAAAAACGTGTCCCTTTCCTTAAGGCTCTTTCCACAGGCGCAAGCGCGCTTCTCTCTCAGGCAGAGGGGATTCCCAGGCATAGAGGATTTCGCTCCATGCGGGTTCATTACACAGTGCTGAGGAGACCAGCTCAGGCAACAGGAGAATCCCTCAGACCCGACTCTGATTTCCCAAAGAATGCTGTGCTTTCCCAGAGGGGATGCCAGGGCAAAGAGGCTTTCCCTCTATGCGGGATTCTCCCATAGTGCTGCGAATACTAGGCTAAGGCAAGCAACAAAAGCAGCCCACAGAACCGACTCTGATTTCCCAGCTACAGCTATGGTTTCGCAGAGGATTTCAGCTTTGCAGGAACCGCACTTCGCTGCTGCTTCCTCAGAAAGGCTTTGGGTGTTCACTCTGTCGCGGCAGGAAAGAAGAGCCGCGGGAGAGCTGGTGTCTCTTGGGACTTGCTTTCGCGGGCTCCAAGTTCACGCCCGGGGTTCACCATGCTATGCAGAACTAAGCAGACACAGTCACAACCCTGCAGCAGCGTGCGTGGCCTAGCACGGCAGTCTATGCCTATTACCATCACCTGGGGTATGTAAGGCTTTCCCTTTTGCTCTGGCGCTCAGGCAGACTCGGGGTCTAGGCCAATGCCTTCACCACAGGAGAGAGAGGGGACAGGATCCCTGCACCCGGCCCATGTACTGGGATGGGGAACTGTGGGGGACTGTCTCCACTCTTTCCCCGGCACACCCCCTGCCACCCACATCGCTGCCACATCTTGGTGGAATCCGTCATCTGAATGCCCATTTCTCCATGGGGTTGTTTCTGCGAGTTCCGGGTATGGCACCTGGTGGCAAGCCCAAGTCTGCCCTTGGGACAGGTGGCCAAGGACATGCTGTCTCCTTGGGATGTGAGGTACAGGACAGGCCTGCCTTCTGCCCAGACTCATTCCTCAGAGTGGAGCACGCGCCTCTTCCCTAATAGTCCCCTCATGTCTCCTTAGCATCCAGGCTTCCATCTCTCCGCACTGGGAGGGGGTGACACTTGTGTTGCCCCGGCCTGCTGTTCGTGCCACGGCAGGCTATCCTGCTTCCTGAGCCTTTCCCGACCCCAAGGCAGACAGCTCCTTCTCTTCTCCGGGGGCCGCGTGCAGCGCCTTACCCACACTTGGCTTCTCTCTCAGGTAGAGGGGATATTAGGGCAAAGGTTATTTCGCTCCATGCGGGTATCTTCCACCGAGATGTGGAGACTAGCTCAGGCAAGCAGGAGCATCATCCCCAAACCCAACTCTGATTTCCCATGGAATGCTGTGCTTTCCCAGGGGAGATGCCCAGGCAATGAGGCTTTCGCTGTATGCGTGTTTCTCCCACCGCGAGACTGGGCTCAGGCAAGCAGCAGTAGCCCGCAGAACATTTCTCAGCGAATGATGTGCTTCGCAGAGGCTTTGGCTTTTAGCGAACAGCACTTCGCTGCTGCATTCTCAACAAGGCTTCAGTCGCGTCAGGGAAGAAGAGCTGCGGGTGAGCTGGTGCCTCTTGGGCCTTGCTTTCCCGGGCTCCATGTTCGCGTCCTGGGTTCACCCTGCCAGGCCGAACTAAGCAGACACAGCTACAACCCTACAGTAGCGTGCGTAGCCTAGGATGGCACTCTATGCACACTACCATCTCCCAGTGTAGGCATCGCTTGGCCTTTTACTCTGGCGCTCAGGCGGACTCGCGGACTAGGCCAGTGCTTTCCCCACTGGAAAGGAGAGGTGACAGGATCCCTGCACACCGCCCGTACACTGAATAGGGAGCTTTGGGGGACTGTCCCCACTCCTTCCCCTTAAAACCCGTGCCACCTCCAAGCTTCCACATCCTGGCGGAAGACGGCATCTGACTCCCCCTTATTTCAGGAGCTGTTTCTGCGAGTTCAGGGTAGGCACCTGGTGGCTAGCGTATGTCTGCCCCAGGGACAGGTGGCCAAGGAGCTGCTATCTCTTTGGACCCAGAGGCTCAAGACAGGCATGCTTTCTGCCCAGACTCCTTCCTAAGAGAGGAGCACGTGCCCTGCCCACCTCATGCCCTCCTGTCTCCTTTGCAGCCAGGCTTCCGTCTCTCTGAACTGGGAGCCGGTGACACTTGTATTGCCACCGTCCGCTGTGCCTGTTAGGGCGGGCTCTCCTGCTTCGCAACCATTTCCAGACCAGAAGGCCAACGACTCCTGCTCTTCTCCCTGTTCCACAGACATGCTCCTGGGGAGCGCATTGAAAGACGTGTACCTTTCCTTAAGGCTCTTTCCACAGGTGCAAGCGCGCTTCTCTCTCAGTTAGAGGGGATGCCTAGGCAAAGAGGATTTCGCTCCATATGGGTTTGTTACACCGTGCTGCGGAGACCAGCTCAGGCAACAGGAGCATCCCTCAGACTGGACTCCGATTTCCCAAAGAATGCTGTGCTTTCCAGAGGGGATGCCAGGGCAAAGAGGCTTTCGCTCTATGCGCGTTTCTCCCATAGTGCTGCGAATACTAGGCTAAGGCAAGCAACAAAAGCAGCCCAAAGAACCGACTAAGATTTCCCAGTGACTCTATGCTTTCACAGAGATTTTCAGCTTGTTCCGAACCGCACTTCGCTGCTGCTTCCTCAGCAAGTCCATGGTTGTTTGCTCTGTCGCATCAAGGAAGAAGAGGTGCGGGAGCGTCGGTGTCTCTTGTGGCTCGCTTTCCAGGGCTCCATGTTGGCGCCGTGGGTTCTCCCTTCCAGGTCGAACTAAGCAGACACAGTCACAACCCTGCAGCAGCGTGTGTGGCCTAAGATGGCACTCTATGCACACTACAATCTCCCGGTGTAGGCAACGCTTGGCCTTTGGAACTGGACCTCAGGCGGACTCGCGGACAAGGTCAGTGCTTTCCCCACAGGAAAGGAGATGTGACAGGATCCCTGAACACCGCCCGTTCACTGGAATGGGGAGCTTTGGGGATTGTCTCCACTCCTTCTCCCTTAAATCCCCTGCCACCAAAAACGCTGTCAAATGTTGGAGGAATATGGCATGTGACTGCCCGTTTCTCGAGGGAGCTGTTTTTGCGAGTTCCGGGTATGGCACCTGGTAGCTAGCCCGTCTGCCCTACGGACAGGTGGTCAAGGAGATGCTCCCCTTGGGACCTGAGGCACAGGACAGGCCTGCCTTCTGCCCAGACTCCTTCCTCATCGTGGAGCACGCGTCCCTACCCTAATCGTCCCCTCATGTCTCCTTAGGAACCAGGCTTTGTCTCTCCGCACAGAGGGCGGGTGACACTTGTCTTGCCACCGGCCTACTGTTCCTGCCATGGCAGGCTACCCTGATTCCCGTCCTTTTCCCGACCACAAGGCCAACGGCTCCTTCTCTTCTCTGGGGGAGGCGTGCTGCGCCATCCCCAGACTTTCTCCTGGGGAGTGTAGTGACAGATGTGTGCAACCACGCTTCTCTCTCAGATCTCAAATACACAACGTAACCCTACACCTAAAGGAGTTGGAGAAAGAACAACAAAGAAAGCCTAAACCCAGCAGGAGAAGAGGAATAATAAAGATCAGAGCAGAAATCAATGAAATAGAAACAAACAAACAAACAAAAACCACAAAAAACCACCACCAACAAAAAAACCATAGAAAAAATCAACGAAATTAGGATCTGGTTCTTTGAAAGAATTAATAAGATTGATAAACCCCTTTACAGACTTATCAAAAAGAAAAGAGAAAGAACCCAAATAAATAAAATCATGAATGAAAGAGGAGAGATCACAACCAACACCAAAGAAATACAAACAATTATAAGAACATACTATGAGCAACTCTACGCCAACAAATTCAACAATCTGGAAGAAATGGATACATTCCTAGAGACATATAAACTACCACAACTGAACCAGGAAGAAATAGAAAACCTGAACAGACCCATAACCAGTATGGAGATTGAAACAGTCATCAAAAATCTCCAAACAAACAAAAGCCCCGGGCCAGATGGCTTCCCAGGGGAATTCTACCAAACATTTAAAGAAGAATTAATTCCTATTCTCATGATACTGTTCCAAAAAAATAGAAATGGAAGGAAAACTCCCAAACTGTTTTTTTTTTTTCCTGAGGCCAGCATCACCTTGATCCCAAAACCAGACAAGGTTCCCATCAAAAATGTGAACTACAGACCAATATCCTTGATGAACACAGATGCGAAAATTCTCACCAAAATACTAGCCAATAGGATTCAACAGTACATTAAAACGATTATTCACCACGACCAACTGGGATTTATTCCAGGGCTACAAGGTTGGTTCAACATCTGCAAATCAATCAAATTGATACAACACATCAATAAAACATATGATACTCTCCATAGATGCTGAAAAAGCATTTGGCAAAGTGCAGTATCCCTTCCTGATTAAAACTCTTCAAAGTGTAGGGATAGAGGGCACATATTATCAATATTATCAAAGCCATCTGTGAAAAACTCACTGCAAATATCATTCTCAATGGAGAAAAACTGAATACTTTTCCGCTGAGGTCAGGAACACGGCAGGGATGTCCGTTATCACCACTGCTATTCAACATCGTACTAGAAGTCCTAGCCTCAGCAATCAGAAAGCAAAAAGAAATTAAAGGCATCCAAATTTTGCCAAATTGGCAGAAGAGAAGTCAAACTATCCCTGTTTGCAGATGATATGATAATGTATGTGGAAAACTTAAAGGACTCCACTCCAAATCTGCTATAACTTGTATAGAAATTCTGTAAAGTGTCAGGAAATAAATCAATGAACAGAAATTGGTTGCATTTTTTTATACCAACAAGACTGAAAAAATAGAAATTAAGGAGTGAATCCCATTTACAATTGCACCCAAAATCCTACAATACCTAGGAATAAACCTAACAAAGAATCTATACTCAGAAAACTCTAAAGTACTCATAAAAGAAATTGAAAAAGACACAAAGAAATGGAAAAATGTTCCATGCTCCTGTATTGGAAGAACAAATATTGTGAAAATGTCTATGCTACCTAAAGCAATCTACACATTTAATGCAACCCCTATCAAAATCCCATCCATTTTTTTCAAAGAAATGGGACAAATCATCCTAAAATTTATATGGAACCAGAAAATACCTCGAATAGCCAGAGAAATATTGAAAAAGAAAGCCAATGTTGTTGGCATCACAATTCCAGACTTCAAGCTCTATTACAAAGTTGTCATCATCAAGATAGTAGGGAACTGTCCCCAAAACAGACATAGATCAATGGAACAGAATAGAGAGCCCAGAAATACACCCTCAACTCTATGGTCAACTAATCTTCAACAAAGCAGGAAGGAATGTCCTATGGAAAAAAGACAGCCTCTTCAACAAATGGTGCTGGGAAAATTGAACAGCCACATGCAGAAAAATGAAATTGGACCATTTCCTTATACCATACATGAAAATAGACTGGAAATGGATGAAGAAGCATAATGTGAGAAAGGAATCCATCAAAATCCTTGAGGAGAGAACAGTTAGCAACCTCTTTGACCTCAGCAGCAGCAACTTCTTCCTAGGAACATCGCCAAAGGCAAGGGAAGCAAGAGCAAGAATGAACTATTGGGATTTCATCAGATCAAAAAGCTTTTGCACAGCAAAGGAAACAGTTAACAAAGCCAAAAGATGACTGTCAGAAGTTATCTGGGAGAAGATATTTGCAAATGACATACCAGATAAAGGGCCAGTATCTATCCAAAATCTATAAAGACCTTATCAAACTCAACACCCTAAGAACAAATAATCGAATGAAGAAATGGGCAGAGGACATGAACAGACATTTCTGCAAAGAATACATCCAAATGGCCAACAGATACATGAAAAAATGCTCCACATCACTCGGCATCAGGGAAATACAAATCAAAACCAGAATGAGATACCACCTCACACCTTTCAGAATGGCTAAAATGAACAAGTCAGTCAATGACAGATGCTGGTGAGCATGTGGAGAAAGGGCAACCCTCCTACACTGTACGTGGGAATGCAAGCTGGTGCAACCACTCTGGAAAACAGCGTGGAGGTGCCTCAAAAAGCTGAAAAGAGAACTACCCTATGACCCAGTGATTGTAGTACTGGATATGTACCCTAAAGATACAAACGTGGCATTCTGAAGGGGCACATGCACCCAAATGTTTATAGCAGCAATGTCCACAATAGTTAAACTATGGAAAGAACCTAAATGTCCTTCAACAGATGAATCAATAAATAAGATGTGGTATATATGTTCAATGGGGTACTATGCAGCCATCAAAAGAAATGAAATCCTGCTATTTGTGATGACATGGATGGAACTAGAGGGTATTATGCTTGGCGAAATAAATCAATCTGAGAAAGACAACTATCATATGATCTCCCTGATATGATGAAGTGGAGATGCAACATAGGCGGTTTCGGGCGTACGAAAAGAAAAATAAAAGAAGATGGGATTGGGAGGGAGACAAACCATAAAAGACTGAATCTCACAAAACAGACTGAGGGTTGCTGGGGGGAGGTGTGTTGGGAGACGATGGTGGGGGTATGGACATTGAGGAGGGCAGGTGCTATGGTGAGTGATGGTGAGTGCTGTGAAATGTGTAAACCTGGTGATTCACAGACCTGTGCCCCTAGGGATAAAAACACATTATATGTTTATAAAAATTTTTAAAAATAATTTTAAAAATCCATTAAAGAAAAAACACATATTGAAAGCCTAGAGCTAATCTCATATTCAATCAAAAAAGTTTGAAAGTTTTCCCCTTAAAGATCAGAAAAAACACAAGTGTGTCCACTTTCACTACTCTCATTTGACATAGTACTGGATGTCCTAGCCAGAGAAACAAGGAACACAAATAAATAAAAGACTCCAAAAGAAAAAAAGGAAGAAGTAAAATTTTCTTTTTTTTGGATAACATGAACTTACATGTAAAAAAATCCTAAAAAATTCACAAAAAATTTTGAATAAACAAATTTAATAAAGCTTCCAAATACAAGATCAATATATAAAAGACAAGAATTTTGTTTTGTTTCGTTTTTTAAATAGTTTTTCATGTCATCCTTGCTCAGTGATCACGCTAATCTTCTCTGCATCATTCCAATTTTAGTATATGTGCTGCCAAAGTAAGCACAAGACAGGAGCATTTTAACACTCTAATGATGAACTATCTGAAGAAATAAAGAGAACAATCTAATTCACAATAGCATCAAAACTAATAAAATACTTAGGAAAAGATTTAACTAAGAAGATGAAAGATCTGTACCACATAAACTATGACATTAATAAAGAAATTGAAGGAGACATAAATGGAAAGATAGCTCATATTTATGAATGGTAAGAATTAACATTGTTAAAATGTCCATACTACCAAAAAACATCTGTAAATTCAATTCCTATCAAAAATCCAATGTTAGGGGCGCCTGGGTGGCTCAGTGGGTTAAGCCTCTGCCTTCGGCTCAGGTCATGATCCCAGGGTCCTGGGATCGAGCCCTGCATCAGGCTCTCAGCTCAGCAGGAAGCTGCTACCTCTTCTCTCTCTGCCTGCCTCTCTGCCTGCTTGTCATCTCTCTCTGTGAAATAACTAAATAAATAATCTTTTAAAAAAATCCAATATTTTTTTTTTACAGAAGTAAGTAAAGAATCCTAAAATTTATATGAGACCATAAAAGACAACAAATAATTAAAGCAGTTCTGAGAAAGAATGAAGAAGCAAAATTACACTTCTTTATTTGAAACTATACTACAAAGCCCTCATGCTCAAAACAATAAAGTATACTGGCATAAAAACAGACCAATAAACAAGTAGAACGGAATTGAGAATCCAGAAATAAATCCTTTCATACAGTCACCTAATATTTGACAGGGGCCAACATATATAATGGGTAAAGATAGTCTGTTCAATAAATGATATTTAAAACTGAATAGTCACATAAACCAGAATGAAACTGGAACCTTATATCACTCATAAATATTAACTTGATATAGATTAAAGACTTAAATGTGATGCATGAAACTAAATTTCCTAAAGGAAAACATAGGAAAAATTCTCCTTGACATTGGTCTTGCCAATAGTTTTTTGGATACCAGGCCAAAAACACAAGCAAAAGAAGCAAAAATAAATAAATGGTATTACATCAAAGTAAAGTTTCTGCATTGCCAAAAAAAAAAGGGGGAATGAAAACACAATCCACAGAATGGAAGAAAATACTTACAAATCTTATATCTGAAAAGAGGTTAATAACCAACAGATACAAATAGAAAAAAATATATAATTAAAAAATAGCAAAAAGATCTCAATAGACTTTTTTTTCAAAAAAGTTATATAAATGACCAACAGGAGCATTAAAAAGTGCTCAACGTAAAAACTCAGGGCAAAGTCATTATGTTGTTGTTGTTGTTTACCTCTGAAAAACACAACAAGATATTACTACCTATTAGTTTATATATTACTTAAAAATTAAAACTAACAAATTTTGGTAAATATTGGGGAAAATGGGGAACTTATGCACTGTGATAGGGATATAAATTTGTATGGAAAACAGTATGGAGATTATTCATATTATTAAAAGTAAAATTACCATATGATTCAGTAATCCCACCTCTAGGTATATATCTAAAGGAAACGAAGTCACTATTCGAAGACATATCTGCACTCTTATGTTCATTATAAAATTGTTAACTCTAAGCAAGAGATGGAAATAACTTCAGTATCCATTAATGGATGAATGAATAAAATAAGTATGGTAAATATATACTATGGAATACTACTTAACCATGAAAAATTAAGAAATACTGCCATTTACAACAGCATGGATGGATCTTGAAGGTATTATACTAAGGGAAATATTTCAAAGATTTTATATATATATTTTTAATTTATGTATTATGATATCCCTTACATACAGAATCTGAAGAAAAAGCAAACTAATGGAAACTTAGAGTTGAGTTGACAAGAGGTGAACCTGGGGTGGAATAAGGTGGTCAAAGGGTACAAACTTGCAACTATAATATGAAAAAGTTCTGGGGATCTAATGTACAGCATGATGATCATAGTTAATAATATATACATACATTTTTATTGTGCTTCCCTTTATTAAACTTTGCATATATCACATTCTTACAAGTTGAAAGTTTATAGCAATCTTGTATAAAAGAGGTCTGCTGCCACCATTTTTCTAACAACATTTGTTCATTTTGTGTCTCTCTGTCACATGTTTGTAATTTCTTGCAATATTTAAAGTTTTTTCATTATTATTGTATTTGTTATGGTTATCTGTGATCAGTAATTATGACCCACTGAAAACTCAGAACTAGTTTACTTAAGGTATATACATTGTTTTTCCTTAAAGACATAATGCTTTTGAACAGTACAGTATAGTGTTTATTTTTTATATGCACTGGGAAACATAATTTTTTATTTGCACTGGGAAGCCAAAAAAAAATAATTTGACTTAGTTTATTGAGATAATCACTTTATTGAGGCGATCTGGAACAAAACCCACAAGACCTCTGAAGTTTATCTCTACTGTACTACATACATAAAAGTCGCTAAGAGAGTAGATCTTAAAATTCCTTACCATACATGCATAAAAAACAGTGGCAACTATATGAGATAGTAGATGTATTAACATTTTTATGTAGATTATATTGCAATACAGATGTATGCCAATTTATCAAATTGTACAAAATTTACACTATGTTAAAAGTTTGCAATGTTATAAGAAACCATTTCTTATATTTACAAATTATAATGTGTCGATTATTTTTCAATAAAGCTGGAAAAAACTTTTTGTAGAATTAATCTATTTTTCAAAAAAGGAAGTAAGGAAGTAGAAACTGCAACTAACTCTGAAATAATAGAATATAAAATCCATTTTAGTTATATACACTGTGACAAAAACTATTACTTAGTTTACAATGAAGGAGTACTTATGAAGCATGAAGGATGGTCTATAAATAAGGCTGAAAGAGCTCAGTTTTAAGGTTTAAATTTAAAATCTTCTTTTGAAATAATAAACTCACCACCCATTTTTCCAAACATAAATGTCTTAACTGCATGAATTTATTTCATACAACTCTATAATCTAGTTTCATAAGAAAGCAGCATGCAAATCTTGATAAGACAGACTTGCTTAGGTTTCTTTATGTTCAACAGTAAAGGATACTTCCCTAAAAAGAAGAAAAATCAGCATATTTATTATGATAATTATTATTCATAATGAGATTCATATTGAATTAGGGAATATATATCCTCAGAGGGGGTAAAGTAAAATAAAATTTATTTTGGTAAATGTGTCTATGAATAGTCAATACAATGCCTCAATATAAATGAATATTATCATTTTGAACAATTTAATTACTATTATTAGAATTATTAAAAGTATAAAAATAGCTATCATTTTAGCATGGAATATGAGACTCTCATGCTCCATGCTTCATTACATCCACACAACAACTCTGTATAATAAGTATTATCATCACCATTTCATGGGTGAAACAACTGAGGCTAACACATTTAGATAACTGGTTTATGATTACATGGCTGATAAAGATGCATCACACTAATTTAGGCTTTATGATTTCAGAATTGTACTCTTTCCACTGCACATTCTATTACTCTGTAAATACTTGGCTTGTTTTCATTTAGTTCTTTAATTTTATTCATGTGGTGATGGCTTAAAGCTTCATTTAAAGGAAGCTTAAAAAATTCATTTAACCAAAAGCTCCCAAGAATTAAAAATGTCATGGATCTAATGTAGACATGGATATCATTAGTTAATGGGTAACTATATATTTTCCACTCTAGTGAGATAACAATCAGAGTATTTTTCTAAGTTTTAGTCTCTGAGTGTTCAAAAGGACTTTGTTAAAATAGAAATATTTAGACAAAAGTGATCAAAAGTCTGGATCAGGTCACCTTAAGATAAATACTAGGAAAATGAGGAAACAAATGGAGATTTGAACACTGAGCTATGATATAATGAATGGTTTAAAGTATTTAGTAGAGCATAGAAAAGCCCTTTAAAGCCTGGTCTTAGCCTAGCATTGCAGCTTCTGGGATATCTGTCTATCATCTACCTATCTATCTATCTATCTAGATATAAATTTGAAAACTTTTTTAACTAAAAGATTTTGAGAAATAGAACATAATTAGCACCATAGAAGATCTGTTTATGATAACAACCTAGCCCCTCCTCCCAGTTTGTTAATATTCACTCTTATTTAATGTAACATTGTGCAAATTACCACTACTGATCTGCCGTTATGAATGAAATAACTATAATCATCTGTTTGCATATCCTGGTGAAAATATTCATTTAGTTCCATGTTGTATTTCTAGGAATGGACCAATTTTTTTTTTAATTTTTAAGTTTTCTAAATATTGTCCAACTTACCTCATATGTTTTTATTATGTGCACTGTCATTCCTTCACATTCTTGCAAGTCATTTTCACTGTTGCCCAATATGGTAAGTGTGTAATAGTATGTCATTCTAGGTTTTAATTTATTTTTAATTTAATTCCAGATTAATAATAAAGATAAACAGTTTTTATATATGAGTGGCTATTTGGATTACCCTTTCTGTAAAGTACATGCTCAAATCTTTTGATATCTTAACGTGTCATACTGACTTCTTTAATAGTAGATTTTCTGAATGAACTTTTAGCTGTGTAGGTCTTCTCTATTTTATTTTGAACTTGTTTTCATTTCAAAATCTTTATATTTATTTTCATAATCTGCTTTTATTTTGCTTTGTTTATTATCTATCTATCTATCTATCTATTTGCATTCAAGAGAGAGCGAGCAAGTGAAAGCGCAGGGAGGGATAGAAAAAGAAGGGAAAAGAATCTTAAGCAGGCTCCAGGCTCAGCACAGAGCCCAACTCTGGGCTCTATTTCACAACCCTGACATCATGACCTGAGAAAAAAATGAAAGAAATAAAATAAAATTAAGGTTAAAAAAAAAAGGAAAAAGAATTGGAGGTTTAATTAAGTGAGCCACCCAGGCACCCCTGTGGTATCTTAAATTAGCTGTCATATCTTTAAAGTTCTAGAGTATCCATTTAATTCATTTATAAAATCTTTCTCAATATCATTTTTAGTTTCAGTTTTTTGTTCAATTTGCTTCCCCTCTCATTTCTTTGAGCAGAGTAATCAAGCCATTATACAATCTTTATTGATCATTTTAATATAATACTTAATCCCATTTTGTCTATCAAATCTTCTTAATGGTTTTTCTTTGTGTGCTTTGTTACATTTTGCTATGTTCAAGACATTATATTTGAAACTCTTATTGAGTAGGGATAATTAAGAGCTATAATAATGGTATGGTCCTCCTTGGCAGGATTTTCTCTTATATCTGAGACTCTACAAGACAATCATATTCCAAATTCAGTGATTGACTTTCTCAGTTTACACAGAAGGCAAGATAGACTATAGTCTTATTTCTGCTTCTCCTTGTGCTTTGGGGGTCTCAACTTAAATTTGGGTTGTACCAAAGTCCTCAAATTTGATTGCTGCTGGATTTTGAATTTTGTTTCTCTAGTATCAAGTGTCTATTAAAAACACAGCTCAGTGTGTTTTAGCAGTTTCAAATGCTCTCATAGCTAAAATGGCTTCAGGCATATATCTCTAGACTCTCATTGTGTTTCGTATTTTGGCCCAGTAATCCCTCACTTATTTTTATAATCATTCTGATATTTTTAACTTTAAAAGCTATTTTGTCTGTATTTTTAAGTTGTCTTAAGTAGGAGTTTTTAGATCACCATTACTAGAAGCAACAACAAATATACATGAAAATATCTGCAGTAGTTTTATCACATCTTTATGGCTTTGAACTTCCATAAGTCGAGGCATCCTTCTCTAATCACTTAGGCAAACTCCAATTTACCCTTTAAAACAACACAAGAATTGCTTCATTTAAGAACATGTTCAGGGATGACTCTTCCCCACTGTTCTTACCAACATTCCCACACACTCTTGGCTACCCACACCTTGTTTATGAACTTTCATTAGGTATATCAGCGTCACCAGAATTTTGCTCTATTGTATTTTTGTCCTTTAGAGCTTTAATTAAATATTAATTCCATAGAAAGTCTGTCCCTTTTCTTTCAAACCTGGGTTAGTTATTTCTTCTCATTCTTTGTCAGAAGTTACTTTATTAGAGAAACTTACAGCTGTATTGTGACTTTGGAGCCTTTACAGTTTTTTGACTGGAAAAATCACCCATCCCTGAGATTTTTACGCCGCTTCCTAGCTGATATTATTCAGAAATCTGTTCAAAACAGACTTTTTCAGGAAGGCCCTTTCGGACCACTCAGTTACAAAACCTCTTCTCAATCACTGCTCTTTTTAAAATGTGCTCATTTAGTTCAAATATGCATCACTATTAAAGAAAAACAAGTACGATTTTTTTCTTTTTAAAGTTGGCTTAGCTATTATCTATCTCTCCCATTAAAATGATTCCTCTGGGCTGGGGTTTTGTGGTGCTCATCATAGGCCAGGCACTCAATAAATTGTCTCTGAATGATTGAATTGTTTGACTCCCTTGCTAGATTCTCAACTTCATGAGGCCAAGGATTGTTCTATTCAGTCCTTCTTTATCCTCAATGTCTTGTATATTGCAGTCACTTAAGTGACTAAAAGGGAAAATCACAGAAAGAAAGAGTTAAAACTACAGAAAAACCCCGTAGGTTCAATAACACAAAGCTTTCTAAAATTATTTGGCCCAAGAATTGAATACTGGCTGCACTTTGATTTTTTTAAAATGGTATTGAATTTTATTTAAATGGAAATACTTGAATGGTAGAATAATAAAAAAAATTGTAAAAGCAACTTGCTCCTTAAAGTAAGAATTATATAGGGCATCTCTTCTAGAAGCAAAATTTTCAAATGTCAAACATCTGAAAGCATAGGAGAAGTAAGAGTGTGAATTGTACTTCAATGCTCTTTTCTTTATATTCAGCAAACAGCTTCATTCACACCTTTCAAATTTTTTCAACTCTTTTGACAAAGCCTTCAGAGGAGTTACTGCTGATGACAACCATCACAGCCTGACAGGAGAAATTTGATAAAGAAAAATAATAGCATGTTTTTCCCAAATTGTTAAGGATATGGTGAAGCTCTGTCGGATTCAAAGGAGGAATGTGCAATTCCATGCTATATATAATAACAACTTATTTTAATAGTGGCTTTGCAATTTTTCAGATATATCCATTTACTGAAACCACTATGAAATAAACAAAAACAAACAAATTAACAGGGGTTCGAGACAGGAATTATCTAATCTAAAAATAGCACATGTTCACAGAATACACAACGCATATCCCAAGTACTACTATGGGTTTCAAGTAATAGTCAAAACAATAGTAAACATGATTCAGACCCTACCAGTGAAATCATAAATGGGACCTTAACTGTAAATCCTTATCTTTAGATCAAAGCAGGTAATTGGGTGCTGAAGATATATTATAGATCTAATATCTTATAGAACTCCTCTGAAATGAGTCATTTATTCCATCACTTTTCCTGCACAGCTGCTGACCCATGTTTTGGTTCCTGGAAATAGCTGCTACCCTGTCATACTTCTTAAAAGCACATATATTGATAACTCTACTCATTCCTCCATTCCTCTGTGACTGTCACTGTGTTAAAATGTGGAGTCAGCTGACTCACTTGTGGTGGTAATAAAGTAGATGAGTTTGCAAAGTATTTTGTTATTTCTAAAAATGCAAAAACCAAATTACATTGAAATCATAAGGGGTGTTTCAGGGAGAGCTGTAGGATGTGGTTTCTTGTGTAATCCACAGAGATTAGCTCCAACACATATTTAAACTCTCCTCTAGGAGCAACCTTAGTGGTAAAACAAGAAGATAAACAGATGTATACACACCCTGGCACAAAATTATCACTTATGTTTGGCTTCCTATTCTCCTCGTGTTACTTATTTATCTGAACTTCTCTCTGAAATCAGGGAACACAGAATCTCAATCAGTTGACATTTTTCTACTGAATTATCCAATAGTCTGATCATATCCCTAAGATTTTTTAAAATTATTTCACTCATAATCCCAAATCTGCTTTGCTTCCTCATCTTAGTACACTGTAATTTGATTTCAAAATGAGGACAGTTGTCAGTAATGCCACATTCATTAATCTATTTTACAATTCCATGTACTTAGAACTATGAAAATATGTTAATAACATCCATTCCAATAAGCCACCCTAAATTTATTATCATGAAACAAGACCTCAAGAAAAAGAATTCAAAATCATCCATGTATTTGCAATTTATTTCAATAAAACCTTTATCAATAGACTTCCCTGTGCACATGGTGGTCAAATTGCTGGTGAAAACCAGCCAGATCTGTTACAAGCTTTCTCATGGCTTCTAGGTAACCCAAGTGAGCCTTTATTGATACTGGGAAGGGATAAAGCAGGAAGGGATAAACAGTGATGTAATAATTGGCTAGATAAAAGTAATGACTCTCATTACAAAGTGAGTATTTTAAAGCAAAAGAGCCTGTTGGGAATATTGTTTTATAAAATAGTGGTTTTTTTTTTAAAAACCTTTAAAAATTCAATTAGTTAGCATATAGTGTACCATTAGTTTCAAATGTAGATTTCAGTTATTCATCCATAGCATATAATAGCTAATGCTCAGTACTTACTGTTATAGCTTCTTGAAAGCAGAATTTTAACCCACTGAGCCACCCAGGTGCCCTAAAAAAGCAGAATTTTAGATCATATTTTCTGATTACTTCCATGTAGTACAACACTTTCCTGCTAGCAACCTTCAAATCATACTGTTTGTTAGAGGAATTTCTTTAATAATAAATAAATAGGAATTTATTTAAATTTATAAATATATAAAATAAATAGGAATTTATTTAAATTTATTTAAATATTGCACACTGTTTCATTGTTCATAAATAAGGTGATGATATTATAGACATTAGTTGGTAGCACTGATATATCACTTTGTTTTTATTTCTCAGTGCATTCTCTTTGCACAAAATAGATATATATTTTAAAAGAATCTGAATCTGTGGCAAACTTTTAAAAAACCTTATATAGTAAAGTTTATCATTTTAAGTAATCTCAATTATCTTCCTCAACTGTGATAGTATATCCTTCTATCTAGGCCAGATATTGTATGAGGGATTTGAAGAGACATACTTTTCTAAATTTCACTTTTCTCATTTGCAAAATGCTGATCATGATCCTACAATAAAATACACTTACAATTTTTTGATGAAAATTTATTTATTTATTTTAAGATTTTATTTATTTATCAGAGAGAGTGGGCGAGAGAGCAAGCACAGGCAGACAGAATGGCAGGCAGAGGCAGAGGGAGAAGCAGGCTCCCGGCCGAGCAAGGAGCCCAATGTGGGACTCGATCCCAGGACGCTGGGATCATGACCTGAGCCAAAGGCAGCTGCTTAACCAACTGAGCCACCCAGGCGTCCCTTTTGATGAAAATTTAATCTGTATAAACAATATATTTGCTGTAATGCGTGGTTCATGAAAAACATCTTATTTAATTATAAGCAACAACAGTATTAGAAATTAAGTAAATTTGTCTATAATATTTAAAGTTTTAACACATAATTCCAGTACTTTGCCTTATTTTCTCAAATCCCTTTACCACTTTCACTGACAGAGTCAAATGTACTTTTTCTACTAGTAGCCAGCTCTTTGTCTTTTGTCAGAAAGTTGCCCTTGTGAATTATTTATAATAGAGATATTAGCAATAATAATAATAATAAATAGCAATGAAAATGTTAAAAAAGGTTTTCTTAACTAATTAGGGTTCTTAGACATCAATTAGAGGAACCACCTCTGGAAAGCAAATTAATCTGCAAGACATTCCCAGAATTAACAAGTCAGTCAGATACAGGGTTGTCCGTAGACTGAAAGGTGAAGCAAAAGGACTAGGTTTGGAAAATAGGTAAAGACAGTGAAAAAAATGATCAAATTTTTGGTCAAAATAAATTCTTAGGTGTCCTTTCAATGGAGTCCTGGGCATTATGTAGCAGAAACTCTGGAGATTATCTCAATCCATTGGAGTCACCCCGTTTATTAGCTTGCTATTGACAAAGTTATTTACAAACTGTAGAGCAAGAGGTTATAATGTAGAAAACTGATGGTAATGCACAAGATTCTTGTTAACAATAATGCAAGTTAGTGATTTTTCATTAGAAAACATAAATGCTATATCCCAAATTATGGGCGCAGAGCACTTCTGCTGCACAACTCTGCTTATATCCCAAATAACCATGTGAACTAGTTTTAATATCTGCTTCTCTTATTAATTTTTGAATAAAAATTCTTGACCCAAGTATTTTATAATTGTGTGATAATCATGCATTTAATTTCTTGGAGAACAAAACACACTTTAGCATAACTATGTTCTTTCACAGAACCAGCCTTGATAACACACTTCTATATGTTAGAAATGATGTAATAAATGTAGAATATTGGGCACTCGTTTGGTATTCTTTGCCATGTTCTGCACTATCTAAAAAGAGATCAGTGAACTTGGACTGGAGTTAGTAGACATGGAAGAAAATAAAATATTACAGAGAAGAATACTCTGTGGTCCACAACCTAAACGGGCTGGGATTCCCATCATTTGGATCCCTGTAGCTTTACAAAAGTCAATTAAATTTTTGTGTCTCCTATTAAAGGTGATTCCCCAGTACTTTTTCAAACATCTCTTGTAAAGTATTGTTTCCAGAAAGAAAGGGATTTTGCACATGTATCTGCCTTTGTCTCTGGTCATGATCTCAGTCAGGATCCTGGGATCGAGCTCCATATCGAGCTTCCTGCTCATTAGGGAGTATACTTCACAATCTCTCTCTGCAGCTACCTCCCCCTGCCCCACTCATGCTCTCTCTCTAAAATAAATAAATACAATCTTTAATTATTTAATTAAAAATAAGATAAATAAAATAAAAAAAAAGTCTGGTCTTACTGCCCCACTTAGCTCCTTTTTTTTTTTTTGAGTTGTATTTAAAGCAGCATGAGAGAAGATGAGGCTTTTTTTTTTTTTAAAGGAAATAATTGAGTTTCGTTAGGATTTAAGATCTTGTCTGCTAGACAAAAACGTAGGCTTTGTTAACATGTGAAAATTAATAAAAGAGAATAAGATAGAATTCTAATAATTTTTGTAGAAATTAAAAATTTCCTCCAACCCAATTACATACAGACCCATTAAGTAAATTCATTCCAATGTCCCAAACCAACCTTTTCTAATAGCAATTCATCTGTGTAAACAGGGTCAACCCAAGGAATAAATAAATATTATTATTTTTTTCCTGTCTCTTCCACAGTCACATCTGGGTATATTGGTAGCAAGCCAATTATCTATCTTATAAGACATGATATCATAAGGAAGCGTATTCTGTACATTTGGAACAACTGAAAATCATTGTAATTTTATCTTGGTGCAGTAACTTGAGATGGCACAGTGTGGGTTATGAATATATATATATATATATATATATATATTTTTTTTTTTACTGGGAAGAAGAGATTATAGAGATATTGGTTATCCAAGAGAGATTGACAGGTGTTGAGAGTTGCCAGGTCAATATCCATCTAATTTTTCCTTTAATATCAGAAAGCACTGAGGGATTGACAACAAGGAAACTTAAAACAAAATCAAATATTTTATTGTCTCTTTTCTAGTGATTTTGTAACCATATGCAAAGTATCAGTCGTACAATCTATCATGCTCTTTTACCTCTGTCTTTCTGCCAGAAATGTGGGCTTAATAGTGAGAACTCCAACAGCAATTTTTGCAACTGTGAATAAAAAGCCATGAAAACCTCTAAGATAGTTCACTTGACTTTCTTAAGACTCTGAACCAACACCAGAAAACACTCTCTGTAGTCTTCTTGTTAAATGAAAAATTATGGTTAAACCACTTTTGAAAGTCTACTACATACAGCAAAATGTAAATCTTAATTGAAATATGTCCTCTCAGCTGTGCTTAAGCAACTGAGTCCTGAGCTTTTCAGGTTTTCAGTCTGAAAGAGTACACCTCTGGTGCTCTGAAAGGGAAGAGAAAGGACACCCTGTTCTCCATATAAATTAAAGAAGAGAAATCTGTGCATTTAAGTGGGCCATAAAAAATTTACCAAGCAATTATCTCCTAACTCCTTCCTATCCAAATTACCTGATATGCTCTCCCTACTCCTTTATTCCACGTTACTGCCTTTTCCAGGATTCTGTCTCACATCACAACATGTCTTCTGTTATTTCCTTCTTGCAAGCTAGTTTTGTTTTCTCCATCTAAAAAAAATCAACAATCATTGTGTATTTCAATTCCCACTTCCCTCAAATGCATTGATTCTTCTTATCTATTACTCTTTTCTCATACTCAGTGTCTTTGTCTTTATGGGGTTTGTACTTTGCTTTTCCCCATCCTTTACTGCAATTATATAATCAAATCTAATAACTTCTTAGAGAAAGTTAAAAATTCCTGCATAGCCACACGTGAACACAAAGTCACTGATATTTAGCAAACCTATAAGATAGTCAGACATCCATTCAATTTCTTTTTTTTTTAAGATTTTATTTATTTATTTGACAGAGAGAGATGACAAGCAGGCAGAGAGGCAGGCAGAGAGAGAGGAGGAAGCAGGCTCCCTGCTGAGCAGAGAGCCCGATTTGGGGCTCAGTCCCAGGACTCTGGGATCATGACCTGAGCCAAAGACAGTGGCTTAACCCACCGAGCCACCCAGACGTCCCTCCATTCAATTTCTTAACTGAGTCTCAAATGCATCCTGAGTTCTAACCTAAACCTAAGTTCTACTTATTACACGTTGTTATATGACCAAATTCTTTCAGTTCAGTATTTTGTAACATTTAAATATTAATCAATTGATGCTTTGTCTGTGTATTTCTATGAAAATAATTGGAATACTGTAGATTTATTGTTATATTTATAGATTTATAATCAAAGTTTCATCAGTTGAAGTTTTTCGAAATTTCAGATATAATGATTAACCTAAAATTATTCTGCCTCAAATCCCTCTGATATCAAGGCCCAACACCTGATTATAGCCAAACCTGTGGTGGATAGTTCCATGGGAAATTGCAGTTACTTAACACTGATAGCATCTCATGTTCTCTCTCTCATTTTAGAATGTCTCCAACACAACCCAAAAGTGTAGGAGGAGAGTTAATGTCCTCTGAGGACAGCTCTCAGTGAAGTGGAAATAAGAACCATAGATAAAATTGTCAGTTTTCAATTCTTCATGAGGACAACGTAAAGAAGTTTCTCAGGACCTTTCAGTAAAAGCAAGACGTCATTTTCTTTCAACAACAATTATATCAACAATGTACCTCTTTGACAAAGTTGCTTCTTCACTGTATCACTTTCCCATTCTTTTCTACCTTAGATAATCTCCCAGATAAACTAACAGTACTCAAATCCTTTGTCCTACTCTTTGCTCTCAGGATAAATGGAGCCAAAAGACTTAGATTAATATCAAGTTCTGAATGAGATCTTAGAGCTATTTCTGTCCAGATTTTCATAAACATAGGGACCTTTGAATTATCAGGCTATAAAGTTCTAAATGGAGGGGGCAAAAGCAAAAAGTAGAAAGTTTTATGTTTGATTTTTAATCATGATTAATTGACTTTATTGATTACTAAAAATACTAACATTATAAAAGTGTGGATCTTTGTAAAACAATGTCATAATGTAAGAAATAGGTTGCATAGTCCTTTGGAGAATATTAAACCAAGTGTTCAGGTGCCATCTAATTTCTTGTTTAATCCAGAACTTTGGTGTGCATTATCTTGAGGAATAGGATTTTGAAGTCCAGACAGACTAACAGAAAACTGACCCAAATGTGTGTGCATATATTTCTGCTTTTGTTGTAAAAATCAAAGTGTGATTGCTGGTTTAAAATGGTAAAACTAATAATGTTCATGGACTCTACTATAAATTTTCTAATTGTATGGGAAGAATCCAATAAACATAGAATTAATTGATTTGCAAATCCTCAAAGATCTACAGGATCAGTAGTGGTATGTTTTGATTCAACAGCATCATAATGCAGCATTTTATATATGTGGCTACCGGATATTTTCATGAATGTTTGCTAGCTAGTCAGCCAATACAGAGAAATATTAGGTAGGGTAATTACTCACAGTTGTATTTAATAAAATGAGAGAAAATTATCAAATGACACTAATAATAATAATCCTATAGCAGGCTAAATAATTCAATGATAATTACAAGAATTAATCTAGCTTTCTTACCTGTTTGTGACTCTTCTCTCCTCTATCCTAATGGGAGTAGCAGATTGTCTGCAATGAATTGTGAAAACCCAGCAGTGACTTTGGCAATGAAGGCCTCCCATCAATTCTGATAGGTTAAAATGATTCTGGTTGGCCTTGAGCAAATGTGTCAATTATTTTTTCTGTGTGTGTCATAAAAGAAAGAAGCAATAGTAAATTCTTGCTGTTATTCCATGGAGCCAATAAAATCATACTGCCAACAAGAGGCTGTTGACACTGTAAGTGTAGTTAACTGTCTTGAAATACTAGGCCCCGAAATAAAATTCCAATATTTCACATAACCTCTTTTTTTTAAAGAAAAAAACAAAACAAAACAAAACAAAACAACTATACTGCTTACATTTATGGCCCTGCTGTTGTGCAACTATTTTTGAACATGTCTACTGTAAGTGTATATATATATATTTTTTCTGTGCAATAAAGTCATTTAGAGATAAATTTGGATTGCAAATTATTTTGGGGGAGGCATGGTATTTGTGGCTAGTCTTACAAGTAAAAAGGACTAAAAGAAAGAAGAAAAACATTTTTTATTACAGCTTATTTACATCTGTCCAAAGTACTTATTTACTATAGTACTGACTAATGTATAATACTGTACACAAAGTAAGAAGTTAAATGAGTTATAATTCAGTTGAAGCATAGCTGGCCATTTTAAAACTTACCACTGAATCTTTCTGGTATGAAAAGTGATATCTGGCAATCTGGTCCAGTTCATTACATCAGGTCATTTGTATGTTCTTATTACCATTTTGATAGCATAGCACATTTTATAACCCAGACATTTTACAATGGAACTAGGTTGCATGTATTTTCAAAAGTATAGACATACATGAAGCTATGAGGTCAAAAGTGATGAATGTCCGTAGTACCATATAGACTCAACAAATAAAAGTGTCAAAGGCTTTGAGTGAGAGTTATGAATATTGTGTAAGATTAGGCCAACATGTGGTTTTGATATAAATCATCTGTTCTTAAATTAGAATTACAATCGTTGAGTACAGTGTTGAAAATGGCAGATAGATTTTAGCTATCGTTGCTCAATAGGGAAAATGGAAAAATGTTTAGTTTGGTCAGATTTTCACTTAACTTCTGAAAAATCTTACGTTTGAGAGAACCCTTCTGAAATAAGAATCCTTAAAGACATAACCCCTTTGGCACAAGTTTTCAAGAAACTTGTTTGATGTTGTAGACAATTATATGGCACACGTACTGTTCTAGATGTTTCATGCCAACAATATGTAAGCCATACCAAGGCTACATAAACATATAGAGATGTTCCTCAGCTTACAAGGGGGCTATGTACAGAGAAACACATAAAAAATTGAAAATGCATTTAATACCCCTAAACTATCAAATATCATAGCTTACTTTAAGCTTATTTAAACATACTCAGAACACTTACATTTGCCTGAATTTGGGCAAAATCATCTTAAGCAAAGCCTATTTTATAACAAAGTATCAAATATCACATGCAATTTATTAAATATTACACTAAAAAAAAGAAGAATGGTTATATATAAAATGGTTGTAAGAATATCAGTTGTTCACCCCTGTAATCTTCTAGCTGACTGGTTGCTGTGGCTCACTGCCCCTGCCCAGCATCACAAGACGGCACCATACCACATGTCACTGGCCCTTTTTATAAAGACCCAAATTCAAAATTCAAAGTACAGTTTCTACTGAATCACTTTCACTTTCACATCATTGCCAAATATATCATAAGTTGAATCATTGTAAATCAGGAGCCATCTGATTTGAATGTTAAATCACAGTCACCCATATACACACAAAAAAAGGCCTTCATGTAGGGCCATCTATGTATCTCTAAACAACATAGCATGACATATCAACGGCAAAAAATGGATGTGAAGGGGACAATTGCTTTGCGTCAGTACTCTGAGCAGTAACATACATGGCCTTACTCACCTAGCAGAACTCCAGAGCTAGCTGATGGCAAGGAATTTTACAAATGTTTGCTGAACAGCTTAGGCACTATTATTTTTAACTTAGTGTGCATATCTGTTTTCTAAAGATATGTTAATTTATTTTATTGACTTATTACAAAACCAAATTATTTCCTCTTATTTAAGTGGCAGGTAAATAGAATTCTTTTTAATTTAAATCAAATGGCTTTTTAGGGAAAATATACTAAAAATTCTGAAACTTGTATTGCTTATGAATCTTTTATTGGAATCCTTATCAAGATATATTTTTCAAGTTTTTCCTAAATAATCTTCAATGAATTGAAAATATTTTTTGGATTTTATTCAAGGCTATTAACACACAATTTCACTTTGTTAAATATAGTGCTAAACATTCAACCAAAACGTTGTCTTTTATTTTCCAACACCACATCCTCCATCTACTGACTGGATTCTCTCCCCAACTAGCACATATATACCATTATCTATCTTTAGGATAAGTAAGGGTCATCTTTTGTCTTTATTCTATTCCTTGTATGCTTCTGAACTTGTTGAATTTTAATATAGTCACACCATAAGCATCACATATTTGATTCCCCTTTCAATAGTAAACAGTGCACAACCAGAGCATACCTTCAAAGCTATCAATAGACTTACTCTGATATATTATATTTGTATTTTTGTAAATTAAAATAATTAAATTATAGAACAAGAGTTTCAGGTGGTAGGTGTTGTATGTTTTACCCAAACTGACTTTTGTCAAACTCGTTTTTGTCATCATATATGTCAAGTAGTGTTCTCAGGTTTATTTTTAGAATATCCTTGTATAATGAATATTTAACACTGATATCTAGTATAAAAATCTTGCAATTTATTTTAGAAACATTAAGATATTGAAAATCAATCTATTTCTTTAATTCATTAAAGACATTTTTGGCTTCTTTCCAGTACTTTCTTACTGGTTAAAAAATGAATTTGAAGTAGTCTGAATTTCATTATTATATGGCACTTTCCCTTTGATGAATACAAAGACGATATTCTATATTAGCTATCTGAGAAGAATTCATTTTTTTAAGTTTATTTATTTGTAAGAGAGAGAGTGAGAGAGAGCACAAGCAGGGGGAGCATCAGGGTGAGGGAGAAGCAAACTCCCGGCTAAGCAGGGAATCTGTTGCAGAACTGAGTCCCAGGACCTGAGCTAAAGGCTCAGGCGTTTAACTGACTGAGCCACCCAGGTGTCCCAATCTGAGAAGAGTTCTGTATGTTATTCCTATTCACATGAAGTTTAAAGTCTAGGTAATTAACTTAATATTTTAGTGGCTATTACATAGATAGCACTATGTTCCAGGCAGAGAGTAAGAAAGAAATATTAAATCAACCATATTCTATGCATTCTAAATGAAAATAATTAATCAATCATAATAAATCCTTCTATTTATGGAATATCAACTTATAAGCTTTCCTCCATATGAACAATGCCAAATACCAGAATAAAGGGTCATCTAATACAAATAAAGGATAGAATTAAAGAATTCTGGTAAGCCATTTAATTTTGAAAAATGGTGCTATATTGTTGCTGAGTTGTGGTTTTCAGTTACATAATATCTGATAAGTGTAGAAGTAACATGAGTGTTACGTGAGATGAGAAATGGTATATAATTAAGATATTTTTAAAGGTACAGATAAATACAAATTTGTAAACATAGCA
Source organism: Mustela lutreola (assembly GCF_030435805.1). NCBI lineage: Eukaryota > Metazoa > Chordata > Mammalia > Carnivora > Mustelidae > Mustela > Mustela lutreola. The sequence continues at coordinate 63,581,750 of NC_081305.1, read as the reverse complement.
TTATGGAGGAATAAAAATAAATGATAGCTACACACTCTAAAGTGAATAAATCTTGGAAAGTTAATACAGAAGAAAAATAAGGACAGTGCAAAAAGTATGGTACATTTTTATGAAGTTCAAACAAATTCTGTGAAACCATAGATGGACTTAAAGATACTATTATGTATCAAATATTGTAAAAATTAAGCAAGGAAGTAGCAAACATGAAATAACCAAAGCATACAAACTTGGGTAGATACAATAGGTGTGATCATGTTCTACTTCACAAAGAGATGAGTTAATAGATAAATAAAAGTAACTAGACTTTTTAGAAGTTAATAAAACTTTGCCTGTTACTTCTTAGCAATATAAAATATATGGTTTTCTAACAAAAATGCTTATCTTAAAAATATTTAAAAATAAATTTCAGGGTACTCATAAGGTTATATTTACTTTTCGACTGAAGGAAAAGCTGGTTGTTGTAGTTGTAGTTGTTTGATTGTTTTAGTCTCCTCCTAGTTTTTATTATTATAATGTGGAATGAGGAATGTTAAATTGAAAAGTGAATTATTTTATAGAAAAAAATCATTACTTGATTCACCTCCTGGTACAGCAGATGGAACTCCTGAAAATATGCCCTTTTGCCTTATGGAAGAGTAACAGTTATGCTTACTTCTGAAACATACTTGGTGGTGGCCCTAAATAGTGACACCATAGTAAACATTTTGAATATTTGCAATTAATTTTTATAGTCATAGGGCTCCAAAAGGAACTGCTGGTATCTTCACAGGTATTTCAATAAAGCTAAAAGTTGCCTGACTGTTTAAAAATATTAACAAGGCACAAAACATGGCAGAAGTAGTCCTCAGATATTATTTTTTTCCATATGCTCCTGATTCCAGACATGAAAGTTATTTTTTAAAATTTTTGTTATTAAAAATTTTATTTATTCATTTCACAGAGATCACAAGTAGGCAGAGTCAGGCAGAGAGAGAGGAGGAATCAGGCTCCCTGTTGAGCTGAGAGCCCGATGTGGGACTTGATACAAGGATCCTGGGATCATGACCTGAGCCGAAGGCAGAGGCTTTAAACCACTGAGCCACCCTGCGCCTGCATGACAAGTTATTTTTGATAGATATATATACAATGTATTTTCCAGTTATAAGAAAAATGGTTCTGCTATTTTTAACCTTTTAAAAAAATTACATAATTTTTTTAAATTAAAATTTTATTTTTTAATGTTTTACTTTTCTTTTCTTTTTTTTAAAGATTTTATTTATTTATTTGAAAGACAGAGATCACAAGTAAACAGAGAGGCAGGAAGAGAGAGAGAGAGAGAGGGAAGCAGGCTTTCTGCGGAGCAGGGAGCCCAATTCAGGGCTCGATCCCAGGACCCTGAGATCATGACCCGAGCCAAAGGCAGCAGCCCAAACCACTTAGCCACTCAGGCGCCCCAATGTTTTACTTTTCAATATACTACTTAGAATATAAAACCTATTCCAGTTGGTAAGAAGTTTACCGTTTAAAAAATGGTAATTTTCTCATTGTGTCTTCCCCTCTCATTGCTTTATTTTGAATAAAAAATTTCACAATAAACATAACTGATGCTTTCCTTTTGATAGTCCCTCTGTTGGTCATATTGTATATGAGCTATGACAATAAGTTTTACAAAATTTATTCATGTTTGTTGATATGTTTTATCATAACTAATTTTTCCTCCCTTATCTAGATTCCCCAGCTTTCAGACAGGTGGACACTTCAATAAACCATACCCAAGGGATGTATCAAGTACTTCTTAGACATCTCTCAGATCCTTGAGGTCTCATTTTGTTTAATATTAACAAACTTATTTTAAAGTTTATATGGAGAGGCAAAGACTCACAATATTCAACATAGTGTTGAAGGAGAACAAAGACTGAGGACTGACTTCAAAGTTTACCATAACGATAGGGCGCCTGGGTGGCTCAGTGGGTTAAGCCTCTACCTTCGGCTCAGGTCATGATCCCAGGGGCCTGGGATCGGGTTCGCATAGGGCTCTCTGCTCAGCAGAGAGCCTGCTTCTCCTCATCTCTCTCTCTGTCTGTCTCTCTGCCTATTTGTGATCTCTCTCTCTGTCAAATAAATAAATAAAATCTTTTTAAAAAAGTATACCATAACGATAATTGTAAGCAAGATATTGTAATACCACAGAAAGACTAGATTAAAGGAGCAGAATATATATTATCAATTATATTTTATATTTAATATAAAAGCAAAAGCAATACAAGAGAGCAAAATACAATCTTTTAAACAAATGGTTCTGGAGTAATGGTGAAGCTAAATGTAAAAATATAAAATAAAAATAAAATAAAATAATAAAATAAAAAAAAATAAAAAAAAATAAATCCAGGCTGATATAATACACTCTTCACAAAAATTAACTCAGATTGGATTATAGATCTAAACATGAAACATGTAGAAGGTAATATGGAAGAAAATTTAAATGACCTTGGTTTTGGAAACAACTTTAACTACAAAAGCACAAGCACGAATTTAAAAATGTCTACTCTGTGAAACAATGCCAAGAGAATGAAAAGGCAAAGCACAGACTATGAGAAAAAATTTGCAAAATACACATCTGGCAAAGGACTCTTAATCAAAAATACACAAAGACCCCTTAAAACTCAATAATGGGGGAAAAACCGATTAAAAATGAGCCAAAGACCTTAGCAGATACCTCACAAAAGAAAATATTACAGATGGCAAATAAGCATATAAAAAGATGCTTCACATCATATGTCATCAGGAAAATGCAAATTTAAACAAAAAAAGACACCAGTACATACCCAGAATCCAGAACACTGACAACAGAACACGAAATGTTGGTGAGGATGTGGAGCAACAGGAATGTTCTTCCATGTCTATTGAGAATAAATAATGGAAAACAACTTGGCAGTTTCTTACTAAACTAAACATATTCTTGCCAGATGATTCAGCAGTAGAAGTTCTTGGTATTTGTCCAAAGAAGATGAAATCTATACCCACAAAGATGTCTATAGCAGTTTTATTCATAACTGACAAAAGCTAGGAAGCAACCAAGATATCCTTCCATAGGTGAAAGGTCAAATAAAGTGTAGTACATGCAAACAATGGAATATTATTTAATGCTAGAGAAATGAATTTCCACACCATGAAAAGATATGGATATAAATATTTAATAAATATATGATTTTAGGCTTCTACCAGTCTATCAATAGTATTAGTATATTTTAACAGTGAATGCTCAGCATTCATGAATTTACCTAATAAAATATTTTGGGTTCAATATTTTAAATACTTCAACCTCTATGATTATATACTAATAATTTTGAATTGGGGTAAATAAACCTTAATTTTTTGTAACTTGTTTCTTATTGCAAAAGAGCTCAATGAAATTTTAGAAAATAAAAATTTACAAAAAAAAGTTTACTTTACTATTGCCAAATAATTTAAAACTTTACCATATATTCAAATACATATATTTTTCTAAATTGATTTATATGCTACTAAAACCAAAAACTTTTAGTTATATTAGATTTCATATCATGCAATCAATGCCAGAAAGCCATCTGGCGATGACTTGTCTTAAATAGTTAAGATGGGTGTTATTACAATGCAAGATGGAAACAAAGATAGTATAACAATTGAGTGTTACATAACTTTTCTGTTTCGATCAAGTTACTAATCTACAAAAGGCTTTTATCGGTGACAGACTTGGGAATTTAACAAAACTTTTAAACTAGCATGTGCGACTCATTCCTAGAAAACATCACAATCAATAACACTTTATTTAGATTAAATCATGACTATTTCTGCATTTGAATAAAAAAGGTAGCAACCCCAATAAGTTTATTGAACAGGAAAAGTTGAAATGCTATAATGCTCCTAAGGAATTAAATGATCCAGTCATGAATTACAAAAAAGGATATAAATTACCAAAGTGTTTGTATAATTGGGATGTACAACTGCCCATTATCGTTCAATAGTGTCGGCTTGTACAAGAACTCTATAAAAGAACTCCACTTCTAAACCGTGGAAAATATGTTCCCTTTCCCCCTATATACAACTATTAAGCCATTCATTTAGCTTTTAAAATATCCACTTAATACAGGCTTTTTACTCATTTGAACAGGCAGCAGGGCTCTATTCTTATTGCTTACATCTGAAGAATAGACGTCTAGCGTAAGAGGTAAAGCCCATAAAGGACCACAATAATAACAACAAAATACAGTTTAGTGAGCCCTTACAATCTGCCAGCTACCTTTCTGAGAATACTTCAATTAATAAAACATATAAAAGACCTGACCACAAAGAGCTTACATTCTTTTGAAATATAATAGTGAAATAAACCAATAATAGAGGGGCACCTTTGTGGCTCAGTCCATTGAGTGACTGCCTTTGGCTTGGGTCATGATCTCAGCGTCCTGGGATGTAACTACCCAGCAGGCTTTCTAGGCAGTGGGGTGTTTTCTTCTCCCTCTGCGCCCCCTCCCAATTCTCTCTCTCTCTGTCTCCAATAAGAAAATAAACCAGTAATAGAATAATGATTGATGGTTGATGGTGATAAGTGTTACAAAGAAATACAAGAAAGGTAAAAGCCATTGGAGAATGCTGGGAGGAAAGTTAATTTTATTTTGTGTTGGGTGGTTATATCTCATTTATGAGATGTTATTTGCACAAAGACCCAGGAAGTGAAGGAGGGTGTTATACATATATTAAAGGAAAAGATTGCTCTAGGCAGAGCAAGTAAGTATATAGACTTTGTGTGAGCAGCTGGTCTGTTACTTTTGAGGAAAAGCAAGGAGGCCAATGAGGAGTTCATAGTGGTGGAGAGAGGAAGAACGTATTGATGCGTGACCTTCTAGTACATTTAAACGCCATCAGTTTTTATTTAATATGAAAGGGGAAGATACCAAAAGACTTTCAACAGCAGAATAAAATCATCTGACTTGATTTTAGGTCAAGTTGCTGTACCTAAATAAATTTGCAGGGAGAAAGGAGTGCAGTATGTGTGGAAGTGGGGTTATCAATCAAGTCAATAATTCAGGAACATATGATGGTGTTTTTAGCATGCTGGGTGGTAATAGAAGTGGTGAGGTATGGTTTTTATTTTGTATATATTTTGATGGTGAATATTCTGGTGAACAGGATGGAGTATGTGCAGGACAGACAATATCAACATTTATTTTGCCTACACAAACAGAAGGGTGGAGTCTTCATTCCCTGATATGGAGAGAGCTCTGAGTTCAAATATTCTTCCTGATTAAATGGCATAGTGATGATGAGGATTTAGTCAGACAGTGAAAGAGAGCAGTAAGCATAGTGTTAAGCGGTAAAACGTTATAATACATTTGAACATCAAAAAACGTTGTGTTGGATTATCTGTTTATGTGAGTAAGTAAATAAATAAAGCTTCCTGGGGTTCTGATAGAGGTAAAGAAGACTACTATATGATCCAAAGGGGCACGTGCACCAAATGTTTATAGCAGCAATATCCACAATAGCCAAACTATGGAAAGAACCTAGATGTCCATCAACAAATGAATGGTATATATATATATATATATATATATATATATATATATATATATATGATGGAATACTACACAGCCATCAAAAGAAATGAAATCTTGCCATTTGCGATGACATGGATGGAACTAGAGGGTATTATGCTTAGCAAAATAAGTCAACCAGAGAAAGACACTATCATATGATCTCCCTGATATGAGGAAATGGAGGTGCAATATGGGGGACAGGAAAAGAGTAAATGAAACAAGATGGGATCGGGAGGGAGACAAACCATAAGAGACTGTTAATCTCACAAAATAAACTGAGAGTTACTGGGGGGTGGGGAGGGTAGGGAGAGGGTGGTGGGGTTATGAACATTGGGGAGGGTATGTGCTTTGGTGAGTGCTGTGAAGTGTGTAAACATGGCGATTCACAGACCTGTACCCCTGGGGCTAATAATGCATTATATGTTAATTAAAAAAAACGTAGAAGACTACTATAAATCAAATGCTATGGTTTTCAGCAAAGAGTGTGTAATCAGGCATATTTTATTAAAGTAACCAAGTAAAATGATGGTCGAAAATTGGAATAACAGAAAACATAAAAATCAGAGATTTTAAAAAGAGATATGGGACAGTTTAGAGAATATAGTCAATATTATAATAGTGTTATATGGTGACAGATGGTGGCTATATTTGTAGTGATCATAGAATAATGTATGGCGATATTGAAAACCTGAAACCAATGTAACACTGAATATCAACTATACTCAAGTAAAAGAATAGTAAAAATAAAACATTTTAATTTAAAAAGATAAAAAGAGGTACAAGAATTTGAAAAGTGAATTTCAAAAAGAGTAAAGATGAGGCTAAGACATACTCTGAACCTTGAGGAAAACACCATTTTGAAAATTCTTCCCATTTTGAGAAAACTCCAATGAATCAATACCATAAAAGAACCCATTTCAACTGAGAGATGTAATGAATGCTCAAGAAATAATTTTATGACAGGATAATTCTTCCCTATGAAACAGCATACAGAAACCAGGGGAAACACCTGGAAGCAAAATAAACTATACTGAAAATAAGAATTAGGAAAAAGATAAATGATGAAAGATAAGAAAATTAGACCTGCGACAGAGACCTAGTGAAGAGAATTTTTAGCTTGTGGTTTAATGTTTTTGAGGATAATCTAGAGTTCATAACTGCCTTGAGGCAGGCTGGTTGTAGGCAGTTTAGGCAGACCCCTAAGACAGGCCTACTTTGGGCAGGTGGTGTTGGAGGAGGCCATTGGGCTAGACAAAGACAAATCCAACCATTTGACTAAAGTGTCTGTGAAGATGTTGAAGTCAGATGCAACAGAGAAAGACCTGTCAAACCTAATCTCAGAAATGGAGATGATGAAGATGATTGGACAGCACAAGGACACCATCAACCTGCTGGGTCCGGCACACAGGATGGTCCTTCGTACACTGTCATGGAATATGCCTCCAGGGACAACATACAGGATTACCTGCAGGCCCAGAGGCCTCCTGACCTGGAGTACTGTTACAATATCAGCCACAATGCAGCAGAGCAACTCTCCTCCAAGGACCTGGTATCCTGTGCCTATCAGGTAGCCTGAGGCATGGAGTACCTTGCCTCCAAGAAGTGCATACACCAAGACCTGGCCACTAGGGAAGTGCTGGTGACAAAGGACAACATGATGAAGATCTCAGACTTCAGCCTTGCCAGAGATATCACCACATCAGTTACTATAAAAAGACAACCAACAGTGGACTGCCTGTGAAGTGGATGGTCCCTAAGGCCATGTTTGACCAGATCTACGTCCACCAGAGTGACTTCTGGTCTTTTGGGGTGATCCTGTGCAAAATCTTCACTCTGGAAGCCTCCCATATCCTGGAGTGCCTGTGGAGGTGGTTTTCAAGCTGCTGAAGGAGTCATTTGATGGATAAGCCAATAAGTGCACCAGAGAGTTATACACAATAATGAGGTGTGGCTGGCATGTGGTACCTTCAAGCTGGTGGTAGGAGACCTGGATCATACTGTGGCCTTAACCACCAACCAGGAGTACCCGGAACTGTCTTTGGCCCTGGAACAATACTGTCTATGCTTTCCCAACACCCAAAGCTCCACCTGCTCCTCAGAGAATTCCACCTTCTCTCATGTGCCGTTGCCCAGGGAAGCCTATCAGCCCTGACACCCAGCCCAGCTTGCCAATGGTGGACTCAAATGACTAGTATCCCCAATACTCCTGTCCAGATTCCGTCATAAGCTGTAACCCTTACCCCCCACGCTCCCTGCAAGACTCACTGCCTTCTCCTTTGTCCCTTTCCTACTGGCAGGAGCCAGATGCCTACCTGAGGTCTTCACCCCTTGAAGTTCACCTCTCTTCCCCTTCCTCTTCCTCCTCCTTACAACCTGCTCATGAAAGAAAGGGACAGAGAGGCAGGTACTTGCACGTGGCTACTTCCTTCCCTCCCATATGTTGGACCAAGACCCCTCCCTGGCATCTGGTACTGACTGGACGTCGAGGGAGTGGGAGATGAGGCATGCCAGTGAAAGGTGTGGGAGCTTTCCTGTTTTGGTTTTGTCTGCTTAGCATAACATGTAAGACTGAGTTCTGGTGGCAGGGACCTAGTCCTTGGGGCTATAGCACTAGTGAGGGGAGGTCAACTGCTCTGTGCCTTGGCTAAGAGCAACCCCTGCTCAGAGATATGGTGCCAAGGGCTTATTAATTTTGATACTTATTTGCTTTGCTGACCAAATACCTGGTATCAAAAGATGGGAAGGCAAAGACTGGAAGCAGTGTTGTGACCATGGGGTCCAGCCCCAAACTATGAAGAAAACACAAAGTGTATAAATCTGAGTAAGAATATATTTACACACCTTTTTAAATAGGTTGTTATCAAAGATTTAATCAATGGGTAATATGCTCCTCGTGGCTGGGAAGCATCAGTTGCCATATATTAAAACAAAGAAAAGAGGTGTCTGGGTGGCTTCCTCCATAAGTGTCCCTTCTTTTCAGGTCATTATCTCAGGGTCCTGGGATGGAGCCCCACATCAGGCTCTCTGCTCAGTGGGAAACCTGCTTCTCCTTTTCCCTCTGCCCTGCTTATAGTTCCTCTTCCTGTCTCTCTGTCTGTCAAATAAATAAAATATTTTTAAAAAAGAAAGAAACAAAATGTTTTTAAAAGGTCTTTTTTTTTTTAAATTTTCTAGGAGTGCCTGGGTGACTCAGTTGTTTAAGCAGATGTTTGCCTTTGGCTGAGGTCATGATTCCAGTGTACAGGGATCCAGCCCTGCATGGGACTACTTACACCCCAAGGAGCTTGCTTCTTCCTCTCCCTTTGCATGTGATAACCCCCGCTTGTGTGCTAACTCTCTCTCTTTCTCTCTCTCTCTCTCTCGCTGTCAATAAACAAAATAAAATCTTTTACTAAATAAATAAATAAAATTCTAAACCTACTTTCAATTTAGGTCCCTTAACAAAAATTTGTACTGATTCATTAAAAAAAAAAAAGAATAGATAATTTAGAAAAATGCTTCCAGAGCTAAAAAGCTGTTTATTTTTTTCAGGATTAAATATAGAAGTGATTTATAAAGTAAAGGAAAAAATATGCTATATTAACTCTAATCACACTATAACTTTGGTGGTTATATCAAGATAATGAAAAGTGATTTTAAAGCAAATTTCATGGGCGCCTGGGTGGCTTAGTGGGTTTAGCCGCTGCCTTCGGCTCAGGTCATGATCTCAGGGTCCTGGGATCGAGTCCCATATCGGGCTCTCTGCTCAGCAGGGAGCCTGCTTCCTCCTCTCTCTGCGTGCCTCTCTGCTTACTTGTAATTTCTCTCTGTCAAATAAATAAATAAAATCTTTAAAAAAAAATAAAGCAAATTTCATTATCAGACATAAAGATCAAGTCAAAATTACAGAAGAGTAAACGGATGAATTCATCAGGGAGTATAATAATTCTTGACTTTTAATACTTAATAACAGATTTGGGGATATATAGGGAAAAACTAAGAACAAAAATCATAACTTCTACCTTAGAAGAGAAATGGAAAAAAATTGCAACACCTTTATTTTAAGATTATATAGACAAATGGTCATCAAATTGGTAAGATATGTAGGACTTGAACAAAATTATCAACTAACTAGATATGCTTGATATTACAGAACACTCCCAACAGCTGCAAACTACATATATCTTAAGCCATGATTTTCTTTGCAAAGGTCAACATTGATAATGTTCTATTCATACCTCCGTGTACCAGGAAAGAAGTAGCATATTTCTTGAAAGACACAGCTATCAAAGCTCCATTGAGAAACCGTAAAGATGGAGAAGGGATTTGCAAATTATATATCTGATAATGGACATCTACTCTGATTATTAATAAAATGAATAAAAATAAAAAACCTTACTAATAACCAAACAGAGTATCCAATTTTACATGTGAGGAAAATTATTGAAGAGACATGTCACCAAAAGGATATAAGCACATGACAAATTTCTCAACATTTATATATTAAAGAAATACAAATTAAAATCATGAGACATGCTTACATATCTATTAGAATGGCTAAATTTATAAAGGCTAATTGTACTTCGTCTGAGCTAGATTGAGAAGCAACAAAAAAACCAAACTGTTGTTGACATATATCATGATACCACCACTTTGGAAAATAGTTTGAAATTTTTTTTAAATGCAAAATATGTTGCAGTTACACAAATAGCCATTTTAATTCTAGGCATTTAACCAAGAGATTACTATTCAACATCAAGATGAACTATTTACAATTGGAGATTCTCAAAGTAATCATGCTGAGAAAAGAAAAGCCAGGCAATGAATAGTATATACTGTGTGATTCCATGACTATAAAAAAATCTAGAAAATACAAATTTATATATAGTCACAGTCATCAAATATATTGGTGTGATTTTAGTGCCTTCTTCTGTTGCCCATAGATTCCTACACTTGGATCTCCGAGCATTTGTTACACCATCTGAAAATATGAACTCTTTTTCTGTATTCTGTCTTACAAGAAAAAGAATCCTTGAAATTTTATGGACATTTGAACTCTCAGTTATTAGCAGAAATTCTATCACACAGTAAGTTTCCAAATATAAAAGCCAGAGTTTTACAATGACTTCTAAGCTTTTACATGATCTAGCCACTCATTTAACCTCTGTGACCTCTTTCCCTGCTACTCTTCAGTCCCTCACAGTGGCCTCCTTGCTATTCCTCAGATATGCCAGGCACGATCCAACCTTATGGCCTTCAAGATAGCCAATTCCTTTGTCTGGAGTGACCTTATTGCTGATAGTTCTGGGCAAATTCATCACCTTTCCATACCTTTGTTCAATTGTCAGTTTCATTGTAACTACCCTGATCTTCCTATTAAAATTCTTAACTCCCTATCCCTGCCTAGCAACCTTGATTTTTCTCACCCTGATCTAATTTTTCGTTTTTCCCCTTTGTACTCATCATTTTTGAATACACTATGCAATTTCTGTTAAGGTTTATAGCTTTCAATTGTCTCACCCTTTAAAATAAATGTTCTACAAAGCCAAGTATTTCATTTACCAGTATAGTCTGAAGTTTTATCTGCCATATAATAGGTTCATTAAACAATTGGTAAATTTCAGAAAAAATTAATGTTGAGAGTATACTGAATTTCATAAGTCATTTCAATATTTTTTTCCAAAAAATAAACTACGTAAAACATACCTTAAATTTACTTTCAAAATATCTTATAGCATATAATGGACAATATACATAAGCCTTAAAGAAACAATCATATAAATAACCATTTTATACCTACTTAAAAATTGCATAGTACCATACTTTTAGATCCTCTCTGAATGCTCTAAAATAACCCTTCAAAGGAAATACATTTTTAAAAATAACAGATTTTTTGACAAATAATTTAATAAAATAAAAGTTTCATTCATCTATGTAGATCATAATAAATGTTTTTAATAAGCATGAAATTATAACTCTGAAGTGTGCTAAAATGAAACCACCTGCTAAGGGTGAGAGAACAAAAATAAACATCATTTTTCCAAATAAGAGGAATTTATTACCTTTGATTCAAAGCATGTGGATTTGTTCAAACTGGCAATAAAGGAATATGGAAACACAAACCATAGAATGTCATATTTTAGATTTCTAAAAGACTTCAAAGTGAAGAGTATACATTTTATAAATGCTACATAATGCTACATAATGACAAGATGACAGGGTGTGACAAATAGCATTTTAAAAGCTCTACTCCTAATGGAACGGAAGGTGTCATTTCCCTATAATTTTATATATGTCATTAATTTACTATATCTGGATATAACATATTACCAAACAGATGTTCATCAAAGACTAAATCATTTTTAATGGAACATAATATTTTGAACCTACATCTATCAATCATTTTTTCAATCTAACATTTATAGTCTCGCTAAACAATTTATCAGTTGTCGACAAAATTAAAAAAAATAGGATAAAAAGTCGTGTTTGGAAAAGTAGATTTTCTTTGAAATTTGCATTTAAATGAAAATATTTGCTGATATTTTTAAAACTTTAAATGTAATTTTATATATATCTGACCTATCAGATGATATAAAATTTTTGGAGAAAATATGACATATTTTTTGATCTTGGTTGAAGGTATTTATAAAAAGCAACTGTTTGTGTTATTTGTATTGTGATATCTTAGTTAATAAACATGAATAACTAGTATAAAATATGTTTTTTTTTAATTTTATTTTTTACTTGACAGAGATCACAGGAATGCAGAGAGGCAGGCAGAGAGAGAGGAATGGAAGCAGGCTCCCTGCTGAGAAGAGAGCCCACTGTGGGACTCAATCCCAGGAACCTGAATTCATAACCTGAGCCGAAGGCAGAGATTTTAACTCACTGAGCCACACAGGCGCTCTAAAATATGTTCTTTTTTTATATAGAATTATAGTTCTTGCCAAAATATGGAAGTAGCTGGAACTGAATGCCTCCTTCAAAGTCAGCTCTGGAGAAATTATGCAAGTGTAATATAGAAATATTTTGAATATGAACCAAAAACAAAGAAATGATGATAAATTCCTTAAAAAGACTGAAAGTTGCTCTTGACGGGTATGTTTCAAGCTCTATTCCTGGTTTGAGGACAGTTTTTAACAGGCCTGTCACTGTAGAAATCAGCTGGATGTTTAGAAGCGATCAGAACTGTGCAAAAACCTTGAAGGGTTAAAGACTTGAAAATTCTTTAGAGAGATCAGCTCCCTAAGGCATTATTAATCCACACATTTTCCTCCAAACAATTAAGACTGATGGATGAGGGGCACCTGAGGGGCTCTCTCATCACGTGGGTGGTGGCTTGAGCCTCTGCCTTCATCTCAAGTCATGATCTCTGGGTCCTGGGATCCAGCCCCACATCGGGCTCTGCTCAAAAGGAAGCCTGCTTCCCTCCCTGCATGCCTGCCTCTCTGCTTACTTGTAATCTCTCTCTCTCTCTCTCTCTGTCCAATAAATAAATAAAATTTTTTTAAAAAGGCTGATGGATGATAAATTATGAAAACTGCTCCCTCCAAATGATGCTTCTTTATAAGGATTTAAGAATTTAAAATTGTAAGAATTTAAAATTAAAACTTGATCGTAGGATTTATCTTATAGTATAACATCAAGTGAAGGCAGTTATTATTAGATCTGAAGTATTTGTGATTCTGAGTTCATGGCCTCATTAGTAAATTTATTTTTAAATTCTCCCATGGAGTGGTGATTGGCCCTCAGTCTTTCATTCATGTACATCGTTGGGTCAAATGAGATGTGTGTGCCCAGAACTATATATAATCTTCTTTGTATTTCACTGGAGATGGCATTTCTGAGTTTTGTTCAATTTAATTTGGACAGATGTTTTAATAGTCACTTCTAGAGTTGGCCCTGGAGAATATCTTCCATTTTTTTTTTCTCTGCCCGATTCTCTGAAAAACCCTGACTAATTCACATTATCGCAGTGATATCACAATTCAAGTTTTTCCAAACACTATAGCTGCAAAATAGAAGGAAGCTACTCAGAATGTAATGCTATTGTGAATGATTGAGAAAGAAAACATTATTATAATTAAGCTACCAGGTTTCAATGTATTTTATTGTTGCTTAGAAAATCCTAGCATACCCAGACTTTACAGAGATTTGATGATCCTAAGAGGACCTGAACTCATGGAACAAAATAACTATGCACATAAAAAGTACAATTACATACCTAAAAAAGATGATGTGGTTAACTTTATACGGCAATCCAAGAGTTATTGGAACAGGAATTTAAAAAATAGCTTAGGGGCGCCTAGGTGACCCAGTGGATTAAGACACTGCCTTCAGCTCAGGTCATGATCTCAGGGTCCTGGGATAAAATCCTGCATCAGGCTCTCTGCTCAGCAGGGAGTCTGCTTCTCTCTCTCTCTCTCTCTCACTCTCTCTCTCTCTGCCTGCCCTCCGTCTACTTGTGATCTCTCTCTGTCAAATAAATAAATAAATAAATAAATAAAATCTTAAAAAAAGAGAATGACTGTACTTTTAAAAAATAGCTTAAAAGGGGCAACTGGGTGGCTCAGTGGGTTGAAAAGACATGTAGACGAGTGGATTAGAGTAGAGTGCCCAGATATGGACCATCAACTCTATGGTCAAAAAATCTTTGACAAAGCAGAGAAAATTACACAGTGGAAAAAAGACAGCCTCTTCAATCAATGGTGCTGGAAAAATTGGACAGCTATGTATGGAAGAATGACACTCAACCATTCTCTTATACCATACACAAAGATAAATTCGAAATGGACAAACGACCTCAACGTGAGGCAGGAATCTATCAAAATTCCAGAGGAGAACATAGGCAGTAACCTCTGGGACACTGGCCACAGCAAATTCTTTCAAGACATGTCCCCAAAGACAAAGGAAACAAAAGCAAAAATGAACTTTTGGGACTTCATCAAGATCAAAAGTTTCTGCACAGTAAAGGAAACCATCAACAAAATGAAGAGACAAACCACGGAATGGGAGAAGATTTCCACAAATGACATTACAGATAAAGGGCTGATATCCATGATCTATAAAGAACTCCTCAAACTCAACACACACAAAACAGATAATCATGTCAAAAAATGGGCAGAAGACATGAACAGACACTTCTCCAAAGAAGACATACAAATGGCAAACAGATGCATGAGAAAATGTTCATCATCATTAGCCATCAGGGAGATTCAAATCAAAAGCACATTGGGATACCACCTTACACAGTTAGAATGGCCAAATATAACAAGGCAATAAACAACAAGTGTTGGAGAGGATGTGGAGAATGGGGAACCGTCTTACACTATTGGTGAGAATGCCAGTTGGTGCAGCTACTTTGGGATACAGTGTGGAGACTCCTTAAGAAATTAAAATTAGAGCTACCCTATGACCCTGCAATTGCACTACTGAGTATTTAACCCTAAGATACAGATGCAGTGAAAAGAAGGGACATCTGTACCCTAATGTTTATAGCAGCAACGGCCACAGTCATTAAACTTTGGAAAGAACCAAGATGACCTTCAATGGATGAACGGATAAAGAAGATATGATCCATTTTTACAATGGAGTATTATGCTTCCTTCTGAAAGGAAGGATACCCAACTTTTGTATCAACATGGATGGTACTGGAGGAGATAATCCTGAGTGGAATAATTCAAGCAGATATTGTCAATTTTCATATGGTTTCACTTAATTGTGGAGCATAAAGAATAACACAGAAGACACTGGGTGATCAAGAGGAGAAGTGAGTGGGGGGGAATTGAAGGGGGAGACAAACCATGAGAGACTCTGAGAAACAAACTGAGAGTTTTGAGGGGAGGGGGCAGAGGGTTGGGTAAGCCTGTTAATGGGAGTTATGGAGGGCACATATTGCATGGAGCACTGGGTGTGGTGCATAAATAGTGAATTTTGGAACCCTGAAAAAAATAAAATAAAAATGACAACAACTCCTTTTCCCAAAATGTGGCAGGAGTCCCCCAAATGATTGGAAGCAGCCTCCATTAGAGATCAATCCACTGCATGTTGAAGGTGCTCCCACTTCAAAAAGACCAAGAAATATCCAATCCCAAAACAAAGTAAGGGCCAGCTCCACCTCATGGAATACCACCTGCTCTCCCGCAGATAGTGTGATGTTGCTTTAATAAACCTGCCTTCTGCTTTCACTTGGGCATTGATATCTAATTCTCACGTGCCAACAATAAAAACAATGACGGTTTACCGTTACAATTCATAGAAAAGGAGGTACAGGGAAATTGAATGAAAGGGAATAACAAAGTAGGTTCATAAGTCAATCTTCCTTATAAAAAAATTAACCTGAAAGTGCGTTTCTGCCACCTCTCTCATGTTTGATCTGATAAAGAATGACCAAGATACATGAATTATAGTTCGGGATTTTGAAAAGCATAATAGCTTTATACCAACACTTGAGCTTTTATTTATTTATTTATTTATTTATTTATTTATTGCTAACAAGATAGGTCGATTTGATATGCGGTTCTTGACAACCAACCTCAGAAGAAATTCCATTTTCATGAGAAGTCAGAAAGAACCACAAATCAAACCTCAAAACAGATTCAAAGAGAAAATACTCTTAAAAAAATTTCCCTTCCTGGGGCACCCGAGTGGCTCAGTGAGTTTGGCTCACTGGGCCTTTGCGTTCGGCTCAGGTCATGATCCTAGGGTCCTGGGATTGAGCCCCATGTCTGGCTCTCTGCTCAGCAGGGAGCCTGCTTCCACTTCTCTCTCTGCCTGCTCTATGCCTACTTGTGATCTCTGTCTGTCAAATAACTAAATAAAATCTTAAAAAAAAAATTCCCTTGGGCACCTGGGTGGCAGAGTGAGTTAAAGCCTCTGCCTTCGGCTCAGGTCATGATTCCAGGGTCCTGGGATCGAGCCCCACATAAGGCTCACTCCTCAGCAGGGAGCCTGTTTCTTCCTCTCTCTCTGCCTGCGTCTCTTCCTACTTGTGATCTCTATCAAATAAATAAATAAAATCTTTAAAATAAATAAAATTTCCCTTCCTATCAGAAGCAGACCAAACCACTAACAAATTCCCCAGAAAGCTTCATCTAAAAGGTTGTACTTTCTTCAGACATCCAGCAGGACCTTCTTCTCTGGGCCTGGTATTTCTTCAATTGCCTATTCCAGAGAATAAGACACTAAACTACTGAGCGCCAAGGGCCTCAGAACCACGAAAGAGATGATGAGGGGCACAAAGCACGCCTCTGGTCACCAAGAGGGTATGTAAACGTTTGCTGCTTTTCTGCATTTTTCAAAGCTGAGTTTTTAGCTGGTGGCTGCTCCTTTAGGATAAATTGTTGATACCGTATAGTAAAAGCTATTATATGATCTTTTACAAACCATTTCCTATCTCTGCAATCTCATGTGCCAAGACAGACATGGTTTATGTAAAACCCTGAAGAGAGTGCTATTGCATTTAAATTGCCAGTAACCTTCATGTAATAGATTTATGATTGATGATAGATTTAGTTAAAAGATAACTGTTTTAAATATTTATTCTCAGTAAACGATTTCAAACTATGCTCATTTAAGTAAGTTGGTGCATAATCCCATTTCTATTAAAACAGTGCAAGGGCCAATGCCGCGCTTCCGAGAGAACCCCAAGCTCTTTTTCTAGAATGGCCATATGCGTATGTATCAGGCGTCCTCTTTTCACTCCCTTTGTGGAGCACCTACCATGGAGGTCATGTAATAACCAATAACCAAAAAACAAACAAAAAACCCAAACATCCAGGTCGAAGTGATTCGCGCGCGCCATCATGCAATGGCGGACCCTGCCTGGAGACTAGGAGACTGCTCAAACAGATCCCGGGCAGGCATCTCAGCCCAGGCCTGTGCTGGGGAAGCTGGTTCCCGGCTTTGTGCACAATCAGGAAGCCAGCGAAGTGACCCGAGAGTGCAGCCGGGTTTAGGGCTGATGATCTTTTCGCAGCCAGGCAGCACGTGGACACCCACTTGGGGAGCCAGGCTAGGAGGCTGCCCAGCGCTGGCGCTGGCCACACTCGCAGGCCCCCGGGGCTTTGCCGGCGCCCGTGCCCCGGGCCCGCACCTCAGGATGGAGGGGGAGGGGGACGGGGGCGGAGGCGGCCCAGAGAAGGGGCTTTATAATTGCGGAAGCGGGAAGTGAGCTCGAGGAGGACGCGGCGGAGAGTCTGAGAGGAGGTGGAGGGGCTGGCGGAGGAGGGGCGCGCAGCGCCATGGTGCTGTGCTGCAGCCCAGTCGGGACTCAGGACCCCCTGCCTCGCGGCCCCTGTACTCCCGAGCTCCAGCCCAGCCCCTGAGGCCGCACTGTCCGGCTCCCGTTTCCCGCTGCCCCGCCCCACCCTATGGCTTCCCCGGAGGACCCTCTGCGAGCAGGTAAAGTGACAACGCGCCGCCCTCACCTGGAGCAGAAAGCGCGGGCCGCGAGATCGCGGGGGTGTCGGGACCCAGCCTCCCGCGACCCCCGGGGCAGCGGGACCACCCCAGAGGACATGCTGCACCTGGGATCCCACGGGGTCGGGCCGGGGACGGAGCCATGCGAGGTGCCCCCCGCCAGCGAGCGCAATAGCCCCCATCGTTTGGCACCCCCACGTGCGGGTGACGAGGACCCCCTTCCCTCATCCCGTGGCGTGGCCCCGCCACTTTTGTTCTGGACTTGGGATCCCAGGTGGAAACTAGTCCCTCAGACCTCCCTGGCAGCAAGGAGCACAGGGAGGGATTCTCGGTTTTTCAGCCCGCCTTGGCTCTTCCTCTCTCCACATTCACATGCCTTCTCGCGTCCCTTTCCTCACCTCATTGTCACTTTTATTAAATGGTTTTGTTCTGCATGTTGACCCGCAGAGCGGTTTCATGAATGAATATACAGGAAACTGAGTCGGAGCCCACCTGTGAGAGCCCACCTGTGGAGGCCTTTCATTAGAATGGTCTCTGGTTCTAGCCTCAGTTCAGAATACTGCGTGTACCTGAGGACCGAGTCCAGATGTTTCTTTCATCTCTGACTTGAATTTGAAATCCTAACGTCACTATGACCTGGGAAGCCGAGGTCCACAGCATCTTCATCTGAAATTCCACTAGAGCTCCCATTTACCTAGTGCCCAGCCTGAGTCTGTTTTCCACTACTGTCAGGGTTCTAGAAGTTCATGCACTGCCCACCACTGACAGTAGGGGCATCTTTCTGTCCAGATTTTCCCTTTACATAAGGAGGTCAGTTACAGGAGATTAGGGCCCACTCTAACGACCTCACTGTAATGTGATTGCATATGTAAGGACTCTAGTTCCAAATAAGGTCACGTTCTGTGGTACCAGAGATAAGGACAGCAGCAAGGTTTCTGGGGGAAATGCAGGTCAGCTCTTAACAGTCCACTCTCTGGCTCCCCAAATTCGTGTCCTTCCCATGTGCAAAATACCTTCACCCAATGCCCTCCAAAGCACTAATCATCCCAGAATCAACTCAAAATCTGAAATCTCATCTGTCCGCCTCCACTCAAAGACCTAGATCTCACCCAGACCACGGGACCTGAGGACTGCATCCAGAAGCCACCATCTCCTGGTGAAGCTGCCCATCAGGTCCTGACATCACCCTCATTCGTCCCAGCAGCCGAGGGCCTACAGTTCCCAGAGACAGTTTCTCAGAGGAAGTTTGAAGACCACCTCAGAGGACGTTCTTTGGGAGTGAATGACGAGGGAAGGGGGTCGGAGCCTCCTGCCATTCCCAGGGCACCCAGAACCCAGAGAGTGAGGCCTTGAGTGCTTTCTAGTGACAGATTCAAGGCAATTCTTTGACTTTGGGACTTCAGAGTTAACTTAGTTTTCATTTGTGATTATTATTTTTGTGGGGGGGGGCATAGCTTTTCTTTTGACCTTTGGCTGTTTTCACTCCCGGTTCTGAAGAAGCCCCTAAATCCTAACCCTGTTAGGGACTCCGAAAGCTCTCAGAGCAGCAGTACTGGGGGACAGTGTGGACACATGGTTTGGTTTCTCCTCTGGCCTGATTCTGCGGCAGCCCCGCTCTGTCCTCCTCAGACTTCAGAGCAATAGCTGAATAAGTGGAGAAAGGACCAGGGGATCAGGAAGGTGGCCACCGAAGAGTGACTTTTCTGGAGGGTGGCTGAGCTAGTGAGTGAGAGTGTTAGTCCAGCTCTGCCTGTAGTCTGGATGGAGCTGAACAGGGGCCAGGGAAGGGGAGGAGGAGCAGAGAGCGGGGACAAAGGGACCAAAGAGGAGATTCAGATGAAGGGAAGTAAATGGGAGGAGAGAAAAAACTCTAGAAGACAGGCATGTAAGAAAGAAAAGGGATGAAGTGGGCATCGGGAAAGGGCACCACCAGGGAAGGAGAGAGGGGAAGGGAAGAGGGAGGGAGGGAGGAAAGGGTAAAGGAAGAAGGGAGGAGTCAGCACGCCAGGGCTCCCCCTGCATCTGAACAAGAGGTGGCTGGTCCAGCTTGTCAAACAGGGTGCTCACTCTTTGGTCCCAGTTTCTGCTCCCAGTGCTACTGGGCTTTGCAAGGAAGGCATCCTGTCCCCTGGGACCCACTGGAGCCCACTGGAGCCCACTGGAGCCCACAGGAGGGTGGGAGAGGTAAGATGCCACCTGGTACTGTCCTGAGCTGCTCCCAGCTGCTAGCCTCACCACATGGTGCAAGAGGGACCCCAGAACAAAGGACACAGGCCCGCGTGTCTGCCAGTGTCCCTGGGCACTTAGCTCATTGCAGTGAACCACACCGCCTCCTCAACCCAGGCTTTCAAAGCCTGCTTCTTCGTTCCTGGCTTTCATGTCTGTACGAACATGAGCCAGATCTAACTCATCTCCGACAGACAATTCTGACTCACCCCATGTCAGATTTTTATTAGTGGCTGTGATAGAGCAAGATAGCAATGCTCCAACAAACGGACTATTTCCTCCCACGTGACCTCAACAGTCTTATACATTTTCTTAGCGAAAAAAACTTGTCTCCTTCCATTAAGCTCATAACGTGGTCTAATAGTATACATGTGCCTTCGTTAGATGCGAAGCGATACAGAGGTCCTTTTTTTTTTTTATTTTACAAGGTAAAGTCAGTGAACACATCTAACTTGATGAATACGTCTCTAAAATGTCAATCCAGGCAAAGCTTTTTCTGCCTACAGTTTGGAGCCTACGTGTTGACATTTTTAAAACACTTTCAGTCCCTCAGTGAGGCTTTTAGAAGCTAGCCAGGGCTTACTACGTGCCAGGCACCGTGTCAGGTGTTGGAGCTAAACAGACGAAGAGCTTGGAGGCAGGCTGGGAGGGACATCCGTGACACAACCACAGCTAAAAACGGAGGCCAGTGCTAGAAAAGAGAGCAGGCTGCATGGAGAGTGTGTACCATGGGGTTTATGAACTCACAAATAAGTGGGAGTAACTGGAGTGAGGAGACGGGGGAGAGGAAGAGGGTCTTCCCATCAATGGGAATCACCTGTGCTTGGAGGCAGGCACCTTGAGGGGTCTCCACAGGAAGAAGGAGGCAGCGTAGTTGAAGGGCAGAAAGACAGGGCAGAACAGGCATCAGTCAGTTGGAAGGGTAGGAAGAGATGGATGGGAGGATTATGGATGCCTTTGGAGGACTGAGAATTTGTTAGAAGATCAGTGCAGATTTCTATGGAGACAAAGGCCAGGAACTGATAGGTCTTTGAAAGGTCACTCTGGCTGCCTTTTGGCAAAGGGGTTGGTAAAAGGCACGTGCAGGTGTGAACACACCAGGTGGGAGGTGAGTGCAGGAAATCAGGTGAGGGAGCATGGGAACTTGGTCCGGGGGTATGTAAGGGAAAATAGCCTTTAACGAGTTCCACAAATTGGCACCAGCTGTAGCTTCATTACAGCGCTGGAAGGGGTAGGTGGGTGTGTCCTGGAGGTTACAGAGATTACATGAGAAAGGGAAGTCTTTTTAGATCTTTTTTCCAACTAGAGGAACTCTCACCTTATTGATAGAATTCCAGAGTGGGAACGGATGGACATGAGGACATCTTTGAAATGTCTGAATATGTATTCGACATCTTTGCAAGTGACGAGGAGACCTTGACCTTAGGAGGCCTCGGCCTTCTTTGTAGCCAAGAAGATTTCACCTACAGATTTGGGTTCTCCCTTTTAAAGTTAAGAAGACAGTCCTTCCAAAGGACACCTCCTATCATTTTACCCTCTCATCATACCACACTTGCTGGGATCTCCAAGACCCTCTGTTCCAGGTTGTGATTATCCACTTTGGCCGGGCTGGTCTCGCCAAGAACACCACCACAGGAAATCTAGAGCCTGTAGTGCTATTAATAACATCATCTAAGACTGTCTTTGCTGCCCTCATGGCCTCTTCCCACCATGACTCATTGAAGCTTTTTACATGTTGTATCCATTAAGCTATAGTTCCCAAAGCTCATCTTCTCTAGTGCCATTAATTTTTAGGGGACCAGGGAAACCTTAAACTTGTCCCCCTTAATTGGATCCCTGTGTCCCCACAATCTCTTTGAATGACTTTCACCATGATCCTTGAATGAGCTCTGAGACCACTGCTGGTACCTAACACTTCTTGGCACCTTGTCTGTTAGTTCTTGGAAGAGGAGGTGGCTATGGAGGTGAGTGGGGATGGGAGTGGGAGGATTTCTCCCTTCACTTCCTTTTTTGTTTTTTCAAATAATGGGTTTTGAGGGGGAGGGAAAGGTTAACCAGACAATTTATTTTCCATCTCCCATTGATAAAATGTTTACCACTCCCCATTGGAAGAATTTAGATCTTTCTTTAGAATCTCCAGGAAAATCTCCCAAACCCAGCCCACCACCATGTGGATTCAGCCATCTTCTGATTCACCTCCAGATTGTCTCCTCCTAACTGCTCAAGCCACAGGTTAAGGGCGAAATGTTCAATGCCCAAGCAATTAAGTGGGGAACACGTTTATCTAAGCAATTGCATGCAGCTCTGTATCTGCATACAGGGGGTCTCTCCCAAGCCTTTCCAACCTCAGCAAAACAAGAAAAAGCCCCAGCGACCTGGGGGTATATATCATTCATTCATTCCTGTGTTCAACACTCATGGCGGATCCCCACCGAGACAGTGGGAGAGCAAGGACGGGAGCAATCCTGGAAGCTGAAGTCTGAGGAGGATTTCAAATTCAAGTCAGGGATGAAAGAAACATCTGGACTCGGTCCTCAGGTACACGCAGTATTCTGAACTGAGGCTAGAACCAGAGACCATTCTAATGAAAGGCCTCCACAGGTGGGCTCTCACAGGTGGGCTCCGACTTAGTTTCCTGTATATTCATTCATGAAATCGCTCTGCAGGTCAACATGCAGAACAAAACCATTTAATAAAAGTGACAATGAGGAGAGGAAAGGACACAAGAAGGCATGTGAATGTGGAGAGAGGAAGAGCCAGGGTGGAAAAACCGAGAATCCCTCCCTGCGCTCCTTGCTGCCAGGGAGGTCTGAGGGACTAGTTTCCACCTGGGATCCCAAGTCCAGAACAAAAGCGGTGGGGCCATGGCGGGAGACGAGGGAAGGGGGACCTTGGCACGTAGGCATGGGGGTGCCGAACAATGGGGGCTAGCGCGCCCACTGGCGGGGGGAACCTCAGGCGGCGCCATCCCTGGCCCGACCCCGTGCGGACCCTGGTGCAGCGTGGCATTGGGGTGGTCCTGCTGCCCCGGGGGTCGTGGGAGGCTGGGTCCCCACACCCTCGCGGGCTCGCGGCCTGCGCTTTCTGCTCGAGGTGAGGGCCTGGCGTGGTTTCAATTTACCTGTCCGCAGAGGGTCGTCTGGAGAAGCCTTGGGGCTGGGAGGGGCAGCGCAGACTCCAGGGCTGGGCTGGAGCGGAGGAGCGCATGGGCGGCGAGTCCTGTGGGTCCTCCAGTCCCGACTGGGCCGCAGCACAGCACTGGGGCGCTGCACGCCCCTCATCCGCCAGCCCCTCGACCTCCTCCCAGACTCTCCGCCATGTCCTCTGCGAGCTCTCTTCCCGCTTTGGCAATTAGCAAAGCCCCTTCTCCGGGCTGCCCCCGCCCCCGCCCCCCTCCTTCCTGAAGCGGAGGCCGGGGCCTGGGCACCGGGTGAAGCCCTGGGGGCCTGCGAGCGTGGCCAGCGCCGGCGCTCAGAGGCCTCCTAGCCTTGCTCCCCGAGCGGGTGTCCGGGTGCAGCCTGTTTGGAAAAAGATCATCAGCCCTAAACCCGGCTGCACTCTCAGGTCACTTCGCTGGCTTCTGATTGCGCCAGAGGCCCGAAACCAACGTCCCCAGCACAGGCCTGGGCTGAGATGCCTGCCTTCTATTTGAGCAGTCTCCTGGTCTCCAGGCAGGGTCTGCCTTTGCATGATGGCAGGCGTGAATAACTTCAACCTGGATGTTTGGGTTTTTTGTTTGTTTTTTGGTCATTGGTTATTACATGACCTCCATGGTAGGTGCTCCACAAAGGGAGTGAAAAGAGGACGCCTGATACATACGCATATGGCCATTCTAGAAAAAGAGCTTGGGGTTCTCGCGGAAGCGCGGCATTGGTCCTTGCACTATGGTTTAATAGAAAAGGGATTATGCACCAACTTACTTAAATGAGCATAGTTTGAAATCGTTTACTGAGAATAAATATTTAAAACAGGTATATTTTAACTAAATCTATCATCAATCATAAATCTATTGCACGAAGGTTACAGGCAATTTAAATGCAATAGCACTCTCTTCAGGGTTTTAAATAATGCGTGTCTGTCTTGGCACATGAGAATGCAAAGATAAGAAATGGTTTGTAAAAGATCATATAATGGCTTTTACTATACGGTATCAGCAATTTATCCTAAAGGAGCGGCCTCCAGCTAAAAATTCAGCTTTGAAAAATGCAGAAAAGCAGCAAACGTTTACGCACCCTCTTGGTGACCAGAGGCGTGCTTTGTGCCCCTCATCATCTCTTTCGTGGTTCTGAGGCCCTTGGCGCTCAGTAGTTTAGTGTCTTATTCTCTGGAATAGGCCATTGAAGAAATACCAGGCCCAGAGAAGAAGGTCCTGCTGGGTGTCTGAAGAAAGTACAACCTTTTAGATGAAGCTTTCTGGGGAATTTGTTATTGGTTTTTTCTACTTCTGATAGGAAGGGAAATTTTTGTTAAGTTTTATTTAAATTAATGCAATCTGAGATAAAATGTTAATATTCCTGGGGGTATGGACATTGTATACAAATGAACCCAGCTAAGTGGGCTCCTGGACAGGGTCTGATCTATTTATAAAAGTAGCTGGAGCTAAGTGGTTTGTTCCAGAAGAAGATAACGCCTTCCCTCCTTTGCATTTGCCTTCTACAGCCTAAGTGGGAGTTAATACGTTCACTTGTCTCCTTAAATTTTGTCCAGAGTGTGTTAAAGCAGTCATAGGGGACCTGGCTGGTTTTGCTGTCTGCCTTCTCAAAACAACGCCCCAGTTTTCTCCTGGAGAATCAACGTTCTTGCTTTCGGGCCATGCACTTAGGCAGCGGCAACTTCACACTGGCTCCTGACACTAGCAGTGGCATGTCACCCACTAATGGCCTTTGAGAACATCACTGAGTGAGCCGCGAGTTCAGTAGATGCACGAGACCTTTGCTGGATCACTGAGGAGGTGGGTCTCTGAATAACTAGCCCGAGATCCACTTGTGTGTGGTGGAACAAACGAGCAGTGATGTGTTGGCCAGAGTGCCCATCCTAGAGAGCCCTGAATGCCAGACAAAAGCATTTGAGACTATTTTTTTAGGCAACAGGAAGCTAGTTTTGAAAAGCAGCACATGAAAATGTGTGTTTTTGGAAGATTAGTCTGGCAGCTGTGTGTACGATAGGGTGGAGGGAGGAGAGAACGCAATCCCTGAGTGCATTTAATCTTTATGATGCAGTGTAATTTATTATGAAGTTGAATTTGCATCCTTATCCAAACATAAGGGAAACTCCTGTCCAAAACTGTAAATGTTTTTTGGTTGCCTTTTTTTTTTAAAGATTGTATTTATTTACATGACACAGAGAGAGATCACAAGCAGGCAGAGAGGCAGGCAGAAAGAGAGAGAGAGATGCAGGCTCCCGGCTGAGCCTAGAGAATGATGCAAGGCTCGATCCCAGGACCCTGAAATCATGACCTGAGCCAAAGGCAGAGGCTTAACCCACTGAGCCACCCCGGTGCCCCTGGTTGCTTTTTTAAGCATTCCTTGTCTCACATGAAGTGATTACAAATTTGCAGATGTGCATTAAAATGATGTATTCCAAAATATTAACAGAGGAATTAAAAAACTTATTAAGTAAAATATTATCATTTCTGTTCATTTGAAGCCTATCTGACAAGGGACATAGCATTCTGGTGCATATATGTAAACATGAATAGTTATTTTTTAAAAAAAATCTTTAATTATTTATTTGACAGAGATCACAAGTAGGCATAGACAGGCAGAAAGTGGGAGGGGGGAAAAAGGTTCCCCGCTGAGCAGAGAACCTGATGTGGGGCTTGATCCCAGGACCCTGAGATCATGACCTGAGCTAAAGGCAGAGGCGTAACACGCTGAGCCACCCAGGTGCCCCTAAACATGAATAATTCTTTTTTTTTTAAGATTTTATTTATTCCTCTGACAGAGACAGATCAGAAGTAGGCAGAGAGGAAGGCAGAGAGAGGAGGAAGCAGGGTCCCTGCCAAGCAGAGAGCCAAATGCAGGACTCGATCCCAGGACCCTGAGATCATGTCCTGAGCTAAAGGCAGAGGCTTAACCCGCTGAGCCACCCAGGTGCCTCTAAACATTAATAATTCTTAAAGGTTCCTCTACTCACTTATATGGAAGCCCTTTTCCAAACAGAAGATTAAATCTCTCTTGGCTACTCCTATCAGCTTATTCTGAATTATTTTCAATCCAGAAGCATGAACTAGAAAACCACAGTTTTTACACAGTGTTTGGTTTTCCACCAAGAGAATCACATAATTTGTGGTGATTCAGTGTGGTGTGTTGCTAAAAGCATTTCCAATGCTGTGGATACAAGAGGGTAGTGCAGAGAGGTAAGGAAACAGGAGAAAAGGTATGGCTCTCTAATAAGCACTTTATTCTAGAATTTTCCTCCAGCCTTGGGAGCTGATCACTCACAAGTGTGTGCTGGTGCCTTGATCTCATGGACCACAGTGCTCAGCATCTTCCAGCTGCTTTTTTAGTGAATACATATGTAACAATTGATTTCTTGCCCCGGACTTTGAGA
Source organism: Mustela lutreola (assembly GCF_030435805.1). NCBI lineage: Eukaryota > Metazoa > Chordata > Mammalia > Carnivora > Mustelidae > Mustela > Mustela lutreola. Next base: position 63,555,021 of record NC_081305.1, on the reverse strand, counting down.
GAAAAATCTGTTCAGAGGGATGGACACTCTGAACCAACACCAGAAAACACTCTCTGTAGTCTTCTTGTTAAATGAAAAAATATGGTTAAACCACTTTTGACAGTCTACTACATACAGCAAAATGTAAATCTTAATTGAAATATGTCCTCTCAGCTGTGCTTAAGCAACTGAGTCCTGAGCTTTTCAGGTTTTCAGTCTGAAAGAGTACACCTCTGGTGCTCTGAAAGGGAAGAGAAAGGACACCCTGTTCTCCATATAAATTAAAGAAGAGAAATCTGTGCATTTAAGTGGGCCATATAAAATTTATCAAGCAATTACCTCCTAACTCCTTCCTATCCAAATTACCTGATATGCTCTCCCTAGTCCTTTATTCCACGTTACTGCCTTTTCCAGGATTCTGTCTCACATCACAACATGTCTTCTGTTATTTCCTTCTTGCAAGCTACTTTTGTTTTCTCCATCTATAAAAATCAACAATCATTGTGTATTTCAATTCCCATTTTCCTCAAATGCATTGATTCTTCTTATCTATTACTCTTTTCTCATACTCAGTGTCTTTGTCTTTATGGGGTTTGTACTTTGCTTTTCCCCATCCTTTACTGCCATTATATAAACAAATCTAATAACTTCTTAGAGAAAGTTAAAAATTCCTGCATAGCCACACGTGAACACAAAGTCACTGATTTTTAGCAAACCTATAAGATAGTCAGACATTCATTCAATTACTTTTTTTTAAGATTTTATTTATTTATTTGACAGAGAGAGTTGACAAGCAGGCAGAGAGGCGGGCAGAAGGAGAGGAGGAAGCAGGCTCCCTGCTGAGCAGAGAGCCCGATTTGGGCTCCGTCCCAGGATCCTGGGATCATAACCTGAGCCAAAGACAGTGGCTTAACCCATTGAGCCACCCAGGCATCCCTCCATTCAATTTCTTAACTGAGTCTCAAATGCATCCTGAGTTCTAACCTAAACCTAAGTTCTACTTCTTACACGTTGTTATATGACCAAATTCTTTCAGTTCAGTATTTTGTAACATTTAAATATTAATCAATTGATGCTTTGTCTGTGTATTTCTATGAAAATTATTTGAATACTGTAGATTTATTGTTATATTTATAGATTTATAATCAACGTTTCATCAGTTGAAGTTTTTGGAAATTTCAGATATAATGCTTAACCTAAAATGATACTGCCTCAAATCCCTCTGATATCAAGGCCCAACACCTGATTATAGCCAAACCTGTGGTGGATAGTTCCATGGGAAATTGCAGTTACTTAACACTGATAGCATCTCATGTTCTCTCTCTCATTTTAGAATGTATCGAACACAACCCAAAAGTGTAGGAGAGTTAATGTCCTCTGAGGACAGCTCTCAGTGAAGTGGAAATAAGAACCATAGATAAAATTGTCAGTTTTCTGGTCTTCATGAGGACAACTTAAAGAAGTTTCTCAGGACCTTTCAGTAAAAGCAAGCCTTCATTTTCTATCCACAACAATTATATCAACAATGTACCTCTTTGACAAAGTTGCTTCTTCACTGTCTCACTTTCCCATTCTTTTCTACCTTGGATAATCTCCCAGATAAACTAATAGTACTCAAATCCTTTGTCCTACTCTCTGCTCTCAGGATAAATGGAGCCAAAAGACTTAGATTAATATCAAGTTCTGAATGAGATCTTAGAGCTATTTCTGTCCAGATTTTCATAAACATAGGGACCTTTGAATTATCAGGCTATAAATAAGTTCTAAATAAAGGGGGCAAAAGCAAAAAGTAGAAAGTTTTATGTTTGATTTTTAATCATGATTAATTGACTATTGATTATTAAAAATACTAACATTATAAAAGTATGGATCTTTGTAAAACAATGTCACAATGTAAGATATAAGTTGCATAGTCCTTTGGAGAATATTAAACCAAATGTTCCGGTGCCATCTAATTTCTTGTTTAATCCAGAACTTTGGTGTGCATTATCTTGAGGAATAGGATTTGGAAGTCCAGACAGACTAACAGAAAACTGATCCAAATGTGTGTGTTTATATTTCTGCTTTTGTTGTAAAAATCAAAGTGTGATTGCTGGCTTAAAATGGTAAAACTAATAGTGTTCATGGACTCTATTATAAATTTTCTAATTGTATGGGAAGAATCCAATAAACATAGAATTAATTGATTTGCAAATCCTCAAAGAGCTACAGGATCAGGTAGTGGTATTTTCTGATTCAACAGCATCATAATGCTACATTTTATATGTGTGGCTACCGGATATTTTCATCAATGTTTGCTAGCTAGTCAGCCAATACAGAGAAATATTAGGTAGGGTAATTACTCACAGTTGTGTTTAATAAAATGAGAGAAAATTATCAAATGACACTAATAATAATAATCCTATAGCAGGCTAAATAATTCAATGATAATTACAAGTATTAATCTAGCTTTCTTCCCTGATTATGACTCTTCTCTCCTTTATCATAATGGGAGTAGCAGATTGTCTGCAATGAATTGTGAAAACCCAGCAGTGACTTTGGCAGTGAAGGCCTCCCATCAATTTTGATAGGTTAAAATGATTCTGGTTGGCCTTGAGCAAATGTGTCAATTTTTTTTTCTGTGTGTGTCATAAAAGAAAGAAGCAATAGTAAATTCTTGCTGTTATTCCATGGAGCCAATAAAATCATACTGCCAACAAGAGGCTGTTGACAATGTAAGTGTAGTTAACTGTCTTGAAATACTAGGCCTCGAAACAAAATTCCAGGATTTCACATAACCTTTTTTTTTTTTTAAAGAAAAAAACAAAACAAAACAAAACAACTATACTGCTTACATTTAGGGCCCTGCTGTTGTGTAACTATTTTTGAACATGTCTACTGTAAGTGTATATATATATATGTTTTTTCTGTGCAATAAATTCATTTAGAGATAAATTTGGATTGCAAATTATTTTGGGGGAAGCATGGTATTTGTGGCTAGTCTTACAAGTAAAAAGGACTAAAAGAAAGAAGAAAAACATTTTTTATTACAGCATATTTACATCTGTCCAAAGTACTTATTTACTATAATACTGACTAATGTATAATACTGGACACAAAGAAAGAAGTTAAATGAGTTATATTTCAGTTGAAGTATAGCTGGCCATTTTAAAACTTACCACAGAATCTTTCTGGTATGAAATGTGATATCTGGCAATCTGGTCCAGTTCATTACATCAGGTCATTTGTATGTTCTTATTACCATTTTGATAGAATAGCTCATTTTATAACCCAGACATTTTACAATGGAACTATGATGCATGTATTTTCAAAAGTATAGACATACATGAAGCTATGAGGTCAAAAAAGATGAATGTCCGTAGTACCATATAGACTCAACAAATAAAAGTGTCCAAGGCTATGAGTGAGATTTATGAATATTGTGTAAGTTTAGACCAACATGTGGTTTTGATATAAATAATCTGTTCTTAAATTAGAATTACAGTCGTTGAGTACAGTGTTGAAAATGGCAGATAGATTTTAGCTATCCTTGCTCACTAGGGAAAATGGAAAAATGTTTAGTTTGGTCAGATTTTCACTTAACTTCTGAAAAATCTTACGTTTGAGAGAACCCTTCTGAAATAAGAATCCTTAAAGACATAACCCCTTTGGCACAAGTTTTCAAGAAACTTGTTTGATGTTGTAGACAATCATATGGCACATGTACTGTTCTAGATGTTTCATGCCAATAATATGTAAGCCATACTAAGGCTACATATACATATAAAGATGTTCCTCAGCTTACAACGGGGCTATGTACAGAGACACACATAAAAAATTGAAAATGCATTTAATACCCCTAAACTATCAAATACCATAGCCTACCTTAAGCTTATTTAAACATACTCAGAACACTTACATTTGCCTGCATTTGAGCAAAATCATCTTAAGCAAAGCCTATTTTATAACAAAGTATCAAATATCACATGCAATTTATTAAATATTACACTAAAAAAAGAAGAATGGTTATATATAGAATGGTTGTAAGAATATCAGGTGTTCACCCCTGTAATCTTCTAGCTGACTGGGAGCTGTGGCTCACTGCCCCTGCCCAGCATCGCAAGACGGCACCATACCACATGTCACTGGCCCTTTTTATAAAGACCCAAATTCAAAATTCAAAGTACAGTTTCTACTGAATCACTTTCACTTTCACATCATTGCCAAATATATCGTAAGTTGAATCATTGTAAATCAGGAGCCATCTCATTTGAATGTTAAATCACAGTCACCCATATACACACAAAAAAAGGCCTTCATGTAGGGCCATCTATGTATCTCTAAACAACATAGCATGACATATCAACGGCAAAAAATGGATGTGAAGGGGACAATTGCTTTGCGTCAGTACTCTGAGCAGTAACATACATGGCCTTACTCACCTAGCAGAACTCCAGAGCTAGCTGTTGGCAAGAAATTTTGCAAATGTTTGCTCAACAGCTTAAGCACTATTATTTTTAAATTAGTGTGCATATCTGTTTTCTAAAGATATGTTAATTTATTTTATTGACTTATTACAAAACCAAATAATTTCCTCTTATTTAAGTGGCAGGTAAATAGAATTCTTTTTAATTTAAATCAAATGGTATTTTAGGGAAAATATACTAAAAATTCTGAAACTTGTATTGCTTAGGAATCTTTTATTGGAATCCTTATCAAGTTGTCTTTTTCAAGTTTTTCCTAAATAATCTTCAATGAATTGAAAATATTTTTTGGATTTTATTCAAGGCTATTAACACACAATTTCACTTTGTTAAATATAGTGCTAAACGTTCAACCAAAACGTTGTGTCTTTTTTTTTTCCACTACCACATCCTCCATCTACTGACTGGATTCTCTCCCCAACTAGCACATATATACCATTGTCTATCTTTAGGATAAGTAAGGGTCAACTTTTGTCTTTATTCTATTCCTCGTATGCTTCTGAACTGGTTGAATTTTAATATAGTCACACCATAAGCATCACATATTTGATTCCCCTTTCAATAGTAAACAGTGCACAACCAGAGCATACCTTCAAAGCTATCAATAGACTTACTCTGATATATTATTTTTGTATTTTTGTAAATTAAAATAATTAAATTATAGAACAAGAGTTTCAGGTGGTAGGTGTTGTAAGTTTTACCCAAACTGACTTTTGTCAAACTCGTTTTTGTCATCATATATGTCAAGTAGTTTTCTCAGGTTTATATTTAGAATATCCTTGTATAATGAACATTTACACTGATATCTAGTATAAAAATCTTGCAATTTATTTTAGAAACATTAAGATATTGAAAATCAATCTATTTCTTTAATTCATTAAAGACATTTTTGGCTTGTTTCCAGTATTTTCTTACTGGTTAAAAAATGAATTTGAAGTAGTCTGAATTTCATTATTATATGGCACTTTCCCTTTGATGAATACAAAGACGATATTCTATATTAGCTATCTGGGAAGAATTAATTTTTTAATTTTATTTATTTGTAAGAGAGAGAGTGAGAGAGAGCACAAGCAGGGGGAGCAGCAGGGTGAGGGAGAAGCAAACTCCCAGCTAAGCAGGGAATCTGTTGCAGAACTGAGTCCCAGGACCCTAAGATCATGACCTGATCTAAAGGCTCAGGATTTTAACTGACTGAGCCACCCAGGTGTCCCAATCTGAGAAGCGTTCTGTATGTTATTCCTATTCATATGAAGTTTAAAGTCTAGTTAATTAACAATATTTTAGTGGCTATTACATAGATAGCACTATGTTCCAGGCAGAGAGTAAGAAAGAAATATTAAATCAACCATATTCTATGCATTCTAAATGAAAATAATTAATCAATCATAATAAATCCTTCTATTTATGGAATATCAACTTATAAGCTTTCCTCCATATGAACAATGTCAAATACCAGAATAAAGGGTCATCTATTACAAATAAAGGATAGAATTAAAGAATTCTGGTAAGCCATTTAATTTTGAAAAATGGTGCTATATTGTTGCTGAGTTCTGGTTTTCAGTTACATAATATCTGATAAGTGTAGAAGTAACGTGAGTGTTACGTGAGATGAGAAATGGTTTATAATTAAGATATTTTTAAAAGTACAGATAAGTACAAATTTGTAAACATAGCATTATGGAGGAATAAAAATAAATGATAGCTACACACTCTAAAGTGAATAAATCTTGGAAAGTTTATAGAGAAGTAAAACAAGGACAGTGCGAAAGTATGGTACATTTTTATGAAGTTCAAACAAATTTTGTGAAACCATAGATGGACTTAAAGATACTATTATGTATCAAATATTGTAAAAATTAAGCAAGGAAATAGCAAACATAAAATAACCAAAGCATACAAACTTGGGTAGATACAATAGGTGTGATCATGTTCTACTTCATCAAGAGATGAGTTAATAGATAAATAGAAGTAACTAGACTTTTTAGAAGTTAATAAAACTTTGCCTGTTATTTCTTAGTAATATAAAATATATGGTTTTCTAACAAAAACGCTTATCTTAAAAATATTTAAAAATAAATTTCAGGGTACTCATAAGGTTCTATTTACTTTTCCACTGAAGGAAAAGCTGGTTGTTGTAGTTGTAGTGGCTTGTTTGTTTTAGTCTCCTCCTAATTTTTATTATTATAATGTGGAATGACGAATGTTAGATTGAAAAGTGAATTATTTTATAGACAAAAATCATTACTTGATTCACCTCCTGGTACAGCAGATGGAACTCCTGAAAACATGCCCTTTTGCCTTACAGTTATGCTTACTTCTGAAACATGCGTGGTGGTGGCCCTAAATAGTGACACCATAGTAAGCATTTTGAATATTTGCAATTAATTTTTATAGTCATAGGGCTCCAAAAGGCACTGCTGGTATCATAGCAGGTATTTCAATAATGCTAAAAGTTGCCTGACTGTTTAAAAATATTAACAAGGCAAAAATCATGGCAGAAATATTGTCCTCAGATATTATTTTTTTCCATATGCTCCTGATTCCAGACATGACAAGTTATTTTTTTTTTAATTTTTTTATAAGAGATTTTATTTATTTATTTGACAGAGATCACAAGTAGGCAGGGTCAGGCAGAGAGAGAGGAGGAAGCACGCTCCCTGCTGAGCTGAGAGCCTGATATGGGACTGGATCCAAGGATCCTGGGATCATACCTGAGCCGAAGGCAGAGGCTTTAACCCATTGAGCCACCCAGGCGCCCCCATGACAAGTTATTATTTTTTTAAAGATTTTATTTATTTATTTGACAGAGAGAGATTACAAGGAGGCAGAGAGGCAGGCAGAGAAAGAGAGGAGGTATCAGGCTCCCCGATGAGCAGAGAGCCCGATGTGGGGCTCCATCCCAGGACCCTGAGATCATGACCTGAGCTGAAGGCAGCGGCTTAACCCACTGAGCCACCCAGGCACCCGACAAGTTATTTTTGATAGATATATATACAATGTATTTTCCAGTTATCAGAAAAATGGTTCTGCTATTTTTAAGGTTTTTAAAAAATTACATATTTTTTTAAATTAAAATTTTATTTTTTAATGTTTTACTTTTCTTTTCTTTTTTAAAAAGATTTTATTTATTTATTTGACAGACAGAGATCACAAGTAGGCAGAGAGGCAGGCAGAGAGATAGAGAGAGAGAGAAGCAGGCTTCCTGCGGAGCAGAGAGCCCGATGCAGGGCTTGATCCCAGGACCATAAGATCATGACCCGAGCCAAAGGCAGCAGCCCAAACCACTGAGCCACCCAGGCGCGCCAATGTTTTACTTTTCAATATACTACTTAGAATATAAAACCTATTCCATTTTGTAAGAAGTTTACCATTTAAAAAATGGTAATTTTCTCATTGTGTCTTCCCCTCTCATTGCTTTATTTTGAATAAAAAATTTCACAATAAACATAACTGATGCTTTCCTTTTGATGGTCCCTCTGTTGGTCATATTGTATATGAGCCAAGAAAATTAGTTTTACAAAATTTATTGATGTTTGTTGATATGTTTTATCATAACTAATTTTTCCTCCCTTATCTAGATTCCCCAGCTTTCAGACAGGTGGAAAATTCAATAAACCATACCCAAGGGATGTATGAAGTACTTCTTAGACATTCTCTCAGATCCTTGAGGACTCATTTTGCCTAGGGATTTGCAATAGGTTCTGCCAGAGGCACCACTGTGACAACTGATGTCCATGGTCTATCTCCTTCTAAGTTCAAGAGATCACTGGTTTCCAAGTTTATCTATACAATTAATGCACTCCAGCAAGTTCTTTTTTTTTTTTTTTTTTACTATTAACAAACTTATTTTAAAGTTTATATGGAGAGGCAAAGACTCACAATATTCAACATAGTGTTGAAAAAGAACAAAGACTGAGGACTGACTTCAAAGATTACCATAACGATGGGGTGCCTGGGTGGCTCAGTGGGTTAAGCCTCTGCCTTTGGCTCAGGTCATGATCCCAGGGGCCTGGGATCGAGCCCCGAATTGGGCTCTCTGCTCAGCAGGGAGCCTGCTTCTCCTCATCTCTCTCTCTGTCTGTCTCTCTGCCTATTTGTGATCTCTCTCTCTATCAAATAAATAAATAAAATCTTAAAAAATATACCATAACGATAATTGTAAGCAAGATATTGTAATACCACAGAAAGACTAGATTAAAGGAACGGAATATATATTATCAATTGTATTTTATATTTAATATAAAAGCAAAAGCAATACAAGAGAGCAAAATACAATCTTTTAAACAAATGGTTCTGGAGTAATGGTGAAGCTAAATGTAAAAATATAATATAAAATAAAATAATAAAATAAATCCAGGCAGATATACACACTTCACAAAAATTAACTCAGATTGGATTATAAACCTAAACATGAAAAATGTAGAAGGTAATATAGAAGAAAATTTAAATGACCTTGGTTTTGGAAATAACTTTAGCTACAAAAGCACAAGCACTGAATTTAAAAATGTCTACTCTGTGAAACACAATGCCAAGAGAATGAAAAGGCAAAGCACAGACTATGAGAAAAAATTTGCAAAATACACATCTGGCAAAGGATTGTTAATCAAAACTACACAAAGACCCCTTAAAACTCAACAATGGGGGAAATCCTGATTAAAAATGAGCCAAAGACCTTAGCAGATACCTCACAAAAGAAAATATTACAGATGGCAAATAAGCATATAAAAAGATGCTTCACATCATATGTCATCAGGAAAATGCAAATTAAAACAAAAAAGAGACACCAGTACATACCCAGAATCCAGAACACTGACAATAGAACACGAAATGTTGGTGAGGATGTGGAGCAACAGGAATGTTCTTCCATGTCTATTGAGAATAAAGAATGGAAAACAACTTGGCAGTTTCTTACTAAACTAAACATATTCTTGCCAGATGATTCAGCAGTAGAAGTTCTTGGTATTTATCCAAAGAAAATGAAATCTATACCCACAAAGATGTCTATAGCAGTTTTATTCATAACTGACAAAAGCTTGGAAGCAACCAAGATATCCTTCCATAGGTGAAAAGTCAAATAAAGTGTAGTACATGCAAACAATGGAATATTATTTAATGCTAGAGAAATGAATTACCACGCCATGAAAAGATATGGATATAAATATTTAATAAATATTTGATTTTAGGCTTCTACCAGTCTATCAATAGTATTAGTATATTTTAACAGTGAATGCTCAGCATTCACGAATTTACCTAATAAAATGTTTTGGGTTCAATATTTTAAATACTTCAACCTCTATGATTATATTCCTAATAATTTTGAATTGGGGTAAATAAACCTTAATTTTTTGTAACTTGTTTCTTATTGCAAAAGAGCTCAATGAAATTTTAGAAAATAAAAATTTACAAAAAAAAGTTTAGTTTACTATTGCCAAATAATTTAAAACTTTACCTTATATTCAAATACCTGTGATGTCCATCTGGTCCAGTGTGTCGTTTAAGGCCTTTAAATACATATATTTTTCTAAATTGATTTATATGCTACTAAAACCGAAAACTTTTAGTTATATTTGATTTCATATCATGCAATCAATGCCAGAAAGCCATCTGGCGATGACTTGTCTTAAAAAGAGTTAAGATGGGTGTTATTACAATGCAAGATGGAAACAAAGATAGTATAACAATTGAGTGTTACATAACTTTTCTGTTTTGATCAAGTTACTAATCTACAAAAGGCTTTTATCGGTGACAGACTTGGGAATTTAACAAAACTTTTAAACTAGCATGTGCGACTCATTCCTAGAAAACAACACAATCAATAACACTTTATTTAGATTAGATAATGACTATTTCTCCATTTGAATAAAAAAGGTAGCAACCCCAATAAGTTTATTAAACAGGAAAAGTTGAAATGCTATAATGCTCCTAAGGAATTAAATGATCCAGTCATGAATTACAAAAAAAGGATATAAATTACCAAAGTGTTTGTATAATTTGAATGTACAACTGCCCATTATAGTTCAATAGTGTAGGCTTGTACAAGAACTCTATAAAAGAACTCCACTTCTAAACAGTGGAAAATATGTTCCCTTTCCCCCTATATACAACTATTAAGCCATTCATTTAGCTTTTAAAATATCCACTTAATACAGGCTTTTTACTCATTTGAACAGGCAGCAGGGCTCTATTCTTATTGCTTACATCTGAAGGATAGACGTCTAGCGTAAGAGGTAAAGTGCATAAAGGACCACAATAATAACAACAAAATACAGTTTAGTGAGCCCTTAAAATCTGCCAGCTACCTTTCTGAGAATACTTCAATTAATAAAACATATAAAATACCTGACCACAAAGAGCTTACATTCTTTTGAAATACAATAGTGAAATAAGCCAATAATAGAGGGGCACCTCGGTGGCTCAGTCCATTGAGTGACTGCCTTTGGCTTGGGTCATGATCTCAGGGTCCTGGGATGTAACTCCCTAGCAGGCTTTCTAGGCAGTGGGGTGTTTTCTTCTTCCTCTGCACCCCCTCCCAATTCTCTCTCTCTCTGTCTCCAATAACAAAATAAACCAGTAATAGAATAATGATTGATGGGTGATGGTGATAAGTGTTACAAAGAAATACAAGAAAGGTAAAAGCCATTGGAGAATGCTGGGAGGAAAGTTAATTTTATTTTGTGTTGGGTGGTTATATCTCATTTATGAGATGTTATTTGCACAAAGACCCAGGAAGTGAAGGAGGGTGTTATGCACATATTAAAGGAAAAGATTTCTCTAGGCAGAGCAAGTAAGTATATAGACTTTGTGTTAACAGCTGGTCTGTTACTTTTGAGGAAAAGCAAGGAGGCCAATGAGGAGTTCATAGTGGTGGAGAGAGGTAAGAACGTATTGATGCGTGACCTTCTAGTACATTGAAACGCCTTCAGTTTTTATTTAATATAAAAGGGGAAGATACCAAAAGACTTTCGACAGCAGAATAAAATCATCTGACTTGATTTTTAGGTCAAGTTGCTGTACCTAAATAAATCTACAAGGAGAAAGGAGTGCAGTATGTGTGGAAGTGGGGTTATCAATCAAGTCAATAATTCAGGAACATATGATGGTGTTTTTAGCATGCTGGGTGGTAATAGAAGTGGTGAGGTATGGTTTTTATTTTGTATATATTTTGATGGTGAATATTCTGGTGAACAGGATGGAGTATGTGCAGGACAGACAATATCAACATTTATTTTACTGCACAAACAGAAGGGTGGAGTCTTCATTCCCTGATATGGAGAGAACTCTGAGTTCAAATGTTCTTCCTGATTAAATGGCATAGTTATGATGAGGATTTAGTCAGACAGTGAAAGAGAGCAGTAAGCATAGTGTTAAGCGGTAAGACATTATAATACATTTGAACATCAAAAAACGTTGTGTTGGATCATCTGTTTATGTGAGTAAGTAAATAAATAAAGCTTCCTGGGGTTCTGATAGAGGTAAAGAAGACTACTATATGATAAAAAGGGGCACGTGCACCAAATGTTTGTAGTAGCAATATCCACAATAGCCAAACTATGCAAAGAACCTAGATGTCCATCAACAAATGAAATATATATATATATATATATATATATATATATATATATATATATATATGATGGAATACTATGCAGCCATCAAAAGAAATGAAATCTTGCCATTTGCGATGACATGGATGGAAATAGAGGGTATTATGCTTAGCAAAATAAATCAACCAGAGAAAGACACTATCATATGACCTCCCTGATATGAGGACATGGAGGTGCAATATGGGGGACAGGAAAAGAGTAAATGAAACAAGATGGGATCAGGAGGGAGACAAACCATAACAGACTCTGAATCTCACAAAACAAACTGAGAGTTGGGGGGGGGTGAGGGTAGGGAGAGGGTGGTGGGGTTATGAACATTGGGGAGGGTATGTGCTGTGGGGAGTGCTGTGAAGTGTGTAAACCTGGCGATTCACAGACCTGTACCCCTGGGGCTAATAATACATTATATGATAATTTAAAAAAAGAGGAAGAAGAAGACTACTATAAATAAAATGCTATGGTTTTCAGCAAAGAGTGTGTAATCAGGCATATTTTATTAAAGTAACCAAGTAAAATGATGGTCGAAAATTGGAATAACAGAAAACATAAAAATCAGAGATTTTAAAAAGAGATATGGGACAGTGTTGAAAATATAGTGAATGATATTATAATAGTGTTATATGGTGACAGATGGTGGCTATATTTGTAGTGATCATAGAATAATGTATGGAGATATTGAAAACCTGAAACCAATGTAACACTGAATATCAACTATACTCAAATAAAAGAATAGTAAAAATAAAACATTTTAATTTAAAACGATAAAAAGAGGGACAAGAATTTGAAAAGTGAATTTCTAAAAGCTTAAAGATGAGGCTAAGACATACTCTGAACCTTGAGGAAAACACCATTTGGAAAATTCTTCCCATTTTGAGAAAACTCAAATGAATCAATACCATAAAAGAACCCATTTTAACTGAGAGATGTAATGAATGCTCAAGAAATAATTATATGACAGGATAACTCTTCCCTATGAAACAGCATACAGAAAACAGGGGAAACACCTGGAAGCAAAATAAACTATACTGAAAATAAGAATTAGGAAAAAGATAAATGATGAAGGATAAGAAAATTAGACCTGCGACAGAGACCTAGTGAAGAGAATTTTTAGCTTGTGGTTTAATGTTTTTGAGGATAATCTAGAGTTCATAACTGCCTTGAGACAGGCTGGTTATAAGCAGTTTAGGCAGACCCCTAAGACAGGCCTACTTTGGGCAGGTGGTGTTGGAGGAGGCCATTGGGCTGGACAAAGACAAATCCAACCATTTGACTAAAGTGTCTGTGAAGATGTTGAAGTCAGATGCAACAGAGGAAGACCTGTCAAACCTAATCTCAGAAATGGAGATGATGAAGATGATTGGACAGCACAAGGACACCATCAACCTGCTGGGTTCTGCACACAGGACGGTTCTTCGTACACTCTCATGGAACATGCCTCCAAGGACAACATACAGGAGTACCTGCAGGCCGAGAGGCCTCCTGACCTGGAGTACTGTTACAATATCAGCCACAGTGCAGCAGAGCAACTCTCCTCCAAGGACCTGGTATCCTGTGCCTATCAGGTAGCCTGAGGCATGGAGTACCTTGCCTCCAAGAAATGCATACACCAAGACCTGGCCACCAGGGAAGTGCTGGTGACAAAGGACAACATGATGAAGATCTCAGACTTCAGCCTTGCCAGAGATATCACCACATCAGTTACTATAAAAAGACAACCAACAGTGGACTGCCTGTGAAGTGGATGGTCCCTAAGCCCATGTTTGACCAGATCTACATCCACCAGAGTGACTTCTGGTCTTTTGGGGTGATCCTGTGCAAAATCTTCACTCTGGAAGCCTCCCATATCCTGGAGTGCCTGTGGAGGTGGTTTTCAAGCTGCTGAAGGAGTCATTTGATGGATAAGCCAATAAGTGCACCAGAGAGTTATACACAATAATGAGGGGTGGCTGGCATGTGGTACCTTCAAGCTGGTGGTAGGAGACCTGGATCATACTGTGGCCTTGACCTCCAACCAGGAGTACCCGGACCTGTCCTTGGCCCTGGAACAATACTGTCTATGCTTTCCCAACACCCAAAGCTCCACCTGCTCCTTAGAGAAGAATTCCACCTTCTCTGATGTCCCGTTGCCCAGGGAGGCCTATCTGCCCTGACACCCAGCCCAGCTTGCAAATGGTGGACTCAAATGACTAGTATCCCTATTACTCCTTCCAGATTCCGTCATAAGCTGTAACCCTTACCCCCCACGCTCCCTGCAAGACTCACTGCCTTCTCCTTTGTCCCTTTCCTACTGGCAGGAGCCAGATGCCTACCTGAGGTCTTCACCCCTTGAAGTTCACCTCTCTTCCCCTTCCTCTTCCTCCTCCTTACAACCTGCTCATGAAAGAAAGGCACAGAGAGGCAGGTACTTGCTCGTGGCTACTTCCTTCCCTCCTATATGTTGGACCAAGACCCCTCCCTGGCATCTGGTACTGCCTGGACGTCGATGGAGTGGGAGATGAGGCCTGCCAGTGAAAGGTGTGGGAGCTTTCCTGTTTTGGTTTTGTCTGCTTAGCATAACATGTAAGACTGAGTTCTGGTGGCAGGGACCTAGTCCTTGGGGCTATAGCACTAGCGAGGGGAGGTCAACTGCTCTGGGCCTTGGCTAAGAGAAACCCGTGCACCAGAGATAAGGTGCCAAGGGCTTATTACTTTTGATACTAATTTGCTTTGCTGACCAAATACCTGGTATCCAAAGATGGGAAGGCAAAGACTGGAAGCAGTGTTGTGACCATGGGGTCCAGCCCCAAACTATGAAGAAAACACAAAGTGTATAAATCTGAGTAAGTATATATTTACACACCTTTTTAAATAGGTTGTTATCAAAGATTTAATCAATGGGTAATATGGTCCTCATGGCTGGGAAGCATCAGTTGCCATATATGAAGAACAAAGAAAAGAGGTGTCTGGGTGGCTTCCTCCATAAGTGTCCCTTCTTTTCAGGTCATGATCCCAGGGTCCTGGGATGGAGCCCCACATCAGGCTCTCTGCTCAGTGGCAAAACTGCTTCTCCTTTTCCATCTGCCCTGCTTATATTTCCTCTTCCTCTCTCTCTGTCTGTCAAATAAATAAAATATTAAAAAAGAAAGAAAGAAACAAAATGTTTTTGAAAGGTCTTTTTTTTTTTTTTAATTTTCTAGGGGTGCCTGGATGAGTCAGTTGTTTAAGCAGATGTTTGCCTTTGGCTGAGGTCATGATTCCAGTGTACAGGTATCCAGCCCTGCATGGGACTACTTGCACCCCAAGGAGCTTGCTTCTTCCTCTCCCTTTGCACGTGATTCTCCCCACTTGTGCACTTCCTCTCTCTCTCTCTCTCTCTCAATCTTGCTGTCAAGAAACAAAATAAAATCTTTTACTAAATAAATAAATAAATTTCTAAACCTACTTTCGGTTTAGGTCCCTTAACAAAAATTGCTACTCCTTCATTTAAAAAAAAAAAAAAGATAATTTAGAAATATCCTTCCATAACTAAAAAGCTGTTTTGTTCCTTGTCATGATTAAATATAGAAGTGCTTTAAAAACTAAAGGAAAAACTATGCTATATTAACACTAATCACACTATAACTTTGGTGGTTATATCAAGATAATGAAAAGTGATTTTAAAGCAAATTTCATTATCAGACATAAAGATCAAGTCAAAATTACAGAAGAGTAAAAGGATGAATTCATCAGGGAGTATAATAATTCTTGACTTTTAATACTTAATAACAGATTTGGGGATATATAGGGAAAAACTAAGAACAAAAATCATAACTTCTACCTTAGAAGAGAAATGGAAAAAAATTGCAACACCTTTATTTTACGATTATATAGACAAATGGTCATCAAATTGGTAAGATATGTAAGACTTGAACAAAATTATCAACTAACTAGATATGCTTGATATTACAGAACACTCCCAACAACCGCTGACTACATATATCTTAAGCCATGATTTTCTTTGCAAAGGTCAACATTGATAATGTTCTATTCATACCTCCGTGTACCAGGAAAGAAGTAGCATATTTCTTGAAAGACACAGCTATCAAAGCTCCATTGAGAAACCGTAAAGATGGAGAAGGGATTTGTAAATTATATATCTGATAATGGACATCTACTCTGATTATTAAAAAATGAATAAAAATAAAAAACCTTACCAATAACCAAACAGAGTATCCAATTTTTCATGTGAAGAAAATTATTGAAGAGACATGTCACCAAAAGGATATGGATGGCTTATAAGCACATGACAATTTTCTCAATATTTAGACATTAAAGAAATACAAATTAAAATCATAATGAGACATGCTTACATATCTATTAGAATGGCTAAAATTATAAAGGCTAATTGTACTTCGTCTGAGCTAGATTGAGAAGAAACAAAAAATCTAAACTGTTGTTGGCATATATCATGATACCACCACTTTGGAAAATAGTTTGAAAATATTTTTAAATGCAAAATATGTTGCAGTTACACAAATAGCCATTTTACTTCTAGTCATTTAACCTAGAGAAACAAACCCTATGTTCATACAAGGACTTGTTTATGAATTACATAGCAGCTTTATTTTTAAGAATTGAAAACAGTGGAAATGTTCATCAATGTCCACCAATAGAGCAAAGACAAATTATGATCTATTCATTAAAGAGATTACTATTCAACATCAAAATGAACTATTTACAATTGGAGATTCTCAAAGTAATGGTGCTGAGAAAAGAAATGCCAGGCAATGAATAGTATATACTGTGTGACTCCATGACTATAAAAAAATCTAGAAAATACAAATTTATATATAGTCACAGTCATCAAATATCTTGGTGTGATTTTAGTGCCTTCTTCTGTTGCCCATAGATTCCTACACTTGGATCTCTGAGCATTTGTTACACCATGTGAAAATATGAACTCTTTTTCTTTATTCTGTCTTACTAGAATAAGAATCCTTGAAATTTTATGGACATTTGAACTCTCAGTTATTAGCAGAAATTCTATCACACAGTAAGTTTCCAAATATAAAAGCCAGAGTTTTACAATGACTTCTAAACTTTTACATGATCTCGCCACTCATTTAACCTCTGTGACCTTTTTCCCTGCTACTCTTCAGTCACTCACAGTGGCCTTCTTGCTATTCCTCAGATATGCCAGACACGATCTAACCTTATGGCCTTCAAGATAGCCAATTCCTTTGTCTGGAGTGACCTTATTGCTGATAGTTCTGGGCAAATTCATCACCTTTCCATACCTTTGTTCAATTGTCAGCTTCATTGTAACTACCCTGATCTTCCTATTAAAATTTTTAACTCCCCATCCCCTGCCTAGCAACCTTGATTTTTCTCACCCTGATCTAATTTTTTAAATGCTACATAATGCTACATAATGACAAGATGACAGGTTGTGACAAATAGCATTTTAAAAGCTCTACTCATAATGGAACAGACGGTGTCATTTCCCTATAATTTTATATATGTCATTAATTTACTATATCTGGATACAACATATTACCAAACAGATGTTCATCAAAGACTAAATTATTTTTAATGGAACATAATAATTTGAACGTACATCTATTATTCATTTTTTCGATCTAACATTTATAGTCTTGCTAAACAATTTATCAGTTGTAGACAAAATTTAAAAAAATAGGATAAAAAGTGTGTGGAAAAGTAGATTTTCTTTGAAATTTGCATTTAAATGAAAATATTTGCTGATATTTTAAAAACTTTTAATGTAATTTTATATATATCTGACCTATCAGATGATATAAAATTTTTGGAGAAAATATGACATATTTTTTTGATCTTGGTTGAAGGTATTAATAAAGAGCAACTGTTTGTATTATTTGTATTGTGATATCTTAGTTAATAAACATAAATAACTCGTATAAAATATGTTTTTTTAATTTTATTCATTTACTTGACAGAGATCACAGGAATGCAGAGAGGCAGGCAGAGAGAGAGGAATGGAAGCAGGCTCCCCGCTGAGAAGAGAGCCCTCATTGGGACTCAATCCCAGGAACCTGGAATCATAACCTGAGCCAAAGGCAGAGATTTTAACCCACTGAGCCACCCAGGCGCTCTAAAATGTGTTTTTTTTTAATATAGAATTATAGTTCTTGCCCAAATATGGAAGTAGCTGGAACTGAATGCCTCCTTCAAAGTCAGCTCTGGAGAAATTATGCAAGTGTAATATAGAACTATTTCGGATATGAACCAAAAACAAAGAAATGATGATAAATTCCTTAAAAGACTCAAAGTTGCTCTTGACTGGTATGTTTCATGCTCTATTCCTGGTTTGAGGACAGGTTTTAACAGGCCTGTCACTGTAGAAATCAGCTGGATGTTTAGAGGCTATCAGAACTGTGCAAAAACCTTGAAGGAGTAAAGACTTGAAAATTCTTTAGAGAGATTAGCTCCCTAAGGCATTATTCATCCACACATTTTCCTCCAAACAATTAAGACTGATGGATGAGGGGCATCTGAGGGGCTCTCTCATCACGTGGGTGGTGGGTTAAGCCTCTGCCTTCATCTCAAGTCATGGTCTCTGGGTCCTGGGATCCAGCCCCACATCGGGCTCTGCACAAAAGGAAGCCTGCTTCCCTTCCCGCTTGCCTGCCTCTCTGCTTACTTGTAATCTCTCTCTCTCTCTCTCTCTGTGTCCAATAAATAAATAAAATCTTAAAAAAGGCTGATGGATGATAAATTATGAAAACCGCTCCCTACAAATGATGCTTCTTCATAAGGATTTAAGAATTTAAAATAGTAAGAATTTAAAATTGAAACTTGATCGTAGGATTTATCTTATAGAATAACATCAAGTGAAGGCAGTTATTATTAGTTCTGAAGTATTTGTGATTCTGAATTCTTGGCCTCATTAGTAAATTTGTTTTTAAATTCTCCCATGGAGTGGTGATTGCCCTTCAGTCTTTCATTGATGTACATCATTGGGTCAAATGAGATGTGTGTGCCCAGAAGTATATATAGTCTTCTTTGTATTTCACTGGAGATGGCATTTCTGAGTTTTGTTTAATTGAATTTGGACAGATGTTTTAATAGTCACTTCTAGAGTTGGCCCTGGAGAATATCTTCCTTTTTTTTTTCTCTTCCTGATTCTCTGAAAAACCCTGACTAATTCACATTATCACAGTGATATCACAATTCAAGTTTTTCCAAACACTATAGCTGCAAAATAGAAGGAAGCTACTCAGAATGTAATGCTATTGTGAATGATTGAGAAAGAAAACATTATTATAATTAAGCTACCAGGTTTCAATGTATTTTATTGTTGCTTAGAAAATCCTAGCATACCCAGACTTTACAGAGATTTGATGATCCTAAGAGGAGCTGAACTCATGGACCAAAATAGCTATGCACATAAAAAGTACAATTACTTACATAAAAACGATGATGTGGTTAACTTTATATGGCAATCCAAGTGTTATTGGAACAGGAATTTAAAAAATAGCTTAGGGGCGCCTAGGTGGCTCAGTGGATTAAGCCACTGCCTTCAGCTCAAGTCATTATCTCAGGGTCCTGGGATCAAATCCTGCATCAGGCTCTCTGCTCAGCAGGGAGTCTGCTTCTCTCTCTCTCCCTCTGCCTGCCCTCCGTCTACTTGTGATCTCTCTCTGCCAAATAAATAAATAAATAAAATCTTAAAAAAAAAAGAATGACTGTACTTTTAAAAAATAGCTTAAAAGGGGCACCTGGGTGGCTCAGTGGGTTAAGCCACTGCCTTCGGTTCAAGTCATGATCTCAGGGTCCTGGGATCAAGCCCCACATCAGGCTTTCTGCTCAGCAGGTAGCCTGCTTCCCTTCCTCTCTCTCTGCCCGCCTCTCTGCCTACTTGTGATTTCTCAATGTCAAATATATAAATAAAATATTTTTAAAAATAGCTTAAAAGTATATGATAAAATAATGATATACATATACAAAGAAAAGAAAGATACTATACTGTGAATATAAATTAAGTGAAAATTGTTGAAATAAAGAATACAATAAATGGAGACTAAGATGAATATAGCTGTAAAATGAATAAGTGAGTTGGGAAAAACAAACAAACAAACAAACAAACAAATTAATGACTTCTGCCCAAATGCAGCAGAAGAGAAAAAAAATAAAGAAAATATTTAAATAAGTACTGAGATAAATTTTGGAGAATTAAAGAAAGATAAAAGATACCAGACTTAAAATGATGCCAAATATCAGAAATCAGAAACAAAACCAAACAAAAACCACACTCACAAAAAACCACTCATATAGGGCGCCTGGGTGACTCAGTGGGTTAAGCCGCTGCATTCGGCTCAGGTCATGATCTCAGGGTCCTGGGATCGTGTCCCGCATGGGGCTCTCTGTTTGGCGGGGAGCCTGCTTCCTCCTCTCTCTCTCTCTGCCTGCCTCTCCAACTACTTGTGATTTCTCTCTGTCAAATAAATAAATAAAATCTCTAAAAAAAATCCACTCATATATTTTATGGTGAGTTTTAAGAATATCAAAAACAGAGAAGAGCATAAATGATGCCCAAGAGAAGAACAGATCACCTAAAATGTACAAGAATAATACTGACAGCAGAATTCTCAATAGTAATAGCATATAAAGGAGACAGCTGGGTGTTTGTATAGATGGAAAAGATATTTGAAACTAGATATTATACATCAAGGCAAATTATTGATTAAATTTGAGAGCACAGTAAAAATACAATGAAGCATGTTAGGTCTTAGAACATTTATCACACAGAGACACACATTTTAGAAAACTTCCTTGGACGACAGCTCAATTTAGATAGAGAAAACAGAATTATGTACTCAAAGGCACATTTTGAAGGAAGGATTGAATATAGTCTGCACTGCAAATATTCTTTAATCGTATGTTCTGAATTTCCTAAATTTAAGAAGTATTTGTTCAAATATTTATCTTTAAATAAACCCTAGGAGACTTTTTCTTGGATTCTGGAAAATCAGTCCATTTGGATACAAATCTTTTTGTCACTGATGGAAATTTTGATACCCCTTAACTGTGGAATGCCTAATGTATTGTTACAGCAATTGTGATTTGCCAATACATGGGTGATGTGTGTGTGTTGTGTGTGTTTATTTTTATTTTTGATGGTTTTACTCTTCTATGAGATTTTTAAGTAGACATAATTTTAATAAATTATGATTTGTTGAAATTTATCTGAGGTTATATATAATAAAATGAAATTTGTGTGAACTGAAGAAGTGCGTCTCCATTTTTTTTTTTTTAAGAGTAGACTGGTCTGTAAAAATTGTCCAAAGAAGTACATTATATTCATTATTAAATTTGATAATATACAATAAAGTATTCATGGTCATATGGAACCATATCAAATTCTACTATTAATTCATATTAATAATTACCATAAGAGGAAAAAGGGATATTTTTCAAAATGAAAATTAGTGTATTTTTTAAAATATGATATAGTGTTATTCACTGAACAGAGGGAACAAATGTCAAAGTTTAACACAGTTTACAGAATGTTTTAACATAAATTGAAATTTAAATCTGACCAAATTTCACAGTTTTAAGTAAAATGATAGCACTTTAAATCCTTGAAAAGTGGTAAGTGACCCAAAACATTGCTTAGAAAAACAAATTTAACACTACACTAGCCTGTGATGGTTACGTTATGGTACAACTTGCCATTGTGTATCATCAAATGGTATATTTTTTTCTTTTGGTCTTGTCATTATATTTTATTTTAGCCATTCTGATAAGTGTGTAGTGATATTTCAGCGTCATTTTAATTGCATTTCCTTGATGTCTAATTATGTCAAATTATATTATTTTGATGTTTAATGTTCTGAGCTTTCTCAGTTCAAGACCATGAAGCCACGTAGGAAAAATACAGTTGCAGATGCACTCATAGACCAACTCTTATTTAGAAATAAGAACAAACATTACTACCCATTCCAACAAAAAATAGATTTGTTATGCAGTAGGGATTTTATAAATTACCTGACACAACTTATATAGTAAGATGAAATGGGACAGGCGGCTTCTTGCAGCTATATACAACATCATTTTAATTTCAATTTTCAGTATAATTTTCCAAGGTATACACAGAATATATATTTAATGTAAATTGTGAACATTTTAAACTCTGTATATGGAAATTAATCAATTTTAAGTTTATAACAATCAAAATTAACGGAAGTTTAATTTAAATTAGTTAGCTTTCTCTGCATTGCAAGACAGAATAATCAAGAATTGGTAAGAAAAAAATAATCTCTGTAAAATTACCAGGGGTGCATTATAAAGTGTTCGGTAACCGATCAAACTCACAATTTGGATTGAATGGCAAGTGATTTTTAAAATCTGGAACTCATTGTCAATTTTTTTTTCTTCATTGTGTCTTAATAAATTACTGTGTTCATTTGCATGGAAGTGAAGAAAAATGCATGACATTTCATCTCAACACTAACACTTTTAACTGGCAACTCTGAATGTACTTTACAGCAGTGTAACAAAGTAAAGATCAATGATGTTTCATGAAATATTTGTTATAATTCCCAAGGAGATAGGGAGTTTGTGCAAAAATGCAAATCACTTTGCGACTAAACACATTGTTTATTTCAGCTAATTTTAAGAAAATATGCTAAGACTCTCTCAAAAAAGGAAGCAATGATTTAGGTTTTCCTTCAAACTCCTTACCTAATCCTGAACCAACAGCACATAGTTCAAAGAGCAACTAATTTGAGCAGCTCCAATTTACACGTTTCCTAACAATGCTTAATTTAGTGGAATTTCTGTCCAATTATGTTAATTTGATGTAGTGAAAGACAAACATTCAAAAAGATCATCCTTAATTTATATAGATTGCCAAACTCTGCATTTTCTGAATGACGCCCAGGAAAGTATTTTCAAAAACAAACAAACAAACAAACAATGCCGGAACCACTATTAGGTCATCTCTAGGCAGAAAGTGACTCAGAGCCTACATTACTCTCTCCCTGAAAGTATACTGTAGGCACTGAAACTACTACCCTGAGTCTGTGCTATCAAATTCCTTAAGTTAGAAAGTTTTAAAAACCAGTCTGTGTGGGAGTATTTCATTTACAGATAGAGACTTGGTTGTTTATACATTTTCATACTTGATTTTTAGGGTGTAATAACTATGTTTTAAAATTCATGGTGGTTTTGAATACTGTTGGATAATTATGCTAAAATGGTATATCCATTCCTCCTAGGAAACAGAAATTATAGAAAGGTAGCGTTATTCAGATCTGACATCTTTGAGTCATTGCAGTTTCAGTATAAATGCAATAGGAAAAGTGACATTCATGTTTATGATATTTTCTATAAATAAATTAGAATGTACTGGAGGCCTGATATAAAGTGGGATGACTAAACTTCAGTAAGATCTTGTTTTCAATTCAAAATAAATTTTAAATTGAATTATGCACCTCTAAGTTCAGAGACAATAAACATTAACCAACACAATTAATAAGTTCTATTTCTTGAAATTTCGGGAACATTGATAGTCTCACCTACTGGATGAACAACAGCTAAAATTTTTGGTCATGGATTCTTGCTAAAATATCACTTTCCCAAAGAAAATTAATGTTATGAATTTTCACTGATTGTTATTGATCATGAAGAATATAACAACCACGATAAAAAGAGTAGGAAAAACATGATATCTCATCTGTAAGGGCATGTGGAAAGTAGGAAATGTTAATAAAAATAACTACAATTATTTCCCAAGTTAACATAATATAACAGAACAAAAATATTTCATAACAATATTTTCTAGGCTCATTCTGATGACTCTTTTCTACATTCAAATTTAAAGGTTGAGGCATGTGATATATATTACACAAAAACCATCCCAAGGAATTCGTTTAAAAATAAAAACTCTTAATAAAGGACAAATCCAAAGGAATCTCTTTCCTAATTTAATTAACAAATTATAAATCGACTTACCTATTTCATCACAGTGTATCAGGCACCAATAATATTTTTTAATCGTTATACCTGATGCAATAGTTACCATCTTTCAGACATACTGATCACGAACAAGCAAATAAACAAGAGCACTGTAGCTTAAGATCTACCTGCATAAATATAGGACTACTTCAGACAATCTCTTCACCACAACATAGCAATGAATAGAAATCATACATGCTCTGTAATGGACATACAGATGAGATAGAAGGGGATGGGTGTTAATATATGCAGAATCTTTATTAATTACATTGTAAAACATAATATGGAAAAACAGAATACAATTTTATAAATACCCAGGTCACCATCATTGTTTTATTTTTATATGTGTAGATAAGGAGTTTAGTAAACAATCCATGACTATTCAACTTCTTATATTTTGAAAATTTTAGCAACAGTAACAAACCTAGCAACTAGAAAATTGTATCTATCTGCAAAATACAGCTTTGCCAGCATGGTAGAGGAAAAGCAAAACAAAATAAGTAAGAAAAGTTTAACATTTCACAAGAGTTTTACTTTTATATTTTTATTTATTATTTTTTATTTTTCACTTATTATTTACTTCTATTTTCTACTTTATTTTAATGAAAATGCCATGACCATAACATAAGAGCAGAATTAAACCAACATGAGAAATTGTTTTTTCATAAGTTATAATAAACTAGCTTGGTGATTAATTCAAAAATTATATTACAAACTTCAGTGTTCTTGCAGTAAGTATCACTTCATAAACAAATGAGTCAGGAGTCATAAACTAAAGATGATTCTAAATGTTATTTAGAGAGACATTCTGTTCTTAATACATTTCAAATATTCTACACAAGGCAAAGTGGATCCAAGTAATCTGTAGGCAAAATAGGATTTTAGAAAGGTATATATTTCCAACAGTATTTATAAAATATTACCTTTATGTAAGGCATCATCCTGGACTTTGTGGAAAACATACAAAGGAGTAAGAAGTGGCCCTTCAAGAAACACATACAATATCACGGTTTAACATGAAGCAGCATGTCTTCTCTAAGTAAAAAAAACATTGTACCAACTGACTTTACTGAAACTTTATATTTATTGCTCTCGTTTTAGGTCATATTGTCCTTCTGCATGCAGGCTGCTATAACGGACATGATATAGACTGAATAGCTTATAAAGAACAGGAATTTATTTCTCACAGTTCTAGAACTGAGAAGTTCAAGATTAAGGAATGGGCAGATCCAGGGAGAGCCCACTTCCTCATAGATGGCTATCTTCTCACTGTAAATGTACATGATGAATGAAGCAAGAGAACTCTCTGGGGTCTCCTTTAAAAGGACTGTAATCCCACTTATGACCTAATCACCTCCCAAAGGCCCCTATGTTTTAATACTATCACTTCCAGAGTTAGATTTCATAATATGATTTTGGGAGACATAAACATTCACACCATAGTATATATAAACAAAAAAAGACACAGAAACAACAAACAACAAAAATTATTTTAACTACCTATTATTTTCAACTACATAAAATTTTAATTTGTTTCTATATAATATTAAATAACTCATTTGAGTGATTCACTTATATCCAATGCATCTGAGTGCAATTAAATTTGCTTACCCAACATATCCAGCAGCATATTCCTTCAGAATATCTCATTCCCCACCTGACAGGATTTACCACAATTAGAAGACAGGGGATAGAGGATAGATAGATAGATGTATACATAAACACACTTGTACATACACATATGCATATTTTTTCCTGTTAATGATACTCATGCAAATAAAATTTAAGCTCAAGGAAACCTGTCTTGTGTGTTACTTAATATCCAGTTTTTAGTCAACATCCAAAAACAAATAATCCAATAAAAACATGGATAGAAGACATGAACAAGTGTTTCCCCAAAGAACACATTCAAATGTTCAGTAGATACATGGAAAGATGTCCATCATCATGTATCATCAGGAAATTGCAAAGCAAAACTAGAAAGAGATACCACCTCACACCTGTCAGAATGGCTAAAATCAACACTACAAGAAACAAAAGGTGTTGGAGAGGATCTGAAAAAGTAACACTTGTGGAGGCTGCCTGGGTGGCTCAGTGGGTTAAGCCTCTGCCTTCCGCTCAGGTCATGATCTCAGGGTCCTGGGATCAAGTCCCACATCGGGCTCTCTTCCAGGCATGGAGCGTGCTCCCTCCTCTCTCTCTCTACTTGTGATCTCTCTCTGTCAAATGAATAAAATCTTTAAAAAAAAAGAAAAAGAAAGAAAAAGTAACAATTGTGAACGGTTGGTGGTGATGCAAACTGATACAGCCATATTGGAAAACAGTATGGAATTTCCATAAAATTTAAAAATAGAAGTCCTTTGTGATCCAACAATCCTGTTGGTGTGTATTTACCCAATGAATATAAGAAAACTTATTCAAAGGGATGCTAGCACCCCTATGTTTATAGCAGCATTATTTATAAAGCTAAGATATGGAAAGAGCCCAAGTATCCATCAATTGATGAATGAATAAAGAATAAGTGGTATGTATATACAATGGAATATTATTCAGCCATAAAAAAGACTGAAATCTTGCCATTTGCAATAACATGGATGGAACTAGACAGTATAATGCTAAAAGTGAAATAAGTCAGTCAGAGAAAGACAAATACCTTTACTCATATATGGAATAAAAGAAACAAAACAAACAAGCAAAGGGGGAAATAATAAGACATAGAAAGAGAAACAAAGCAAGAAACAGACATTTCATTACGGAGAAAAAACTGATGGTTACTTGAGAGGATCTGAAAGGAGTGATGGATTAAATAAGTGATGGGGTTAATTAGGGCACTTGTCATGATGAGCACTGAGTGTTATATGTTATATTGAACACATGAAACTAATACAACCATATAGGTTAACTAACTGGATTTCAAATGAAAACTTTTTTAACATCCCAGTTTTTAGCTCACATTCTGGCTTACAAAAGGGATTTAGTCAGGAATTTGGAGATTAGTTAATGAACAAATAAAGGGGTGAACAGGCAGTTGTTAGATAAAATTACTATCCTTTCTGGCATGATGTTATACCTTTTATCTAGAATTATTTTTAGCACTTTGGACTCTTCCTATTTTATTTTGAGTCATTAAACAAAAATTTCCTCAAAGGACCTTAGACTCCATCCAATTTGAGCAACAGTGTGAGAGAGGAAATGGTTTCCAGGAGGGAAAAAAAAAAAAAAAGATGAAACTACTTTTGTTTACTAGTGAATGCATAGTTCTTCCACAGAAGAAGCTCTAAATGGTCATGGCTCCAGCTTTATATGTGTTCAGTCATATGTTCAGAAGTAGGTAACACTATCAAAAAATATAAAGCATCTGAGATTATTTTCCCTTATTTGAAAGCTGGTGTATGAGTCTGCCGTGGTTTCTTGGGTGTTGATAGAAGATGCAGACTCATGGTTCAGAAATAATATAGTTTATTATTCACAGCAATAGAGGTAGTCAGAATATTAACAGTTTTATGTGTGTGTGTGTGTGTGTGTGTGTGTGTAGGGCTGGGAGTTATATATCAGTTCTGAGTTATATATCAGTTATATATCAGTTCCCACAAGAAGAATCAAAACAGAGGCAGATAATATTTGCAAACACAACAGGTTAAGTTAAAAAAAAGATACTATTTCTGTCTTCCAAGTCTATTCAATACAGCCATCTTCAAAGGATAGTCTAGAACAAATAATAAATGCAGAAATGTAAGCAACCAATTGAAAAGTGTCTCCCAAGAAACACACTTTGAGAGTCTTCATTTGACAAAAATACTATAGGATATTACATGGATCAGGTGCATTGAATACTGGAAGGTTAAAATTACAAGGGACCAAATATTTTTAAGCAGTTCTTGCATCCAGTAGAGTTCAAATAGGTTTTATAAGATTGAGGAAAGAAGCCATCAAAACCTGGGCCCAGGGGCGCCTGGGTGGCTCAGTGGGTTAAGCCTCTGCCTTCGGCTCAGGCCATGATCTCAGGGTCCTGGGAGCGAGCTCCACATCAGGCTCTCTGTTCAGCAGGGAGCCTGCTTCCCCCTCTCTCTCTGCCTCTCTGCCTACTTGTGGTCTCTGTCTGTCAAATAAATAAATAAATAAAATCTTAAAACAAAACAAAACAAAAAAAACCTGGGCCCAATTTTCCCAAAAGTATGATTCTGATTCTAGTCTCTATGATGTTATTCCTTGAAGACAATGTCTCTAATTGAGTTGAATTAGTTTACTAAAGAGCATACCCCCATTTGTTGTAGGCGATGAACAATATGCAAGAGTCTAAATGCCACATGGAAGCCACCTGGTCTTCAGTGGAATATAGAATCAGTTCCTTTGGGATGAATTTGTTCCACATTTGACTTCCCACTTAAGGGAGAATAAGAGTACCTTCTAATAGATTTTAAATAGGAAATGACAACGGAAGCCAATGCAAGATTATAAAATGGGAAATTTCATTTAGATAAGCAATAATTTCAAAGTCATCTTAATATTACAGACTCTTCACATAATCATAATTTTATTTTGGTATTATATGGTAATTTCAAATATAGTAAATATAAAGAATTTAACTCTGTAATTATAGCGAGTCTGGTCATAGTTTTATGGCAACAAAACTTCAATTTAGAAGTATGGTCTACCAATTATTAATACATTTGGAAATGGTGTGTCATCTTCACTCCACTTGTCTCACTAAAACAGTGAGCCAAAAAAGTAGGTCCAAGCTATTTACTATGGTCAAAATGGGTTGCTTTTGCACTTGGTAAAGAAGCAGTCATATTTTGGAAGAAGAAACTGAGGCTATTAATATTTTCAACTTATTTTCAGAAAAGGAAAGAAAGGATAATCTAAGCTAAAGCCAAAATCTTACACAAGGTGGCAGGAGAATGATCTTTTCCCAGATAAAGGGTTTTTCAACTTAGCCATGTTAGGAGGAATAAGAGATGAGACATTGTGGACTTGACTAAGGTTTGTACACTGTTCAAAAAGTTTTCAAGATAATGTGTATTATTTTTCTTCTTTTAGTTGAGACAAAACAAACAAACAAACAAACAAAAAACCACTAATGAGCTTACTCTTAAAAGGAGGTAAACAAGAAACTAGCAAAGATTGAGTGTTAGGTATTGTCCCCCTCCTTTTTTTTTTTAAATTACGTTATGTTGGTTACCATACAATACATCATTAGTTTTTAAAGTAGTATTCCATGATTCATTGTTTGTGTAAAACACCCAGTGCCCCATGCAATATGTGCCCTCCTTAATACCCATCACCAGGCTCACCCACCCATCCCCACATCCTTCTCATCTTTAAAACACTCAGTTTGTTTCTTGGAGTCCATAGTTTTTCATGTTTCATTTCCCCCTCCAATTCTCCCACTTCATTTTTCCTTTCCTTCTCCTAATGTCCTCCATGCTATTCCTTAGGTTCCACAAATAAGTGAAACCATATGATGATTGACTTTCTCTGCTTGACTTATTTCACTTAGCATAATCTCCTCCAGTCCCATCCATGTTGATGCAAAAGTTGGGTATTCATCCTTTCTGATGGCTGAGTGATATTCCATTGTATCCATAGATCGCATCTTCTTTATCCGTTTGTCTGTTGAAGGGGATCTTGGCTCTTTCAACAGAATGGCTATTGTGGACATTGCTGCTACGAACACTGGGGTGCATATGGCCCTTCTTTCCAGTAAAATAGAGCTAGCCTATGACCCAGCGATTGCACTACCGAGTATTGACCTCAAAGATACAGATGTAGTGAAAAGAATTAGGTATTGTTAAAGCACAAATGCAGGGGATAGAAGTTATGGTACAGAAGAGGGAAGGGCAACCATATGGCAGAGTAGAATAAAGTAGCTCAGGAAGAGATTAGTCATATCCAGATATTGTAAGGCATGTGGGGTTGGCAGGGAGAGCATGAGAAATCATGAGAGCAGAGAGAGAAAATGGACCAGGCAGGAGAGGTTTATAACATTTTAACATCTAAGGTAAGCATATGCAAAGCAGAATAGGGAAAGAAATAAAAGTTTTTATAAGACTCAATACATAAGGAATAACGTGGAGGACACTGGGAGATGGAGAGAAGTGTGCTGGGGGAAATCGGAGGGAGAGACAAACCATGAGACACTGTGGACTCTGAGAAACAAACTGAGGGTTTTGAAGAGGAGGGTGGCAGGTGGTTGGGTGAGCCCAGTGGTGGGTATTAAGGAGAGAATTTATTGCATGAAGCAATGGGTGTGGTGCATAAACAATGAATTTTGGATCACTGAAAATAAATTAAAAGAAAAAAAAAAGACTGACTACATACATGGACCTCAGTGTAACACAGATATGGAACTGACTGTAATACCAGCCACTTCCCACCGACACACACAGACTATGATAATAATAATAAATAATAATGCAATTAAGAAAATTGCCTGCCAAATAATTTTTCCTCTTTTTTATTTTTATGATTATTATTTTTATTTTATTTTTAAAGTTTTTTTTTTTTAAAGATTTTATTTATTTATTTGACAGAGAGAAATCACAAGTAGGCAGAGAGGCAGGCAGAGAGAGAGAGAGAGGAGGAAGCAGGTTCCCTGCCGAGCAGAGAGCCCGATGCGGGACTCGATCCCAGGACCCTGAGATCATGACCTGAGCCGAAGGCAGCGGCCTAACCACTGAGCCACCCAGGCGCCCCTATTTTTAAAGTTTTTATTTAAATTACAGTTAGTTAAAATAAGGTTAATATTAGTTTCAGGTATACAATATAGTGATCAACACTGCCATACAATGGCTTAAATAAAAAAATGAAAAAATATTTTTTAAAGATTTTATTTTTAAAAACCTCTACACCCAAGGTGGATTTCAAATGTACAACCCCAAGATCAAGAGTTACATGTTTTACTGACTGATCCAGCCAGGCACCCCAACAAATAAACATTTTATAAAATTGTTGAGTTTGTGGGAGTCTCATTTGCTCAGTCAGTTAAGTGTCTGCCTTTGGCTCAGATCATGATCTCAAGAGTCCTGGGATTGAGCCCCGTATTGCTCATGCTCTCTCTCTCTCTCTCTCTGGCTTTTGCTCTCAAATAAATAAATACAATATTTAAAAAAATTGTTGAGTTTGTTTAACTAGTTTTAAACTAGTAGACAGAGATGAAGATAAAGTATGATGTCATGGCAGGGAAAAATACAACTTAAACGTTTTAAAAATAAAATGTGCAATGCAAGTTACATCACTTCTTTATCACCACACTCGGACTTTCCCTACTGAGTAATGTAAGGACCTATTTTATATTTTTATATTTTAGCAAGAGGCTTTCATTGAGGTTAACCCTTAAACTGTCCTTGCTCCCCTTCCCCCAGGGGATTCACTTAAAAACAAATCCTGGAAATAAGCTCCAGGTAACAAAGCACATATACAAGGGTGGGTCAGGCCAGGTGGAGACATCAATCTGTGGGGGGAAGTGGGGGTGGCGGTGTTCGCATTTTGTCTCCCTAGATACTAAGGAGTATGCCCTACTCCTCCACCCTTTGGGAACCTTTTTGGCACCAATCCTAATCAAGGTGTAATAGGCTGGGTCAAATGTCTATACTAGGGTAAATTGAACCTCAATTGGTCACCTAGCCTCACTGTGGAGTTTCCTGTGTGTGTTAAAATCTCATTGGTCACCTGTGCGTGGCCAGGCCTGACTGCATGGCCTTTGCCCTTAACAGCTAGACTGTGAAACAGAGAAGGGTTGCCTTCTCTCGTAAGAGGTGTGGCCCCGAATGTTCGGTTAGATTCTTGATGCTTGGCATGAAATAAAGCTTTGCTTGACCTTCGCTTTACATCAGTCTCACTCCTATAATCATAGACCCATTATTGGGGCATAACAGTATTAATCTTATAGTTATAAGTCCACAATGCATCCATCATCCATCCTACCCCTTAACATTCCCCTTTGGACAGACCCATGATCTAGAACAAGCCTTATTTTATAGTGCCTTGTAGGAGATTTTTGCTGCTGCCTAAAGTGCCTACTTTCCTCTCACCATTACCACGGAAATTGGGTCCACTGAAACAAAGGGGTAGTGTAAGAATTTAACAACTTCCATAAATCTCTTTAAAAAATAAAGTATAAGATAGTGATACCTTTTTTTCTGCCACATCACCAATTCTTGCAAGAATAGGGTCATATAAGAGAATTTACAACACATGCTAGCATTATCCTACTGGACCCAGATCATTTGTATGTTTCTCTGTCTCTGAGAAATGTAGTTATTTACATGACTGAAACCTACAAATTGTTTGATATGACTACTAATATCACCTACATTATTTTAAAGCCTGTTTAAGGCTTCTGAAATACATAGGTTTTGTAAACACTTATTAAGCATCTTGTATATATCAAACACTTTAAAAATCTCTGCTTTAAAAAAAAACAAAACAAAAAAGCTCTACCTCAATGTAACTTTGAGTCTGAAAAAGATACAGGCAATATACAAGGCAACAGATAGAATAATTACATATTTGATTATATACTCCGAGGATGTCACATTAAATTGATATGAAAATGATGAGAAGGATCTGAATTTCTTGTCAAAATTTTTGCCTTAAATAGAAATTGATATTTAGGGAAAGGTGTTACTGAAAGAAGTCCTGTGTCAACCAAAAATGTTAAACCATGATCTGACTAAATTTTCCAGTTGTGATCATTGCTTTGTTTAGCTGTCTTATATTAAGACTGAATTTAGTAATTTAGTCTCAGATTTCAGTCTTTTTTTTAAGATTTTATTTATTTATTAGAGAGAGAGAGAGTGGGCGGGGAGGGGCAGAGGGAGAGGAAGAACCAGACTCCTCGTTGAGCAGGCAGCTGATGCAGGACTGGATCCTAGTACCCTGGCATCATGACCTAAGCTGAAGGAAGACACTTAACCAACTGAGCCACCCAGGCACTCTAGACTGTAAACTTCTTAAAGGTAAAAAGTTTATTCTAGTAGTTCCACAGACATTTCTAACATCCATAAGAAAGCATGTACTGATGTAAAATGCCAGCAAATCAAATTATTTAAAAAGTAAATAAAGAAAGAAAAGATATATCTGGATAAAGAGAAAAACAGAAAATCTAATAATACATTGAATTATTAGAGCAAAGAGTGGAGGAAGAGAAAATAAATATGAAATAGAGATTTCCACTAAAAGAAAAAAGTTGAATAAGGCAGGAGATTTAGAAAATTATTATGACAGACTTGAGAAAAAAATAAAATAGGAATTTTTAGAAAATAGCAATGAATGAAAAGGTAAATTGTTCCTACCTCTATAATATTAGCTGTTTGTTGTTGTTGTTGTTGCTAATTTACCTATTTAAGCTAATAAACAAAGAAAGGTTTCATTTAGGGATAAGGTATATATATATATAATTTCCATTTAGTGATAAGGTGTGTATATATATATATATATATATATATATATATATATATATAAATTTTAATTGTTAGAAAATGTGTCACAGAAAGTGTTTAAACTTTAAGATACAGAAGCAACATATAATGAACTACATTGTTTGAACATCTAATTTTTAAATGCTGTTAGAGGAAACTTGGTGGAAATGTCCTTATGTGGTTGTGTTTCTGGAGCTAAGTATATTTATTAATAAGGAATAGTTTAAAATTGTGAAATGACCAGGAGTGGACAATTTTCCTAATCCTATCAGCTCTTTGCAGCTCTTTTATTAGGCCCCTTTAGGAATATCAGCTTTATTTATCTAATTAAATTTTATATTAACGTGCTTTTGACTTTTGCCCTTTCTCTTCCTTCTGTTCTTTTTTTTCCCCTAAATTACATGTTTCTGTTTAACAGCTACTATCAATTCTTTGATATGAATTCTCAACATCAATTTACTAACTCCAGAGATGAAGCAGCATCAATATTTAGAAGCTAAGAATACAAAGCCTTGGGCATCTGGATGGCTCAGTCAGTTAAGCATCTGCCTTCGACTCAGGTGGTGATCCCAGGGTCGTGGGATGGAACCCCAGGTTGATCTTTCTGCTCAGCTGGGAGCCTACTTCTCCCTCTCCCTCTGCCTGCAGCTCCCTTTGCTTGCGTTCTCCCTCTCTTTGTCAACTAAATAAAATAAAATAA
This sequence comes from Mustela lutreola, assembly GCF_030435805.1. NCBI lineage: Eukaryota > Metazoa > Chordata > Mammalia > Carnivora > Mustelidae > Mustela > Mustela lutreola. The sequence continues at coordinate 63,520,898 of NC_081305.1, read as the reverse complement.
AATAATGTAAATAATACATTTATTTATTTATTAAAATGCAATTATTACACAATACATAATGTATTGCATAATTATAATAATGATTAAATAATTTACTAAATATTTATATTAAATATATCAATTTAATTAAATAAATATTTTTTATAATTTAAAATATTTCAAATTTAGAGTATTAAATATTAAATCATTAATTTAATAAATAAATATCTAAACATAATAAAATAAAATAATTTATTTATTAAAATGAATAAAATAACGTTAAGTCATTATCTGAGCATGTATTTTTAAATAGTCTAAAATAAACCATCTAATAAAGTCTAAATACATTGAGTTCAGATATTTATACAAGTTAACCCAGACACTCAACCCACAGACAGTGTCAAACCATTTGTTTTTATCTACTACTCAAAATACGATTGTAATGTATTTATTTATAACTTGGACATAGCAAGGAAACTTGGAGGAAAAGGAGACATTTGCTTTTAATACTTGAAAATTATTTTGTTGATTTAAAAAAAATAAAAACCTTAACACAGGAACATTTCTTCTTAAATAACACTGTGAAGTTTCTGAGTCACATTCTATTAAAAATGATGATAAAATGGCCTCAGTTACTCATTTAAATTATCAGCTGAATGGGTAACAAATGAAGTAGAGAGCTTTTTAATTATTTATGAATGTATTGCTTGTGGATGGAGTGCCACATAGAGTTACTTCTCTTTTTGACTTTGTTTTGTGAGCAGCAGTGGAATCCATGAATGAGATTAAACATAAGGACATTCACAGAAATTCTTAATGAACTTCTGGGGAAGGGCAGTAAGTGCAAGGAAAAACTGCAGCAAGACTAATTACAAATTTCAAGTGGTCATCGCTTAATTATAGAAGCTTTTAAGTTCAAGTAATATATCTTTTTTATGAGCCTATCATATTGTATTAATTACCACAAACTGCACTCTTGAACACTTATCTTTTCACATATTTCTTATTCTTAGTACTTAAAATTACCCTTATGATTGATAAGTAAATTTATTTTACTGACAATGCATTTATTTACATAAATAAATAATGCTGTTTATATATATATAAACAATTGAATATGTGTATGTGTTCAATGAATTTTTTTTTCAAATTAACATCTTAATTCTACCACATTGGTTACAAATAGATATAGACTTTATAGATTCATCAAATATTTTATTCTCAAATTTATATCTCCTTTGTGAAGTAAATGAAACTGTATATATTAAATATAATCCTATCACATGTAACAGTTACTAGTGCATCCCAGGACATACATAGGTCAGGTCCTACTCAAGGCATCACGGATAACTGGATTTAACTTTCTATCCTCGGAGTCTTCTGTATATTTCTGTGGCTTTTATACTACAATCAGGAGGAAGAATTCTTTTGCTAAAAGCTTCCAAATCACTATGTGAGTAGATTATTTGTAGACCAGTGATATAATATTATAGTTTACTATGTAAAGCATGATAAAATAAAATGCTACTTCCGTATTTAATTTGTTCAGTAAAGCATTCATTTAGTTAACAAGCATTCATTTTCTTTTTTTTAAAGATTTTATTTATTTATTTGACAGACAGAGATCACAAGTAGACAGAGAGGCAGGCAGAGAGAAAGGAAGGGAAGCAGAGTCCCTGCTGAGCAGAGAGCCTGATGTGGGGCTCTATCCCAGGACTCTGGGATCATGACCTGAGCAGAAGGTAGAGGCTTTAACGCACTGAGACACCCAAGAGCCCCAAGCATTCATTTTCTTTATACAGAAGAGATAGAACAGTAAATAATCTAGAAATACAGTAAATAATCTAGAAACCTTGATCATTTTGTTTTGACAATTTTAGAACTTAAAATTAGCTAAAGTTCAAGTGCAAGTTATATTTGTATCATAGGAGGAAAAGTTAATTAAAAGTTTGTTTATTACCATAGTTTAACACTTCAACAAATTTTAACGAGTCAAAAATTAATGAATATATGAAGTATACAATAAAAACAATAATCTTGAGTGTATGTGACTCACTGTAGGTATTGATAGGCTAGAAGTCAAAGGATAAGTATCTATAGGGTTTGTTCAGTTCCATGCTCATCAGATTAATAGGCTTTCTCATATTGCTTTCTTCACCACATTAATTTGTCTAATGAATTTTTCAAGAGTTAAAGCCAGTGATAAGTTCATGTCTGGAGAGAAGGTACAGAATCTAAGATAGTTCAGCAGTGCTTATTATTTAAGAGAAAGACAGCATGGGAGGTGAGGGGTGGAAGGAAAGGGATAAGAAGAGAGAATCTTAAGCAACCTCCTTGCCCAGCACAGAGCCTATAGGGGCTTCATCTCATCGCCCTGAGATAACAACCTGAGCTGAAATCAAGAGTCAGATGCTTATCTAATTGAGTCACCCAAGTGCACCATTTTTTCCCCTGTATCTTTATTTTCATCTCTTTCTGTAACTGAGTTTCCCTTCAAAATCAGGACTTGCATACACAGCCTAAATAATTATTTTGGGATTTGATCACGTGGAAGAGGAGAGAATGAGAAGAGCTAAGTGGTCCAGGAGAAACATATATGAGTTCAGACTGAGTGGATTATGATTGTAGACAACTGAGCATCAATCCTAATGCACAGAATACATCTCAGAATTATTTTCCTGAAACAAGAAAGAATCTGTTTAACCCACTGGCTTCTGCATCCTATCCACAGTGGTTAAAATTCATCCCAGAAGTAATTAATGTCCCTGACTTTACTATTACTGGGCATGAGAGAGGAGCTGAGTGGGCTTGGTCAGTGTCCCACCTAGTGAAAGGCAGAGCAGATTCAGGCAAAAAAAAATTATTAGTTCTTTCCAAATTAGATTTAATAGGGTTCTATTTTTCACTTATGAATTCATTTTATATTTTATATTTTATTGATTTTTCTAAGCTTTGGCCAATATTCACTGCATTTTTGAATAGCTTTTATCTATTATTGTAAATCATTTTTCTGCTACATTTGTTTAGTCATGGTTATCCATTTCTTCTTCCAAGTTTTTCAGATATGTGATATCATTTTCCAAATAAATTATTTAAAATGTTTACTTTTTATACTAAACTTCTATGAAAAACATTGATATATGTATTATGGCATATTGTTCCCCCTTTAACTTATTTTTAAAAATGTGAATGTGCCTTGGCACATTCATATTGTTTCTTTTTATGTTTATGTAGATTCTTCATAATTTTCCCAAGTTCATTGGCTTATGGTTTATATTTTTTTAATAATTTTCCTACTGCCAATTAATAGATTTTTTTTCCATTACATTGTCTAAGTTGCTATTGCCATTATAAGTAAAAAGCACCTGGAAATCTATATCCCTGTCCATTTTCCTCAAATCACTCATTATTTTCAGGATCTAGTTGGATTTTCTTACGGGTTCCAGGTGGACAAGCTTTTGAACTGGTGCTAATTATTATTTCTGTTTCTGGCTTCCTGCATTTACCAGCTTCAGGGATCATTTTTAACAATTATGATGAAATGAGGCATCATATTCTTATTCTCATATTCATTAATAATGATATTAGTATAACATCCTACAAGATAATAATAGATACATGTAAAATAATTTCATTGACCAAAAAAGTGGTGGAAAATGTAAATAAAACACAGTGGCAACCAACTAGTCATTTCAAGTTGAGCTATTTTTTCCCCCTTTATCTCCACATTCCTACAAAGTATTTTAAGGTGTTTTATATGCACATACATAGAGATCATCATGGAGCCTAAATCTAATAATTCCTTGTCAGTTTTAAATATTTTAAGTATTGTTCATTCCTATGTCAGTTGTCTATTAACTTTTTCTCCACACTGTACTTAATTGCAAGGAAATATTTAATTTTAATATAAATTAATTAATCACTTTAATAAATATGTTTACCTTATGGATTAATCTTTGATGCTTATTTCTTAATTTTTTTAACTTTTAAAATTTTATTTAGAGAGAGAGAGAGAGAGAACAAGCGCAAGCAGGGGAAGCTGCAGAGGGAGAGGGAAAAGAAGAAGCAGGTTCCCCACCAAGCAGGGAGTCAAGCTCAGTCTCAGGGCCTTGGGATCATGATCTGAGGTGAAGGCAGAGGCTTAGCTGACTGAGCCACTGAGTCTAATTGTTATCTTTGATATTTAAGGAAATACTTTATCATCTCTAATTGATCCCCTATGTCACAAATACAGTTTTCTCTATGGTGCTATTAATTTTATTGTCTTAAAATTAGACTCTTTTTCTAGAAGCATTTTTAATCAGTCTCTTAGGTCTATAATTTAGTTTTTATACATTTCATTTAGTATTTTATTTTATCTTCATCATCTCTGAGTATTCCTGACCAGTACTCATTGGTCAAATCTTTTTTATTAATCTATTCCAAAAATTTGTTTGTTTCTATAACATTTTGTTATTACTGCTGTCATTCTTAGGTTTTGCCTTTATAGTCTTTTTGTTTTGTTTTGTTGTTTTATGCTTCGGTGTTTTTGTTGTATTGTTTTGTTTTTCTTTTGAATTAATACAATTAAACGTTTAGATTTCCTTAATACCTTTAATTATTGTCACTTATTTTCACGATTGATATTACCATAGTACAGTAATTCTAAATATTTCTGAATTAGCTGTATTATTTCTTTTTAGGTATCAAGTTAACTTCCAGTTACATGGACTTAATATTTTGGTCATTATATTCTAGTTTTATTGCCTTATCATTGGAAAATATAGCCTGATACTTAACTCTAGGGAATGATGTGGGAGAGCTAGGTTCTTGTCTCTTGGAGTCAAAGAAGGAATCTCGTGGGCAATGGAGAGTGAGTAAGTGACAGAAGTTTATCAAGTGAATATATAGAAAAAGCTCTCACAACTAAGAGAGGTCCCCACACAGTTAACAATGAGTGCCTTCAGGGTTTATTTTTTATAAAAAGGTAACCAGGCAACTTTAATCCTTTTAACATCTCTATCAATAACTCCTTCAGTGGCTTACTTCCTTTTTCGGGTCTGATTATTCTTTTTTGGTTACAGGTGATTATCATAGAGACACCCACCCCACATGACCCACCCCATACACCTAGGGCAGGGTGGTCCTCCATCCCACATGCCTAGATCAGGGTGCTCTTCCCTGGGGTAGGGTGGTCCAATTTATCTCTTTACTCTGGTTTTCCCACACCACATTTTGGGGATTTCTGAGAGCCTGTTCACAAAGTTCCCTATGGATCTCTTCCTCCATAGGATCTCTTCCTCCATAGGATCTCTTCCTCCACCTGTCCGTTACTCATTTTGAGAGTTGATATTACCAAAGTACTGTAATTCTAAAAATTTCTGAATTAGCTGTACTATTTCTTTGTAGGTATGAAGTTAACTTCCAATTATATGAATTTAATACTTTGGTCATTGCTTTCTAATTTTATTGCCTTATTCTTGGAAAATATAGCCTGATATTTAACTCTCGCAATTTATTGGCATATACTTCTGGCCTAAATAATGGCCTGTTTGTGTAAATGTTCAACTTATGCTTATATACTTACTGAAGACTATTGTTTTGGGGTCAGGATGGCTACATTTATTAATAGATCAGGACTATTAGATTCTCTAAATTTTGATGTCTCTTAGTTTAATCTAATTAAATTATCAGTTAATGAAAGAAGTTAAATTTTTTATGTACTACTGCATCTAAACTTATCAAAGTCTTTTGCTATAATTAGACAAGTATGTCATCCTGTTTTTATACCAAGTCTTACATTAAAATAAATCATACTATCTGAAATATTATTTCTTTATTATTATTATTATTATTATTATTTTAAAGATTGTATTTATTGGGGTACCTGAGTGGCTCAGTCAGTTAAGTGTCTAACTATAACTCAGGTGATAATACCCGGGTCCGGGGATAGAGCCCCACAGGGGGTTCCCTGCTCAGTGGGATGCTTCTCCCTCTCCCTCTGTTATTCCCCCTGCTGTGTGCATGTTTTTCTTTTCTCAATCTCTCTCAAATAAATAAGTAAAATTTAAAGATTATCTCTCTCAAATAAATAAGTCAAATTTCTTTTCTCAATGGAGGGAGAAGCAGACTTTCCACTGAGCAGGGAGCCTGATGCAGGGCTCAATACCAGGACCCTGGGATCATGACCTGAGCTGAAGGCAGACACTTGAACCGACTAAGTCACCCAGGCACACCAGTTGTTTATTTATTTATTTATTTTTATTATGCATATGTTTTACCTCTCTTTTCTTCAAGTCTTTTTTTCGATCTTTTTACTTTTTTCATAAAACTGAATTATTTCAAGATGACTTGGTCATCCTCTTTTCCCCCACCCCATAGGTCATAGAGTACATTTTAATTGTTAAAATAATATTAGTATTTAAGTGCTGCCTACACAAATTAAGGCAATTATCTGTGGTCTGTATTCCTGAAAATATTTTTTTATTATGCCTTCCTATTCCAATGACATTTTATAAGGATCTAAAAGTTTACATTTGTGATTATTTTTTTCAAGATAATAAAGCTATTACTTCATTCTTTTTTATATCTGATGCTATTTAAAAATTTTCTGTCAGTCTGATTCTTGTTTCTTTATTAATGAATTCTTTTTTCCTCTCTAACAATATGATTTTTTTTTGTCTTTGGTATGTATGCCCTAGTGTGGGATTCATAGAGTCAACTATAGTTATGAATATTTTCTTTCTTTTCCTGTATGTAAGTTTTAATCCAGTGTCTTGACTATTTTATGCTTGAGAAATAGATGTACATTAATATTCAAATATTTCTTTCCTTTTTTCTTCTTTCATTTAAAAAAAAGTCATTTATTTTATTTTATTTAAAAAATACTTATTTATTTATTTATTTGGAGTAGAGAGAGAGAGAGAGAGGTGTCATGAAGAGTGGCTGATTATATACTTTCAATTTGGGAGGAGGTTAGGGATAGCACAAGCCTCCAAGGTATTTTATAAACAAGGTTTCCAGGACCTTGAGGGGGCTAGCTATTGTTAGGGAAAGGTCATTTATTACTATTTAGTAAAAACTTAGGGAAGAGACTCTTCTGATGTGTATCAGTGGGTATATGCTTGGGAGATGATTGCCAATGTATATCTTGAGGGCAGGGGTGGGAAGTAGAGATAAATAAGTTTCCAAAGTAATTTTTACATGTGAAAGTAGATTTTCAGTATCCTGGGGGGTGGACTAAGAATGCTTTTTGCCCTGAGTGGACGTGTCCACATTGAAGCAGCTGAGTCCCCAGAGGAACATCAAGGACTTGTCAACAGGCTATGAGTAGTAAGGAAATCTAATTTTTTCTCTAGCTTTTGTTCCACACACATCACCTACATCTTACACCTCTTTTATATTGATAATTTTAATGCTTTGCTGGTATCCAGATGACTATATCCTTAAGTGACTTCTTATCTCTATTGAATCCATTACGTATTCTATCCATTGTATTCTTAATTCAACTAGATTACATATATTTAATCTATTAGTACCACTAGGTTCTTATTCTTGTTTTTATTTCAAACTCTTTCCTTATTTCCTTATATTATTTATTGGGTATATTTTAAATCCCTGATATACTCACTTATTATATATAAGCTGTCAACCTTATTCTTATTTTGAGGTAGCTATATCGTTTTGGGTTTTAGGACATCATACCAACAATGCCAAATAATTTTCAGACAACAGCAGGATCTCCAAGAATTCAACTAAATTCTGACACTATCTACCTGAACATAGCGTAAGATTTCATCAGTTACGGGATCAGTCCTCCAAGACTATCTCCAACCCCACCTCAGATGCCAGTCTCACTGTAGGCCCCAGGTTATTACCTGTGCTTGTGACTGAGCAACTACAGGTTGGAGGTCCCAGGGGCCTACTTCTTACGTTCTTTTAATTTGCTACAGGGACTCACAAAACTCAGAAAAATACTTAATTTATGTTTGCCAGCTTATTAAAAGATATACTAGAAGATTTAAATCAATAGATAGATAAAGAAGTGCACAGGGCAAGGTATGGAGAATGGGCACAGAGCTTCTATTACCTTCTGTAAGACTGCCACTCTTCCTGCCTTTTCATACATTTAACAAACTAAAAGCTTTCTGAACCCAGTCCTTTCAGGTTTTCTGTGGAGGCTTCATGACATAGTCATGACTGACTAAATCATTGTCATTTGCTGATCTAATCTCCAGCTCCTCTTCCCTCCCCAGATAATGCTGAATTGGGGGGAAGGGGAGGCATGTTGGGCAAAAAGTTATGAAGGCTTTCACCAAGTGGTTGGTCCTTCAGGCAAACAGCCCTTGCCTTGAGTGAGGTCTGAAGGTCACTTCATTAACATAACAAAACACACCTCTCTCACCCTTATCACAGGAAAGTCCAAGAGTTTTAGGAGCTGTGAGTCAGTAGCCATGGTTGAAAACCAAATATTCAGATGGCCAAAATATATTTCTTGTAAACCACTATATTACACTACATGCTTAAGTATTTAATTATATGATCTTTTAAACTAATATTTTTCTAAGAGTATAAATTGTTCTGTCAGTAATCTGGATTGGGGAGTGATGTATTTCCAAATTTCTGTCGTTTTACTCCAGGAAGTCAAAGAGAAACAACAGGAGAGCCCCTTAGGGCAGGAAGTTCAAAGTAACAATGTTGACTACTACTCCCTTTTCTTGATTTTTTTTAAACAAGCAAATCATCTGTTCAGAGTTGCAGTTTAAAGACAAGAACATGCAGAATTGGGAGAAAAAAATAGTTAAATTTGGAGACTTGCAGAGGTAGAATCAGAGTAGTGAAAGCCATTACAGTAACTGAACTAACTGAGGTCTGTCTTTGGTGAATCCCAGAAACAGGTGGCGTTGTCAAACAAAGGAATCTTTGTTTACAACATACAAGGAGATCACAGGGAATAAGTTCCAAAGCCTTGACTGTTTTAACAGGAGAGAGATTTTTATTTAATATTTAAGATGAATACTCAGAAGGGAGAGTTTTATTATCCCGTGTATGGTTGGTCATAGGTTGTGGATGCATGCACATCCACATATGTATTTGTGCAATATGTATTGCATGTTCACCTGAATGAAGCTTGTATTCCACCGAGGGCAGAAACTTCAACGTTAGAATAAAGCAGAGGTAAATGTTGGACAAGGGAAAGGGACTCTGCAGGCTTCAAGAGCAGATATAAACTAGATGGGGTCTTGGGCTCATTTTCTGGACAAAGGAATGCAAGGCCTTGATTACTTTTGAAATAGCACTAGGAGTTTTACCACTGATTTATTGTCTCAATAGCTTAGGCTATTTCCTGGTCTGGTGGTGACTGTTAGTTTTCCCATTGCCTTGTTCCCTCAAAATCCTTAACTAGTGAGGTTTTTGCATTTCTTTGTAAGAACCTCCCAGGAAGTTTTGGAAGAAGTGTGCTTGGGCAAGTACACAGGTGGGGTATAGATCATTGAAAATAGCTGGGGACAAAAAATGACTTTTCTTATGTCAGGAAAACTATATCTCATCTTTAATTATCTGGGAACCTCTCACTCTTTCTGCTGATGTTACCAGCAGGCATCTGAGATATTACTGATTGTTCTCTTGAGCCTAAGGAAAAGAAAATGTAGAAAGCAAAAGACAAAACTTTAAAATCTATCCTGCAACTTATCAATTCACTGCAGCCACCTCTCTGTCTTTCCCTTTCTCTTTTTCTCTCTTTCTCTCTCACATACGCACAGCACACGCAAATCAACTTAAAACAATTTTTTAATTTTCCCTATTCCATTTTAATATACTTGAGGCATGATCATTTTCTTAGTAAATACAAGAAAAAAAATCTAGGATTCCATCATTCTGTGTGATTAAAGTATTGAGGAATTTACTTCCAATAGCACTTATAAAAACACATTTTATTTAAGTAATATTATATAATCAGGTGCCTGCATTTTTCTTATTCTCCAACTACTGTTATTTGGCAATTAATATTTTGTCAATCAATATTCCCCTATATCTGAATGTGTGGGCAGTGAGAGATGAGTTGGAGGCAAGGATGGTGAAAAATGGGTTACACATTAGAAGACTGAGGGCACAACCTCCCGACTTTGTGACTTCTGAGACCCTGGGCCTAACAAACCAGGAGACACTGGTACTGAAAATGTTCTCTCCTCTTCTACCTCTACCCCAGAGTAACCCCTAGATCTATCATAATGCATTTGCATTGCCATCCCCATGGAAAAGAGTTGCCATGATGGTTCCAGAACAAACCTTTTAAGGTAAAAAACAACTCTTCCCACGAGGCTCCCTCAAAAAAATCGAAAACTCCAGAATAAACCAGCTCTCTTTACACCTTAAAGACCAGGAGAATCAACAACAAATTAAGCCAAACCCACATGCAAGAAGGGAAAGAATCAAGATTAAAGCAGAGATCAATGAGATAGAACCTAGAGATATAGTAGAACACATCAATGAAACTAGAGGCTGAATTTTGAAAGAATCAATAAGATTGATAAACTACTGGCCAAACTAATCCAAAGGAAAAGAGAGAATACCCAAATTAATAAAATTATGAATGAAAAGGGAAAGATCATGACTAATAGCAAGGAAATAGAAACAATAATCAGAAATTATTATCAACAGTTGTAACAGTTATATGACAATAAGTAGGCAACCTAGACAAAATAGATGCATTCCTAGGAACCTATAAACTTCCAAAACTGAATCAGGTAGAAATTGACAACCTGAATAGACCAATATCTAGTTAGGAGATCGAAGCAGTCATCAAAGACCTCCCAAAAAACAAGAGCCCAGGACCTGGTGAATTCCCTGGAGAATTCTACTAAACGTTCAAAGAAGAAATAACACCTATTCTTCTGAAGCTGCTTCCAAAAATAGAAACAGAAGGCCAAACCAGGCAAAGACACCCTCCCAAAGGAGAATTTCAGACCAATACCCCTGATGAATATGGATGCCAAGATTCTCAACAAGATCCTAGCTAATAGGATACAACAGTACACTAAAAAGATTATCCACCATGACCAGGTGGGAATTATCCATGGGATACAAGGGTAGTTCAACATTCACAAATCAGTAAATGTGATAGAACAAATCAATAAAAGAAGAGAGAATAACCACATGGTCCTCTCAATTGATGCAGAAAAAGCATTTGGCAAGATACAGCATCCACTCCTGATTAAAACACTTCAAAGTACAGGGATACAGGGAACATTCCTCAACTTCATAAAATCTATCTATGAAAAACCCACAGTGAATATCATCCTCAAACGGGAAAAGCTGACAGCCTACCAACTGAAATCAGGAACACGACAAGGATGTCCACTCTAAACCCTGTTATTCAACACAGTACTAAAAGTCCTAGAAACTACAATCAGACAACACAAAGAAATAAAAGGTATTCAAATTGGCAAAAAATAAGTCAAACTCTCTCTCTTTGCAGATGACATGATACTTTATATAGAAAACCCAAAAGACTCCACCCCCCAGCTACTAGAAGTCATAACAGTAATTCAGTAATGTGGCAGGATACATAATTAATGTACAGAAATCAGTTGATTTCCATAGAAAGGGAAATTAGAGAATTGATTCCATTTCCTATAGCACCAAGAACCATAAAATACCTTGGAACAAACGTAACCAAAGAGGTAAATGTACTTGAGGAACTACAGAATACTCATGAAAGAAACTGAAGAAGACACAAAAAGAATGAAGATCATTCCACATGCATGGATTGGAAGAATAAACATTGTGAAAATGTCTATACTTCCTAGAGCCATCTACACTTTCAGTGCTATTCTGATCAAAATTCCACTGGAACTTTTCAAAGAGCTGGAACAAACAACAACAAACAATTCCAAACAATTTGTATGGAACCAGAAGAGACCCTGAAATGCTAAGGGAATGTTGAAAAAGAAAAAGCAAAACTGGGTGCTTCATGTTGCCTAATTTCAAGCTTTACTACAAAGCTGTGTTCACCAAGACAGCATGACACTGGCATAAAAACAGACATGCAGACCAGTGGAACAGAGTAGAGTGCCCAGATATGGACCATCAACACTATGGTCAAAAAATCTTTGACAAAGCAGAGAAAATTACACAGTGGAAAAAAGACAGCCTCTTCAATCAATGGTGCTGGAAAAATTGGACAGCTATGTATGGAAGAATGACACTCAACCATTCTCTTATACCATACATAAAGATAAATTCGAAATGGACAAAAGACCTCAACGTGAGGCAGGAATCTATCAAAATCCTAGAGGAGAACATAGGCAGTAACCTCTTGGACACTGGCCACAGCAAATTCTTTCAAGACATGTCCCCAAAGACAAAGGAAACAAAAGCAAAAATGAACTTTTGGGACTTCACCAAGATCAAAAGTTTCTGCACAGCAAAGGAAACAGTCAACAAAATGAAGAGACAACCCACTGAATGGGAGAAGATTTTCACAACGGACATTACAGATAAAGGGCTGATATCCAAGATCTATAAAGAACTCCTCAAACTCAACACACACAAAACAGAAAATCATGTCAAAAAATGGGCAGAAGACATGAACAGACACTTCTCCAAAGAAGACATACAAATGGCAAACAGATGCATGAGAAAATGTTCATCATCATTAGCCATCAGGGAGATTCAAATCAAAAGCACATTGGGATACCACCTTACACAGTTAGAATGGCCAAAATTAACAAGGCAATAAACAACAAGTGTTGGAGAGGATGTGGAGAATGGGGAACCGTCTTACACTATTGGTGAGAATGCCAGTTGGTGCAGCTACTTTGGGATACAGTGTGGAGACTCCTTAAGAAATTAAAATTAGAGCTACCCTATGACCCTGCAATTGCACTACTGAGTATTTACCCCTAAGATACAGATGCAGTGAAAAGAAGGGACATCTGTACCCTAATGTTTATAGCAGCAACGGCCACAGTCATTAAACTTTGGAAAGAACCAAGATGACCTTCAATGGATGAACGGATAAAGAAGATATGATCCATTTTTACAATGGAGTATTATGCTTCCTTCTGAAAGGAAGGATACCCAACTTTTGTATCAACATGGATGGTACTGGAGGAGATAATCCTGAGTGGAATAATTCAAGCAGATATTGTCAATTTTCATATGGTTTCACTTAATTGTGGAGCATAAAGTATAACACAGAAGACACTGGGTGATCAAGAGGAGAAGTGAGTGGGGGGGAATTGGAGGGGGAGACAAACCATGAGAGACTCTGAGAAACAAACTGAGAGTTTTGAGGGGAAGGGGCAGAGGGTTGGGTAAGCCTGTTAATGGGAGTTATGGAGGGCACATATTGCATGGAGCACAGGGTGTGGTGCATAAACAGTGAATTTTGGAACCCTGAAAAAAATAAAATAAAAATGACAACAACAACTCCTCTTCCCAACCTGTGGTAGGAGTCCCCCAAATGATTGGAAGCAGCCTCCATTAGAGATCAATCCACTGCATGTTGAGGGTCCTCCCACTTCAAAAAGACCAAGAAATATCCAATCCCAAAACAAAGTAAGGGCCAGCTCCACCTCATGGAATACCACCTGCTCTCCCTTAGAGAGTGTGCTGTTGCTTTAATAAACCTGCCTTTTGCTTTCACTTTGGGCATTGATCTCTAATTCTCACGTGCCAACAATAAAAATAATGATGGTTTACCATTACAATGCATAGAAAAGGAGGTACAGGGAAATTGAATGAAAGGGAATAATAAAGTAGGTTCATTAGTCAATCTTCCTTGTAAAAAAATTAACCTGAAAGTGCGTTTCTGCCACCTCTCTCCTGTTTGATATGATAAAGAATGACCACGATACATGAATTATAGTTCGGGGTTTTGAAAAGCATAATAGCTTTATACCAACACTTGAGCTTTTATTATTTATTTATTTATTGCTAACAAGATAGCTCGATTTGATATGCGGTTCCTGACAACCAACCTCAGAAGTAATTCCATCTTCATGAGAAGTCAGAAAGAACCACAAACCAAACCTCAAAATAGATTCAAAGAGAAAATACTCTTAAAAAAATTTCCCTTCCTGGGGCACCCAAGTGGCTCAGTGAGTTTGGCTCACTGGGCCTTTGCGTTCGGCTCAGGTCATGATCCTAGGGTCCTGGGATTGAGCCCCATGTCTGGCTCTCTGCTCAGCAGGGAGCCTGCTTCCACTTCTCTCTCTGCCTGCTCTATGCCTACTTGTGATCTCTGTCTGTCAAATAAATAAAACCTTTAAAAAAATTATCCCTTGGGCACCTGGATGACAGAGTGAGTTAAAGCCTCTGCCTTCGGCTCAGGTTATGATTCCAGGGTCCTGGGATCGAGCCCCACATCAGGCTCACTCCTCAGCAGGGAGCCACTTTCTTCCTCTCTCTCTGCCTGCCTCTCTTCCTACTTGTGATCTCTATCAAATAAATAAATAAAATCTTTAAAAAAAAATTTCCCTTCCTATCAGAAGCAGACCAAACCACTAACAAATTCCCCGGAAAGCTTCATCTAAAAGGTTGTACTTTCTTCAGACACCCAGCAGGACCTTCTTCTCTGGGCCTGGTATTTCTTCAATGGCCTATTCCAGAGAATAAGACACTAAACTACTGAGCGCCAAGGGCCTCAGAACCACGAAAGAGATGATGAAGGGCACAAAGCACACCTCTGGTCACCAAGAGTGTATGTAAACGTTTGCTGCTTTTCTGCATTTTTCAAAGCTGAGTTTTTAGCTGGAGGCCACTCCTTTAGGATAAATTGCTGATACCGTATAGTAAAAGCCATTATATGATCTTTTACAAACCATTTCCTATCTTTGCATTCTCATGTGCCAAGACAGACACGGATTATTTAAAACCCTGAAGAGAGTGCTATTGCATTTAAATTGCCTGTAACCTTCGTGCAATAGATTTATGATTGATGATAGATTTAGTTAAAATATACCTGTTTTAAATATTTATTCTCAGTAAACGATTTCAAACTATGCTCATTTAAGTAAGTTTGTGCGTAATCCCTTTTCTATTAAACCATAGTGCAAGGACCAATGCCGCGCTTCCGAGAGAACCCCAAGCTCTTTTTCTAGAATGGCCATATGCGTATGTATCAGGCGTCCTCTTTTCACTCCCTTTGTGGAGCACCTACCATGGAGGTCATGTAATAACCAATAACCAAAAAACAAACAAAAAACCCAAACATCCAGGTCGAAGTGATTTGCGCGTGCCATCATGCAATGGCGGACCCTGCCTGGAGACTAGGAGACTGCTCAAACAGATCGCGGGCAGGCATCTCAGCCCAGGCCTGTGCTGGGGAAGCTGGTTCCCGGCTTTGGGCACAATCAAGAAGTCAGCGAAGTGACCGGAGAGTGCAGCCGGGGTTTAGGGCTGATGATCTTTTTGCAGCCAGGCATCGCGCAGACACCTGCTCGGGGAGCCAGGCTAGGAGGCTGCTGAGCGCCGGTGCTGGCCACACTCGAAGGCCCCCAGGGCTTCACCCCGTGCCCAGGCCAGGGCCTCCGCCTCAGGAAGGAGGAGGGCGGGGGGGGGGGTCGGCCCAGAGAAGGGGCTTTGTTAATTCCGGAAGCGGGAAGTGAGCTCGCAGGGGATGCGGCAGAGAGTCTGAGAGGAGGTGGAGGGGCTGGCGGAAGAGGAGCGCGCAGCCCCCGGGTGCTGTGCTGTGGCCCAGTCAGGACTGCAGGACCCTCCCGGACTCGGCGCCCCAGCACTCCCACACTCCAGCCCAGCCCCTGAGGCCGCGCTGTCCTGCTCCTGTGGCCCGCTGCCCCGCCCCGCCCAGCCCCGCCCCATGGCTTCTCTGGACTACCCTCTGCAAGCAGGTAAAGTGACACCACGCCGCGCCCTCACCTGGAGCAGAAAGCGCAGGCTGCGAGCTTGCGGGGGTCTGGGGACACAGCCTCCCGCGACCCCCGGGGCACCGGGACCACCCCAGAAGCCGCGAGACACCGGGGGCTCCCATGGGGTCAGGCAGGGGATGGAGCCAAGCGAGGTGCCCCCCGCCAGCGAGCGCAATAGCCCCCATCGTTTGGCACCCCCACACGCGGGTGCCGAGGGCCCCCTTCTCTCATCCCGTGGCGTGGCCCCGCCACTTTTGTTCTGGACTTGAAATGCCAGGTGGAAACTAGTCCCTCAGACCTCCCTGGCAGCAAGGAGCACAGGGAGGGATTATCGGTTTTTCCACCCTGGCTCTTCCTCTCTCCACATTCACATGCCTTCTGGCGTCCCTTTCCTCTCCTCATTGTCACTTTTATTAAATGGTTTTGTTCTGCATGTTGACCCGCAGAGCGGTTTCATGAATGAATATACAGGAAACTGAGTCGGAGCCCACCTGTGAGAGCCCACCTGTGGAGGCCTTTCATTAGAATGGTCTCTGGTTCTAGCCTCAGTTCAGAATACTGTGTGTACCTGAGGACCGAGTCCAGATGTTTCTTTCATCTCTGACTTGAATTTGAAATCCTAACGTCACAATGACCTGGGAAGCCGAGGTCCACAGCATCTTCATCTGAAATTCCACTAGAGCTCCCATTTACCTAGTGCCCAGCCTGAGTCTGTTTTCCACTACTGTCAGGGTTCTAGAAGTTCATGCACTGCCCACCACTGACAGTAGGGGCATCTCTCTGTCCAGATTTTCCCTTTATATAAGGAGGTCAGTTACAGGAGATTAGGGCCCACTCTAAGGATCTCACTGTAATGTGATTGCATCTGTAAGGACTCTAGTTCCAAATAAGGTCACGTTCTGTGGTACCAGAGATAAGGACAGCAGCAAGGTTTCTGGGGGAAATGCAGGTCAGCTCTTAACAGTCCACTCTCTGGCTCCCCAAATTCGTGTCCTTCCCGTGTGCAAAATACCTTCACCCAATGCCCTCCAAAGCACTAATCATCCCAGAATCAACTCAAAATCTGAAATCTCATCTGTCCTCCTCCACTCAAAGACCCAGATCTCACCCAGACCATGGGACCTGAGGACTGCATCCAGAAGCCACCATCTCCTGGTAAAGCTGCCCATCAGGTCCTGACATCACCCTCATTCGTCCCAGCAGCCAAGGGCCTACAGTTCCCAGAGACAGTTTCTCAGAGGAAGTTTGAAGACCACCCCAGAGGACGTTCTTTGGGAGTGAATGACGAGGGAAGGGGGTCAGAGCCTCCTGCCATTCCCAGGGCACCCAGAACCCAGAGAGTGAGGCCTTGGGTGCTTTCTAGTGACAGATTCAAGGCAATTCTTCGACTTTGGGACTTCAGAGTTAACTTAGTTTTCATTTGTGATTATTATTTTTGTGTGGGGGCCATAGCTTTTCTTTTGACCTATGGCTGTTTTCACTCCCGGTTCTGAAGAAGCCCCTAAATCCTAACCCTGTTGAGGACTCTGAAAGCTCTCAGAGCAGCAGTACTGGGGGACAGTGTGGACACATGGTTTGGTTTCTCCTCTGGCCTGATTCTGCGGCAGCCCCGCTCTGTCCTCCTCAGACTTCAGAACAATAGCTGAATAAGTGGAGAAAGGACCAGGGGGTCAGGAAGGTGGCCACCGAAGAGTGACTTTTCTGGAGGGTGGCTGAGCTAGTGAGTGAGAGTGTTAGTCCAGCTCTGCCTGCAGTCTGGATGGAGCTGAACAGGGGCCAGGGAAGGGGAGGAGGAGCAGAGAGCGGGGACAAAGGGACCAAAGAGGAGATTCAGACGAAGGGAAGTAATTGGGAGGAGAGAAAAAACTCTAGAAGACAGGCATGTAAGAAAGAAAATGGATGAAGTGGGCATCAGGAAAGGGCACCACCAGGGAAGGAGAGAGGGGAAGGGAAGAGGGAGGGAGGGAGGAAAGGGGAAAGGAAGAAGGGAGGAGTCAGCACGCCAGGGCTCCCCCTGCATCTGAACAAGAGGTGGCTGGTCTGGCTTGTCAAACAAGGTGCTCATTCTTTGGTCCCAGTTTCTGCTCCCAGTGCTACTGGGCTTTGCAAGGAAGGCAGGCTGTCCCCTGGGATCCACTGGAGTCCACTGGAGCCCACAGGAGGGTGGGAGAGGTAAGATGCCACCTGGTCCTGTCCTGAGCTGCTCCCAGCTGCTAGCCTCACCACATGGTGCAAGACGGACCCCAGATCAAAGGAAGGACACAGGCCCGCATGTCTTCCGGTGGCCCTGGGCACTTAGCTCATCACAGTGAACCACACCGCCTCCTCAACCCAGGCTTCCAAAGCCTGCTTCTTCGTTCCTGGCTTTCATGTCTGTACGAACATGAGCCAGATCTAACTCATCTCCGACAGACAATTCTGACTCACCCCGTGTCAGATTTTTATTAGTGGCTGTGATAGAGTAAGATAGCAATGCTCCAACAAACAGACTATTTCCTCCCACGTGACCTCAAAAGTCTTATTCATTTTCTTAGCAAAAAAATCTTGTCTCCTTCCATTAAGCTCATAATGTGGTTTAATGTATACATGTGCCTTCGTTAGATGCAAAGCGATACAGAGGTCCTTTTTTTTTTTTTTAATTTTACAAGGTAAAGTCAGTGAACACATCTAACTTGACGAATACGTCTCTAAAATGTCAATCCAGGCAAAGCTTTTTCTGCCTACAGTTTGGAGCCTACGAGGTGACATTTTTAAAATGCTTTCAGTCCCTCAGTGAGGCTCTTAGAAGCTAGCCAGGGCTTACTACGTGCCAGGCACCGTGTCAGGTGTTGGAGCTAAACGGACGGAGAGCTTGGAGGCAGGCTGGGAGGGACATCCGTGACAAAACCACAGCTATAAATGAAGGCCAGTGCTAGAAAAGAGAGCAGGCTGCATGGAGAGTGTGTACCATGGGGCTTGTGAGCTCACAAATAAGTGGGAGTAACTGGAGTGGGGAGACGGGGGAGAGGAAGAGGGTCTTCCCATCAATGGGAATCACCTGTGCTTGGAGGCAGGCACCATGAGGGGTCTCCACAGGAAGAGGGAGGCAGCGTGGTTGAAGGGCAGAAAGACAGGGCAGAACAGGCATCAGTCAGTTGGAAGGGTAGGAAGAGATGGATGGGAGGATTATGGATGCCTTTGGAAGACTGAGAATTTGTTAGAAGATCAGTGCAGATTTCTATGGAGACAAAGGCCAGGAACTGATAGGTCTTTGTAAGGTCACTCTGGCTGCCTTTTGGCAAAGGGGTTGGTAAAAGGCACGTGCAGGTGTGAACACACCAGGTGGGAGGTGAGTGCAGGAAATCAGGTGAGGGAGCATGGGAACTTGGTCCGGGGGTATGTAAGGGAAAATAGCCTTTAACGAGTTCCACAAATTGGCACCAGCTGTAGCTTCATTACAGCGCTGGAAGGGGTAGGTGGGTGTGTCCTGGAGGTTACAGAGATTACATGAGAAAGGGAAGTCTTTTTAGATCTTTTTTCCAACTAGAGGAACTCTCACCTTATTGATAGAATTCCAGAGTGGGAATGGATGGACATGAGGACATCTTTGAAATGTCTGAATATGTTCTTCGACATCTTTGCAAGTGACGAGGAGACCTTGACCTTAGGAGGCTTCGGCCTTCTTTGTAGCCAAAAAGATTTCACCTACAGATTTGGGTTCTCCCTTTTAAAGTCAAGAAGACAGACAGACCTTCCAAAAGACACCACCTATCATTTTACCCTCTCATCATACCTCACATGCTGGGATCTCCAAGACCCTCTGTTGCAGGTTGTGAGGATCCACTTTGGTCGGGCTGGTCTTGCCAAGAACACCACCACAGGAAATTTAGAGCCTGTAGTGCTATTAATAACATCATCTAAGACTGTCTTTGCTGCCCTCATGGCCTCTTCCCACGATGACTCACTGAAGCTTTTTACATGTTGTATCCATTAAGCTATAGTTCCCAAAGCTCATATTCTCTAGTGCCATTAATTTTTAGGGGACCAGGCAAACCTTAAACTTGTCCCCCTTAATTGGGTCTCTGTGCCCCCACAATCTCTTTGAATGACTTTCACCATGATCCTTGAATGAGCTCTGAGACCACTGCTGGTACCTAACACTTCTTGGCACCTTGTCTGTTAGGTTCTTGGAAGAGGAGGTGGCTATGGAGGTGAGTGGGGATGGGAGTGGGAGGATTTCTCCCTTCACTTCCTTTTTTGTTTTATCAAATAATGGGTTTTGAGGGGGAGGGAAAGGTTAACCAGACAATTTATTTTCCATCTCCCATTGATAAAATGTTTACCACTCTCCATTGTAAGAATTTAGATCTTTCTTTAGAATCTCCAGGAAAATCTCCCAAACCCAGCCCACCACCATGTGAATTCAGCCATCTTCTGATTCACCTCCAGATTGTCTCCTCCTAACTGCTCAAGCCACAGGTTAAGGGCAAAATGTTCAATGCCCAAGCAATTAAGTGGGGAACACGTTTATCTAAGCAATTGCATGCAGCTCTGTATCTGCATACAGGGGGTCTCTCCCAAGCCTTTCCAACCTCAGCAAAACAAGAAAAAGCCCCAGCGACCTGGGGGTATATATCATTCATTCATTCCTGTGTTCAACACTCATGGCGGATCCCCACCGAGACAGTGAGAGAGCAAGGACGGGAGCAATCCTGGAAGCTGAAGTCTGAGGAGGATTTCAAATTCAAGTCAGAGAGGAAAGAAACATCTGGACTTGGTCCTCAGGTACACGCAGTATTCTGAACTGAGGCTAGAACCAGAGACCATTCTAATGAAAGGCCTCCACAGGTGGGCTCTCACTGGTGGGCTCCGACTCAGTTTCCTATATATTCATTCATGAAATCGCTCTGCGGGTCAACACGCAGAACAAAACCATTTAATAAAAGTGACAATGAGGAGAGGAAAGGACACAAGAAGGCATGTGAATGTGGAGAGAGGAAGAGCCAGGGTGGAAAAACCGAGAATCCCTCCCTGCGCTCCTTGCTGCCAGGGAGGTCTGAGGGACTAGTTTCCACCTGGGATCCCAAGTCCAGAACAAAAGCAGCGGGGCCATGGCGGAGGACGAGGGAAGGGGGACTTTGGCACACGCGCATGGGGGTGCAGGACGATGGGGGCTAGCGCGCCCGCTGGCGTGGGGCACCTCGGGCAGCGCCATCCCCAGCCCGACCCCAGGCGGACCCGGGTGCGGCACGGCGTCCAGGGTGGTCCCGCTGCCCCGGGGGTCGTGGGAGGCTGGGTCCCGAGACCTCCGCGAGCTCGCGGCCTGCGCTTTCTGCTCCAGGTGAGGGCGCGGCGCGGTTTCAATTTACCTGTGCGCAGAGGGTCGTCTGGAGAAGCCATGGGGCTGGGAGGGGCAGTGTGGCCTCTGGGGCTGGGCTGGAGCGCAGGAGCGCATGGCCAGCGAGTCCTGTGAGTCCTGCAGTCCCGACTGGGCCGCAGCCTGCACGCCCCTACTCCGCCAGCCCCTCCACCTCCTCTCAGACTCTCCGCCGGGTCCTCCGCCAGCTCACTTCCCGCTTCCGGAATTAGCAAAGCCCCTTCTCCGGGCCGCTCCCCCCCGCCCCCCTCCTTCCTGAGGCGGGGGCCCGGGCCTGGGCACCGGGTGAACCCCTGGGGGCCTGCGAGTGTGGCCAGCGCCGGCGCTCAGCGGCCTCCTAGCCTGGCTCCCCCAGCGGGTATCTGCGGGCAGCCAGGCTGCGAAAAGATCATCAGCCCTAAACCCCGGCTGCTCTCTTGGGTCACTTCGCTGTCTTCCTGATTGCGCCCGAAGCGGGGAACCAGTTTCCCCAGCACAGGCCTGGGCTGAGATGCCTGCCTGCTATTTGAGCAGTCTCCTGGTCTCCAGGCAGGGTCTGCCTTTGCATGATGGCAGGCGCGAATAACTTCGACCGGGATGTTAGGGTTTTTGTCTGTTTTTTGGTCATTGATTATTACATGACCTCCATGGTAGGTGCTCCACAAAGGGAGTGAAAAGAGGACGCCTGATACATACGCATATGGCCATTCTAGAAAAAGAGCTTGGGGTTCTCTCGGAAGCGTGGCATTGGTCCTTGCACTATGGTTTAATAGAAAAGGGATTACGCACAAACTTACTTAAATGAGCATAGGTTGAAATCGTTTACTGAGAATAAATATTTAAAATAGTTATATTTACTAAATCTATCATCAATCATAAATCTATTGCACGAAGGTTACAGGCAATTTAAATGCAATAGCACTCTCTTCAGGGTTTTAAATAATCCGTGTCTGTCTTGGTACATGAGAATGCAAAGATAGGAAATGGTTTGTAAAAGATCATATAATGGCTTTTACTATACGGTATCAGCAATTTATCCTAAAGGAGTGGCCTCCAGCTAAAAACTCAGCTTTGAAAAATGCAGAAAAGCAGCAAACGTTTACATACACTCTTGGTGACCAGAGGTGTGCTTTGTGCCCTTCATCATCTCTTTCGTGGTTCTGAGGCCCTTGGCGCTCAGTAGTTTAGTGTCTTATTCTCTGGAATAGGCCATTGAAGAAATACCAGGCCCAGAGAAGAAGGTCCTGCTGGGTGTCTGAAGAAAGTACAACCTTTTAGATGAAGCTTTCTGGGGAATTTGTTAGTGGTTTGGTCTGCTTCTGATAGGAAGGGAAATTTTTTTTTAAAGATTTTAATTATTTATTTGACAGACATAGATCACCAGTAGGCAGAGAGCAGGCAGAGAGAGAAGTGGAAGCAGGCTCCCTGCTGAGCAGAGAGCCAGACATGGGGCTCAATCCCAGGACCCTAGGATCATGACCTGAGCTGAACACAGAGGCTTTAAGTCACTGAGCCACTCGGGTGCCCCAGGAAGGGAAATTTTTTTAAAAAATATTTTATTTATTTATTTGACAGACAGAGATCACAGGTAGGCAGAGAGGCAGGCAGAGAGAGAAGTGGAAGCAGGCTCCCCGCTGAGCAGAGAGCCCGATGTGGGGCTCGATCCCAGGACACTGGGATCATGACCTGAGCCAAAAGCAGAGGCTTTAACCCACTGAGCCAACCAGGCGCCCCGGATGGGAAATGTTTTTAATAGTATTTTCTCTTTGAGTCTATTTTGAAGTTTGGTTTGTGGTTCTTTCTGACTTCTCATGAAGATGGAATTACTTCTAAGGTTGTTTGTCAGGAACCGCATATCAAATCGTGCTATCTTGTTATCAAAAAATAAATAAATAAAAGCTCAAGTGTTGGTATAAAGCTATTCTGCTTTTCAAAACCCCGAACTATAATTCATGTATCGTGGTCATTCTTTATCAGATCAAACAGGAGAGAGGTGGCAGAAACGCACTTTCAGGTTAATTTTTTTACAAAGAAGATGGACTTATGAACCTACTTTATTATTCCCTTTCATTCAATTTCCCTGTACCTCCTTTTCTATGAATTGTAACGGTAACCCATCATTATTTTTATTGTTGGCACGTGCTTTGTGAACCATAAAGTGTACGCTATAAATGGGAGTGCTTTTCTTTTTTGGCAGTTTACAAAAAACTAATTTTTTAAATTTATTTTTTATTTATTTTCAGCATAACCGTATTCATTCTTTTTGCACCGCACCCAGTGGTCCATGCAAGCAGTGCCCTCCATAATACCCACCACCTCGTACCCCAACCTCCCAACACCCCGGCCCTTCAAAACCCTCAGATTGTTTTTCAGAGTCCATAGTCTCTCATGGTTCAGCTCCCCTTCCAATTTCTCCCACCTCCCTTCTCCTCTCTAACTCCCCATGTCCACGAAAAACTAATTTAAAATCATTCATCCACCAGAGTACCCAAAGGGCTCCCAAATAAACTGTCGTTACATTATGTCATTCTGCTTTCGCTTCTATTGCTGTCCAAACAATGTTTTAAAACATTCTTTAAAATGGGCCTTTTAAACAAGATTTTTACAAAAGATTTTATTTATTCATTTGTCAGAGAGATAGCACAAGTAGAGGGAGAGGCAGGCAGAGTGGGAAGCTGGCTCCTGGTAAGCAAGAAGCCTGATGGGGGACTCGAATCCAGGATGCTGGGATTATGACCTGAGCTGGAGGTAGACAATTAACCAACTGAGCCATCCATGTGTCCCTGAAATGGGCATTTTTGACATTTCCTGATAGCACCTACACACTCATGAATCTCAGATTCATGATATATGGGGCTAATGGACTTGACAATCATGGAGTCAAGCATGCTGGATTTGACTCACGAGCCTGTCACTGTGAATTTGGGAGGCTTGCTAAACTTGCTACATAGAAACCCAAGCATGTAAGAATTTGCAGGATTGTGACAGTTCAGTGGTATAATGTATACATAAAAATACCTAAACCAGTGTCTCTCACAAAGTAGGTCCAAATAGACCAGCTCCCTTCCTGCCTTCATTCTGTCCTTGGAATTCCGTCCCTTGGGAGAAGTTCCTACTGCCTTTGTTACAAGAAATGAACGATATTTACTACACTGTTGGTGCATAGCATGGATCAATACATTGAGTGATAGTATTAACATACTTCTTGAACTGCCCATTGCCCCCCAAGCACCAAATAAAATGTCATGCTCTGGGGAAACCAAAGTGAGAGGTCCCCAACTTTTAGGAGTTATGGACAGGAGAGAGATGCAAATACTGTGTCAGTGCAGAACCAGGGTAACTAATGTTTAAACCAGGAAGAGAATGTGTGTGGAAGAAAGGCATTGATGATGTATAAAGCCATTTGGCTGGATGGTGACTACCCTCAGACTGACAATTTGCCATGAAAGCTTCCAGGCAAATTTGAGATCTTTATTAGTGACAATATGGCTATAGCCTTAAGGGGAAGAAAAAAACCAAAAACCAAAACACACATACACACAAACTGTTGGTCTTGTGTCTTTTCACAAATAATGAGTTATCAGAAATTTTATCTTTAAGTGTGGAAAACAGCAACTGAAAATGTATTTCATTTGATTCATCACAGAATATGGTGTTTTTGTTCATTTCACACCATTTTTGTTAAGTTTTATTTAAATTAATGCAATCTGAGATAAAATGTTAATATTCCTGAGGGTATGGACATTGTATACAAATGAAGCCAGCTAAGTGGGCTCCTGGACAGGGTCTGATCTATTTATAAAAGTAGCTGGAGCTAAGTGGTTTGTTCCAGAAGAAGATAACGCCTTCCCTCCATTGCATTTGCCTTCTACAGCCTAAGTGGGACTTAATATGTTTACTTGTCTCCTTAAATTTTGTCCAGAGTGTGTTAAAGCAGTCATAGGGGACCTGGGTGGTTTTGCCATCTGCCTTATCATAACAATGCCCCAGTTTTCTCCTGCAGAATCAACGTTCCCGCTTTCAGTCCATGCACTTAGGTAGCGGCAACTTCACACTGGCTCCTGACTCTAGCAGTGGCATGTCACCCACTAAAGGCCTTTGAGAATATCACTGAGTGAGCCGTGAGTTTAGTAGATGCACGAGACCTTTGCTGGGTCGGTGAGGAGGTGGGTCTCTGAATAATTAGCCCGAGATCCACTTGTGTGTGGTGGAACAAACGAGCAGTGATGTGTTGGCCAGAGTGCCCATCCTAGAGAGCCCTGAATGCCAGACAAAAGCATTTGAGACTATTTTTTTAGGCAACAGGAAGACAGGAAGCTAGTTTTGAAAAGCAGCACATGAAAATTTGTGTTTTTGGAAGATTAGTCGGGCAGCTGTGTGTACAATAGGGTGGAGGGAGGAGAGATTGCAATCCCTGAGTGCATTTAATCTTTATGATGCAGTGTAATTTATTATGAAGTTGGATTTGCATCCTTATCCAAACGTAAGGGAAACTCCTGTCCAAAACTGTAAATGTTTTTTTGGTTGCCTTTTTTTTTAAAAGATTGTATTTATTTATATGACACAGAGAGAGATCACAAGCAGGCAGAGAGGCAGGCAGAAAGAGAGAGAGAGATGCAGGCTCCCGGCTGAGCAGAGAGACTGATGCGAGGTTCGATCCCAGGACCCTGAGATCATGACCTGAGCAAAAGGCAGAGGCTTAACCCGCTGAGCCACCCAGGTGCCCCTAAACATGAATAATTCTTTTTTGTTAAGATTTTATTTATTCCTTTGACAGAGACAGATCAGAAGTAGGCAGAGAGGAAGGCAGAGAGAGGAGGAAGCAGGCTCCCTTACAAGCAGAGAGCCCGATGCGGGACTCGATCCCAGGACCCTGAGATCATGACCTGAGCTAAAGGCAGAGGCTTAACCCGCTGAGCCACCAGGTGCCCCTAAACATGAATAATTCTTAAAGGTTCCTCTACTCACTTATATAGAAGCCCTTTTCCAAACAGAAGATTAAATCTCTCTTGGCTACTCCTACCAGCTTATTCTGAATTATTTTCCATCCAGACGCATGAACCTGAAAACCACAGTTTTACACAGTGTTTGGTTTTCCACCAAGAGAATAACATAATTTGTGGTGATTCAATGTGGTGTGTTGCTAAAAGCATTTCCAATGCTGTGGATACAAGAGGGTAGTGCAGAGAGGTAAGGAAACAGGAGAAAAGGTATGGCTCTCTAATAAGCACTTTAGAATTTTCCTCCAGCCTTGGGAGCTCACCACTCACAAGTGTGTGCTGGTGCCTTGATCTCATGGGCCACAGTGCTCAGCATCTTCCAGCTGCTTTTTTAGTGAATACATATGTAACAATTGATTTCTTGCTCCGGACTTTGAGAGAAAAATCTGTTCAGAGGGATGGACACTCTGAACCAACACCAGAAAACACTCTCTGTAGTCTTCTTGTTAAATGAAAAAATATGGTTAAAACACTTTTGAAAGTCTATTACATACAGCAAAATGTAAATATTAATTGAAATATGTCCTCTCAGCTGTGCTTAACCAACTGAGTCCTGAGCTTTTCACGTTATCAGTCTGAAAGAGTACACCTCTGGTGCTCTGAAAGGGAAGAGAAAGAACACCCTGTTCTCCATATAAATTAAAGAAGAAAAATCTGTGCATTTAAGTGGGCCATATAAAATTTATCAAGCAATTACCTCCTAACTCCTACCTATCCAAATTACCAGATATGCTCACCCTACTCCTTTATTTACTGCCTTTTCCAGGATTCTGTCTCACATCACAACATGTCTTCTGTTATTTCCTTCTTGCAAGCTACTTTTGTTTTCACCATCTAAAAAAATCAACAATCATTGTGTATTTCAATTCCCATTTTCCTCAAATGCATTGATTCTTCTTATCTATTACTCTTTTCTCATACTCAGTGTCTTTGTCTTTATGGGGTTTGTACTTTGCTTTTCCCTATCCTTTACTGCCATTATATAATCAAATCTAATAACTTCTTAGAGAAAGTTAAAAATTCCTGCATAGCCACACGTGAACACAAAGTCACTGATTTTTAGCAAACCTATAAGATAGTCAGACATCCATTCAATTTCTTTTTTTAAGATTTTATTTATTTATTTGACAGAGAGAGATGACAAGCAGGCAGAGAGGTAGGCAGAGAGACAGGAGGAAGCAGGCTCCCTGCTGAGCAGAGAGCCCGATTTGGGGTTCGGTCCCAGGACCCTGGGATCATGAACTGAGCCGAAGACAGTGGCTTAACCCACTGAGCCACCCAGGCGTCCCTCCATTCAATTTCTTAACTGAGTCTCAAATGCATCCTGAGTTCTAACCTAAACCTAAGTTCTACTTCTTACACGTTGTTATATGACTAAATTCTTTCAGTTCAGTATTTTGTAACATTTAAATATTAATCAATTGATGCTTTGTCTGTGTATTTCTATGAAAATTATTTGAATACTGTAGATTTATTGTTATATTTATAGATTTATAATCAACGTTTCATCAGTTGAAGTTTTTGGAAATTTCAGATATAATGATTAACCTAAAATGATACTGCCTCAAATCCCTCTGATATCAAGGCCCAACACCTGATTATAGCCAAACCTGTGGTGGATAGTTCCATGGGAAATTGCAGTTACTTAACACTGATAGCATCTCATGTTCTCTCTCTCATTTTAGAATGTCTCCAACACAATCCAAAAGTGTAGGAGAGTTAATGTCCTCTGAGGACAGCTCTCAGTGAAGTGGAAATAAGAACCATAGATAAAATTGTCAGTTTTCTGGTCTTCATGAGGACAACTTAAAGAAGTTTCTCAGGACCTTTCAGTAAAAGCAAGCCTTCATTTTCTATCCACAACAATTATATCAACAATGTACCTCTTTGACAAAGTTGCTTCTTCACTGTCTCACTTTCCCATTCTTTTCTACCTTGGATAATCTCCCAGATAAACTAACAGTACTCAAATCCTTTGTCCTACTCTTTGCTCTCAGGATAAATGGAGCCAAAAGACTTAGATTAATATCAAGTTCTGAATGGGATCTTAGAGCTATTTCTGTCCAGATTTTCATAAACATAGGGACCTTTGAATTATCAGGCTATAAATAAGTTCTAAATGGAGGGGGCAAAAGCAAAAAGTAGAAATTTTTATGTTTGATTTTTAATCATGATTAATTGACTTTATTGATTACTAAAAATACTAACATTATAAAAGTGTGGATCTTTGTAAAACAATGTCATAATGTAAGAAATAGGTTGCATAGTCCTTTGGAGAATATTAAAACAAGTGTTCAGGTGCCATCTAATTTCTTGTTTAATCCAGAACTTTGGTGTGCATTATCTTGAGGAATAGCATTTTGAAGTCCAGACAGACTAACAGAAAACTGATCCAAATTTGTGTGTTTATATTTCTGCTTTTGTTGTAAAAATCAAAATGTGATTGCTGGTTTAAAATGGTAAAACTAATAATGTTCATGGACTCTATTATAAATTTTCTAATTGTATGGGAATAATCCAATAAACATAGAATTAATTGATTTGCAAATCCTCAAAGAGCTACAGGATCAGGTAGTGGTATGTTCTGATTCAACAGCATCATAATGCAGCATTTTATATGTGTGGCTAATGGATATTTTCATGAATGTTTGCTAGCTAGTCAGCCAATACAGAGAAATATTAGGTAGGGTAATTACTCACAGTTGTGTTTAATAAAATGAGAGAAAATTATCAAATGACACTAATAATAATAATCCTATAGCAGGCTAAATAATTCAATGATAATTACAAGAATTAATCTAGCTTTCTTACCTGTTTGTGACTCTTCTCTCCTTTATCCTAATGGGAGTAGCAGATTGTCTGCAATGAATTGTGAAAACCCAGCAGTGACTTTGGCAATGAAGGCCTCCCATCAATTCTGATAGGTTAAAATGATTCTGGTTGGCCTTGAGCAAATGTGTCAATTATTTTTTCTGTGTGTGTCATAAAAGAAAGAAGCAATAGTAAATTCTTGCTGTTATTCCATGGAGCCAATAAAATCATACTGCCAACAAGAGGCTGTTGACACTGTAAGTGTAGTTAACTGTCTTGAAATACTAGGCCCCGAAATAAAATTCCAATATTTCACATAACCTCTTTTTTTTAAAGAAAAAAACAAAACAAAACAAAACAAAACAAAACAACTATACTGCTTACATTTAGGGCCCTGCTGTTGTGCAACTATTTTTGAACATGTCTACTGTAAGTGTATATATATATTTTTTTTCTGTGCAATAAAGTCATTTAGAGATAAATTTGGATTGCAAATTATTTTGGGGGAGGCATGGTATTTGTGGCTAGTCTTACAAGTAAAAAGGACTAAAAGAAAGAAGAAAAACATTTTTTATTACAGCTTATTTACATCTGTCCAAAGTACTTATTTACTATAATACTGACTAATGTATAATACTGGACACAAAGAAAGAAGTGAAATGAGTTATAATTCAGTCGAAGTATAGCTGGCCATTTTAAAACTTACCACTGAATCTTTGTGGTATGAAATGTAATATCTGGCAATCTGGTCCAGTTCATTACATCAGGTCATTTGTATGTTCTTATTACCATTTTGATAGCATAGCACATTTTATAACCCAGACATTTTACAATGGAACTATGATGCATGTATTTTCAAAAGTATAGACATACATGAAGCTATAAGGTCAAAAAAGATGAATGTCCGTAGTACCATATAGACTCAACAAATAAAAGTGTCCAAGGCTATGAGTGAGATTTACGAATATTGTAGAAGATTAGGCCAACATGTGGTTTTGATATAAATAATCTGTTCTTAAATTAGAATTACAATCATTGAGTACAGTGTTGAAAATGGCAGATAGATTTTAGCTATCTTTGCTCACTAGGGAAAATGGAAAAATGTTTAGTTTGGTCAGATTTTCACTTAACTTCTGAAAAATCTTACGTTTGAGAGAACCCTTCTGAAATAAGAATCCTTAAAGACATAACCCCTTTGGCACAAGTTTTCAAGAAACTTGTTTGATGTCGTAGACAATTATATGGCACACGTACTGTTCTAGATGTTTCATGCCAACAATATGTAAGCCATACCAAGGCTACATAAACATATAGAGATGTTCCTCAGCTTACAAGGGGGCTATGTACAGAGAAACACATAAAAAATTGAAAATGCATTTAATACCCCTAAACTATCAAATATCATAGCTTACTTTAAGCTTATTTAAACATACTCAGAACACTTACATTTGCCTGCATTTGGGCAAAATCACCTTAAGCAAAGCCTATTTTATAACAAAGTATCAAATATCACATGCAATTTATTAAATATTACACTAAAAAAAAGAAGAATGGTTATATATAAAATGGTTGTAAGAATATCAGTTGTTCACCACTGTAATCTTCTAGCTGACTGGTTGCTGTGGCTCACTGCCCCTGCCCAGCATCACAAGACGGCACCATACCACATGTCACTGGCCCTTTTTATAAAGACCCAAATTCAAAATTCAAAGTACAGTTTCTACTGAATCACTTTCACTTTCACATCATTGCCAAATATATCGTAAGTTGAATCATTGTAAATCAGGAGCCATCTGATTTGAATGTTAAATCACAGTCACCCATATACACACAAAAAAAGGCCTTCATGTAGGGCCATCTATGTATCTCTAAACAACATAGCATGACATATCAACAGCAAAAAATGGATGTGAAGGGGACAATTGCTTTGCTTCAGTACTCTGAGCAGTAACATACATGGCCTTACTCACCTAGCAGAACTCCAGAGCTAGCTGATGGCAAGGAATTTTACAAATGTTTGCTGAATAGCCTAAGCACTATTATTTTTAAATTAGTGTGCATATCTGTTTTCTAAAGATATGTTAATTTATTTTATTGACTTATTACAAAACCAAATAATTTCCTCTTATTTAAGTGGCAGGTAAATAGAATTCTTTTTAATTTAAATCAAATGGCTTTTTAGGGAAAATATACTAAAAATTCTGAAACTTGTATTGCTTATGAACCTTTTATTGGAATCCTTGTCAAGTTGTATTTTTCAAGTTTTTCCTAAATAATCTTCAATGAATTGAAAATATTTTTTGGATTTTCCTCAAGGCTATTAACACACAATTTCACTTTGTTAAATATAGTGCTAAACGTTCAACCAAAATGTTGTGTCTTTTTTTTTCCACTACCACATCCTCCATCTACTGACTGGATTCTCTCCCCAACTAGCACATATATACCATTGTCTATCTTTTGGATAAGTAAGGGTCATCTTTTGTCTTTATTCTATTCCTTGCATGCTTCTGAACTTGTTGAATTTTAATATAGTCACACCATAAGCATCACATATTTGATTCCCCTTTCAATAGTAAACAGTGCACAACCAGAGCATACCTTCAAAGCTATCAATAGACTTACTCTGATATATTATTTTTGTATTTTTGTAAATTAAAATAATTAAATTATAGAACAAGAGTTTCAGGTGGTAGGTGTTGTAAGTTTTACCCAAACTGACTTTTGTCAAACTCGTTTTTGTCATCATATATGTCAAGTAGTGTTCTCAGGTTTATTTTTAGAATATCCTTGTATAATGAATATTTACACTGATATCTAGTATAAAAATCTTGCAATTTATTTTAGAAACATTAAGATATTGAAAATCAATCTATTTCTTTGATTCATTGAAGACATTTTTGGCTTGTTTTCAGTACTTTCTTACTGGTTAAAAAATGAATTTGAAGTAGTCTGAATTCATTATTATATGGCACTTTCCCTTTGATGAATACAAAGATGATATTCTATATTAGCTATCTGAGAAGAATTTATTTTTTAAATTTTATTTATTTGTAAGAGAGAGAGTGAGAGAGAGCACAAGCAGGGGGAGCAGCAGGGGGAGGGAGAAGCAAACTCCTGGCTAAGCAGGGAATCTGTTGCAGATCTGAGTCCCAGGACCCTTAGATCATGACCTGAGCTAAAGGCTCAAGCGTTTAACTGACTGAGCCATCCAGGTGTCCCAATCTGAGAAGACTTATGTATGTTATTCCTATTAATATGCAGTTTAAAGTCTAGGTGATTAACTTAATATTTTAGTGGCTATTACATAGATAGCACTATGTTCCAGGCAGAGAGTAAGAAAGAAATATTAAATCAACCATATTCTATGCATTCTAAATGAAAATAATTAATCATAATAAATCCTTCTATTTATGGAATATCAAC
Source organism: Mustela lutreola (assembly GCF_030435805.1). Lineage (NCBI taxonomy): Eukaryota > Metazoa > Chordata > Mammalia > Carnivora > Mustelidae > Mustela > Mustela lutreola. The sequence continues at coordinate 63,488,493 of NC_081305.1, read as the reverse complement.
TTATAAGCTTTCCTCCATATGAACAATGCCAAATACCAGAATAAAGGGTCATCTAATACAAATAAAGGATAGAATTAAAGAATTCTGGTAAGCCATTTAATTTTGAAAAATGGTGTTATATTGTTGCTGAGTTGTGGTTATCAGTTACATAATATCTGAGAAGTGTAGAAGTAACATGAGTGTTACGCGAGATGAGAAATGGTATATAATTAAGATATTTTTAAAAGTACAGATAAATACAAATTTGTAAACATAGCATTATGGAGGAATAAAAATAAATGATAGCTACACACTCTAAAGTGAATAAATCTTGGAAAGTTAATAGAGAATTAAAACAAGGACAGTGCAAAAAGTATGGTACATTTTTATGAAGTTCAAACAAATTCTGTGAAACCATAGAAGGACTTAAAGATACTATTATGTGTCAAATATTGTAAAAATTAAGCAAGGAAATAGCAAACATAAAATAACCAAAGCATACAAACTTGGGTAGATACAATAGGTGTGATCATGTTCTACTTCATAAAAAGATGAGTTAATAGATAAATAAAAGTAACTAGACTTTTTAGAAGTTAATATAACTTTGCCTGTTATTTCTTAGTAATATAAAATATATGGTTTTCTAACAAAATCGCTTATCTTAAAAATATTTAAAAATAAATTTCAGGCTACTCATAATGTTATATTTACTTTTCCACTGAAGGAAAAGCTGGTTGTTGTAGTTGTATTGTTTGTTTGTTTTAGTCTCCTAGTTTTTATTATTATAATGTGGAATGAGGAATGTTAGATTGAAAAGTGAATTATTTTATGGACAAAAATCATTACTTGATTCACCTCCTGGTACAGCAGATGGAACTCCTGAAATTATGCCTTTTTGCCTTACGGAAGAGTAACAGTTATGCTTACTTCTGAAACATACTTGGTGGTGGCCCTAAATAGTGACACCATAGTAAACATTTTGAATATTTGCAATTAATTTTTATAGTCATAGGCACTGCTGGTATCTTAGCAGGTATTTCAATAAAGTTAAAAGTTGCCTGACTGTTTAAAAATATTAACAAGGCACATGGGGCGCCTGGGTGGCTCAGTGGGTTAAGCCGCTGCCTTCGGCTCAGGTCGTGATCCCGGGGTCCTGGGATCGAGCCCCGCATCGGGCTCTCTGCTCAGCAGGGAGCCTGCTTCCTCCTCTCTCTCTGCCTGCCTCTCTGCCTGCTTGTGATCTCTCTCTGTCAAATAAATAAATAAAATCTTTTTAAAAAAAATAAAAAAAATAAAAAATAAATAAAAATATTAACAAGGCACAAAACATGGCAGAAGTATTGTCCTCAGATATTATTTTTTTCCATATGCTCCTGATTCCAGACATGACAAGTTATTTTTTTTTAATTTTTTTAATAAAAGATTTTATTTATTTATTTGACAGAGATCACAAGTAGGCAGAGTCAGGCAGAGAGAGAGGAGGAAGCATGCTCCCTGCTGAGCTGAGAGCCCAATGTGGGACTCAATCCAAGGATCCTGGGATCATGACCTGAGCCGAAGGCAGAGGCTTTAACCCACTGAGCCACCCAGGCACCCCCATGACAAGTTATTTTTGATAGATATATATACAATGTATTTTCCAGTTATAAGAAAAATGGTTCTGCTATTTTTAACCTTTTTTAAAAATTACATAATTTTTTTAAATTAAAATTTTATTTTTTAATGTTTTACTTTTCTTTTCTTTTTTAAAAAGATTTTATTTATTTATTTGAAAGACAGAGATCACAAGTACGCAGATAGGCAGGCAGAGAGAGAGAGAGAGAGAGGGAAGCAGGCTTCCTGCGGAGCAGGGAGCCCGAAGTGGGGCTCGATTCCAGGACCCTGAGATCATGACCCGAGCCAAAGGCAACAGCCCAAACCACTGAGCCACCCAGGCGCCCCAATGTTTTACTTTTCAATATACTACTTAGAATATAAAACCTATTCCATTTGGTAAGATGTTTACCAATTAAAAAATGGTAATTTTCTCATAGTGTGCTCCCCTCACATTCCTTTATTTTGAATAAAAAATATTTCACAATAAACATAACTGATGCTTTCCTTTTGATGGTCCCTCTGTTGGTCATACTGTATATGAGCCATGACAATTAGTTTTACAAAATTTATTCATGTTTGTTGATATGTTTTATCATAACTAATTTTCCCTCCCTTATCTAGATTCCCCAGCTTTCAGACAGGTGGACTCTTCAATAAACCATACCCAAGGGATGTATCAAGTACTTGTTAAACATCTCTCAGATCCTTGAGGTCTCATTTTGCCTAGGGATTTGCAATAGGTTCTGCCAGAGGCACCACTGTGACAACTGATGTCCAAGGTCTATCCCTTGCTAAGCTCAAGAGGTCACTGTTTTCCAAGTTTATCTATACAATTAATGCATTCCAGAAAGTTCTTTTTTTTTAATATTAACAAACTTATTTTAAAGTTTATATGGAGAGGCAAAGACTCACAATAGTCAACATAGTGTTGAAGGAGAACAAAGACTGAGGACTGACTTCAAAGTTCACCATAACGATAGGGCGCCTGGGTGGCTCAGTAGGTTAAGCCTCTACCTTTGGCTCAGGTCATGATCCCAGAGGCCTGGGATCGAGTCCCGCATTGGGCTCTCTGCTCAGCAGGGAGCCAGATTCTCCTCATCTCTCTCTGTCTGTCTCTCTGCCTATTTGTAATCCTCTCTGTCAAATAAATAAATAAAATCTTTTAAAAAAAGTTTACCATAACGATAATTGTAAGCAAGATATTGTAATACCACAGAAAGACTAGATTAAAGGAACAGAATATATATTATCAATTATATTTTATATTTAATATAAAAGCAATAGCAATACAAGAAAACAAAATACAATCTTTTAAACAAATGGTTCTGGAGTAATGGTGAAGCTAAATGTAAAAATATAAAATAAAAATACAATAAAATATTAAAATAAAATAAATCCAGGCAGATATCATCATACACTCTTCACAAAAATTAGATTGGATTATAAACCTAAACATGAAACATGTAGAAGGTAATATAGAAGAAAATATAAATGACCTTGTTTTTGGCAATAACTTTAGCTACAAAAGCACAAGCACTGAATTTAAAAATGTCTACTCTGTGAAACACAATGCCAAGAGAATGAAAAGGCAAATCACAGACTATGAGAAAAAATTTGCAAAATACACATCTGGCAAAGGACTGTTAATCAAAAATACACAAAGAACCCTTAAAACTCAACAATGGGGGAAAAACCTGATTAAAAATGAGCCAAAGACCTTAGCAGATACCTCACAAAAGAAAATATTACAGATGGCAAATAAGCATATAAAAAGATGCTTCACATCATATGTCATCAGGAAAATGCAAATTAAAACAAAAAAGAGACACCAGTACATACCCAGAATCCAGAACACTGACAACAGAACACGAAATATTGGTGAGGATGTGGAGCAACAGGAATGTTCTTCCATGTCTATTGAGAATAAAGAATGAAAAACAACTTGGCAGTTTCTTACTAAACTAAACATATTCTTGCCAGATGATTCAGCAGTAGCAGTTCTTGGTATTTATCCAAAGAAGATGAAATCTATACCCACAAAGATGTCTATAGTAGTTTTATTCATAACTGACAAAATCTTGGAAGCAACCAAGATGTCCTTCCATAGGTGAAAGGTCAAATAAAGTGTAGTACATGCAAACAATGGAATATTATTTAATGCTAGAGAAATGAATTAACAAGCCATGAAAAGATATGGATATAAATATTTAATAAATATTTGATTTTAGGCTTCTACCAGTCTATCAATAGTATTAGTATATTTTAACAGTGATTGCTCAGCATTCATGAATTTACCTAATAAAATATTTTGGGTTCAATATTTTAAATACTTCAACCTCTATGATTATATTCCTAATAATTTTGAATTGGGGTAAATAAACCTTAATTTTTTGTAACTTGTTTCTTATTGCAAAAGAGCTCAATGAAATTTTGGAAAATAAAAATTTACAAAAAAAGTTTAGTTTACTATTGCCAAATAATTTAAAACTTTATCTTATATTCAAATACATATATTTTTCTAAATTGATTTATATGCTACTAAAACCAAAAACTTTTAGTTATACTCGATTTCATATCATGCATCCAATGCCAGAAAGCCATCTGACGATGACTTTTCTTAAATAGAGTTAAGATGGGCGTTATTACAATGCAAGATGGAAACAAAGATAGTATAACAATTGAGTGTTACATAACTTTTCTGTTTTGATCAAGTTACTAATCTACAAAAGGCTTTTATCGGTGACAGACTTGGGAATTTAACAAAACTTTTAAACTAGCGTGTGCGACTCATTCCTAGAAAACAACACAATCAATAACACTTTATTTAGATTAGATAATGACTATTTCTCCATTTGAATAAAAAAGGTAGCAACCCCAATAAGGTTATTAAACATGAAAAGTTGAAATGCTGTAATGCTCCTAAGGAATCAAATGATCCAGTCATGAATTACAAAAAAAGCATATAAATTACCAAAGTGTTTGTATAATTGTAATGTACAACTGCCCATTATAGTTCAATAGTGTAGGCTTGTACAAGAACTCTATAAAAGAACTCCACTTCTAAACAGTGGAAAATATGTTCCCTTTCCCCCTATATACAACTATTAAGCCATTCATTCAGCTTTTAAAATATCCACTTAATACAGGCTTTTTACTCATTTGAACCTGGCAGCAGGTCTCTATTCTTATTGCTTACATCTGAAGGATAGACTTCTAGCGTAAGAGGTAAAGCCCATAAAGGAGCCCAATAATAACAACAAAATACAGTTTAGTGATCCCTTACAATCTGCCAGCTACCTTTCTGAGAATACTTCAATTAATAAAACATATAAAATAGCTGACCAAAAAGAACTTACATTCTTTTGAAATATAATAGTGAAATAAAGCAATAATAGAGGGGCACCTCGGTGGCTCAGTCCATTGAGTGACTGCCTCTGGCTTGGGTCATGATCTCCGGGTCCTGGGATGTAACTCCCCAGCAGGCTTTCTAGGCAGTGGGGTGTTTTCTTCTCCCTCTGCACCCCCTCCCAATTCTCTCTCTCTGTCTCCAATAACAAAATAAACCAGTAATAGAATAATGATTGATGGTTGATGGTGATAAGTGTTACAAAGAAATACAAGAAAGGTAAAAGCCATTGGAGAATGCTGGGATGAAAGTTAATTTTATTTTGTGTTGGGTGGTTATATCTCATTTATGAGATGATATTTGCACAAAGACACAGGAATTGAAGGAGGGGTAGGGTGTTATACAAATATTAAAGGAAAAGATTGCTTTAGGCAGAGCAAGTAAGTATATAGACTTTGTGTGAACAGCTGGTCTGTTACTTTTGAGGAAAAGCAAGGAGGCCAATGAGGAGTTCATAGTGGTGGAGAGAGGAAGAACGTATTGATGTATGACCTTCCAGTACATTGAAACGCCTTCAGTTTTTATTTAATATGAAAGGGGAAGATACCAAAAGACTTTCAACAGCAGAATAAAATCATCTGACTTGATTTTTAGGTTAAGTTGCTGTACCAAAATAAATTTGCAAGGAGAAAGGAGTGCAGTATGTGTGGAAGTGGGGCTATCAATCAAGTCAATAATTCAGGAACATATGATGGTGTTTTTAGCATGCTGGGTGGTAATAGAAGTGGTGAGGTATGGTTTCTATTTTGTATATATTTTGATGGTGAATATTCCGGTGAACAGGATGGGGTATGTGCATGACAGACAATATCAACATTTATTTTACCTGCACAAACAGAAGGGAGGAGTCTTCATTCCCTGATATGGAGAGAACTCTGAGTTCAAATGTTCTTTCTGATTAAATGGCATAGTGATGATGAGGATTTAGTCAGACAGTGAAAGAGAACAGTAAGCATAGTGTTAAGCGTTAAGACATTATAATACATTTGAACAACAAAAAACGTTGTGTTGGATCATGTGTTTATGTGAGTAAATAAATAAATAAAGCTTCCTGGGTTTCTGATAGAGGTAAAGAAGACTAGTATATGATCCAAAGGGGCACGTGCACCAAATGTTTATAGCAGCAATATCCACAATAGCCAAACTATGGAAAGAACCTAGATGTCCATCAACAAATGAATGGTATATATATATACGATGGAATACTATGCAGCCATCAAAAGAAATGAAATCTTGCCATTTGCGAAGACATGAATGGAACTAGAGGGTATTATGCTTAGCAAAATAAGTCAACCAGGGAAAGACACTATCATATGATCTCCCTGATATGAGGAAATGGAGGTGAAATGTGGGGGTTTGGGGGACAGGAAAAGAGTAAATGAAACAAGATGGGATCAGGAGGGAGACAAACCATAAGAGACTCTTAATCTCACAAAACAAACTGAGAGTTGCCGGAGGGTGGGGAGGGTAGGGAGAAGGTGGTGGGGTTATGAACATTGGGGAGGGTATGTGCTGTGGGGAGTGCTGTGAAGTGTGTAAACCTGGCGATTCACAGACCTGTACCCCTGGGGCTAATAATACATTATATGTTAATTAAAAAAAGAAGAAGACTACTATAAATCAAATGCTATGGTTTTCAGCAAAGAGTGTGTAATCAGGCATATTTTATTAAAGTAACCAAGTAAAATGATGGTCGAAAATTGGAATAACAGAAACATAAAAATTAGAGAATTTAAAAAGAGATCTGGGACACTGTAGAGAATATAATCAATGATATTATAATAGTGTTATATGCTGACAGATGGTGGCTATATTTGTAGTGATCATAGAATAATGTATGGAGATATTGAAAACCTGAAACCAATGTAACACTGAATATCACTATACTCTAATAAAAAAATAGGAAAAATAAAATATTTTATTTTAAAAAGATAAAAAGAGGGACAAGAATTTGTAAAGTGAATTTCTAAAAGCTTAAAGATGAGGCTAAGACATACTCTGAACCTTGAGGAATACACCATTTTGAAAATTCTTCCCATTTTGAGAAAAAAATGAATCAATACCATAAAAGAACCCATTTTAACTGAGAGATGTAATGAATGCTCAAGAAATAATTTTATGACAGGATAATTCTTCCCTATGAAACAGCATACAGAAACCAGGGGAACCACCTGGAAGCAAAATAAACTATACTGAAAATAAGAATTAGGAAAAAGATAAATGATGAAAGATAAGAAAATTAGACCTGTACAGAGACCTAGTGAAGAGAATTTTTAGCTTGTGGTTTAATGTTTTTGAGGATAATCTAGAGTTCATAACTGCCTTGAGAAAGGCTGGTTGTAGGCAGTTTAGGCAGACACCTAACAGGCCTACTTTGGGCAGGTGGTGATGGAGGAGGCCATTGGGCTGGACAAAGACAAATCCAACCATTTGACTAAAGTGTCTGTGAAGATGTTGAAGTCAGATGCAACATAGAAAGACCTGTCAAACCTAATCTCAGAAATGGAGATGATGAAGATGATTGGACAGCACAAGGACACCATCAACCTGCTGGGTCCTGCACACAGGATGGTCCTTCGTACACTCTCATGGAATATGCCTCCAAAGACAACATAGAGGAGTACATGCAGGCCCAGAGGCCTCCTGACCTGGAGTACTGTTACAATATCAGCCACAATGCAGCAGAGTAACTCTCCTCCAAGGACCTGGTATCCTGTGCCTATCAGGTAGCCTGAGGCATGGAGTACCTTGCCTCCAAGAAGTGCATACACCAAGACCTGGCCACCAGAGAAGTGCTGGTGACAAAGGACAACATGATGAAGATCTCAGACTTCAGCCTTGCCAGAGATATCACCACATCCGATACTATAAAAAGACAACCAACAGTGGACTGCCTGTGAAGTGGATGGTCCCTAAGGCCATGTTTGACCAGATCTACATCCACCAGAGTGACTTCTGGTCCTTTGGGGTGATCCTGTGCAAAATCTTCACTCTGGAAGCCTCCCATATCCTGGAGTGCCTGTGGAGGTGGTTTTCAAGCTGCTGAAGGAGTCATTTGATCAATCACCCAATAAGTGTACCAGAGAGTTATACACAATAATGAGGGGTGGCTGGCATGTGGTTCCTTCAAGCTGCTGGTAGAAGACCTGGATCATACTGTGGCCTTGACCTCCAACCAGGAGTACCCGGACCTGTCCTTGGCCCTGGAACAATACTGTCTATGCTTTCCCAACACCCGAAGCTCCACCTGCTCCTCAGAGAAGAATTCCACCTTCTCTGATGTGCCATTGCCCAGGGAGGCCTATCTGCCCTGACACCCAGCCCAGCTTGCCAATGGTGGACTCAAATGACTAGTATCCCTATTACTCCTGTCCAGATTCCATCATAAGCTGTAACCCTTACCCCCCACCCTCCCTGCAAGACTCACTGCCTTCTCCTGTGTCCCTTTCCTACTGGCAGGTTCCAGCTGCCCACCTGAGGCCTTCACCCCTTGAAGTTCACCTCTCTTCCCCTTCCTCTTCCTCCTCCTTACAACCTGCTCATGAAAGAAAGGCACAGAGAGGCAGGTACCTGCTCGTGGCTACTTCCTTCCCTCCTATATGTTGGACCAAGACCCCTCCCTGGCATCTGGTACTGCCTGGACGTCGAGGGAGTGGGAGATGAGGCATGCCAGTGAAAGCTGAGGGAGCTTTCCTGTTTTGGTTTTGTCTGCTTAGCATAACATGTAAGACTGAGTTCTGGTGGCAGGGACCTAGTCCTTGGGGCTATAGCACTAGCGAGGGGAGGTCAACTGCTCTGGGCCATGGCTAAGAGCAACCCCTGCTCCAGAGATATGATGCCAAGGGCTTATTAATTTTGATACTAATTTGTTTTGCTAACCAAATACCTGGTATCAAAGATGGGAAGGCAAAGGCTGAAAGCAGTGTTGTGACCATGGGGTCCAGCCCCAAACTATGAAGAAAACAAAAAGTGTATAAATCTGAGTAAGTATATATTTACACACCTTTTTAAATAGGTTGTTATCAAAGATTTAATCAATGGGTAATATGCTCCTCGTGGCTGGGAATCATCAGTTGCCGTATATTAAAAACAAAGAAAAGAGGTGTCTGGGTGGCTTCCTCCATAAGTGTCCCTTCTTTTCAGGTCATGATCCCAGGGTCCTGGGATGGAGCCCCACATCAGGCTCTCTGCTCAGTGGCAAACCTGCTTCTCCTTTTCCATCTGCCCTGCTTATATTTCCTCTTCCTCTCTCTCTGTCTGTCAAATGAATAAAATATTAAAAAAGAAAGAAATAAACAAAATGTTTTTGAAAGGTCTTTTTTTTTTTTTTAAATTTTCTAGGGTTGCCTGGATGAATCAGTTGTTTAAGCAGATGTTTGCCTTTGGCTGAGGTCATGATTCCAGTGTACAGGGATCCAGCCCTGCATGAGACTACTTGCACCCCAAGGAGCTTGCTACTTCCTCTCCCTTTGCACGTGATTCCCCCCGCTTGTGCGCTTCCTCTCTCTCTCTCTCTCTCTCTTGCTGTCAATAAACAAAATAAAATCTTTTACTAAATAAATAAATAAATAAATTTCTAAGCCTACTTTCAATTTAGGTCCCTTAACAAAAATTGCTACTGCTTCATTTAAAACAAAAAGATAATTTAGAAAGGTGCTTCCAGAGCTAAAAAGCTGTTTTTTTTGGTTTGTTTGTTTTTTGTCAGGATTATATAGAAGTGCTTTAAAAAGTAAAAGAAAAATATGCTGTATTAACACTAATCACCTTAACTTTGGTGGTTATATCAAGATAATGAAAAGTGATTTTAAAGCAAATTTCATTATCAGACATAAAGATCAAGTCAAAATTACAGAAGAGTAAAAGGATGAATTCCTCAGGGAGTATAATAATTCTTGACTTTTAATAGTTAACAACAGATTTGGGGATATATAGTGAAAAACTAAGAACAAAAATCATAACTTCTACCTTAGAAGAGAAATGGAAAAAAATTTCAACACCTTTATTTTAGGATTATATAGACAAATGGTCATCAAATTGGTAAGAGATGTAAAACTTGAACAAAATTATCAACTAACTAGATATGCTTGATATTACACAACACTCCCAACAACCGCAGACTACATATATCTTAAGCCATGATTTTCTTTGCAAAGGTCAACATTGATAATGTTCTAGTCATACCTCCGTGTACCAGGAACGAAGTAGCACATTTCTTGAAAGACACAGCTATCAAAGCTCCATTGAGAAACCGTAAAGATGGAGAAGGGATTTGCAAATTATATATCTGATAATGGACATCAACTCTGATTATTAAAAAATGAATAAAAATAAAAAACCTTACTAATAACCAAACAGAGTATCCAATTTTACATGTGAAGAAAATTATTGCAGAGACATGTCACAAAAAGGATATGGATGGCTTATAAGCACATGACAAATTTCTCAACATTTAGACATTAAAGAAATACAAATTAATATCAAAATGAGAGATGCTTACAATTCTATTAGAATGGCTAAAATTAAAAAGGCTAATTGTACTTCGTCTGAGCTAGATTGAGAAGAAACAAAAAATCTAAACTGTTGTTGGCATATATCATGATACCACCACTTTGGAAAATATCTGCCATATAATAGGTTCAGTAAACAATTTGTAAATTTCAGAAAAAATTAATGTTGAGAGTATACTGAATTTCATAAGTCATTTCAATAATTTTTTCCAAAAAATAAACTATGTAAAACACAACTTAAATTTACTTTCAAAATATTTTATAGCATATAATGGACAATATACATAAGCCTTAAAGAAACAATCATATAAATAACCATTTAATACCTACTTAAAAATTGCATAATACCACACTCCTAGATCCTCTCTCAATGCTCTAAGATAACCCTTCAAAGGAAATACATTTTTAAAAATAACAGATTTTTTGGCAAATAATTTAATAAAATAAAAGTTTCATTCATCTATGTAGATCATAATAAATGTTTTTTTTTTTTTTAAGATTTTATTTATTTATTTGACAGAGAGAAATCACAAGTGGGCAGAGAGGCAGAGAGAGAGAGGAGGAAGCAGGCTCCCTGCTGAGCAGAGAGAGCCCGATGCGGGACTCGATCCCAGGACCCCGAGATCATGACCTGAGCCGATGGCAGCGGCTTAACCCACTGAGCCACCCAGGCGCCCCCATAATAAATGTTTTTAATAAGCATGAAATTATAACTCTGAAGTGTGCTAAAATGAAACCACCTGCTAAGGGTGAGAGAACAAAAATAAACATCATTTTTCCAAATAAGAGGAATTTATTACCTTCCAATCAAAGCATGTGGATTTGTTCAAACTGGCATTAAAGGAATATGGAAACACAAACCATAGAAAGTCATATTTTAGATTTCTAAAACTTCAAAGTGAAGAGTATACATTTTTTAAATGTTACATAATGCTACATAATGACAAGATGACAGGTTGTGACAAATAGCATTTTAAAAGCTCTACTCCTAATGGAACGGAAGGTGTCATTTCCCTATAATTTTATATATGTCATTAATTTACTATATCTGGATATAACATATTACCAAACAGATGTTCATCAAAGACTAAATCATTTTTAATGGAACATAATAATTTGAACCTACATCTATTAATCATTTCTTTCGATCAAACATTTATAGTCTCGCTAAACATTATATCAGTTGTCGACAAAATTAAAAAAGAGTAGGATAAAATGTCGTGTTTGGAAAAGTAGATTTTCTTTGAAATTTGCATTTAAATGAAAATATTTGCTGATATTTTTAAAACTTTAAATGTAATTTTATATTTATCTGACCTATCAAATGATATAAAACTCTGGGAACTTAATATAGTTTGGGGCACATGGTAAGCAATATTCAATTTTTTTGTTGATCCAAGTGTTCTTGTATTATTTTTCTTAATTATTCTAGTACCACAATTTATAGTTCTAAGATTTTTCCACCCCCCCATTTTAATATCTCTTAAGGTGGCACTCACCTTGCACTTGATGACATATCCTAGTTTAACTGTCAGCATTTCTCTTTCTTAGTCGAACATAAACTATAGTGCATCTTACCCTTGATGAAATCTAGGATGCAATTAAATACTCTATTATGGTTACGATTCTGATATTTGAAATCCTCTGGTAGCTCCCTGTGCCCCCACAGTGTAGTACCTCACCTCCTCAGCATAGTATACAAACCATCTCAGCCCCAGTGTTAACCCCGCGGCTCAGACTCCATCCCCAGGTGATGCTTCCAGATCAGCTATCGGTTGTCATGAACTTGCTGTAGTTTCCCGAATGCACTGTGCTGCCTCCTGGCACTTTGAAACTTGACACACTCATCCTCATTCTTCGCTTTGCCCTTGTCTATCACCTCCCCTGAAAATCTGTTCCTAAGTGGCTTTTCCCAGCTCCAACCTACCCTTGGCAGACTTTTATCTCCCTGTGTTAAAGCCTGTCACACTGCACCATGGACATGCCCGTTGTCCCCCTGAGAAGAGAAAAGGGACAGTGAGGGCCCCCCAGCATTTGCAGCTCTAGTGCAGTGCCCCATGCCTGGCTTGCAGGAAATGCCAGATCATGAAGACAAAAGGAGGTCATCCTCTGACTAAAACAAGCACTTCTTTGCCTACCGCAGCATCTGGATCAATAAAGAGCAGCCAGTTATTATTGCTGTTTTTCTAGGGATATTTTACCCATATATTTCCCAGGTCTTTACTCTTTTTATCGCACTTTAATTCAGGCTTCAACCACTTCCTAGTCAGATCAGGTGAAATCATTTTCCTTCCCATACCCTCGATGTATTTCACACCTAGTAATTCTTTTTTTAAAGATCTTATTTACCCATTTGACAGACACATCACAAGTAGGTAGAGAGGCAGGCAGAGAGAGAGGGGGGAAGCAGGCTCCCCGCTGAGCAGAGAGTCCGATGTGGGGCTCCATCCCAGGACCCTGAAATCATGACCTGAGCCGAAGGCAGAGGCCTAAACCACTGAGCCACGCAGGAGACCCCATATCTAGTAATTTTTAATCAACGTGGATTTGCTGCATCAAATAGTTCCTTCTTCAAATATAAATATATAAATATATTGATCAAGTCACTCGCATATCTTAGGAGAATGTCATGCCTTTAGTAGCAAACTTGAAATCTTGGCCATTGGTTTTGATTTTTGATTTTTGTTTTGGTTTGATTTGGTTCGGTTTTTGTGATTTTAAAAATCCCTCCACCACTTGGATCTGTCTGACCTGATTGCTTTCAGCTGTTTCTGCAACAAAATTGTCCCCGCAGCGAAAACTCTCATTGAATACAGTGGCGCCCCCTTCTGAACAGTTTGTTAATAAAAGCTTTTTTTTTTTTTTTTTTTTTTTTTTTTTTTTTTTTTTTTTTAATCTATGGTAAATGTGGAAAAACAATGAGGTATTTCAAAGAGTTGAAGCACAGATAAATTTCTCTAAGGGTGGGGTGAGGGTTACTCAAAAAGAACTTGACAAGGCTTTTAAAGATATCGACAATCATTATAACATAACGTGACTGATTGTTACCGTTCTCTTAACTGGGCAAACACTTGTTGGCTTCCAAGATAGACTAACATAGTTGAGATGGTTCTAGCGGCCTTCTAGCACAGGGTCTCATGAGGCACGGATTCTAGCCACTGGCTGTGCAAGGCATGAGGCCTGTTAGTGATTCTCTTTTTTCCTCTGCAGAATGGGTCTTTCTACATTCCAGGTCCTTTCTACCACAATAAATAATGCGGCGATTCTCTCAGTGAGTTGTACTTTTGGTTTAAACAGCCAACTGTCTCTTAAGAAGGAATTTTGTTTAAATCCTTAAAAAAAAAAAAAGTCCTTTTTTTTAAAAAAAATCTTTATTTTTTATTTTTTATTTTTTAATCCCATAGGTATACTCTGATCCTGGAACTTTGTCATTATGGCCTTCTCGGCTGATTAAAATATTCATCCTCAGCACCTACTGCTCTCCTCTCCTTGTGGTCTCTCCGGAAGTGGTCTTCTCTAGCTCTTCTAGCAGGAGATGGGCACTTCCCCTCTACCCCTGTTGACGGACCAACCTTACCTATCCTGCAGGGTCAGGTAGGCCTGGCCTTTTATCTATTGTTCTCTTCTGAGTGGTTATTTTTTTATAGATACTGTGCTTTGCTTTTGTCAGGATTGACCCTGGACTATCAAAACCCTTTTCTTGTGCCAGTGAAGCCTAAGAAACAGTCCTGATGAGAGAAGCAGGAACTCGAACAGATCATATTTATCCTGAATGTTCCGTCCAAAATGAAAAATACATTTCTGTGGAGACTCAAGATCTCTGAGAAGGGAAGTTTCACCAACTCTGTCATGTAGGGGCATCAATTCCGATTCTGTGTCAATTCTCCTACTTTCCCAGCTAGTAATTCTCTACCTCAGAAAGCCCATTCTCAACCATTTCCATGCTCAAAGGCAATTGCTCTTAGAGTCTGCACATGGCACATGGGGCCTGCTGGTCTTTGGCTCCTGCGCTCTGTACTTTGGGTCTAACAGCTTCGGGGCATCAAGATGAGAACGTCTCTTGTTCTAAGACTTAATATAGTTTGGGGCACATGGTAAGCAATATTCACTTTTTTAGTTGATCCAAGTGTTCGACCTTTCTTAATTATTCTAGTACCACAATTTACTTGTTCTAAGATTTGTCACCCCCCCCCATTTTAATACCTCTTAAGGTGGCACTCACCTTGCACTTGATGACATATCCTAGTTTAACTGACAGCATTTCCCTTTCTTAGTCGAACATAAACTATAGTGCATCTTACCCTTGATGAAAGCTAGGATGCAATTAAATACTCTATTATGGTTACGATTCTGATATTTGAAATCCTCCGGTAGCTCCCTGTGCCCCCACAGTGTAGTACCTCACCTCCTCGGCATAGTATACAAACCATCTCAGCCCCAGTGTTAACCCCGCGGCTCAGACTCCATCCCCAGGTGATGCTTCCAGATCAGCTATCGGTTGTCATGAACTTGCTGTAGTTTCCCGAATGCACTGTGCTGCCTCCTGGCACTTTGAAACTTGACACACTCATTCTCATTCTTCGCTTTGCCCTTGTCTATCACCTCCCCTGAAAATCTTTTCCTAAGTGGCTTTTCCCAGCTCCAACCTACCCTTGGCAGTCTTTTATCTCCCTGTGTTAAAGCCTGTCACACTGCACCATGGACATGCCCGTTGTCCCCCTGAGAAGAGAAAAGGGACAGTGAGGGCCCCCCAGCATTTGCAGCTCTTGTGCAGAGCCCCATGCCTGGCTTGCAGGAAATGCCAGATCATGAAGACAAACGGATATCATCCTCTGGCTAAAACCAGCTCTTCTTTGCCTACCGCAGGATCTGGATAAATAAAGAGCAACCAGTGATTATTGCTGTATTTCTAGGGATTTTTTCCCCATATATTTAAGGGGATTCTGATTAGCCCCAGAGGGCAATGTTTTTTCTTCTGGAGGGCAGGCAGAGGGCTGCATTTTAGTTCTGGAATTCCAAACTGGAGGGCTTGTGGGCCAGGAGTTGAGGACAGAAGTCTGAGAACACAAGCAACCTTAGGTTACTGGGCGAGGGCATGGCAGGTACGATCTGCAGAGCTGAAACCAGATCTCGTGCATCTGAAATCAGGTGAGGATCTGACGAACGCTCAGGTTGGAGTTTCTGTCCCTTATGGCCCTCTTCATGAAGAGGTGGTGGATCACGAGGCCATGGAATTTTGCCCACGATGGGAGGGTGAGATGCTCCAAACTGTCAAGATTCTTCTGCAGGGTGATTGAGACCTGTTGGTTGGCTCCAGGACTTCCCATACAGATCGATTCCGAGTAGGGTTCTAAGGATGGATGGCTGGGAAGCCCGACTCTCATTCCTCTTGTGTCCTAGTGACAAGACAGGTTAGATCTGCTGGATCTGGGGGAGAAACTGAGAGGGTTGAGTTGAAATGGACTCTCTTGTGGATGGGTCCTAATGTGGGTTTGTGTCCATGGAGAACTTGGAATGAGGCAGTGGCACAGGGTCCCTGAAGGGATCTCCTAACCAGAGGCTTGGACACAGCTCCAACGTGCAAGATTCCCACGTGGAGACGAGATTTGTTCTGATGGGTGCCTCAAGAAACAGCCATATGCTGCTATTGGAATCCAGGCCTCTGAGGAGAGATGCCTGGACAACAAAGCAATGGATCCGATCAGGTTCTAGAGGCCTGCTCATTCCAATTGACTTCTGGGGACATCTGTCCACGGGTCTAAGTGCAGGTAGATGCTCAGCTGGTGTCAGACCGCCCTTGTTTTTCCTGGACAGTCAACACTATTAGGATGGCCCCGGGCACTTTGGAGGTTTATCATCCTATTTCTAGGTTTGTGGCCAATGGAATGGGTAGAATTCCCAGGTACAGTCCTCAGGTTTGGCTCCAAGAACCTGTGTCTGTAGGTTTAGTGGGCCAGGGCTGTGGGGACAGTTGTCTGAAAACACAAACTCGGCTTAGGGTTTCGGGTCGTAGGTATTGCAGGATTGATCTACAGACCGTGAGGAGAACTCTTCACGATATGAACAAGGGGGCGAGTGTGAGACGCTTGCTCAAGATTTTGTCTCTGGATATTGTGTCACTGATTGCCGTGGAATGTCCGGGTGGCCTCATGGGACATGGACGAGTCTTCCTATCTGGGCATTTGGCCCGATTCCAAGAGTTTGGGGTTATTCTTTGAGATGGGAGGAGTCCGTTTTGTTTTGTTTTTACCTCAGGTGTCCCACCAAAAGGGAGTTTCCACAGCAGAGCCCTGGGGAGGGTCGACTGGACAACCAGAAAGCTGGTTAAAACTTGGCGCCTAGGGGCATGGCAAGCCCATTATGACATCTAATGGTCCAGCCACTGAGAGGACTTACTAGAGAACAGGACTCACGGTGAGGGTCACAATGCATGTTTGTGCCCTCTTCGTACTCAAGCATGGGCGGAGCCTCATGGTGAACGCTGGTTTCTCCCTCACTGAACATGGGACAACATGCCAACCACAAGGTTTCTTGCCATAGGGAAGGAGGAGTTCTGATTTCTGCATCATATTCACCCCTTTGCGGGGTTTGGAGTTAAGGTCTATGTTCTGAAGCCTGAGAAGCTATGTTGGGAATAGAAGACGAGCTAAGGCCATGGCGGGTCTATTGTGCTGAGTGTGCAGTCAGCTGTCTGGGTGTTGGTCAGGAAGTCCGGGCTCAGGCTGTGTCAGACAATGTATTAGTGCCCAGATTTGTCGATATAATTTGTGTACAGAAGGGTGCCGTGTAGGTCTATCCTCATTTCGGGTGTCTGGGAGCTCCATAGGGCAACATTTTATTTTTTATCTGGAGGGCAGGCAGAGTGCTGCCTTGTGGGTCCAGATTGCCAAACGTGAGGTCTTGGGGCCAGGAGTGTGAGGACGGACGTTGGAGAACAGAAGTTTCACATAGGTTTAAGGGCGAGGGCAAGGCTGGCACACTCTGCAGAGCTGAATCGAGATGTCGTGCATCTGAATTCAGGGTGAGGGTCCGACGTTGGCTCAGGTTGGATATCCTGTCCATGATTTCCCCTTCAGAAAGGGGGTGGGGGCTTCAGAAAGCCATCCGGGTTTTCCCACGTTGGGAGTTGTAAGATGCTCCAAAACGCAAGGATTCCTTCTGCAGGACATTTGAGCCCTTTTGGATGGGTCCAGGACGTTCCATATGGAAAGACGTCAGAGCAAGGTTCTAAGGGCGGAGGCCTGGGCAACCCGCCTCGCATCTCAATTGTCTCCTACCGACAAGACAGGTTCTATCTGCTGGCTCTGGGGGAGCAACCGAGAAGCCAGAGTTGAAATGGACTCGCCTGCGGATGGATCCTAATGTGGTTTTTTGTCCATGGAGACCTTGGAAAGGGGTGGTGGCACCGGGCCCTGAAGGATTCTCCTAACCGGAAGTTTTGACACAGTTCCAGCCTGCTATTTTCCCATGTCGAGACAAGAGTTGCCTCCGGAAACCCCCGCATGCTGGTATTTGAAAACATGCCTCTGAGGAGTGATGCCTGGAAACCAAAGCAATGGATCCGATTACGGCTTAGGGACCTGTGAGGTTCAATCTACTACCCTGGTGACATCCAAATACGGTATGAGTGGAGGCAGATGCTCAGCTGTTGTCAGACGCCCTTGTTTGTCCCGGGCAGCCTACACAATTGGGATGGCTTCAGGGACTGTGGAGGTTTCTCCTAATTTGGAGGCGTGTGGTCAAGTGAATGGGCAGAATTCCAGAGGAGTGGGCAGGCAAAGACCTGATGTGTGGCTCCAGGGGCCCCAGCCTGGAGGGTGTGTGGGTCAGGAGCTTGGGGATAGACGCCTGAAAACACTAACACGGCTTACGTTTGGGGACATAAGTATGGCAGGCCCGATCTACAGACCGTGAGGAGAACTCTTCGGGATATGATGAAAGAGTGAGTGTGAGGCATTTATTCAGGCTTTTGTCTCTGGATTTTGTGTCAACAATGGCCGTGGAATGTCGAGGAGGCCTCATGGACCATGGACAAGTCTTCCTCTCTGTGGATTTGGCACGAACCCAATTGTTTTGGGTCCATCTTGGGGATGGGAGGAGTCCTTTCAGTTTGGTTACCTCAGGTGTCCCACCAAAAGAGGGATTTCAAAGCAGAGCCCTGGGGAGGGGCGAATGGACAAACCGAACTATGGTTAGTTCCAGCCACTGAGAGGCCTTCCTTGAGGACAGAACTCACGCTGAGGGTCACAATGTGTGTTTATGCCTTCTAGGCGCTCAAGCATGGGCGGGAATCATGGTCCACACTGTTGCTCCTACCCTGAACGTTGGGCTCCATGCCAACCACATGTATTCTTGCCATGGGGAAGTAGTAGTTCTGAGATTTTCATCTCTTTCACCGCTGGGCCGTGATTGGAGTTAAGGTCTAGGTTGTGTATTCTGAAAACCGAGCTTGGGAAGAGATGACGACTCAAATCCATGTCAGGTCCAATGTGCTCAGTGTGGAGCCAGCTCGCTGAGTGTTGGTCGGGAGGTACAGGCCTAGGCTGCGTCAGACCAGGCATTAGTTTTCAGGGTATATTGTATAATTGGGGGAGAGTCGAGTGCCGTGCAGCTTGATCCTCATTTAGCGTTTCTGGGTAGCCCCAAGGGCAACGTTTTTCTTCTGGAGGGCAGGCAGAGTGCTGCTTTGTGGCTCCGGAATTCCCAAACTGGGTGCCCTTTGGGCAAGGAGTGTGAGGACGGAAGAATAAGAACACAAGTTAGGCGTAGGTTTCGGGACGAGGGCATGGCCGGCACTCTCTGCAGATCTGAATCGGGACTTCGTGCATCTGAAGTCAGGGAGAGGTTCAGACCTAGGCTCAGGTTGGAGTTTCTGTCCATTATGGCCCTTTCTTGAAGGGGGCAGCATCGAGGCCATGGAGGTTTACCCAGGAGAGGAGTTGGGATATGCTCCAAGCCACAAGGATTTTTTCTGATCAACAATTGAGATCTGTTGGATCGCTCCAGGATGTTTCATACGGAACGACAGCAAAGCAGGGATCGAAGGATGGAACCCTGGGCAGACTGCCACGATTCTAACTATCTCCTAGTTAATAGACAGTTTTATATGCTAGCTCTAGGGGAGCAACGGAGGGGGCTGAGTTGAAATGGACTCTCCTGCGGATGGGTCCTATTGTGGGTTTGTGTGCGGGAGACCTTGGCACGGGGCGGTGGCACACGGACCCTGAATGCTTCTCCTAACCAGAGGTTTTGCGTCATCTCCAAAAGACAAGTTTCCCATGTGGAGACTAGATTTGATCTGAAATCTAGCCTCAGGAAAGCCCCACATACTGATATTGGAAACCAGGCCTCTGATGAGAGATAGCAGGAAACCAAAACAATGGACCCCATTAGGGCCTAGGGCCCTGTCCCGTTAAATCTCCTTATCTGGGGACATCCATCTACAGGATGAGTGGAGATGGATGCTCAGCTGGTTCCAGGCAGCCCTTGTTTGTCCTGGGCGTTCTATACTATGGGGATGGCCTTGGGGACTTTGGAGGTTTCTCCTAGTTTGTATGATTGTGGTGAATGGAAGGGGCAGAATTCCCGTGGTGTTGAGAGGCACAGACCTGATGTGTGGCTCCAGGTTCCCCAGGCTGGATTGTGTGGTGGCTTGGAATGTGGGGATAGAAGTCTGAAAACACACTCGGCTTGTTTTGGGGACGTAGGTATTGCAGTCCCGATCTACAGACCGTGAGGAGAACTCTTTGGGATATGAAGAAAGAGCGAGCGTGAGGCGCTTATTCAGGGTTTTGTTTTGGGATTTTGAGTCAATGATGGGCGGGGAATATCGGGGAAGTCTCATGGGCCATGGATGAGTCTTCCTCTCTGTGGATTTGGCCCGATCCCAATTTGGGGGTCTATCTGTGGGATGGCAGGAGTCCTTTCTGTTTGGTTACCTCATTCTAAAGCAGGGCACTGGGGAGGCGCGAATGGACAACACGAACTATGGTTAAAAATTGGGGCCTAGGGGCATGGCAAGCCCAATATGCCGTCTCTTGGTCCAGCCACTGAGAGACCTTACTTGGGGACTGGGCTCACGCTGAGGGTCACAATGCGTATTTGTGACCAACGCGGCCCTCAAGCATGGCGGGGTCAAAGGGCCACACTGCTATCAACTACAACGAACGTTGGGCAGCACATAAACAACAAGATTTCTTGCCATGGGGAAGGATTTCTGATTTCTACCTCATGTTCAACCCTGGGCAGTGATTGGAGAAAACGTCTAGGTTCTGAAGCCTGAAAACCGAAGTTGGGAAGAGATGACGACCTAAGGCTTTGGCAGGTCCGATGTGTTCAGTGTGAGTCCAGCTGGCTGGGTGTGGGTCGGGAGGTCCAGGCTCAGGCTGTGACAGAAAGGGCATGAGTGCCCAGGGCATCCTGTAGAATTGGGGTACAGTCAAGTGGCCAAAAGGTTGATCCTCCTTTGGGGCTTCTGGTTAGCCCCAGAGGGCAATGTTTTTTCTTCTGGAGGGCAGGCAGAGAGCTGCATTTTAGTTCTGGAATTGCCAAACTGGAGGGCTTGTGGGCCAGGAGTTGAGGACAGAAGTCTGAGAACACAAGCAACCTTAGGTTTCTGGGCAAGGGCATGGCAGGTACGCTCTGCAGAGCTGAAAGGAGATCCCCTGCATCTGAAATCAGCTGAGGATCTGACGAACACTCAGGTTGGAGTTTCTGTTCCTTATGGCCCTCTTAATGAAGAGGTGGTGGATCACGAGGCCATGGAATTTTTCCCACGATGGGAGTTGTGAGATGCTCCAAACCGTAAAGATTCTTCTGCAGGGTGATTGAGACCTGTTGGTTGGCACCAGGACTTCCCATACGGATCGATTCCGAGTAGGGTTCTAAGGATGGACGGCTGGGAAGCCCGACTCTCTTTCCTCTTGTGTCCTAGTGACAAGACAGGTTAGATCTGCTGGATCTGGGAGAGAAACCTAGAGGGTTGAGTTGAAATGGACTCTCTTGTGGATGGGTCCTAATGTGGGTTTGTGTCCATGGAGAACTTGGAATGAGGCAGTGGCACAGGGTCCCTGAAGGGATCTCCTAACCAGAGGCTTGGACACAGCTCCAACGTGCAAGATTCCCACGTGGAGACGAGATTTGTTCTGATGGGTGCCTAAAGAAACAGCCATATGCTGCTATTGGAATCCAAGCCTCTGAGGAGAGATGCCTGGACAAAAAAGCAACGGATCCGATCAGGATCTAGGGGCCTGCTCATTCCAATTGACCTCTGGGGACATCTGTCCACGGGTCTAAGTGCAGGTAGATGCTCAGCTGGTGTCAGACCGCCCTTGTTTTTCCTGGGCAGTCAATACTATTGGGATGGCCCCGGGCACTTTGGAGGTTTATCATCCTATTTCTAGGTTTGTGGCCAATGGAATGGGCAGAATTCCCAGGTACAGTCCTCAGGTTGGGCTCCAACAACCTGTGCCTGTAGGTTTTGTGGGCCAGGGCTGTGGGGACAGTTGTCTGAAAACACAAACTCGGCTTAGGTTTCGGGTCGTAGGTATTGCAGGACTGATCTACAGACCGTGAGGAGAACTCTTCAGGATATGAACAAGGGGGCGAGTGTGAGACGCTTGCTCAAGATTTTGTCTCTGGATATTGTGTCACTGATGGCCGTGGAATGTGCGGGTGGCCTCATAGGCCATGGACGAGTCTTCCTCTCTGGGCATTTGGCCCGATCCCAAGAGTTTGGGGTTATTCTTTGAGATGGGAGGAGTCCGTTTTGTTTTGTTTTTACCTCAGGTGTCCCACCAAAAGAGAGTTTTCAGAGCAGAGCCCTGGGGAAGGGCGAATGGACAACCAGAATGCTGGTTAAAACTTGGGGTCTAGGGGCATGGCAAGCCCATTATGACGTCTAATGGTCCAGCCACTGAGAGGACTTACTAGAGGACAGGACTCACGGTGAGGGTCACAATGCGTGTTTGTGCCCTCTTCGTACTCAAGCATGGGCGGGGCCTCAGGGTGAACGCTGGTTTCTCCCTCACTGAACATGGGACAACATGCCAACCACAAGGTTTCTTGCCATAGGGAAGGAGGAGTTCTGATTTCTGCATCATATTCACCCCTTTGCGGGGTTTGGAGTTAAGGTCTATGTTCTGAAGCCTGAGAAGCTAGGTTGGGAATAGATGACGAGCTAAGGCCATGGCGGGTCTGTTGTGCTCAGTGTGCAGTCAGCTGTCTGGGTGTTGGTCAGGAAGTCCGGGCTCAGGCTGTGTCAGACAGTGTATTAGTGCCCAGATTTGTCGATATAATTTGTGTACAGAAGGGTGCTGTATAGGTCTATCCTCATTTCGGGTGTCTGGGAAGCTCCATAGGGCAACATTTTGTTTTTTCTCTGGAGGGCAGGCAGAGTGCTGCCTTGTGGGTCCAGAATTGCCAAACGTGAGGTCTTGGGGGCCAGGAGTGTGAGGACGGACGTTGGAGAACAGAAGTTTCACATAGGTTTAAGGGCGAGGGCAAGGCCGGCACACTCTGCAGAGCTGAATCGAGATGTCGTGCATCTGAATTCAGGGCGAGGATTAGACGTTGGCTCAGGTTGGAGTTCCTGTCCATGATTTCCCCTTCAGAAAGGGGGTGGGGGCTTCAGAGAGCTATCACGGTTATCCCACGTTGGGAGTTGTGAGATGCTCCAAAACGCAAGGATTCCTTCTGCAGGACATTTGAGCCCTTTTGGATGGGTCCAGGACGTTCCATATGGAACGACGCCAGAGCAGGGTTCTAAGGGCGGAGCCCTGGGCAACCCGCCTAGCATCTCAATTGTCTCCTAGCTACATGACAGGTTCTATCTGCTATCTGCTGGCTCTGGGGGAGAAACCGAAAAGCCAGTGTTGAAATGGACTCTCCTGCGGATGGATCCTAATGTGGGTTTGTGTCCAAGGAGACCTTGAAAATGGGTGGTGGCACCGGGCCTTGAAGGATTCTCCTAACCGGAAGTTTTGACACAGTTCCAGCCTGCTATTTTCCCATGTCAAGACAAGAGTTGCCTCCGGAAACCCCCGCATGCTGGTATTTGAAACCATGCCTCTGAGGAGAGATGCCTGGAAACTAAAGCAATGGATCCGATTACGGCCTAGGGACCTGTGATGTTCAATCTACTACCCTGGTGACATCCAACTATGGTATGAGTGGTGGTCTATGCTCAGCTGTTGTCAGACGCCCTTGCTTGTCCCGGGCGGCCTACACAATTGGGATGGCTTCAGGGACTGTGGAGGTTTCTCCTAATTTGGAGGCGTGTGGTCAAGTGAATGGGAAGAATTCCAGAGGAGTGGGCAGGCACACACCTGATGTGTGTCTCCAGGGGCCCCAGGCTGGAGGGTGTGGAAGCCAGGAATGTGGGGATAGCAGTCTGAAAACACACACTCGTCTTGTTTTGGGGACGTAGGTATGGCATTCCCGATCTACAGACCGTGAGGGGAACTCTTTGGGATATGAAGAAAGAGCGAGCGTGAGGCACTTATTCAGGATTTTGTCTCTGGATTTTGTGTCAACGATGGGCGTGGAATGTCGGGGAGGCCTCATGGGCCATGGATGAGTCTTCCTCTCTGTGGTTTTGGCCCGATCCCTATTTGGGGGTCAATCTGTGGGATCGGAGAAGTCCTTCCAGTTTGGTTACCTCATTCTAAAGCAGAGCACTGGGGAGGGGCGAAAGGACAACACGAACTATGGTTAAAAATTGGGGCCTAGGGGCATGGCAAGCCCAATATGCCGTCTCTTGGTCCCGCCACGGAGAGACCTTACTTGGGGACTGGGCTCACGCTGAGGGTCACAATGAGTATTTGTGACCAACGCGGCCCTCAAGCATGGCGGGGTCAAAGGGCCACACTGCTATCAACTACAATGAACGTTGGGCAACACGCCAATCACAAGATTTCTTGCCATGGGGAAGGATTTCTGATTTCTGCCTCATGTTCAACCCTGGGCAGTGATTGGAGAAAACGTCTAGGTTCTGAAGCCTGAAAACCAAAGTTAGGAAGAGATGACGACCTAAGGCTTTGGCAGGTCCGATGTGTTCAGTGTGAGTCCAGCTGGCTGGGTGTGGTTTGGGAGGTCCAGGCTCAGGCTGTGATAGAAAGGGCATGAGTGCCCACGGCATCCTGTAGAATTGGGGTACAGTCAAGTGGCCAAAAGGTTGATCCTCCTTTGGGGCTTCTGGTTAGCCCCAGAGGGCAATGTTTTTTCTTCTGGAGGGCAGGCAGAGAGCTGCATTGTAGTTCTGGAATTGCCAAACTGGAGGGCTTGTGGGCCAGGAGTTGAGGACAGAAGTCGGAGAACACAAGCAACCTTAGGTTTCTGGGCGAGGGCATGGCAGGTACGCTCTGCAGAGCTGAAACGAGATCTCGTGCATCTGAAATCAGGTGAGGATCTGACGAAACATGAAACATCCTGGAGCGATATAACAGATCTCAATTGTTGATCAGAAAAAATCCTTGTGGCTTGGAGCATATCCCAACTCCCCTCCTGGGAGAGGCCTCGAGATGCTGCCCCCTTCAAGAAAGGGCCATAATGAACAGAAACTCCAACCTGAGCCTAGGTCTGAACCTCTCCCTGACTTCAGATGTTCGAAGTTCCGATTCAGATCTGCAGAGAGTGCCTGTCATGCCTTCGTCCGGAAACCTACGCCTAACTTGTGTTCTTATTCTTCCGTCCTCACACTCCTTGCCCAAAGGGCATCCAGTTTGGGAATTCCGGAGCCACATAGCAGCACTCTGCCTGCCCTCCAGAAGAAAAACGTTGCCCTTGGGCCTACCCAGAAACGCTAAATTAGGATCAAGCTGCAGGGCACTCGACTCTCCCCCAATTATACAATATACCCTGAAAACTAATGCCTGGTCTGACGCAGCCTAGGCCTGAACCTCCCGGCCGACACTCAGCGAGCTGGCTCCACACTGAGCACGTCGGACCTGACATGGACTTAAGTCGTCATCTCTTCCCAAGCTCGGGTTTCAGACTACACAACGTAGACCTTAACTCCAATCACGGCCCAGCGGTGAAAGAGATAAAAAAAGCCGACCTACTACTTCCCCATGGCAAGAATACATGTGGTTGGCATGGAGCCCAACGTTCAGTGTAGGAGCAATAGTGTGGACCATGATTCCCGCCCATGCTTGAGTGCCTAGAAGGCATAAACACACATTGTGACCCTCAGCGTGAGTTCTGTCCTCAAGGAAGGCCTCTCAGTGGCTGGAACTAACCAGAGTTCGGTTTGTCCATTCGCCCCTCTCCACGGCTCTGCTTTGTAATCCCTCTTTTGGTGGGACACCTGAGGTAACCAAACTGAAAGGACTCCTCCCATCCCCAGATGGACCCAAAACAATTGGGTTCGTGCCAAATCCACAGAGAGGAAGACTTGTCCATGGCCCATGAGGCCTCCTCGACATTCCACGGCCATTGTTGACACAAAATATAGAGACAAAAACCTGAATAAATGCCTCACACTCACTCTTTCTTCATATCCCGAAGAGTTCTCCTCACGGTCTGTAGATCGGGCCTGCCATACTATATCCCCAAACGTAAGCCGAGTTAGTGTTTTCAGGCTTCTTCCCCACACTCCTGGCCCACACACCCTCCAGGCTGGGGCCCCTGGAGCCACACATCAGGCCTGTGCCTGCCCACTCCTCTGGAATTCTGCCCATTCACTTGAGCACACGCCCCCAAATTAGGAGAAACCCCCACAGTCCCTGAAGCCATCCCAATTGTGTAGGCCGCCTGGGACAAACAAGGGCGTCTGACAACGGCTGAGCATATACCTCCACTCATACCGTAGTTGGATGTCACCAGGGTAGTAGATTGAACCTCACAGGTCCCTAGGCCGTAATCGGATCCATTGCTTTGGTTTCCAGGCATCTCTCCTCAGAGGCATGTTTTCAAATACCAGCATGCGGGGGTTTCCGGAGGCTACTCTTATCTCCACAGGTAAAATAGCAGACTGGAACTGTGTCAAAACTTCCGGTTAGGAGAATCCTTCAGGGCCCGGTGCCACCACCCATTTCCAAGGTCTCCATGGACACAAACCCACTAGGATCCATCCGCAGGCGAGTCCATTTCAACTCTGGCTTCTCGGTTGCTCCCCCAGAGCCAGCAGATAGAACCTGTCTTGTCGCTAGGAGACAATTGAGATGCGAGGCGGGTTGCCCAGGGCTCCGCCCTTAGAACCCTACTCTGGCATCGTTCCATATGGAACGTCCTGGACCCATCCAAAAGGGCTCAAATGTCCTGCAGAGAGAATCCTTGCGTTTTGGAGCATCTCACAACACCCAACGTGGGAAAACCGTGATGGCTTTCTCAAGCCCCCATCCCCTTTCTGAAGGGGAAATCATGGACAGGAACTCCAACCTGAGCCAACGTCTAATCCTCGCCCTGAATTCAGATGCACGACATCTCGATTCAGCTCTGCAGAGTGTGCCGGCCTTGCCCTCGCCCTTAAACCTATGTGAAACTTCTGTTCTCCAACGTCCGTCCTCACACTCCTGGCCCCCAAGACCTCACGTTTGGCAATTCTGGAACCACAAGGCAGCACTCTGCCAGCCCTCCAGTTAAAAAACAAAATCTTGCACTATGGAGCTTCCCAGACACCCGAAATGAGGATAGACCTACACGGCACCCTTCTGTACACAAATTATATCGACAAATCTGGGCACTAATACACTGTCTGACACAGCCTGAGCCCGGACTTCCTGACCAACACCCAGACAGCTGACTGCACACTGAGCACAACAGACCCGCCATGGCCTTAGCTCGTCATCTATTCCCAACCTAGCTTCTCAGGCTTCAGAACATAGACCTTAACCCCAAACACCGCCAGGGCTGAATGTGATGCAGAAATCAGAACTCCTCCTTCCCTATGGCAAGAAACCTTGTGTTTGGCATGTTGTCCCACGTTCAGTGTAGGAGAAACCAGCGTTCACCATGAGGCCCCGCCCATGCTTGAGTACGAAGAGGTCACAAACACGCATTGTGACCCTCAGCATGAGTCCTGTCCTCTAGTAAGTCCTCTCAGTGGCTGGACCATTAGACGTCATAATGGGCTTGCCATGCCCCTAGGCCCCAAGTTTTAACCAGTTTTCTGGTTGTCCAGTCGCCCCTCCCCAGGGCTCTGCTCTGGAAACTCTCTTTTGGTGGGACACCTGAGGTAAAAACAAAACAAAACGGACTCCTCCCATCTCAAAGAATAACCCCAAACTCTTGGGATCCAGAGAGGAAGACTCGTCCATGGCCCATGAGGCCACTCGGACATTCCACGGCCATCAGTGACACAATATCCAGAGACAAAATCTTGAGCAAGCGTCTCACACTCGCCCCCTTGTTCATATCCTGAAGAGTTCTCCTCACGGTCTGTAGATCAGTCCTGCAATACCTATGACCCAAAACCTAAGCCGAGTTTGTGTTTTCAGACAACTGTCCCCACAGCCCTGGCTGAGTCCATTTCAACTCAAACCTCTCGGTTTCTCCCCCAGATCCAGCAGATCTAACGTGTCTTGTCACTAGGACACAAGAGGAATGAGAGTCGGGCTTCCCAGCCATCCATCCTTAGAACCCTACTTGGAATCGATCCATATGGGAAGTCCTGGAGCCAACCAACAGGTCTCAATCGCCCTGCAGAAGCATCTTTACGGTTTGGAGCATCTCACAACTCACATCGTGGGAAAAATTCCATGGCCTCGTGATCCACCACCTCTTCATGAAGAGGGCCATAATGGACAGAAACTCCAACCTGAGCGTTCGTCAGATCCTCACCTGATTTCAGATGCACGAGATCTGGTTTCAGCTCTGCAGAGCGTACCTGCCATGCCCTCGCCCAGAAACCTAAGGTTGTTTGTGTTCTCCGACTTCTGTCCTCAACTCCTGGCCCACAAGCCCTCCATTTTGGTAATTCCAGAACTATAATGCAGCCCTCTGCCTGCCCTCCAGAAGAAAAAACATTGCCCTCTGGGGCTAACCAGAAGCCCCAAAGGAGGATCAACCTTTTGGCCACTTGACTGTACCCCAATTCTACAGGATGCCCTGGGCACTCATGCCCTTTCTGTTACAGCCTGAGCCTGGACCTCCCGACCCACACCCAGCCAGCTGGACTCACACTGAACACATCGGACCTGCCAAAGCCTTAGGTCGTCATCTCTTCCCAACTTCGGTTTTCAGGCTTCAGAACCTAGACGTTTTCTCCAATCACTGCCCAGGGTTGAACATGAGGTAGAAATCAGAAATCCTTACCCATGGCAAGAAATCTTGTGGTTGGCGTGTTGCCCAACGTTCGGTGTAGTTGATAGCAGTGTGGCCATTTGACCCCGCCATGCTTGAGGGCCGCGTTGGTCACAAATACGCATTGTGACCCTCAGCGTGAGCCCAGTCCCCAAGTAAGGTCTCTCAGTGGCTGGACCAAGAGACGGCATATTGGGCTTGCCTTGCCCCTAGGCCCCAATTTTTAACCATAGTTCGTGTTGTCCATTCGCCCCTCCCCAGTGCTCTGCTTTAGAATGTGGTAACCAAACTGAAAGGACTCCTCCCATCCCACAGGTTGACTCCCAAATTGGGATTGGGCCAAATCCACAGAGAGGAAGACTCATCCATGGCCCCTGAGGCCTCCCCGACATTCCACGCCCATCGTTGACACAAAATCCAGAGACAAAAGCCTGAATAAGCGCCTCACACTCGCTCTTTCTTCATATCCCAAAGAGTTCCCCTCACGGTCTGTAGATCGGGACTGCCATACCTACGTCCCCATAACAAGCCGAGTGTGTGTTCTCAGAATTCTATCCCCACATTCCTGGCTTCCACACCCTCCAGCCTGGGGACCCTGGAGCCACACATCAGGTCTGTGCCTCTCAACTCCACGGGAATTCTGCCCCTTCAATTGACCACAATCATACAAACAAGGAGAAACCTCCAAAGTCCCCAAGGCCATCCCCATAGTATAGAACGCCCAGGACAAACAAGGGCTGCCTGGAACCAGCTGAGCATCCATCTCCACTCATCCTGTAGATGGATGTCCCCAGATAAGGAGATTTAACGGGACAGGGCCCTAGGCCCTAATGGGGTCCATTGTTTTGGTTTCCTGCTATCTCTCATCAGAGGCCTGGTTTCCAATATCAGCATGTGGGGCTTTCCTGAGGCTAGATTTCAGATCAAATCTAGTCTCCACATGGGAAACTTGTCTTTTGGAGATGACGCAAAACCTCTGGTTAGGAGAAGCATTCAGGGTCCGTTTGCCACCGCCCCGTGCCAAGGTCTCCATGCACACAAACCCACAATAGGACCCATCCACAGGAGAGTCCATTTCAACTCAGCCCCCTCCGTTGCTCCCACAGAGCTAGCATATCAAAACTGTCTATTAACTAGGAGACAGTTAGAATCGAGGCAGTCTGCCCAGGGTTCCATCCTTCGATCCCTGCTTTGCTGTCGTTCCGTATGAAACATCCTGGAGCGATCCAACAGATCTCAATTGTTGATCAGAAAATATCCTTGTGGCTTGGAGCATATCCCAACTCCCCTCCTGGGTAAACCTCCATGGCCTCGAGATGCTGCTCCCTTCAGAAATGGCCATAATGGACAGAAACTCCAACCTGAGCCTAGGTCTGAACCTCTCCCTGACTTCAGATGCACGAAGTCCCGATTCAGATATGCAGAGAGTGCCTGCCGTGCCCTCATCCCGAAACCTACGCCTAACTTGTGTTCTTATTCTTCCGTCCTCACACTCCTTGCCCAAAGGGCATCCAGTTTGGGAATTCCGGAGCCACAAAGCAGCACTCTGCCTGCCCTCCAGAAGAAAAACGTTGCCCTTGGGGCTACCCAGAAACGCTAAATGAGGATCAAGCTACACGGCACACGACTCTCCCCCAATTATACAATATACCCTGAAAACTAATGCCTGGTCTGACGCAGCCTAGGCCTGAACCTCCCGACCAACACTCAGAGAGCTGGCTCCACACTGAGCACGTCGGACCTGACATGGACTTACGTCGTCATCTCTTCCCAAGCTCGGGTTTCAACTACACAACCTAGACCTTAACTCCAATCACGGCCTAGCGGTGAAAGAGATGAAAAAATCAGAACTACTACTTCCCCATGGCAAGAATACATGTGGTTGGCATGGCGCCCAACGTTCAGTGTAGGAGCAATAGTGTGGACCATGATTCCCGCCCATGCTTGAGCGCCTAGAAGGCATAAACACACATTGTGACCCTCAGCGTGAGTTCTGTCCTCAAGGAAGGCCTCTCAGTGGCTGGAACTAACCATAGTTCGGTTTGTCCAATCGCCCCTCCCCAGGGCTCTGCTTTGAAATCCCTCTTTTGGTGGGACACCTGAGGTAACCAAACTGAAAGGACTCCTCCCATCCCCAAGATGGACCCAAAACAATTGGGTTCGTGCCAAATCCACAGAGAGGAAGACTTGTCCATGGTCCATGAGGCCTCCTCGACATTCCACGGCCATTGTTGACACAAAATCCAGAGACAAAAGTCTGAATAAATGCCTCACGCTCACTCTTTCTTCATATCCCGAAGAGTTCTCCTCACAGTCTGTAGATCGGGCCTGCCATACTTATGTCCCCAAACGTAAGACGAGTTAGTGTTTTCAGACTTCTATCCCCACGCTCCTGGCCCACACACCCTCCAGGCTGGGGCCCCAGGAGCCACACATCACGTCTGTGCCTGCCCACTCCACTGGAATTCTGCCCATTCACTTGACCACACGCCTCCAAATTAGGAGAAACCTCCACAGTCCTTGAAGCCATCCCAATTGTTTAGGACGCCCGGGACAAACAAGGGTTTCTGACAACAGCTGAGCATCGACCTCCACTCATACCGTATTTGGATGTCACCAGGGTAGTAGATTGAACCTCACGCGTAAGGTGAGGTTACCTAGGCCGTAATCGGATCCATTGCTTTGGTTTCCAGGCATCTCTCCTCAGAGGCATGTTTTCAAATACCAGCATGCGGGGGTTTCCGGAGGCAACTCTTGTCTCGAAATGGGAAAATAGCAGGTTGCAGCTGTGTCAAAACTTCCGGTTAGGAGAATCCTTCAGGGCCCGGTGCCACCACCCCTTTCCAAGGTCTCCATGGACACAAACCCACATTAGGATCCATCCGCAGGAGAGTCCATTTCAACTCTGGCTTCTCGGTTGCTCCTCCAGAGCCAGTAGATAGAACCTGTCTTGTCGCTAGGAGACAATTGAGTTGCGAGGCTGGTTGTCCAGGGCTCCACCCTTAGAACCCTGCTCTGGCGTCGTTCCATATGGAACGTCCTGGACCCATCCAAAAGGGCTCAAATGTCCTGCAGAAGGAATCCTTGCATTTTGGAGCATCTCACAACTCCCAACGTGGGAAAACCGTGATGGCTTTCTGAAGCCCCCACACCCTTTCTGAAGGGGAAATCATGGACAGGAACTCCAACCTGAGCCAACGTCTGATCCTCGCCCTGAATTCAGATGCACGACATCTCGATTCAGCTCTGCAGAGTGTGCCGGCCTTGCCCTC
Organism: Mustela lutreola; assembly: GCF_030435805.1. Lineage (NCBI taxonomy): Eukaryota > Metazoa > Chordata > Mammalia > Carnivora > Mustelidae > Mustela > Mustela lutreola. The sequence goes on along the minus strand of NC_081305.1, from coordinate 63,456,493 downwards.
GCCCTTAAACCTATGTGAAACTTCTGTTCTCCAACGTCCGTCCTCACACTCCTGGCCCCCAAGACCTCACGTTTGGCAATTCTGGAACCACAAGGCAGCACTCTGCCAGCCCTCCAGTTAAAAAACAAAATCTTGCACTATGGAGCTTCCCAGACACCCGAAATGAGGATAGACCTACACGGCACCCTTCTGTACACAAATTATATCGACAAATCTGGGCACTAATACACTGTCTGACACAGCCTGAGCTCGGACTTCCCGACCAACACTTAGACAGCTGACCGCACACTGAGCACAACAGACCCGCCATGGCCTTAGCTTGTCATCTATTCCCAACCTAGCTTCTCAGGCTTCAGAACATAGACGTTAACTCCAAACCCCGCAAAGGGGTGAATGTGATGCAGAAATCAGAACTCCTCCTTCCCTATGGCAAGAAACCTTGTGTTTGGCATGTTGTCCCACGTTCAGTGTAGGAGAAACCAGCGTTCACCCTGAGGCCCCGCCCATGCTTGAGTACGAAGAGGGCACAAACACGCATTGTGACCCTCACCGTGAGTCCTGGCTCTAGTAAGTCCTCTCAGTGGCTGGACCATTAGACGTCATAATGGGCTTGCCATGCCCCTAGGCCCCAAGTTTTAACCAGTTTTCTGGTTGTCCAGTCGCCCCTCCCCAGGGCTCTGCTCTGGAAACTCTCTTTTGGTGGGACACCTGAGGTAAAAACAAAACAAAACGGACTCCTCCCATCTCAAAGAATAACCCCAAACTCTTGGGATCCAGAGAGGAAGACTCGTCCATGGCCCATGAGACCACCCGGACATTCCAAGGCCATCAGTGACACAATATCCAGAGACAAAATCTTGAGCAAGCGTTTCACACTCGCCCCCTTGTTCATATCCTGAAGAGTTCTCCTCACGGTCTGTAGATCAGTCCTGCAATACCTACGACCCGAAACCTAAGCCGAGTTTGTGTTTTCAGACAACTGTCCCCACAGCCCTGCCCCACAAAACCTACAGGCACAGGTTCTTGGAACCAAACCTGAGGACTGTACCTGGGAATTCTGCCCATTTCATTGGCCACAAACCTAGAAATAGGATGATAAACCTCCAAAGTGCCCGGGGCCATCCCAATAGTGTTGACTGCCCAGGAAAAACAAGGGCGGTCTGACACCAGCTGAGCATCTACCTGCACTTAGACCCGTGGACAGATGTCCCTAGAGGTCAATAGGAATGAGCAGGCCCCTAGATCCTGATCGGATCCGTTGCTTTTTTGTCCAGGCATCTCTCCTCAGAGGCTTGGATTCCAATAGCAGCATATGGCTGTTTCTTTAGGCACCCATCAGAACAAATCTCGTCTCCACGTGGGAATCTTGCACGTTGGAGCTGTGTCCAAGCCTCTGGTTAGGAGAACCCTTCAGGGACCCTGTGCCACTGCCTCATTCCAAGTTCTCCATGGACACAAACCCACATTAGGACCCATCCACAAGAGAGTCCATTTCAACTCAACCCTCTCAGTTTCTCCCCCAGATCCAGCAGATCTAACCTGTCTTGTCACTAGGACACAAGAGGAATGAGAGTCGGGCTTCCCAGCCATCCATCCTTAGAACCCTACTCGGAATCGATCCGTATGGGAAGTGCTGGAGTCAACCAACAGGTCTCAATCGCCCTGCAGAAGCATCTTGACGGTTTGGAGCATCTCACAACTCCCATCGTGGGCAAAATTCCATGGCCTCGTGATCCACCACCTCTTCATGAAGAGGGCCATAAGGGACAGAAACTCCAACCTGAGCGTTCGTCAGATCCTCTCCTAATTTCAGATGCATGAGATCTGGTTTCAGCTCTGCAGAGCGTACCTGCCATGCCCTCGCCCAGAAACCTAAGGTTGCTTGTGTTCTCAGACTTCTGTCCTCAACTCCTGGCCCACAAGCCCTCCAGTTTGGCAATTCCAGAACTACAATGCAGCCCTCTGCCTGCCCTCCAGAAGAAAAAAATTTGTCCTCTGGGGCTAACCAGAATCCCCTGAAATATATGGGGAAAAAATCCCTAGAATAAAGCAATACACACTGGCTGCTCTTTATTTTTCCAGAACCTGCGGTAGGCAAAGAAGAGCTGGTTTTAGCCAGAGGATGATTTCCGTTTGTCTTCCTGATCTGCCATTTCTTGCAAGCCAGGCATTGGGCTCTGCATTAGAGCTGCAAATGCTGGGGGGCCCTCACTGTCCCTTTTCTCTTCTCAGGGGGAAAATGGGCATGTCCATGGTGCAGTGAGACAGGCTTTACCCAGGGAGATAAAAGACTGCCAAGGGTAGGTTGGAGCTGGGAAAAGCCACTTAGGAACAGATTTTCAGTGGAGGTGATAGACAAGGGCAAATTGAAGAATGAGGATGAGTGTGTCAAGTTTCAAAGTGCCAGGAGGCAGCACAGTGCATTCGGGAAACTACAGCAAGTACATGACAACCGACAGCTGATCTCACAGCATCACCTGGGGATGGAGGCTGAGCCCCGAGCTTAACACTGGGGCTGAATTGGTTTGTATACTATGCCGAGGAGGTGAGGTACTACACTGTAGGGGCACAGGGAGCTACCGGAGGATTTCAAATATCAAAATCGTAACCATAATAGTGTATTTAATTGCATCCTAGCTTTCATCAAGGGTTAGATGCACTATAGTTTATGTTCGACTAAGAAAGGGAAATGCTGTCAGTTAAACTAGGATATGTCATCAAGTGCAAGGTGAGTGCCACCTTAAGAGGTATTAAAATGGGGGGGGGTGACAAATCTTAGAACAAGTAAATTGTGGTACTAGAATAATTAAGAAAGGTCGAACACTTCGATCAACTAAAAAAGTGATTATTGCTTACCATGTGCCCCAAACTATATTAAGTCTTAGAACAAGAGACGTTCTCATCTTGATGCCCCGCAGCTGTTAGACCCAAAGTACAGAGCGCAGTAGCCAATGACCAGCAGGCCCCAAGTGCCATGTGCAGACTCTAAGAGCAACTGCCTTTGAGAGAGGAAATGTTTGAGAGTGGGCTTTCTGAGGTAGAGAATTACTAGCTGGGAAAGTAGGAGAATTGACACAGAATCGGAATTGATGCCCCTACATGACAGAGTTGGTGAAACTTCCCTTCTCAGAGATCTTGAGGCTCCTCAGAAATGTATTTTTCATTTTGGACGGAACATTCAGGATAAATATGATCTGTTCGAATTCCTGGTTCTCTCATCAGGACTGTTTCTTAGGCTTCACTGGCACAAGAAAAGGGTTTTGATAGTCCAGGGTAAATCCTGACAAAAGGAAAACACCGTATCTATGAAAAACTAACCACTCAGAAGAGAACAACAGATAAAAGGCCAGGCCGACCTGACCCTGCAGGATAGGTAAGGTTGGTCCGGCAGCAGGGGTAGAGGGGAAGTGCCCATCTCCTGCTAGAACAGCTAGAGAAGACCCCTTCCGGAGTGACCACAAGGAGAGGAGAGCAGTAGGTGCTGATGATGAATATTTTAATCAATCGAGAAGGTCATAATGATAAAGTTCCAGGATCAGAGTAAACATATGGGATTAAAAAATAAAAAATAAAAAAAAGATTTTTTAAAAGGACTTTTTTTTAAGGAATTTAAACAAAATTCCTTCTTAAGAGACAGTTGGCTGTTTAAACCAAAAGTACAACTCACTGAGAGATTCACCGCATTATTTATTGGGGTAGAAAGGACCTGGAATGTAGAAAGACCCATTCTGCAGAGGATAAAATAGAATCACTAAGAGGCCTCATGCCTTGCACAGCCAGTGGCTAGAATCCCTGCCTCATGAGACCCTGTGCTAGAAGGCCGCTAGAACCATCTCAACTCTGTTAGTCTATCTTGGAAGCCAACAAGTGTTTGCCCAGTTAAGAGCACGGTAACAATCAGTCACGTTATGGTATAATGATTGTCGATATCTTTAAAAGCCTTGTCAAATTCCTTTTTGAGTAACCCTCACCCCACCCTTAGAGAAATTTATCTGTGGTTCACCTCTTTGAAATACCTCATTGTTGTTCCACATTTACCATAGCCAAAAAAAAAAAAAAAAAAAAAAAAAGCTTTTTATAAACAAAGTGTTCAGAAGGGGGCGCCACTGTAAACAATGAGAGTTTTCGCTGCCCGGACACCTTTGTTGCAGAAACAGCTGAAAGCAATCAGGTCAGACAGATCCAAGGGCTGGAGGGATTTTTAAAATTACAAAAACCGAACCAAATCAAACCAAAACAAAAATCAAAACCAATGGCCAAGATTTCAAGTTTGCTACTAAAGGCATGACATTCTCCTAAGACATGCGCGTGACTTGATCAATATATTTATATATTTATATTTGAAGAAGAAGGAACTATTTGATGCAGCAAATCCACCTTGATTAAAAATTAACAGATATGGGGCTCCTGGGTGGCTCAGTGCTTTAGGCCTCTGCCTTCGGCTCAGGTCATGATTTCAGGGTCCTGGGATGGAGCCCCACATCGGACTCTCTGCTCAGCGGGGAGCCTGCTTCCCCCCTCTCTCTCTGCCTGCCTCTCTACCTACTTGTGATGTGTCTGTCAAATGGGTAAATAAGATCTTTAAAAAAAGAATTACTAGGTGTGAAATACATCGAGGGTATGGGAAGGAAAATGATTTCACCTGATCTGACTAGGAAGTGGTTGAAGCCTGAATTAAAGTGCTATAAAAAGAGTAAAGACCTGGGAAATATATGGGTAAAATATCCCTAGAAAAACAGCAATAATAACTGGCTGCTCTTTATTGATCCAGATGCTGCGGTAGGCAAAGAAGTGCTTGTTTTAGTCAGAGGATGACCTCCGTTTGTCTTCATGATCTGGCATTTCCTGCAAGCCAGGCATGGGGCACTGCACTAGAGCTGCAAATGCTGGGGGGCCCTCACTGTCCCTTTTCTCTTCTCAGGGGGACAACGGGCATGTCCATGGTGCAGTGTGACAGGCTTTAACACAGGGAGATAAAAGTCTGCCAAGGGTAGGTTGGAGCTGGGAAAAGCCACTTAGGAACAGATTTTCAGGGGAGGTGATAGACAAGGGCAAAGCGAAGAATGAGGATGAGTGTGTCAAGTTTCAAAGTGCCAGGAGGCAGCACAGTGCATTCGGGAAACTACAGCAAGTTCATGACAACCGATAGCTGATCTGGAAGCATCACCTGGGGATGGAGTCTGAGCCGCGGGGTTAACACTGGGGCTGAGATGGTTTGTATACTATGCTGAGGAGGTGAGGTACTACACTGTGGGGGCACAGGGAGCTACCAGAGGATTTCAAATATCAGAATCGTAACCATAATAGAGTATTTAATTGCATCCTAGATTTCATCAAGGGTAAGATGCACTATAGTTTATGTTCGACTAAGAAAGAGAAATGCTGACAGTTAAACTAGGATATGTCATCAAGTGCAAGGTGAGTGCCACCTTAAGAGATATTAAAATGGGGGGGTGGAAAAATCTTAGAACTATAAATTGTGGTACTAGAATAATTAAGAAAAATAATACAAGAACACTTGGATCAACAAAAAAATTGAATATTGCTTACCATGTGCCCCAAACTATATTAAGTTCCCAGAGTTTTATATCATTTGATAGGTCAGATAAATATAAAATTACATTTAAAGTTTTAAAAATATCAGCAAATATTTTCATTTAAATGCAAATTTCAAAGAAAATCTACTTTTCCAAACACGACATTTTATCCTACTCTTTTTTAATTTTGTCGACAACTGATATAATGTTTAGCGAGACTATAAATGTTTGATCGAAAGAAATGATTAATAGATGTAGGTTCAAATTATTATGTTCCATTAAAAATGATTTAGTCTTTGATGAACATCTGTTTGGTAATATGTTATATCCAGATATAGTAAATTAATGACATATATAAAATTATAGGGAAATGACACCTTCCGTTCCATTAGGAGTAGAGCTTTTAAAATGCTATTTGTCACAACCTGTCATCTTGTCATTATGTAGCATTATGTAACATTTAAAAAATGTATACTCTTCACTTTGAAGTTTTAGAAATCTAAAATATGACTTTCTATGGTTTGTGTTTCCATATTCCTTTAATGCCAGTTTGAACAAATCCACATGCTTTGATTGGAAGGTAATAAATTCCTCTTATTTGGAAAAATGATGTTTATTTTTGTTCTCTCACCCTTAGCAGGTGGTTTCATTTTAGCACACTTCAGAGTTATAATTTCATGCTTATTAAAAACATTTATTATGATCTACATAGATGAATGAAACTTTTATTTTATTAAATTATTTGCCAAAAAATCTGTTATTTTTAAAAATGTATTTCCTTTGAAGGGTTATCTTAGAGCATTGAGAGAGGATCTAGGAGTGTGGTATTATGCAATTTTTAAGTAGGTATTAAATGGTTATTTATATGATTGTTTCTTTAAGGCTTATGTATATTGTCCATTATATGCTATAAAATATTTTGAAAGTAAATTTAAGTTGTGTTTTACATAGTTTATTTTTTGGAAAAAATTATTGAAATGACTTATGAAATTCAGTATACTCTCAACATTAATTTTTTCTGAAATTTACAAATTGTTTACTGAACCTATTATATGGCAGATATTTTCCAAAGTGGTGGTATCATGATATATGCCAACAACAGTTTAGATTTTTTGTTTCTTCTCAATCTAGCTCAGACGAAGTACAATTAGCCTTTTTAATTTTAGCCATTCTAATAGAATTGTAAGCATCTCTCATTTTGATATTAATTTGTATTTCTTTAATGTCTAAATGTTGAGAAATTTGTCATGTGCTTATAAGCCATCCATATCCTTTTTGTGACATGTCTCTGCAATAATTTTCTTCACATGTAAAATTGGATACTCTGTTTGGTTATTAGTAAGGTTTTTTATTTTTATTCATTTTTTAATAATCAGAGTTGATGTCCATTATCAGATATATAATTTGCAAATCCCTTCTCCATCTTTACGGTTTCTCAATGGAGCTTTGATAGCTGTGTCTTTCAAGAAATGTGCTACTTCGTTCCTGGTACACGGAGGTATGACTAGAACATTATCAATGTTGACCTTTGCAAAGAAAATCATGGCTTAAGATATATGTAGTCTGCGGTTGTTGGGAGTGTTGTGTAATATCAAGCATATCTAGTTAGTTGATAATTTTGTTCAAGTTTTACATATCTTACCAATTTGATGACCATTTGTCTATATAATCTTAAAATAAAGGTGTTGAAATTTTTTTCCATTTCTCTTCTAAGGTAGAAGTTATGATTTTTGTTCTTAGTTTTTCACTATATATCCCCAAATCTGTTATTAACTATTAAAAGTCAAGAATTATTATACTCCCTGAGGAATTCATCCTTTTACTCTTCTGTAATTTTGACTTGATCTTTATGTCTGATAATGAAATTTGCTTTAAAATCACTTTTCATTATCTTGATATAACCACCAAAGTTAAGGTGATTAGTGTTAATACAGCATATTTTTCTTTTACTTTTTAAAGCACTTCTATATAATCCTGACAAAAAACAAACAAACCAAAAAAAACAGCTTTTTAGCTCTGGAAGCACCTTTCTAAATTATCTTTTTGTTTTAAATGAAGCAGTAGCAATTTTTGTTAAGGGACCTAAATTGAAAGTAGGCTTAGAAATTTATTTATTTATTTATTTAGTAAAAGATTTTATTTTGTTTATTGACAGCAAGAGAGAGAGAGAGAGAGAGAGAGGAAGCGCACAAGCGGGGGGAATCACGTGCAAAGGGAGAGGAAGAAGCAAGCTCCTTGGGGTGCAAGTAGTCTCATGCCGGGCTGGATCCCTGTACACTGGAATCATGACCTCAGCCAAAGGCAAACATCTGCTTAAACAACTGATTCATCCAGGCAACCCTAGAAAATTTAAAAAAAAAAAGACCTTTCAAAAACATTTTGTTTATTTCTTTCTTTTTTAATATTTTATTCATTTGACAGACAGAGAGAGAGAGGAAGAGGAAATATAAGCAGGGCAGATGGAAAAGGAGAAGCAGGTTTGCCACTGAGCAGAGAGCCTGATGTGGGGCTCCATCCCAGGACCCTGGGATCATGACCTGAAAAGAAGGGACACTTATGGAGGAAGCCACCCAGACACCTCTTTTCTTTGTTTTTAATATACGGCAACTGATGATTCCCAGCCACGAGGAGCATATTACCCATTGATTAAATCTTTGATAACAACCTATTTAAAAAGGTGTGTAAATATATACTTACTCAGATTTATACACTTTTTGTTTTCTTCATAGTTTGGGGCTGGACCCCATGGTCACAACACTGCTTTCAGCCTTTGCCTTCCCATCTTTGATACCAGGTATTTGGTTAGCAAAACAAATTAGTATCAAAATTAATAAGCCCTTGGCATCATATCTCTGGAGCAGGGGTTGCTCTTAGCCATGGCCCAGAGCAGTTGACCTCCCCTCACTAGTGCTATAGCCCCAAGGACTAGGTCCCTGCCACCAGAACTCAGTCTTACATGTTATGCTAAGCAGACAAAACCAAAACAGGAAAGCTCCCTCAGCTTTCACTGGCATGCCTCATCTCCCACTCCCTCGACGTCCAGGCAGTACCAGATGCCAGGGAGGGGTCTTGGTCCAACATATAGGAGGGAAGGAAGTAGCCACGAGCAGGTACCTGCCTCTCTGTGCCTTTCTTTCATGAGCAGGTTGTAAGGAGGAGGAAGAGGAAGGGGAAGAGAGGTGAACTTCAAGGGGTGAAGGCCTCAGGTGGGCAGCTGGAACCTGCCAGTAGGAAAGGGACACAGGAGAAGGCAGTGAGTCTTGCAGGGAGGGTGGGGGGTAAGGGTTACAGCTTATGACGGAATCTGGACAGGAGTAATAGGGATACTAGTCATTTGAGTCCACCATTGGCAAGCTGGGCTGGGTGTCAGGGCAGATAGGCCTCCCTGGGCAATGGCACATCAGAGAAGGTGGAATTCTTCTCTGAGGAGCAGGTGGAGCTTCGGGTGTTGGGAAAGCATAGACAGTATTGTTCCAGGGCCAAGGACAGGTCCGGGTACTCCTGGTTGGAGGTCAAGGCCACAGTATGATCCAGGTCTTCTACCAGCAGCTTGAAGGAACCACATGCCAGCCACCCCTCATTATTGTGTATAACTCTCTGGTACACTTATTGGGTGATTGATCAAATGACTCCTTCAGCAGCTTGAAAACCACCTCCACAGGCACTCCAGGATATGGGAGGCTTCCAGAGTGAAGATTTTGCACAGGATCACCCCAAAGGACCAGAAGTCACTCTGGTGGATGTAGATCTGGTCAAACATGGCCTTAGGGACCATCCACTTCACAGGCAGTCCACTGTTGGTTGTCTTTTTATAGTATCGGATGTGGTGATATCTCTGGCAAGGCTGAAGTCTGAGATCTTCATCATGTTGTCCTTTGTCACCAGCACTTCTCTGGTGGCCAGGTCTTGGTGTATGCACTTCTTGGAGGCAAGGTACTCCATGCCTCAGGCTACCTGATAGGCACAGGATACCAGGTCCTTGGAGGAGAGTTACTCTGCTGCATTGTGGCTGATATTGTAACAGTACTCCAGGTCAGGAGGCCTCTGGGCCTGCATGTACTCCTCTATGTTGTCTTTGGAGGCATATTCCATGAGAGTGTACGAAGGACCATCCTGTGTGCAGGACCCAGCAGGTTGATGGTGTCTTTGTGCTGTCCAATCATCTTCATCATCTCCATTTCTGAGATTAGGTTTGACAGGTCTTTCTATGTTGCATCTGACTTCAACATCTTCACAGACACTTTAGTCAAATGGTTGGATTTGTCTTTGTCCAGCCCAATGGCCTCCTCCATCACCACCTGCCCAAAGTAGGCCTGTTAGGTGTCTGCCTAAACTGCCTACAACCAGCCTTTCTCAAGGCAGTTATGAACTCTAGATTATCCTCAAAAACATTAAACCACAAGCTAAAAATTCTCTTCACTAGGTCTCTGTACAGGTCTAATTTTCTTATCTTTCATCATTTATCTTTTTCCTAATTCTTATTTTCAGTATAGTTTATTTTGCTTCCAGGTGGTTCCCCTGGTTTCTGTATGCTGTTTCATAGGGAAGAATTATCCTGTCATAAAATTATTTCTTGAGCATTCATTACATCTCTCAGTTAAAATGGGTTCTTTTATGGTATTGATTCATTTTTTTCTCAAAATGGGAAGAATTTTCAAAATGGTGTATTCCTCAAGGTTCAGAGTATGTCTTAGCCTCATCTTTAAGCTTTTAGAAATTCACTTTACAAATTCTTGTCCCTCTTTTTATCTTTTTAAAATAAAATATTTTATTTTTCCTATTTTTTTATTAGAGTATAGTGATATTCAGTGTTACACTGGTTTCAGGTTTTCAATATCTCCATACATTATTCTATGATCACTACAAATATAGCCACCATCTGTCACCATATAACACTATTATAATATCATTGATTATATTCTCTACAGTGTCCCAGATCTCTTTTTAAATTCTCTAATTTTTATGTTTCTGTTATTCCAATTTTCGACCATCATTTTACTTGGTTACTTTAATAAAATATGCCTGATTACACACTCTTTGCTGAAAACCATAGCATTTGATTTATAGTAGTCTTCTTCTTTTTTTAATTAACATATAATGTATTATTAGCCCCAGGGGTACAGGTCTGTGAATCGCCAGGTTTACACACTTCACAGCACTCCCCACAGCACATACCCTCCCCAATGTTCATAACCCCACCACCTTCTCCCTACCCTCCCCACCCTCCGGCAAATCTCAGTTTGTTTTGTGAGATTAAGAGTCTCTTATGGTTTGTCTCCCTCCTGATCCCATCTTGTTTCATTTACTCTTTTCCTGTCCCCCAAACCCCCACATTTCACCTCCATTTCCTCATATCAGGGAGATCATATGATAGTGTCTTTCCCTGGTTGACTTATTTTGCTAAGCATAATACCCTCTAGTTCCATCCATGTCATCGCAAATGGCAAGATTTCATTTCTTTTGATGGCTGTGTAGTATTCCATCATATATATATATATATATATATATATATATATATATATATATATACCATTCATTTGTTGATGGACATCTAGGTTCTTTCCATAGTTTGGCTATTGTGGATATTGCTGCTATAAACATTTGGTGCACGTGCCCCTTTGGATCATATACTAGTCTTCTTTACCTCTATCAGAAACCCAGGAAGCTTTATTTATTTATTTACTCACATAAACACATGATGCAACACAACGTTTTTTGTTGTTCAAATGTATTATAATGTCTTAACGCTTAACACTATGCTTACTGTTCTCTTTCACTGTCTGACTAAATCCTCATCATCACTATGCCATTTAATCAGAAAGAACATTTGAACTCAGAGTTCTCTCCATATCAGGGAATGAAGACTCCTCCCTTCTGTTTGTGCAGGTAAAATAAATGTTGATATTGTCTGTCATGCACATACCCCATCCTGTTCACCGGAATATTCACCATCAAAATATATACAAAATAGAAACCATACCTCACCACTTCTATTACCACCCAGCATGCTAAAAACACCATCATATGTTCCTGAATTATTGACTTGATTGATAGCCCCACTTCCACACATACTGCACTCCTTTCTCCTTGCAAATTTATTTTGGTACAGCAACTTAACCTAAAAATCAAGTCAGATGATTTTATTCTGCTGTTGAAAGTCTTTTGGTATCTTCCCCTTTCATATTAAATAAAAACTGAAGGCGTTTCAATGTACTGGAAGGTCATACATCAATACGTTCTTCCTCTCTCCACCACTATGAACTCCTCATTGGCCTCCTTGCTTTTCCTCAAAAGTAACAGACCAGCTGTTCACACAAAGTCTATATACTTACTTGCTCTGCCTAAAGCAATCTTTTCCTTTAATATTTGTATAACATCCTACCCCTCCTTCAATTCCTGTGTCTTTGTGCAAATATCATCTCATAAATGAGATATAACCACCCAACACAAAATAAAATTAACTTTCATCCCAGCATTCTCCAATGGCTTTTACCTTTCTTGTATTTCTTTGTAACACTTATCACCATCAACCATCAATCATTATTCTATTACTGGTTTATTTTGTTATTGGAGACAGAGAGAGAGAATTGGGAGGGGGTGCAGAGGGAGAAGAAAACACCCCACTGCCTAGAAAGCCTGCTGGGGAGTTACATCCCAGGACCCGGAGATCATGACCCAAGCCAGAGGCAGTCACTCAATGGACTGAGCCACCGAGGTGCCCCTCTATTATTGCTTTATTTCACTATTATATTTCAAAAGAATGTAAGTTCTTTTTGGTCAGCTATTTTATATGTTTTATTAATTGAAGTATTCTCAGAAAGGTAGCTGGCAGATTGTAAGGGATCACTAAACTGTATTTTGTTGTTATTATTGGGCTCCTTTATGGGCTTTACCTCTTACGCTAGAAGTCTATCCTTCAGATGTAAGCAATAAGAATAGAGACCTGCTGCCAGGTTCAAATGAGTAAAAAGCCTGTATTAAGTGGATATTTTAAAAGCTGAATGAATGGCTTAATAGTTGTATATAGGGGGAAAGGGAACATATTTTCCACTGTTTAGAAGTGGAGTTCTTTTATAGAGTTCTTGTACAAGCCTACACTATTGAACTATAATGGGCAGTTGTACATTACAATTATACAAACACTTTGGTAATTTATATGCTTTTTTTGTAATTCATGACTGGATCATTTGATTCCTTAGGAGCATTACAGCATTTCAACTTTTCATGTTTAATAACCTTATTGGGGTTGCTACCTTTTTTATTCAAATGGAGAAATAGTCATTATCTAATCTAAATAAAGTGTTATTGATTGTGTTGTTTTCTAGGAATGAGTCGCACACGCTAGTTTAAAAGTTTTGTTAAATTCCCAAGTCTGTCACCGATAAAAGCCTTTTGTAGATTAGTAACTTGATCAAAACAGAAAAGTTATGTAACACTCAATTGTTATACTATCTTTGTTTCCATCTTGCATTGTAATAACGCCCATCTTAACTCTATTTAAGAAAAGTCATCGTCAGATGGCTTTCTGGCATTGGATGCATGATATGAAATCGAGTATAACTAAAAGTTTTTGGTTTTAGTAGCATATAAATCAATTTAGAAAAATATATGTATTTGAATATAAGATAAAGTTTTAAATTATTTGGCAATAGTAAACTAAACTTTTTTTGTAAATTTTTATTTTCCAAAATTTCATTGAGCTCTTTTGCAATAAGAAACAAGTTACAAAAAATTAAGGTTTATTTACCCCAATTCAAAATTATTAGGAATATAATCATAGAGGTTGAAGTATTTAAAATATTGAACCCAAAATATTTTATTAGGTAAATTCATGAATGCTGAGCAATCACTGTTAAAATATACTAATACTATTGATAGACTGGTAGAAGCCTAAAATCAAATATTTATTAAATATTTATATCCATATCTTTTCATGGCTTGTTAATTCATTTCTCTAGCATTAAATAATATTCCATTGTTTGCATGTACTACACTTTATTTGACCTTTCACCTATGGAAGGACATCTTGGTTGCTTCCAAGATTTTGTCAGTTATGAATAAAACTACTATAGACATCTTTGTGGGTATAGATTTCATCTTCTTTGGATAAATACCAAGAACTGCTACTGCTGAATCATCTGGCAAGAATATGTTTAGTTTAGTAAGAAACTGCCAAGTTGTTTTTCATTCTTTATTCTCAATAGACATGGAAGAACATTCCTGTTGCTCCACATCCTCACCAATATTTCGTGTTCTGTTGTCAGTGTTCTGGATTCTGGGTATGTACTGGTGTCTCTTTTTTGTTTTAATTTGCATTTTCCTGATGACATATGATGTGAAGCATCTTTTTATATGCTTATTTGCCATCTGTAATATTTTCTTTTGTGAGGTATCTGCTAAGGTCTTTGGCTCATTTTTAATCAGGTTTTTCCCCCATTGTTGAGTTTTAAGGGTTCTTTGTGTATTTTTGATTAACAGTCCTTTGCCAGATGTGTATTTTGCAAATTTTTTCTCATAGTCTGTGATTTGCCTTTTCATTCTCTTGGCATTGTGTTTCACAGAGTAGACATTTTTAAATTCAGTGCTTGTGCTTTTGTAGCTAAAGTTATTGCCAAAAACAAGGTCATTTATATTTTCTTCTATATTACCTTCTACATGTTTCATGTTTAGGTTTATAATCCAATCTAATTTTTGTGAAGAGTGTATGATGATATCTGCCTGGATTTATTTTATTTTAATATTTTATTGTATTTTTATTTTATATTTTTACATTTAGCTTCACCATTACTCCAGAACCATTTGTTTAAAAGATTGTATTTTGTTTTCTTGTATTGCTATTGCTTTTATATTAAATATAAAATATAATTGATAATATATATTCTGTTCCTTTAATCTAGTCTTTCTGTGGTATTACAATATCTTGCTTACAATTATCGTTATGGTAAACTTTTTTAAAAAGATTTTATTTATTTATTTGACAGAGAGGATTACAAATAGGCAGAGAGACAGACAGAGAGAGATGAGGAGAATCTGGCTCCCTGCTGAGCAGAGAGCCCAATGCGGGACTCGATCCCAGGCCTCTGGGATCATGACCTGAGCCAAAGGTAGAGGCTTAACCTACTGAGCCACCCAGGCGCCCCATCGTTATGGTGAACTTTGAAGTCAGTCCTCAGTCTTTGTTCTCCTTCAACACTATGTTGACTATTGTGAGTCTTTGCCTCTCCATATAAACTTTAAAATAAGTTTGTTAATATTAAAAAAAAAGAACTTTCTGGAATGCATTAATTGTATAGATAAACTTGGAAAACAGTGACCTCTTGAGCTTAGCAAGGGATAGACCTTGGACATCAGTTGTCACAGTGGTGCCTCTGGCAGAACCTATTGCAAATCCCTAGGCAAAATGAGACCTCAAGGATCTGAGAGATGTTTAACAAGTACTTGATACATCCCTTGGGTATGGTTTATTGAAGAGTCCACCTGTCTGAAAGCTGGGGAATCTAGATAAGGGAGGGAAAATTAGTTATGATAAAACATATCAACAAACATGAATAAATTTTGTAAAACTAATTGTCATGGCTCATATACAGTATGACCAACAGAGGGACCATCAAAAGGAAAGCATCAGTTATGTTTATTGTGAAATATTTTTTATTCAAAATAAAGGAATGTGAGGGGAGCACACTATGAGAAAATTACCATTTTTTAATTGGTAAACATCTTACCAAATGGAATAGGTTTTATATTCTAAGTAGTATATTGAAAAGTAAAACATTGGGGCGCCTGGGTGGCTCAGTGGTTTGGGCTGTTGCCTTTGGCTCGGGTCATGATCTCAGGGTCCTGGAATCGAGCCCCACTTCGGGCTCCCTGCTCCGCAGGAAGCCTGCTTCCCTCTCTCTCTCTCTCTCTCTGCCTGCCTATCTGCGTACTTGTGATCTCTGTCTTTCAAATAAATAAATAAAATCTTTTTAAAAAAGAAAAGAAAAGTAAAACATTAAAAAATAAAATTTTAATTTAAAAAAATTATGTAATTTTTAAAAAAGGTTAAAAATAGCAGAACCATTTTTCTTATAACTGGAAAATACATTGTATATATATCTATCAAAAATAACTTGTCATGGGGGTGCCTGGGTGGCTCAGTGGGTTAAAGCCTCTGCCTTCGGCTCAGGTCATGATCCCAGGATCCTTGGATTGAGTCCCACATTGGGCTCTCAGCTCAGCAGGGAGCATGCTTCCTCCTCTCTCTCTGCCTGACTCTGCCTACTTGTGATCTCTGTCAAATAAATAAATAAAATCTTTTATTAAAAAAATTAAAAAAAAATAACTTGTCATGTCTGGAATCAGGAGCATATGGAAAAAAATAATATCTGAGGACAATACTTCTGCCATGTTTTGTGCCTTGTTAATATTTTTATTTATTTTTTATTTTTTTTATTTTTTTTAAAAAGATTTTATTTATTTATTTGACAGAGAGAGATCACAAGCAGGCAGAGAGGCAGGCAGAGAGAGAGGAGGAAGCAGGCTCCCTGCTGAGCAGAGAGCCCGATGCGGGGCTCGATCCCAGGACCCCGGGATCACGACCTGAGCCGAAGGCAGCGGCTTAACCCACTGAGCCACCCAGGTGCCCCATGTGCCTTGTTAATATTTTTAAACAGTCAGGCAACTTTTAACTTTATTGAAATACCTGCTAAGATACCAGCAGTGCCTATGACTATAAAAATTAATTGCAAATATTCAAAATGTTTACTATGGTGTCACTATTTAGAGCCACCACCAACTATGTTTCAGAAGTAAGCATAACTGTTACTCTTCCGTAAGGCAAAAGGGCATAATTTCAGGAGTTCCATCTGCTGTACCAGGAGGTGAATCAAGTAATGATTTTTGTCTATAAAATAATTCACTTTTCAATCTAACATTCCTCATTCCACATTATAATAATAAAAACTAGGAGACTAAAACAAACAAACAACTACAACTACAACAACCAGCTTTTCCTTCAGTGGAAAAGTAAATATAACATTATGAGTAGCCTGAAATTTATTTTTAAATATTTTTAAGATAAGCGATTTTGTTAGAAAACCATATATTTTATATTACTAAGAAATAACAGGCAAAGTTATATTAACTTCTAAAAAGTCTAGTTACTTTTATTTATCTATTAACTCATCTTTTTATGAAGTAGAACATGATCACACCTATTGTATCTACCCAAGTTTGTATGCTTTGGTTATTTTATGTTTGCTATTTCCTTGCTTAATTTTTACAATATTTGACACATAATAGTATCTTTAAGTCCTTCTATGGTTTCACAGAATTTGTTTGAACTTCATAAAAATGTACCATACTTTTTGCACTGTCCTTGTTTTAATTCTCTATTAACTTTCCAAGATTTATTCACTTTAGAGTGTGTAGCTATCATTTATTTTTATTCCTCCATAATGCTATGTTTACAAATTTGTATTTATCTGTACTTTTAAAAATATCTTAATTATATACCATTTCTCATCTCGCGTAACACTCATGTTACTTCTACACTTCTCAGATATTATGTAACTGATAACCACAACTCAGCAACAATATAACACCATTTTTCAAAATTAAATGGCTTACCAGAATTCTTTAATTCTATCCTTTATTTGTATTAGATGACCCTTTATTCTGGTATTTGGCATTGTTCATATGGAGGAAAGCTTATAAGTTGATATTCCATAAATAGAAGGATTTATTATGATTAATTATTTTCATTTAGAATGCATAGAATATGGTTGATTTAATATTTCTTTCTTACTCTCTGCCTGGAACATAGTGCTATCTATGTAATAGCCACTAAAATATTAAGTTAATCACCTAGACTTTAAACTGCATATTAATAGGAATAACATACATAAGTCTTCTCAGATTGGGACACCTGGATGGCTCAGTCAGTTAAACGCTTGAGCCTTTAGCTCAGGTCATGATCTAAGGGTCCTGGGACTCAGATCTGCAACAGATTCCCTGCTTAGCCAGGAGTTTGCTTCTCCCTCCCCCTGCTGCTCCCCCTGCTTGTGCTCTCTCTCACTCTCTCTCTTACAAATAAATAAAATTTAAAAAATAAATTCTTCTCAGATAGCTAATATAGAATATCATCTTTGTATTCATCAAAGGGAAAGTGCCATATAATAATGAATTCAGACTACTTCAAATTCATTTTTTAACCAGTAAGAAAGTACTGAAAACAAGCCAAAAATGTCTTCAATGAATCAAAGAAATAGATTGATTTTCAATATCTTAATGTTTCTAAAATAAATTGCAAGATTTTTATACTAGATATCAGTGTAAATATTCATTATACAAGGATATTCTAAAAATAAACCTGAGAACACTACTTGACATATATGATGACAAAAACGAGTTTGACAAAAGTCAGTTTGGGTAAAACTTACAACACCTACCACCTGAAACTCTTGTTCTATAATTTAATTATTTTAATTTACAAAAATACAAAAATAATATATCAGAGTAAGTCTATTGATAGCTTTGAAGGTATGCTCTGGTTGTGCACTGTTTACTATTGAAAGGGGAATCAAATATGTGATGCTTATGGTGTGACTATATTAAAATTCAACAAGTTCAGAAGCATGCAAGGAATAGAATAAAGACAAAAGATGACCCTTACTTATCCAAAAGATAGACAATGGTATATATGTGCTAGTTGGGGAGAGAATCCAGTCAGTAGATGGAGGATGTGGTAGTGTAAAAAAAAAGACACAACATTTTGGTTGAACGTTTAGCACTATATTTAACAAAGTGAAATTGTGTGTTAATAGCCTTGAGGAAAATCCAAAAAATATTTTCAATTCGTTGAAGATTATTTAGGAAAAACTTGAAAAATACAACTTGACAAGGATTCCAATAAAAGGTTCATAAGCAATACAAGTTTCAGAATTTTTAGTATATTTTCCCTAAAAAGCCATTTGATTTAAATTAAAAAGAATTCTATTTACCTGCCACTTAAATAAGAGGAAATTATTTGGTTTTGTAATAAGTCAATAAAATAAATTAACATATCTTTAGAAAACAGATATGCACACTAATTTAAAAATAATAGTGCTTAGGCTATTCAGCAAACATTTGTAAAATTCCTTGCCATCAGCTAGCTCTGGAGTTCTGCTAGGTGAGTAAGGCCATGTATGTTACTGCTCAGAGTACTGAAGCAAAGCAATTGTCCCCTTCACATCCATTTTTTGCTGTTGATATGTCATGCTATGTTGTTTAGAGATACATAGATGGCCCTACATGAAGGCCTTTTTTTGTGTGTATATGGGTGACTGTGATTTAACATTCAAATCAGATGGCTCCTGATTTACAATGATTCAACTTACGATATATTTGGCAATGATGTGAAAGTGAAAGTGATTCAGTAGAAACTGTACTTTGAATTTTGAATTTGGGTCTTTATAAAAAGGGCCAGTGACATGTGGTATGGTGCCGTCTTGTGATGCTGGGCAGGGGCAGTGAGCCACAGCTCCCAGTCAGCTAGAAGATTACAGGGGTGAACACCTGATATTCTTACAACCATTCTATATATAACCATTCTTCTTTTTTTTTAGTGTAATATTTAATAAATTGCATGTGATATTTGATACTTTGTTTAAAATAGGCTTTGCTTAAGATGATTTTGCCCAAATGCAGGCAAATGTAAGTGTTCTGAGTATGTTTAAATAAGCTTAAGGTAAGCTATGATATTTGATAGTTTAGGGGTATTAAATGCATTTTCAATTTTTTATGTGTTTCTCTGTACATAGCCCCCTTGTAAGCTGAGGAACATCTCTATATGTATATGTAGCCTTAGTATGGCTTACATATTATTGGCATGAAACATCTAGAACAGTACGTGTGCCATATAATTGTCTACGACATCAAACAAGTTTCTTGAAAACTTGTGCCAAAGGGGTTATGTCTTTAAGGATTCTTATTTCAGAAGGGTTCTCTCAAACGTAAGATTTTTCAGAAGTTAAGTGAAAATCTGACCAAACTAAACATTTTTCCATTTTCCCTAGTGAGCAAAGATAGCTAAAATCTATCTGCCATTTTCAACACTGTACTCAATGATTGTAATTCTAATTTAAGAACAGATTATTTATATCAAAACCACATGTTGGCCTAATCTTCTACAATATTCGTAAATCTCACTCATAGCCTTGGACACTTTTATTTGTTGAGTCTATATGGTACTACGGACATTCATCTTTTTTGACCTTATAGCTTCATGTATGTCTATACTTTTGAAAATACATGCATCATAGTTCCATTGTAAAATGTCTGGGTTATAAAATGTGCTATGCTATCAAAATGGTAATAAGAACATACAAATGACCTGATGTAATGAACTGGACCAGATTGCCAGATATTACATTTCATACCAGAAAGATTCAGTGGTAAGTTTTAAAATGGCCAGCTATACTTCGACTGAATTATAACTCATTTCACTTCTTTCTTTGTGTCCAGTATTATACATTAGTCAGTATTATAGTAAATAAGTACTTTGGACAGATGTAAATAAGCTGTAATAAAAAATGTTTTTCTTCTTTCTTTTAGTCCTTTTTACTTGTAAGACTAGCCACAAATACCATGCCTCCCCCAAAATAATTTGCAATCCAAATTTATCTCTAAATGAATTTATTGCACAGAAAAAAACATATATATATATACACTTACAGTAGACATGTTCAAAAATAATAACACAACAGCAGGGCCCTATATGTAAGCAGTATAGTTGTTTTGTTTTGTTTTGATTTTTTCTTAAAAAAAAAAAAAGAGGTTGTGTGAAATATTGGAATTTTATTTCGGGGCCTAGTATTTCAAGACAGTTAACCACACTTACGGTGTCAACAGCCTCTTGTTGGCAGTATGATTTTATTGGCTCCATGGAATAACAGCAAGGATTTACTATTGCTTCTTTCTTTTATGACACACACAGAAAAAAAAATTGACACATTTGCTCAAGACCATCCAGAATCATTTTAACCTATCAAAATTGATGGGAGGCCTTCACTGCCAAAGTCACTGCTGGGTTTTCACAATTTATTGCAGACAATCTGCTACTCCTTTATGATAAAGGAGAGAAGAGTCATAATCAGGGATGAAAGCTAGATTAATACTTGTAATTATCATTGAATTATTTAGCCTGCTATAGGATTATTATTATTAGTGTCATTTGATAATTTTCTCTCGTTTTATTAAACACAACTGTGAGTAATTACCCTACCTAATATTTCTCTGTATTGGCTGACTAGCTAGCAAACATTCATGAAAATATCCATTAACCACACATATAAAATGCTGCATTATGATGCTGTTGAATCAGAACATACCACTACCTGATCCTGTAGCTCTTTGAGGATTTGCAAATCAATTAATTCTATGTTTATTGGATTATTCCCATACAATTAGAAAGTTTATAATAGAGTCCATGAACATTATTAGTTTTACCATTTTAAACCAGCAATCACACTTTGATTTTTACAACAAAAGCAGAAATATAAACACACAAATTTGGATCAGTTTTCTGTTAGTCTGTCTGGACTTCAAAATCCTATTCCTCAAGATAATGCACACCAAAGTTCTGGATTAAACAAGAAATTAGATGGCACCTGAACACTTGTTTTAATATTCTCCAAAGGACTATGCAACCTATTTCTTACATTATGACATTGTTTTACAAAGATCCACACTTTTATAATGTTAGTATTTTTAGTAATCAATAAAGTCAATTAATCATGATTAAAAATCAAACATAAAAATTTCTACTTTTTGCTTTTGCCCCCTCCATTTAGAACTTATTTATAGCCTGATAATTCAAAGGTCCCTATGTTTATGAAAATCTGGACAGAAATAGCTCTAAGATCCCATTCAGAACTTGATATTAATCTAAGTCTTTTGGCTCCATTTATCCTGAGAGCAAAGAGTAGGACAAAGGATTTGAGTACTGTTAGTTTATCTGGGAGATTATCCAAGGTATAAAAGAATGGGAAAGTGAGACAGTGAAGAAGCAACTTTGTCAAAGAGGTACATTGTTGATATAATTGTTGTGGATAGAAAATGAAGGCTTGCTTTTACTGAAAGGTCCTGAGAAACTTCTTTAAGTTGTCCTCATGAAGACCAGAAAACTGACAATTTTATCTATGGTTCTTATTTCCACTTCACTGAGAGCTGTCCTCAGAGGACATTAACTCTCCTACACTTTTGGATTGTGTTGGAGACATTCTAAAATGAGAGAGAGAACATGAGATGCTATCAGTGTTAAGTAACTGCAATTTCCCATGGAACTATCCACCACAGGTTTGGCTATAATCAGGTGTTGGGCCTTGATATCAGAGGGATTTGAGGCAGTATCATTTTAGGTTAATCATTATATCTGAAATTTCCAAAAACTTCAACTGATGAAACGTTGATTATAAATCTATAAATATAACAATAAATCTACAGTATTCAAATAATTTTCATAGAAATACACAGACAAAGCATCAATTGATTAATATTTAAATGTTACAAAATACTGAACTGAAAGAATTTGGTCATATAACAACGTGTAAGAAGTAGAACTTAGGTTTAGGTTAGAACTCAGGATGCATTTGAGACTCAGTTAAGAAATTGAATGGAGGGACGCCTGGGTGGCTCAGTGGGTTAAGCCACTGTCTTCGGCTCAGTTCATGATCCCAGGGTCCTGGGACCGAACCCCAAATCGGGCTCTCTGCTCAGCAGGGAGCCTGCTTCCTCCTGTCTCTCTGCCTACCTCTCTGCCTGCTTGTCATCTCTCTCTGTCAAATAAATAAATAAAATCTTAAAAAAAGAAATTGAATGGATGTCTGACTATCTTAGAGGTTTGCTAAAAATCAGTGACTTTGTGTTCACGTGTGGCTATGCAGGAATTTTTAACTTTCTCTAAGAAGTTATTAGATTTGATTATATAATGGCAGTAAAGGATAGGGAAAAGCAAAGTACAAACCCCATAAAGACAAAGACACTGAGTATGAGAAAAGAGTAATAGATAAGAAGAATCAATGCATTTGAGGAAAATGGGAATTGAAATACACAATGATTGTTGATTTTTTTAGATGGAGAAAACAAAAGTAGCTTGCAAGAAGGAAATAACAGAAGACATGTTGTGATGTGAGACAGAATCCTGGAAAAGGCAGTAAATAAAGGAGTAGGGTGAGCATATCTGGTAATTTGGATAGGTAGGAGTTAGGAGGTAATTGCTTGATAAATTTTATATGGCCCACTTAAATGCACAGATTTTTCTTCTTTAATTTATATGGAGAACAGGGTGTTCTTTCTCTTCCCTTTCAGAGCACCAGAGGTGTACTCTTTCAGACTGATAACGTGAAAAGCTCAGGACTCAGTTGGTTAAGCACAGCTGAGAGGACATATTTCAATTAATATTTACATTTTGCTGTATGTAATAGACTTTCAAAAGTGTTTTAACCATATTTTTTCATTTAACAAGAAGACTACAGAGAGTGTTTTCTGGTGTTGGTTCAGAGTGTCCATCCCTCTGAACAGATTTTTCTCTCAAAGTCCGGAGCAAGAAATCAATTGTTACATATGTATTCACTAAAAAAGCAGCTGGAAGATGCTGAGCACTGTGGCCCATGAGATCAAGGCACCAGCACACACTTGTGAGTGGTGAGCTCCCAAGGCTGGAGGAAAATTCTAAAGTGCTTATTAGAGAGCCATACCTTTTCTCCTGTTTCCTTACCTCTCTGCACTACCCTCTTGTATCCACAGCATTGGAAATGCTTTTAGCAACACACCACATTGAATCACCACAAATTATGTGATTCTCTTGGTGGAAAACCAAACACTGTGTAAAACTGTGGTTTTCAGGTTCATGCGTCTGGATGGAAAATAATTCAGAATAAGCTGGTAGGAGTAGCCAAGAGAGATTTAATCTTCTGTTTGGAAAAGGGCTTCTATATAAGTGAGTAGAGGAACCTTTAAGAATTATTCATGTTTAGGGGCACCTGGTGGCTCAGCGGGTTAAGCCTCTGCCTTTAGCTCAGGTCATGATCTCAGGGTCCTGGGATCGAGTCCCGCATCGGGCTCTCTGCTTGTAAGGGAGCCTGCTTCCTCCTCTCTCTGCCTTCCTCTCTGCCTACTTCTGATCTGTCTCTGTCAAAGGAATAAATAAAATCTTAACAAAAAAGAATTATTCATGTTTAGGGGCACCTGGGTGGCTCAGCGGGTTAAGCCTCTGCCTTTTGCTCAGGTCATGATCTCAGGGTCCTGGGATCGAACCTCGCATCAGTCTCTCTGCTCAGCCGGGAGCCTGCATCTCTCTCTCTCTTTCTGCCTGCCTCTCTGCCTGCTTGTGATCTCTCTCTGTGTCATATAAATAAATACAATCTTTTAAAAAAAAGGCAACCAAAAAAACATTTACAGTTTTGGACAGGAGTTTCCCTTACGTTTGGATAAGGATGCAAATCCAACTTCATAATAAATTACACTGCATCATAAAGATTAAATGCACTCAGGGATTGCAATCTCTCCTCCCTCCACCCTATTGTACACACAGCTGCCCGACTAATCTTCCAAAAACACAAATTTTCATGTGCTGCTTTTCAAAACTAGCTTCCTGTCTTCCTGTTGCCTAAAAAAATAGTCTCAAATGCTTTTGTCTGGCATTCAGGGCTCTCTAGGATGGGCACTCTGGCCAACACATCACTGCTCGTTTGTTCCACCACACACAAGTGGATCTCGGGCTAATTATTCAGAGACCCACCTCCTCACCGACCCAGCAAAGGTCTCGTGCATCTACTAAACTCACGGCTCACTCAGTGATATTCTCAAAGGCCTTTAGTGGGTGACATGCCACTGCTAGAGTCAGGAGCCAGTGTGAAGTTGCCGCTACCTAAGTGCATGGACTGAAAGCGGGAACGTTGATTCTGCAGGAGAAAACTGGGGCATTGTTATGATAAGGCAGATGGCAAAACCACCCAGGTCCCCTATGACTGCTTTAACACACTCTGGACAAAATTTAAGGAGACAAGTAAACATATTAAGTCCCACTTAGGCTGTAGAAGGCAAATGCAATGGAGGGAAGGCGTTATCTTCTTCTGGAACAAACCACTTAGCTCCAGCTACTTTTATAAATAGATCAGACCCTGTCCAGGAGCCCACTTAGCTGGCTTCATTTGTATACAATGTCCATACCCTCAGGAATATTAACATTTTATCTCAGATTGCATTAATTTAAATAAAACTTAACAAAAATGGTGTGAAATGAACAAAAACACCATATTCTGTGATGAATCAAATGAAATACATTTTCAGTTGCTGTTTTCCACACTTAAAGATAAAATTTCTGATAACTCATTATTTGTGAAAAGACACAAGACCAACAGTTTGTGTGTATGTGTGTTTTGGTTTTTGGTTTTTTTCTTCCCCTTAAGGCTATAGCCATATTGTCACTAATAAAGATCTCAAATTTGCCTGGAAGCTTTCATGGCAAATTGTCAGTCTGAGGGTAGTCACCATCCAGCCAAATGGCTTTATACATCATCAATGCCTTTCTTCCACACACATTCTCTTCCTGGTTTAAACATTAGTTACCCTGGTTCTGCACTGACACAGTATTTGCATCTCTCTCCTGTCCATAACTCCTAAAAGTTGGGGACCTCTCACTTTGGTTTCCCCAGAGCATGACATTTTATTTGGTGCTTGGGGGGCAATGGGCAGTTCAAGAAGTATGTTAATACTATCACTCAATGTATTGATCCATGCTATGCACCAACAGTGTAGTAAATATCGTTCATTTCTTGTAACAAAGGCAGTAGGAACTTCTCCCAAGGGACGGAATTCCAAGGACAGAATGAAGGCAGGAAGGGAGCTGGTCTATTTGGACCTACTTTGTGAGAGACACTGGTTTAGGTATTTTTATGTATACATTATACCACTGAACTGTCACAATCCTGCAAATTCTTACATGCTTGGGTTTCTATGTAGCAAGTTTAGCAAGCCTCCCAAATTCACAGTGACAGGCCCGTGAGTCAAATCCAGCATGCTTGACTCCATGATTGTCAAGTCCATTAGCCCCATATATCATGAATCTGAGATTCATGAGTGTGTAGGTGCTATCAGGAAATGTCAAAAATGCCCATTTCAGGGACACATGGATGGCTCAGTTGGTTAATTGTCTACCTCCAGCTCAGGTCATAATCCCAGCATCCTGGATTCGAGTCCCCCATCAGGCTTCTTGCTTACCAGGAGCCAGCTTCCCACTCTGCCTGCCTCTCCCTCTACTTGTGCTATCTCTCTGACAAATGAATAAATAAAATCTTTTGTAAAAATCTTGTTTAAAAGGCCCATTTTAAAGAATGTTTTAAAACATTGTTTGGACAGCAATAGAAGCGAAAGCAGAATGACATAATGTAACGACAGTTTATTTGGGAGCCCTTTGGGTACTCTGGTGGATGAATGATTTTAAATTAGTTTTTCGTGGACATGGGGAGTTAGAGAGGAGAAGGGAGGTGGGAGAAATTGGAAGGGGAGCTGAACCATGAGAGACTATGGACTCTGAAAAACAATCTGAGGGTTTTGAAGGGCCGGGGTGTTGGGAGGTTGGGGTACGAGGTGGTGGGTATTATGGAGGGCACTGCTTGCATGGACCACTGGGTGCGGTGCAAAAAGAATGAATACGGTTATGCTGAAAATAAATAAAAAATAAATTTAAAAAATTAGTTTTTTGTAAACTGCCAAAAAAGAAAAGCACTCCCATTTATAGCGTACACTTTATGGTTCACAAAGCACGTGCCAACAATAAAAATAATGATGGGTTACCGTTACAATTCATAGAAAAGGAGGTACAGGGAAATTGAATGAAAGGGAATAATAAAGTAGGTTCATAAGTCCATCTTCTTTGTAAAAAAATTAACCTGAAAGTGCGTTTCTGCCACCTCTCTCCTGTTTGATCTGATAAAGAATGACCACGATACATGAATTATAGTTCGGGGTTTTGAAAAGCAGAATAGCTTTATACCAACACTTGAGCTTTTATTTATTTATTTTTTGATAACAAGATAGCACGATTTGATATGCGGTTCCTGACAAACAACCTTAGAAGTAATTCCATCTTCATGAGAAGTCAGAAAGAACCACAAACCAAACTTCAAAATAGACTCAAAGAGAAAATACTATTAAAAACATTTCCCATCTGGGGCGCCTGGTTGGCTCAGTGGGTTAAAGCCTCTGCTTTTGGCTCAGGTCATGATCCCAGTGTCCTGGGATCGAGCCCCACATCGGGCTCTCTGCTCAGCGGGGAGCCTGCTTCCACTTCTCTCTCTGCCTGCCTCTCTGCCTACCTGTGATCTCTGTCTGTCAAATAAATAAATAAAATATTTTTTAAAAAAATTTCCCTTCCTGGGGCACCCGAGTGGCTCAGTGACTTAAAGCCTCTGTGTTCAGCTCAGGTCATGATCCTAGGGTCCTGGGATTGAGCCCCATGTCTGGCTCTCTGCTCAGCGGGGAGCCTGCTTCCACTTCTCTCTCTGCCTGCTCTCTGCCTACTGGTGATCTATGTCTGTCAAATAAATAATTAAAATCTTTAAAAAAAAATTTCCCTTCCTATCAGAAGCAGACCAAACCACTAACAAATTCCCCAGAAAGCTTCATCTAAAAGGTTGTACTTTCTTCAGACACCCAGCAGGACCTTCTTCTCTGGGCCTGGTATTTCTTCAATGGCCTATTCCAGAGAATAAGACACTAAACTACTGAGCGCCAAGGGCCTCAGAACCACGAAAGAGATGATGAGGGGCACAAAGCACACCTCTGGTCACCAAGAGTGTATGTAAACGTTTGCTGCTTTTCTGCATTTTTCAAAGCTGAGTTTTTAGCTGGAGGCCACTCCTTTAGGATAAATTGCTGATACCGTATAGTAAAAGCCATTATATGATCTTTTACAAACCATTTCCTATCTTTGCATTCTCATGTACCAAGACAGACACGGATTATTTAAAACCCTGAAGAGAGTGCTATTGCATTTAAATTGCCTGTAACCTTCGTGCAATAGATTTATGATTGATGATAGATTTAGTAAATATAACTATTTTAAATATTTATTCTCAGTAAACGATTTCAACCTATGCTCATTTAAGTAAGTTTGTGCGTAATCCCTTTTCTATTAAACCATAGTGCAAGGACCAATGCCACGCTTCCGAGAGAACCCCAAGCTCTTTTTCTAGAATGGCCATATGCGTATGTATCAGGCGTCCTCTTTTCACTCCCTTTGTGGAGCACCTACCATGGAGGTCATGTAATAATCAATGACCAAAAAACAGACAAAAACCCTAACATCCCGGTCGAAGTTATTCGCGCCTGCCATCATGCAAAGGCAGACCCTGCCTGGAGACCAGGAGACTGCTCAAATAGCAGGCAGGCATCTCAGCCCAGGCCTGTGCTGGGGAAACTGGTTCCCCGCTTCGGGCGCAATCAGGAAGACAGCGAAGTGACCCAAGAGAGCAGCCGGGGTTTAGGGCTGATGATCTTTTCGCAGCCTGGCTGCCCGCAGATACCCGCTGGGGGAGCCAGGCTAGGAGGCCGCTGAGCGCCGGCGCTGGCCACACTCGCAGGCCCCCAGGGGTTCACCCGGTGCCCAGGCCCGGGCCCCCGCCTCAGGAAGGAGGGGGGCGGGGGGGAGCGGCCCGGAGAAGGGGCTTTGCTAATTCCGGAAGCGGGAAGTGAGCTGGCGGAGGACCCGGCGGAGAGTCTGAGAGGAGGTGGAGGGGCTGGCGGAGTAGGGGCGTGCAGGCTGCGGCCCAGTCGGGACTGCAGGACTCACAGGACTCGCTGGCCATGCGCTCCTGCACTCCAGCCCAGCCCCAGAGGCCACACTGCCCCTCCCAGCCCCATGGCTTCTCCAGACGACCCTCTGCGCACAGGTAAATTGAAACCGCGCCGCGCCCTCACCTGGAGCAGAAAGCGCAGGCCGCGAGCTCGCGGAGGTCTCGGGACCCAGCCTCCCACGACCCCCGGGGCAGCGGGACCACCCTGGACGCCGCGCCGAACCCGGGTCCGCCTGGGGTCGGGCTGGGGATGGCGCTGCCCGAGGTGCCCCCCGCCAGCGGGCGCGCTAGCCCCCATCGTCCTGCACCCCCATGCGCGTGTGCCAAAGTCCCCCTTCCCTCGTCCTCCGCCATGGCCCCGCTGCTTTTGTTCTGGACTTGGGATCCCAGGTGGAAACTAGTCCCTCAGACCTCCCTGGCAGCAAGGAGCGCAGGGAGGGATTCTCGGTTTTTCCACCCTGGCTCTTCCTCTCTCCACATTCACATGCCTTCTTGTGTCCTTTCCTCTCCTCATTGTCACTTTTATTAAATGGTTTTGTTCTGCGTGTTGACCCGCAGAGCGATTTCATGAATGAATATATAGGAAACTGAGTCGGAGCCCACCAGTGAGAGCCCACCTGTGGAGGCCTTTCATTAGAATGGTCTCTGGTTCTAGCCTCAGTTCAGAATACTGCGTGTACCTGAGGACCAAGTCCAGATGTTTCTTTCCTCTCTGACTTGAATTTGAAATCCTCCTCAGACTTCAGCTTCCAGGATTGCTCCCGTCCTTGCTCTCTCACTGTCTCGGTGGGGATCTGCCATGAGTGTTGAACACAGGAATGAATGAATGATATATACCCCCAGGTCGCTGGGGCTTTTTCTTGTTTTGCTGAGGTTGGAAAGGCTTGGGAGAGACCCCCTGTATGCAGATACAGAGCTGCATGCAATTGCTTAGATAAACGTGTTCCCCACTTAATTGCTTGGGCATTGAACATTTTGCCCTTAACCTGTGGCTTGAGCAGTTAGGAGGAGACAATCTGGAGGTGAACCAGAAGATGGCTGAATTCACATGGTGGTGGGCTGGGTTTGGGAGATTTTCCTGGAGATTCTAAAGAAAGATCTAAATTCTTACAATGGAGAGTGGTAAACATTTTATCAATGGGAGATGGAAAATAAATTGTCTGGTTAACCTTTCCCTCCCCCTCAAAACCCATTATTTGATAAAACAAAAAAGGAAGTGAAGGGAGAAATCCTCCCACTCCCATCCCCACTCACCTCCATAGCCACCTCCTCTTCCAAGAACCTAACAGACAAGGTGCCAAGAAGTGTTAGGTACCAGCAGTGGTCTCAGAGCTCATTCAAGGATCATGGTGAAAGTCATTCAAAGAGATTGTGGGGGCACAGAGACCCAATTAAGGGGGACAAGTTTAAGGTTTGCCTGGTCCCCTAAAAATTAATGGCACTAGAGAATATGAGCTTTGGGAACTATAGCTTAATGGATACAACATGTAAAAAGCTTCAGTGAGTCATCGTGGGAAGAGGCCATGAGGGCAGCAAAGACAGTCTTAGATGATGTTATTAATAGCACTACAGGCTCTAAATTTCCTGTGGTGGTGTTCTTGGCAAGACCAGCCCGACCAAAGTGGATCCTCACAACCTGCAACAGAGGGTCTTGGAGATCCCAGCATGTGAGGTATGATGAGAGGGTAAAATGATAGGTGGTGTCTTTTGGAAGGTCTGTCTGTCTTCTTGACTTTAAAAGGGAGAACCCAAATCTGTAGGTGAAATCTTTTTGGCTACAAAGAAGGCCGAAGCCTCCTAAGGTCAAGGTCTCCTCGTCACTTGCAAAGATGTCGAAGAACATATTCAGACATTTCAAAGATGTCCTCATGTCCATCCATTCCCACTCTGGAATTCTATCAATAAGGTGAGAGTTCCTCTAGTTGGAAAAAAGATCTAAAAAGACTTCCCTTTCTCATGTAATCTCTGTAACCTCCAGGACACACCCACCTACCCCTTCCAGCGCTGTAATGAAGCTACAGCTGGTGCCAATTTGTGGAACTCGTTAAAGGCTATTTTCCCTTACATACCCCCGGACCAAGTTCCCATGCTCCCTCACCTGATTTCCTGCACTCACCTCCCACCTGGTGTGTTCACACCTGCACGTGCCTTTTACCAACCCCTTTGCCAAAAGGCAGCCAGAGTGACCTTACAAAGACCTATCAGTTCCTGGCCTTTGTCTCCATAGAAATCTGCACTGATCTTCTAACAAATTCTCAGTCTTCCAAAGGCATCCATAATCCTCCCATCCATCTCTTCCTACCCTTCCAACTGACTGATGCCTGTTCTGCCCTGTCTTTCTGCCCTTCAACCACGCTGCCTCCCTCTTCCTGTGGAGACCCCTCATGGTGCCTGCCTCCAAGCACAGGTGATTCCCATTGATGGGAAGACCCTCTTCCTCTCCCCCGTCTCCCCACTCCAGTTACTCCCACTTATTTGTGAGCTCACAAGCCCCATGGTACACACTCTCCATGCAGCCTGCTCTCTTTTCTATCACTGGCCTTCATTTATAGCTGTGGTTTTGTCACGGATGTCCCTCCCAGCCTGCCTCCAAGCTCTCCGTCCGTTTAGCTCCAACACCTGACACGGTGCCTGGCACGTAGTAAGCCCTGGCTAGCTTCTAAGAGCCTCACTGAGGGACTGAAAGCATTTTAAAAATGTCACCTCGTAGGCTCCAAACTGTAGGCAGAAAAAGCTTTGCCTGGATTGACATTTTAGAGACGTATTCGTCAAGTTAGATGTGTTCACTGACTTTACCTTGTAAAATTAAAAAAAAAAAAAGGACCTCTGTATCGCTTCGCATCTAACGAAGGCACATGTATACATTAAACCACATTATGAGCTTAATGGAAGGAGACAAGATTTTTTTGCTAAGAAAATGTATAAGACTTTTGAGGTCACGTGGGAGGAAATAGTCTGTTTGTTGGAGCATTGCTATCTTACTCTATCACAGCCACTAATAAAAATCTGACACGGGGTGAGTCAGAATTGTCTGTCGGAGATGAGTTAGATCTGGCTCATGTTCGTACAGACATGAAAGCCAGGAACGAAGAAGCAGGCTTTGGAAGCCTGGGTTGAGGAGGCGGTGTGGTTCACTGTGATGAGCTAAGTGCCCAGGGCCACCGGAAGACATGCGGGCCTGTGTCCTTCCTTTGATCTGGGGTCCGTCTTGCACCATGTGGTGAGGCTAGCAGCTGGGAGCAGCTCAGGACAGGACCAGGTGGCATCTTACCTCTCCCACCCTCCTGTGGGCTCCAGTGGACTCCAGTGGATCCCAGGGGACAGCCTGCCTTCCTTGCAAAGCCCAGTAGCACTGGGAGCAGAAACTGGGACCAAAGAATGAGCACCTTGTTTGACAAGCCAGACCAGCCACCTCTTGTTCAGATGCAGGGGGAGCCCTGGCGTGCTGACTCCTCCCTTCTTCCTTTCCCCTTTCCTCCCTCCCTCCCTCTTCCCTTCCCCTCTCTCCTTCCCTGGTGGTGCCCTTTCCTGATGCCCACTTCATCCATTTTCTTTCTTACATGCCTGTCTTCTAGAGTTTTTTCTCTCCTCCCAATTACTTCCCTTCGTCTGAATCTCCTCTTTGGTCCCTTTGTCCCCGCTCTCTGCTCCTCCTCCCCTTCCCTGGCCCCTGTTCAGCTCCATCCAGACTGCAGGCAGAGCTGGACTAACACTCTCACTCACTAGCTCAGCCACCCTCCAGAAAAGTCACTCTTCGGTGGCCACCTTCCTGACCCCCTGGTCCTTTCTCCACTTATTCAGCTATTGCTCTGAAGTCTGAGGAGGACAGAGCGGGGCTGCCGCAGAATCAGGCCAGAGGAGAAACCAAACCATGTGTCCACACTGTCCCCCAGTACTGCTGCTCTGAGAGCTTTCAGAGTCCTCAACAGGGTTAGGATTTAGGGGCTTCTTCAGAACCGGGAGTGAAAACAGCCATAGGTCAAAAGAAAAGCTATGGCCCCCACACAAAAATAATAATCACAAATGAAAACTAAGTTAACTCTGAAGTCCCAAAGTCGAAGAATTGCCTTGAATCTGTCACTAGAAAGCACCCAAGGCCTCACTCTCTGGGTTCTGGGTGCCCTGGGAATGGCAGGAGGCTCTGACCCCCTTCCCTCGTCATTCACTCCCAAAGAACGTCCTCTGGGGTGGTCTTCAAACTTCCTCTGAGAAACTGTCTCTGGGAACTGTAGGCCCTTGGCTGCTGGGACGAATGAGGGTGATGTCAGGACCTGATGGGCAGCTTTACCAGGAGATGGTGGCTTCTGGATGCAGTCCTCAGGTCCCATGGTCTGGGTGAGATCTGGGTCTTTGAGTGGAGGAGGACAGATGAGATTTCAGATTTTGAGTTGATTCTGGGATGATTAGTGCTTTGGAGGGCATTGGGTGAAGGTATTTTGCACACGGGAAGGACACGAATTTGGGGAGCCAGAGAGTGGACTGTTAAGAGCTGACCTGCATTTCCCCCAGAAACCTTGCTGCTGTCCTTATCTCTGGTACCACAGAACGTGACCTTATTTGGAACTAGAGTCCTTACAGATGCAATCACATTACAGTGAGATCCTTAGAGTGGGCCCTAATCTCCTGTAACTGACCTCCTTATATAAAGGGAAAATCTGGACAGAGAGATGCCCCTACTGTCAGTGGTGGGCAGTGCATGAACTTCTAGAACCCTGACAGTAGTGGAAAACAGACTCAGGCTGGGCACTAGGTAATTGGGAGCTCTAGTGGAATTTCAGATGAAGATGCTGTGGACCTCGGCTTCCCAGGTCATTGTGACGTTAGGATTTCAAATTCAAGTCAGAGATGAAAGAAACATCTGGACTCGGTCCTCAGGTACACACAGTATTCTGAACTGAGGCTAGAACCAGAGACCATTCTAATGAAAGGCCTCCACAGGTGGGCTCTCACAGGTGGGCTCCGACTCAGTTTCCTGTATATTCATTCATGAAACCGCTCTGCGGGTCAACATGCAGAACAAAACCATTTAATAAAAGTGACAATGAGGAGAGGAAAGGGACGCCAGAAGGCATGTGAATGTGGAGAGAGGAAGAGCCAGGGTGGAAAAACCGATAATCCCTCCCTGTGCTCCTTGCTGCCAGGGAGGTCTGAGGGACTAGTTTCCACCTGGGATTTCAAGTCCAGAACAAAAGTGGCGGGGCCACGCCACGGGATGAGAGAAGGGGGCCCTCGGCACCCGCGTGTGGGGGTGCCAAACGATGGGGGCTATTGCGCTCGCTGGCGGGGGGCACCTCGCTTGGCTCCATCCCCTGCCTGACCCCATGGGAGCCCCCGGTGTCTCGCGGCTTCTGGGGTGGTCCCGGTGCCCCGGGGGTCGCGGGAGGCTGGGTCCCCAGACCCCCGCAAGCTCGCAGCCTGCGCTTTCTGCTCCAGGTGAGGGCGCGGCGTGGTGTCACTTTACCTGCTTGCAGAGGGTAGTCCAGAGAAGCCATGGGGCGGGGCTGGGCGGGGCGGGGCAGCGGGCCACAGGAGCAGGACAGCGCGGCCTCAGGGGCTGGGCTGGAGTGTGGGAGTGCTGGGGCGCCGAGTCCGGGAGGGTCCTGCAGTCCTGACTGGGCCACAGCACAGCACCCGGGGGCTGCGCGCTCCTCTTCCGCCAGCCCCTCCACCTCCTCTCAGACTCTCTGCCGCATCCCCTGCGAGCTCACTTCCCGCTTCCGGAATTAACAAAGCCCCTTCTCTGGGCGACCCCCCCCCCCGCCCTCCTCCTTCCTGAGGCGGAGGCCCTGGCCTGGGCACGGGGTGAAGCCCTGGGGGCCTTCGAGTGTGGCCAGCACCGGCGCTCAGCAGCCTCCTAGCCTGGCTCCCCGAGCAGGTGTCTGCGCGATGCCTGGCTGCAAAAAGATCATCAGCCCTAAACCCCGGCTGCACTCTCCGGTCACTTCGCTGACTTCTTGATTGTGCCCAAAGCCGGGAACCAGCTTCCCCAGCACAGGCCTGGGCTGAGATGCCTGCCCGCGATCTGTTTGAGCAGTCTCCTAGTCTCCAGGCAGGGTCCGCCATTGCATGATGGCACGCGCAAATCACTTCGACCTGGATGTTTGGGTTTTTTGTTTGTTTTTTGGTTATTGGTTATTACATGACCTCCATGGTAGGTGCTCCACAAAGGGAGTGAAAAGAGGACGCCTGATACATACGCATATGGCCATTCTAGAAAAAGAGCTTGGGGTTCTCTCGGAAGCGCGGCATTGGTCCTTGCACTATGGTTTAATAGAAAAGGGATTACGCACAAACTTACTTAAATGAGCATAGTTTGAAATCGTTTACTGAGAATAAATATTTAAAACAGGTATATTTTAACTAAATCTATCATCAATCATAAATCTATTGCACGAAGGTTACAGGCAATTTAAATGCAATAGCACTCTCTTCAGGGTTTTAAATAATCCGTGTCTGTCTTGGCACATGAGAATGCAAAGATAGGAAATGGTTTGTAAAAGATCATATAATGGCTTTTACTATACGGTATCAGCAATTTATCCTAAAGGAGTGGCCTCCAGCTAAAAACTCAGCTTTGAAAAATGCAGAAAAGCAGCAAACGTTTACATACACTCTTGGTGACCAGAGGTATGCTTTGTGCCCTTCATCATCTCTTTCGTGGTTCTGAGGCCCTTGGCGCTCAGTAGTTTAGTGTCTTATTCTCTGGAATAGGCCATTGAAGAAATACCAGGCCCAGAGAAGAAGGTCCTGCTGGGTGTCTGAAGAAAGTACAACCTTTTAGATGAAGCTTTCCGGGGAATTTGTTAGTGGTTTGGTCTGCTTCTGATAGGAAGGGAAATTTTTTTTTAAAGATTTTATTTATTTATTTGATAGAGATCACAAGTAGGAAGAGAGGCAGGCAGAGAGAGAGGAAGAAAGTGGCTCCCTGCTGAGGAGTGAGCCTGATGTGGGGCTCGATCCCAGGACCCTGGAATCATAACCTGAGCCGAAGGCAGAGGCTTTAACTCACTCTGTCATCCAGGTGCCCAAGGGATAATTTTTTTAAAGGTTTTATTTATTTGACAGACAGAGATCACAAGTAGGCATAGAGCAGGCAGAGAGAGAAGTGGAAGCAGGCTCCCTGCTGAGCAGAGAGCCAGACATGGGGCTCAATCCCAGGACCCTAGGATCATGACCTGAGCCGAACGCAAAGGCCCAGTGAGCCAAACTCACTGAGCCACTTGGGTGCCCCAGGAAGGGAAATTTTTTTAAGAGTATTTTCTCTTTGAATCTATTTTGAGGTTTGGTTTGTGGTTCTTTCTGACTTCTCATGAAGATGGAATTACTTCTGAGGTTGGTTGTCAGGAACCGCATATCAAATCGAGCTATCTTGTTAGCAATAAATAAATAAATAATAAAAGCTCAAGTGTTGGTATAAAGCTATTATGCTTTTCAAAACCCCGAACTATAATTCATGTATCGTGGTCATTCTTTATCATATCAAACAGGAGAGAGGTGGCAGAAACGCACTTTCAGGTTAATTTTTTTACAAGGAAGATTGACTAATGAACCTACTTTATTATTCCCTTTCATTCAATTTCCCTGTACCTCCTTTTCTATGCATTGTAATGGTAAACCATCATTATTTTTATTGTTGGCACGTGAGAATTAGAGATCAATGCCCAAAGTGAAAGCAAAAGGCAGGTTTATTAAAGCAACAGCACACTCTCTAAGGGAGAGCAGGTGGTATTCCATGAGGTGGAGCTGGCCCTTACTTTGTTTTGGGATTGGATATTTCTTGGTCTTTTTGAAGTGGGAGGACCCTCAACATGCAGTGGATTGATCTCTAATGGAGGCTGCTTCCAATCATTTGGGGGACTCCTACCACAGGTTGGGAAGAGGAGTTGTTGTTGTCATTTTTATTTTATTTTTTTCAGGGTTCCAAAATTCACTGTTTATGCACCACACCCTGTGCTCCATGCAATATGTGCCCTCCATAACTCCCATTAACAGGCTTACCCAACCCTCTGCCCCTTCCCCTCAAAACTCTCAGTTTGTTTCTCAGAGTCTCTCATGGTTTGTCTCCCCCTCCAATTCCCCCCCACTCACTTCTCCTCTTGATCACCCAGTGTCTTCTGTGTTATACTTTATGCTCCACAATTAAGTGAAACCATATGAAAATTGACAATATCTGCTTGAATTATTCCACTCAGGATTATCTCCTCCAGTACCATCCATGTTGATACAAAAGTTGGGTATCCTTCCTTTCAGAAGGAAGCATAATACTCCATTGTAAAAATGGATCATATCTTCTTTATCCGTTCATCCATTGAAGGTCATCTTGGTTCTTTCCAAAGTTTAATGACTGTGGCCGTTGCTGCTATAAACATTAGGGTACAGATGTCCCTTCTTTTCACTGCATCTGTATCTTAGGGGTAAATACTCAGTAGTGCAATTGCAGGGTCATAGGGTAGCTCTAATTTTAATTTCTTAAGGAGTCTCCACACTGTATCCCAAAGTAGCTGCACCAACTGGCATTCTCACCAATAGTGTAAGACGGTTCCCCATTCTCCACATCCTCTCCAACACTTGTTGTTTATTGCCTTGTTAATTTTGGCCATTCTAACTGTGTAAGGTGGTATCCCAATGTGCTTTTGATTTGAATCTCCCTGATGGCTAATGATGATGAACATTTTCTCATGCATCTGTTAGCCATTTGTATGTCTTCTTTGGAGAAGTGTCTGTTCATGTCTTCTGCCCATTTTTTGACATGATTTTCTGTTTTGTGTGTGTTGAGTTTGAGGAGTTCTTTATAGATCTTGGATATCAGCCCTTTATCTGTAATGTCCGTTGTGAAAATCTTCTCCCATTCAGTGGGTTGTCTCTTCATTTTGTTGACTGTTTCCTTTGCTGTGCAGAAACTTTTGATCTTGGTGAAGTCCCAAAAGTTCATTTTTGCTTTTGTTTCCTTTGTCTTTGGGGACATGTCTTGAAAGAATTTGCTGTGGCCAGTGTCCAAGAGGTTACTGCCTATGTTCTCCTCTAGGATTTTGATAGATTCCTGCCTCACGTTGAGGTCTTTTGTCCATTTCGAATTTATCTTTATGTATGGTATAAGAGAATGGTTGAGTGTCATTCTTCCATACATAGCTGTCCAATTTTTCCAGCACCATTGATTGAAGAGGCTGTCTTTTTTCCACTGTGTAATTTTCTCTGCTTTGTCAAAGATTTTTTGACCATAGTGTTGATGGTCCATATCTGGGCACTCTACTCTGTTCCACTGGTCTGCATGTCTGTTTTTATGCCAGTGTCATGCTGTCTTGGTGAACACAGCTTTGTAGTAAAGCTTGAAATTAGGCAACATGAAGCACCCAGTTTTGCTTTTTCTTTTTCAACATTCCCTTAGCATTTCAGGGTCTCTTCTGGTTCCATACAAATTGTTTGGAATTGTTTGTTGTTGTTTGTTCCAGCTCTTTGAAAAGTTCCAGTGGAATTTTGATCAGAATAGCACTGAAAGTGTAGATGGCTCTAGGAAGTATAGACATTTTCACAATGTTTATTCTTCCAATCCATGCATGTGGAATGATCTTCATTCTTTTTGTGTCTTCTTCAGTTTCTTTCATGAGTATTCTGTAGTTCCTCAAGTACATTTACCTCTTTGGTTACGTTTGTTCCAAGGTATTTTATGGTTTTTGGTGCTATAGGAAATGGAATCAATTCTCTAATTTCCCTTTCTATGGAAATCAACTGATTTCTGTACATTAATTATGTATCCTGCCACATTACTGAATTACTGTTATGACTTCTAGTAGCTGGGGGGTGGAGTCTTTTGGGTTTTCTATATAAAGTATCATGTCATCTGCAAAGAGAGAGAGTTTGACTTATTTTTTGCCAATTTGAATACCTTTTATTTCTTTGTGTTGTCTGATTGTAGTTTCTAGGACTTTTAGTACTGTGTTGAATAACAGGGTTTAGAGTGGACATCCTTGTCGTGTTCCTGATTTCAGTTGGTAGGCTGTCAGCTTTTCCCGTTTGAGGATGATATTCACTGTGGGTTTTTCATAGATAGATTTTATGAAGTTGAGGAATGTTCCCTGTATCCCT
Source organism: Mustela lutreola (assembly GCF_030435805.1). Lineage (NCBI taxonomy): Eukaryota > Metazoa > Chordata > Mammalia > Carnivora > Mustelidae > Mustela > Mustela lutreola. The sequence continues at coordinate 63,418,056 of NC_081305.1, read as the reverse complement.
GTACTTTGAAGTGTTTTAATCAGGAGTGGATGCTGTATCTTGCCAAATGCTTTTTCTGCATCAATTGAGAGGACCATGTGGTTATTCTCTCTTCTTTTATTGATTTGTTCTATCACATTTACTGATTTGTGAATGTTGAACTACCCTTGTATCCCATGGATAATTCCCACCTGGTCATGGTGGATAATCTTTTTAGTGTACTGTTGTATCCTATTAGCTAGGATCTTGTTGAGAATCTTGGCATCCATATTCATCAGGGGTATTGGTCTGAAATTCTCCTTTGGGAGGGTGTCTTTGCCTGGTTTGGCCTTCTGTTTCTATTTTTGGAAGCAGCTTCAGAAGAATAGGTGTTATTTCTTCTTTGAACGTTTAGTAGAATTCTCCAGGGAATTCACCAGGTCCTGGGCTCTTGTTTTTTGGGAGGTCTTTGATGACTGCTTCGATCTCCTAACTAGATATTGGTCTATTCAGGTTGTCAATTTCTACCTGATTCAGTTTTGGAAGTTTATAGGTTCCTAGGAATGCATCTATTTTGTCTAGGTTGCCTACTTATTGTCATATAACTGTTACAACTGTTGATAATAATTTCTGATTATTGTTTCTATTTCCTTGCTATTAGTCATGATCTTTCCCTTTTCATTCATAATTTTATTAATTTGGGTATTCTCTCTTTTCCTTTGGATTAGTTTGGCCAGTAGTTTATCAATCTTATTGATTCTTTCAAAATTCAGCCTCTAGTTTCATTGATGTGTTCTACTATATCTCTAGGTTCTATCTCATTGATCTCTGCTTTAATCTTGATTCTTTCCCTTCTTGCATGTGGGTTTGGCTTAATTTGTTGTTGATTCTCCTGGTCTTTAAGGTGTAAAGAGAGCTGGTTTATTCTGGAGTTTTCGATTTTTTTGAGGGAGCCTCGTGGGAAGAGTTGTTTTTTACCTTAAAAGGTTTGTTCTGGAACCATCATGGCAACTCTTTTCCATGGGGATGGCAATGCAAATGCATTATGATAGATCTAGGGGTTACTCTGGGGTAGAGGTAGAAGAGGAGAGAACATTTTCAGTACCAGTGTCTCCTGGTTTGTTAGGCCCAGGGTCTCAGAAGTCACAAAGTCGGGAGGTTGTGCCCTCAGTCTTCTAATGTGTAACCCATTTTTCACCATCCTTGCCTCCAACTCATCTCTCACTGCCCACACATTCAGATATAGGGGAATATTGATTGACAAAATATTAATTGCCAAATAACAGTAGTTGGAGAATAAGAAAAATGCAGGCACCTGATTATATAATATTACTTAAATAAAATGTGTTTTTATAAGTGCTATTGGAAGTAAATTCCTCAATACTTTAATCACACAGAATGATGGAATCCTAGATTTTTTTTCTTGTATTTACTAAGAAAATGATCATGCCTCAAGTATATTAAAATGGAATAGGGAAAATTAAAAAATTGTTTTAAGTTGATTTGCGTGTGCTGTGCGTATGTGAGAGAGAAAGAGAGAAAAAGAGAAAGGGAAAGACAGAGAGGTGGCTGCAGTGAATTGATAAGTTGCAGGATAGATTTTAAAGTTTTGTCTTTTGCTTTCTACATTTTCTTTTCCTTAGGCTCAAGAGAACAATCAGTAATATCTCAGATGCCTGCTGGTAACATCAGCAGAAAGAGTGAGAGGTTCCCAGAAAATTAAAGATGAGATATAGTTTTCCTGACATAAGAAAAGTCATTTTTTGTCCCCAGCTATTTTCAATGATCTATACCCCACCTGTGTACTTGCCCAAGCACACTTCTTCCAAAACTTCCTGGGAGGTTCTTACAAAGAAATGCAAAAACCTCACTAGTTAAGGATTTTGAGGGAACAAGGCAATGGGAAAACTAACAGTCACCACCAGACCAGGAAATAGCCTAAGCTATTGAGACAATAAATCAGTGGTAAAACTCCTAGTGCTATTTCAAAAGTAATCAAGGCCTTGCATTCCTTTGTCCAGAAAATGAGCCCAAGACCCCATCTAGTTTATATCTGCTCTTGAAGCCTGCAGAGTCCCTTTCCCTTGTCCAACATTTACCTCTGCTTTATTCTAACGTTGAAGTTTCTGCCCTCGGTGGAATACAAGCTTCATTCAGGTGAACATGCAATACATATTGCACAAATACATATGTGGATGTGCATGCATCCACAACCTATGACCAACCATACACGGGATAATAAAACTCTCCCTTCTGAGTATTCATCTTAAATATTAAATAAAAATCTCTCTCCTGTTAAAACAGTCAAGGCTTTGGAACTTATTCCCTGTGATCTCCTTGTATGTTGTAAACAAAGATTCCTTTGTTTGACAACGCCACCTGTTTCTGGGATTCACCAAAGACAGACCTCAGTTAGTTCAGTTACTGTAATGGCTTTCACTACTCTGATTCTACCTCTGCAAGTCTCCAAATTTAACTATTTTTTTCTCCCAATTCTGCATGTTCTTGTCTTTAAACTGCAACTCTGAACAGATGATTTGCTTGTTTAAAAAAAATCAAGAAAAGGGAGTAGTAGTCAACATTGTTACTTTGAACTTCCTGCCCTAAGGGGCTCTCCTGTTGTTTCTCTTTGACTTCCTGGAGTAAAACGACAGAAATTTGGAAATACATCACTCCCCAATCCAGATTACTGACAGAACAATTTATACTCTTAGAAAAATATTAGTTTAAAAGATCATATAATTAAATACTTAAGCATGTAGTGTAATATAGTGGTTTACAAGAAATATATTTTGGCCATCTGAATATTTGGTTTTCAACCATGGCTACTGACTCACAGCTCCTAAAACTCTTGGACTTTCCTGTGATAAGGGTGAGAGAGGTGTGTTTTGTTATGTTAATGAAGTGACCTTCAGACCTCACTCAAGGCAAGGGCTGTTTGCCTGAAGGACCAACCACTTGGTGAAAGCCTTCATAACTTTTTGCCCAACATGCCTCCCCTTCCCCCCAATTCAGCATTATCTGGGGAGGGAAGAGGAGCTGGAGATTAGATCAGCAAATGACAATGATTTAGTCAGTCATGACTATGTCATGAAGCCTCCACAGAAAACCTGAAAGGACTGGGTTCAGAAAGCTTTTAGTTTGTTAAATGTATGAAAAGGCAGGAAGAGTGGCAGTCTTACAGAAGGTAATAGAAGCTCTGTGCCCATTCTCCATACCTTGCCCTGTGCACTTCTTTATCTATCTATTGATTTAAATCTTCTAGTATATCTTTTAATAAGCTGGCAAACATAAATTAAGTATTTTTCTGAGTTTTGTGAGTCCCTGTAGCAAATTAAAAGAACGTAAGAAGTAGGCCCCTGGGACCTCCAACCTGTAGTTGCTCAGTCACAAGCACAGGTAATAACCTGGGGCCTACAGTGAGACTGGCATCTGAGGTGGGGTTGGAGATAGTCTTGGAGGACTGATCCCGTAACTGATGAAATCTTACGCTATGTTCAGGTAGATAGTGTCAGAATTTAGTTGAATTCTTGGAGATCCTGCTGTTGTCTGAAAATTATTTGGCATTGTTGGTATGATGTCCTAAAACCCAAAACGATATAGCTACCTCAAAATAAGAATAAGGTTGACAGCTTATATATAATAAGTGAGTATATCAGGGATTTAAAATATACCCAATAAATAATATAAGGAAATAAGGAAAGAGTTTGAAATAAAAACAAGAATAAGAACCTAGTGGTACTAATAGATTAAATATATGTAATCTAGTTGAATTAAGAATACAATGGATAGAATACGTAATGGATTCAATAGAGATAAGAAGTCACTTAAGGATATAGTCATCTGGATACCAGCAAAGCATTAAAATTATCAATATAAAAGAGGTGTAAGATGTAGGTGATGTGTGTGGAACAAAAGCTAGAGAAAAAATTAGATTTCCTTACTACTCATAGCCTGTTGACAAGTCCTTGATGTTCCTCTGGGGACTCAGCTGCTTCAATGTGGACACGTCCACTCAGGGCAAAAAGCATTCTTAGTCCACCCCCCAGGATACTGAAAATCTACTTTCACATGTAAAAATTACTTTGGAAACTTATTTATCTCTACTTCCCACCCCTGCCCTCAAGATATACATTGGCAATCATCTCCCAAGCATATACCCACTGATACACATCAGAAGAGTCTCTTCCCTAAGTTTTTACTAAATAGTAATAAATGACCTTTCCCTAACAATAGCTAGCCCCCTCAAGGTCCTGGAAACCTTGTTTATAAAATACCTTGGAGGCTTGTGCTATCCCTAACCTCCTCCCAAATTGAAAGTATATAATCAGCCACTCTTCATGACACCTCTCTCTCTCTCTCTCTACTCCAAATAAATAAATAAATAAGTATTTTTTAAATAAAATAAAATAAATGACTTTTTTTTAAATGAAAGAAGAAAAAAGGAAAGAAATATTTGAATATTAATGTACATCTATTTCTCAAGCATAAAATAGTCAAGACACTGGATTAAAACTTACATACAGGAAAAGAAAGAAAATATTCATAACTATAGTTGACTCTATGAATCCCACACTAGGGCATACATACCAAAGACAAAAAAAAATCATATTGTTAGAGAGGAAAAAAGAATTCATTAATAAAGAAACAAGAATCAGACTGACAGAAAATTTTTAAATAGCATCAGATATAAAAAAGAATGAAGTAATAGCTTTATTATCTTGAAAAAAATAATCACAAATGTAAACTTTTAGATCCTTATAAAATGTCATTGGAATAGGAAGGCATAATAAAAAAATATTTTCAGGAATACAGACCACAGATAATTGCCTTAATTTGTGTAGGCAGCACTTAAATACTAATATTATTTTAACAATTAAAATGTACTCTATGACCTATGGGGTGGGGGAAAAGAGGATGACCAAGTCATCTTGAAATAATTCAGTTTTATGAAAAAAGTAAAAAGATCGAAAAAAAGACTTGAAGAAAAGAGAGGTAAAACATATGCATAATAAAAATAAATAAATAAATAAACAACTGGTGTGCCTGGGTGACTTAGTCGGTTCAAGTGTCTGCCTTCAGCTCAGGTCATGATCCCAGGGTCCTGGTATTGAGCCCTGCATCAGGCTCCCTGCTCAGTGGAAAGTCTGCTTCTCCCTCCATTGAGAAAAGAAATTTGACTTATTTATTTGAGAGAGATAATCTTTAAATTTTACTTATTTATTTGAGAGAGATTGAGAAAAGAAAAACATGCACACAGCAGGGGGAATAACAGAGGGAGAGGGAGAAGCATCCCACTGAGCAGGGAACCCCCTGTGGGGCTCTATCCCCGGACCCGGGTATTATCACCTGAGTTATAGTTAGACACTTAACTGACTGAGCCACTCAGGTACCCCAATAAATACAATCTTTAAAATAATAATAATAATAATAATAATAAAGAAATAATATTTCAGATAGTATGATTTATTTTAATGTAAGACTTGGTATAAAAACAGGATGACATACTTGTCTAATTATAGCAAAAGACTTTGATAAGTTTAGATGCAGTAGTACATAAAAAATTTAACTTCTTTCATTAACTGATAATTTAATTAGATTAAACTAAGAGACATCAAAATTTAGAGAATCTAATAGTCCTGATCTATTAATAAATGTAGCCATCCTGACCCCAAAACAATAGTCTTCAGTAAGTATATAAGCATAAGTTGAACATTTACACAAACAGGCCATTATTTAGGCCAGAAGTATATGCCAATAAATTGCGAGAGTTAAATATCAGGCTATATTTTCCAAGAATAAGGCAATAAAATTAGAAAGCAATGACCAAAGTATTAAATTCATATAATTGGAAGTTAACTTCATACCTACAAAGAAATAGTACAGCTAATTCAGAAATTTTTAGAATTACAGTACTTTGGTAATATCAACTCTCAAAATGAGTAACGGACAGGTGGAGGAAGAGATCCTATGGAGGAAGAGATCCTATGGAGGAAGAGATCCATAGGGAACTTTGTGAACAGGCTCTCAGAAATCCCCAAAATGTGGTGTGGGAAAACCAGAGTAAAGAGATAAATTGGACCACCCTACCCCAGGGAAGAGCACCCTGATCTAGGCATGTGGGATGGAGGACCACCCTGCCCTAGGTGTATGGGGTGGGTCATGTGGGGTGGGTGTCTCTATGATAATCACCTGTAACCAAAAAAGAATAATCAGACCCGAAAAAGGAAGTAAGCCACTGAAGGAGTTATTGATAGAGATGTTAAAAGGATTAAAGTTGCCTGGTTACCTTTTTATAAAAAATAAACCCTGAAGGCACTCATTGTTAACTGTGTGGGGACCTCTCTTAGTTGTGAGAGCTTTTTCTATATATTCACTTGATAAACTTCTGTCACTTACTCACTCTCCATTGCCCACGAGATTCCTTCTTTGACTCCAAGAGACAAGAACCTAGCTCTCCCACATCATTCCCTAGAGTTAAGTATCAGGCTATATTTTCCAATGATAAGGCAATAAAACTAGAATATAATGACCAAAATATTAAGTCCATGTAACTGGAAGTTAACTTGATACCTAAAAAGAAATAATACAGCTAATTCAGAAATATTTAGAATTACTGTACTATGGTAATATCAATCGTGAAAACAAGTGACAATAATTAAAGGTATTAAGGAAATCTAAACGTTTAATTGTATTAATTCAAAAGAAAAACAAAACAATACAACAAAAACACCGAAGCATAAAACAACAAAACAAAACAAAAAGACTATAAAGGCAAAACCTAAGAATGACAGCAGTAATAACAAAATGTTATAGAAACAAACAAATTTTTGGAATAGATTAATAAAAAAGATTTGACCAATGAGTACTGGTCAGGAATACTCAGAGATGATGAAGATAAAATAAAATACTAAATGAAATGTATAAAAACTAAATTATAGACCTAAGAGACTGATTAAAAATGCTTCTAGAAAAAGAGTCTAATTTTAAGACAATAAAATTAATAGCACCATAGAGAAAACTGTATTTGTGACATAGGGGATCAATTAGAGATGATAAAGTATTTCCTTAAATATCAAAGATAACAATTAGACTCAGTGGCTCAGTCAGCTAAGCCTCTGCCTTCACCTCAGATCATGATCCCAAGGCCCTGAGACTGAGCTTGACTCCCTGCTTGGTGGGGAACCTGCTTCTTCTTTTCCCTCTCCCTCTGCAGCTTCCCCTGCTTGCGCTTGTTCTCTCTCTCTCTCTCTCTAAATAAAATTTTAAAAGTTAAAAAAATTAAGAAATAAGCATCAAAGATTAATCCATAAGGTAAACATATTTATTAAAGTGATTAATTAATTTATATTAAAATTAAATATTTCCTTGCAATTAAGTACAGTGTGGAGAAAAAGTTAATAGACAACTGACATAGGAATGAACAATACTTAAAATATTTAAAACTGACAAGGAATTATTAGATTTAGGCTCCATGATGATCTCTATGTATGTGCATATAAAACACCTTAAAATACTTTGTAGGAATGTGGAGATAAAGGGGGAAAAAATAGCTCAACTTGAAATGACTAGTTGGTTGCCACTGTGTTTTATTTACATTTTCCACCACTTTTTTGGTCAATGAAATTATTTTACATGTATCTATTATTATCTTGTAGGATGTTATACTAATATCATTATTAATGAATATGAGAATAAGAATATGATGCCTCATTTCATCATAATTGTTAAAAATGATCCCTGAAGCTGGTAAATGCAGGAAGCCAGAAACAGAAATAATAATTAGCACCAGTTCAAAAGCTTGTCCACCTGGAACCCGTAAGAAAATCCAACTAGATCCTGAAAATAATGAGTGATTTGAGGAAAATGGACAGGGATATAGATTTCCAGGTGCTTTTTACTTATAATGGCAATAGCAACTTAGACAATGTAATGGAAAAAAAATCTATTAATTGGCAGTAGGAAAATTATTAAAAAAATATAAACCATAAGCCAATGAACTTGGGAAAATTATGAAGAATCTACATAAACATAAAAAGAAACAATATGAATGTGCCAAGGCACATTCACATTTTTAAAAATAAGTTAAAGGGGGAACAATATGCCATAATACATATATCAATGTTTTTCATAGAAGTTTAGTATAAAAAGTAAACATTTTAAATAATTTATTTGGAAAATGATATCACATATCTGAAAAACTTGGAAGAAGAAATGGATAACCATGACTAAACAAATGTAGCAGAAAAATGATTTACAATAATAGATAAAAGCTATTCAAAAATGCAGTGAATATTGGCCAAAGCTTAGAAAAATCAATAAAATATAAAATATAAAATGAATTCATAAGTGAAAAATAGAACCCTATTAAATCTAATTTGGAAAGAACTAATAATTTTTTTTTGCCTGAATCTGCTCTGCCTTTCACTAGGTGGGACACTGACCAAGCCCACTCAGCTCCTCTCTCATGCCCAGTAATAGTAAAGTCAGGGACATTAATTACTTCTGGGATGAATTTTAACCACTGTGGATAGGATGCAGAAGCCAGTGGGTTAAACAGATTCTTTCTTGTTTCAGGAAAATAATTCTGAGATGTATTCTGTGCATTAGGATTGATGCTCAGTTGTCTACAATCATAATCCACTCAGTCTGAACTCATATATGTTTCTCCTGGACCACTTAGCTCTTCTCATTCTCTCCTCTTCCACGTGATCAAATCCCAAAATAATTATTTAGGCTGTGTATGCAAGTCCTGATTTTGAAGGGAAACTCAGTTACAGAAAGAGATGAAAATAAAGATACAGGGGAAAAAATGGTGCACTTGGGTGACTCAATTAGATAAGCATCTGACTCTTGATTTCAGCTCAGGTTGTTATCTCAGGGCGATGAGATGAAGCCCCTATAGGCTCTGTGCTGGGCAAGGAGGTTGCTTAAGATTCTCTCTTCTTATCCCTTTCCTTCCACCCCTCACCTCCCATGCTGTCTTTCTCTTAAATAATAAGCACTGCTGAACTATCTTAGATTCTGTACCTTCTCTCCAGACATGAACTTATCACTGGCTTTAACTCTTGAAAAATTCATTAGACAAATTAATGTGGTGAAGAAAGCAATATGAGAAAGCCTATTAATCTGATGAGCATGGAACTGAACAAACCCTATAGATACTTATCCTTTGACTTCTAGCCTATCAATACCTACAGTGAGTCACATACACTCAAGATTATTGTTTTTATTGTATACTTCATATATTCATTAATTTTTGACTCGTTAAAATTTGTTGAAGTGTTAAACTATGGTAATAAACAAACTTTTAATTAACTTTTCCTCCTATGATACAAATATAACTTGCACTTGAACTTTAGCTAATTTTAAGTTCTAAAATTGTCAAAACAAAATGATCAAGGTTTCTAGATTATTTACTGTATTTCTAGATTATTTACTGTTCTATCTCTTCTGTATAAAGAAAATGAATGCTTGGGGCTCTTGGGTGTCTCAGTGCGTTAAAGCCTCTACCTTCTGCTCAGGTCATGATCCCAGAGTCCTGGGATAGAGCCCCACATCAGGCTCTCTGCTCAGCAGGGACTCTGCTTCCCTTCCTTTCTCTCTGCCTGCCTCTCTGTCTACTTGTGATCTCTGTCTGTCAAATAAATAAATAAAATCTTTAAAAAAAAAAGAAAATGAATGCTTGTTAACTAAATGAATGCTTTACTGAACAAATTAAATATGGAAGTAGCATTTTATTTTATCATGCTTTACATAGTAAACTATAATATTATATCACTGGTCTACAAATAATCTACTCACATAGTGATTTGGAAGCTTTTAGCAAAAGAATTCTTCCTCCTGATTGTAGTATAAAAGCCACAGAAATATACAGAAGACTCCGAGGATAGAAAGTTAAATCCAGTTATCCGTGATGCCTTGAGTAGGACCTGACCTATGTATGTCCTGGGATGCACTAGTAACTGTTACATGTGATAGGATTATATTTAATATATACAGTTTCATTTACTTCACAAAGGAGATATAAATTTGAGAATAAAATATTTGATGAATCTATAAAGTCTATATCTATTTGTAACCAATGTGGTAGAATTAAGATGTTAATTTGAAAAAAAAAATTCATTGAACACATACACATATTCAATTGTTTTTATATATATAAACAGCATTATTTATTTATGTAAATAAATGCATTGTCAGTAAAATAAATTTACTTATCAATCATAAGGGTAATTTTAAGTACTAAGAATAAGAAATATGTGAAAAGATAAGTGTTCAAGAGTGCAGTTTGTGGTAATTAATACAATATGATAGGCTCATAAAAAAGATATATTACTTGAACTTAAAAGCTTCTATAATTAAGCGATGACCACTTGAAATTTGTAATTAGTCTTGCTGCAGTTTTTCCTTGCACTTACTGCCCTTCCCCAGAAGTTCATTAAGAATTTCTGTGAATGTCCTTATGTTTAATCTCATTCATGGATTCCACTGCTGCTCACAAAACAAAGTCAAAAAGAGAAGTAACTCTATGTGGCACTCCATCCACAAGCAATACATTCATAAATAATTAAAAAGCTCTCTACTTCATTTGTTACCCATTCAGCTGATAATTTAAATGAGTAACTGAGGCCATTTTATCATCATTTTTAATAGAATGTGACTCAGAAACTTCACAGTGTTATTTAAGAAGAAATGTTCCTGTGTTAAGGTTTTTATTTTTTTTAAATCAACAAAATAATTTTCAAGTATTAAAAGCAAATGTCTCCTTTTCCTCCAAGTTTTCTTGCTATGTCCAAGTTATAAATAAATACATTACAATCGTATTTTGAGTAGTAGATAAAAACAAATGGTTTGACACTGTCTGTGGGTTGAGTGTCTGGGTTAACTTGTATAAATATCTGAACTCAATGTATTTAGACTTTATTAGATGGTTTATTTTAGACTATTTAAAAATACATGCTCAGATAATGACTTAACGTTATTTTATTCATTTTAATAAATAAATTATTTTATTTTATTATGTTTAGATATTTATTTATTAAATTAATGATTTAATATTTAATACTCTAAATTTGAAATATTTTAAATTATAAAAAATATTTATTTAATTAAATTGATATATTTAATATAAATATTTAGTAAATTATTTAATCATTATTATAATTATGCAATACATTATGTATTGTGTAATAATTGCATTTTAATAAATAAATAAATGTATTATTTACATTATTTTATTTTATTTTATTTAGTTGACAAAGAGAGGGAGAACGCAAGCAAAGGGAGCTGCAGGCAGAGGGAGAGGGAGAAGTAGGCTCCCAGCTGAGCAGAAAGATCAACCTGGGGTTCCATCCCACGACCCTGGGATCACCACCTGAGTCGAAGGCAGATGCTTAACTGACTGAGCCATCCAGATGCCCAAGGCTTTGTATTCTTAGCTTCTAAATATTGATGCTGCTTCATCTCTGGAGTTAGTAAATTGATGTTGAGAATTCATATCAAAGAATTGATAGTAGCTGTTAAACAGAAACATGTAATTTAGGGGAAAAAAAAGAACAGAAGGAAGAGAAAGGGCAAAAGTCAAAAGCACGTTAATATAAAATTTAATTAGATAAATAAAGCTGATATTCCTAAAGGGGCCTAATAAAAGAGCTGCAAAGAGCTGATAGGATTAGGAAAATTGTCCACTCCTGGTCATTTCACAATTTTAAACTATTCCTTATTAATAAATATACTTAGCTCCAGAAACACAACCACATAAGGACATTTCCACCAAGTTTCCTCTAACAGCATTTAAAAATTAGATGTTCAAACAATGTAGTTCATTATATGTTGCTTCTGTATCTTAAAGTTTAAACACTTTCTGTGACACATTTTCTAACAATTAAAATTTATATATATATATATATATATATATATATATACACACACCTTATCACTAAATGGAAATTATATATATATATATATATATATATATATATATATATATATATATATATACCTTATCCCTAAATGAAACCTTTCTTTGTTTATTAGCTTAAATAGGTAAATTAGCAACAACAACAACAACAAACAGCTAATATTATAGAGGTAGGAACAATTTACCTTTTCATTCATTGCTATTTTCTAAAAATTCCTATTTTATTTTTTTCTCAAGTCTGTCATAATAATTTTCTAAATCTCCTGCCTTATTCAACTTTTTTCTTTTAGTGGAAATCTCTATTTCATATTTATTTTCTCTTCCTCCACTCTTTGCTCTAATAATTCAATGTATTATTAGATTTTCTGTTTTTCTCTTTATCCAGATATATCTTTTCTTTCTTTATTTACTTTTTAAATAATTTGATTTGCTGGCATTTTACATCAGTACATGCTTTCTTATGGATGTTAGAAATGTCTGTGGAACTACTAGAATAAACTTTTTACCTTTAAGAAGTTTACAGTCTAGAGTGCCTGGGTGGCTCAGTTGGTTAAGTGTCTTCCTTCAGCTTAGGTCATGATGCCAGGGTACTAGGATCCAGTCCTGCATCAGCTGCCTGCTCAACGAGGAGTCTGGTTCTTCCTCTCCCTCTGCCCCTCCCCGCCCACTCTCTCTCTCTCTAATAAATAAATAAAATCTTAAAAAAAAGACTGAAATCTGAGACTAAATTACTAAATTCAGTCTTAATATAAGACAGCTAAACAAAGCAATGATCACAACTGGAAAATTTAGTCAGATCATGGTTTAACATTTTTGGTTGACACAGGACTTCTTTCAGTAACACCTTTCCCTAAATATCAATTTCTATTTAAGGCAAAAATTTTGACAAGAAATTCAGATCCTTCTCATCATTTTCATATCAATTTAATGTGACATCCTCGGAGTATATAATCAAATATGTAATTATTCTATCTGTTGCCTTGTATATTGCCTGTATCTTTTTCAGACTCAAAGTTACATTGAGGTAGAGCTTTTTTGTTTTGTTTTTTTTTAAAGCAGAGATTTTTAAAGTGTTTGATATATACAAGATGCTTAATAAGTGTTTACAAAACCTATGTATTTCAGAAGCCTTAAACAGGCTTTAAAATAATGTAGGTGATATTAGTAGTCATATCAAACAATTTGTAGGTTTCAGTCATGTAAATAACTACATTTCTCAGAGACAGAGAAACATACAAATGATCTGGGTCCAGTAGGATAATGCTAGCATGTGTTGTAAATTCTCTTATATGACCCTATTCTTGCAAGAATTGGTGATGTGGCAGAAAAAAAGGTATCACTATCTTATACTTTATTTTTTAAAGAGATTTATGGAAGTTGTTAAATTCTTACACTACCCCTTTGTTTCAGTGGACCCAATTTCCGTGGTAATGGTGAGAGGAAAGTAGGCACTTTAGGCAGCAGCAAAAATCTCCTACAAGGCACTATAAAATAAGGCTTGTTCTAGATCATGGGTCTGTCCAAAGGGGAATGTTAAGGGGTAGGATGGATGATGGATGCATTGTGGACTTATAACTATAAGATTAATACTGTTATGCCCCAATAATGGGTCTATGATTATAGGAGTGAGACTGATGTAAAGCGAAGGTCAAGCAAAGCTTTATTTCATGCCAAGCATCAAGAATCTAACCGAACATTCGGGGCCACACCTCTTACGAGAGAAGGCAACCCTTCTCTGTTTCACAGTCTAGCTGTTAAGGGCAAAGGCCATGCAGTCAGGCCTGGCCACGCACAGGTGACCAATGAGATTTTAACACACACAGGAAACTCCACAGTGAGGCTAGGTGACCAATTGAGGTTCAATTTACCCTAGTATAGACATTTGACCCAGCCTATTACACCTTGATTAGGATTGGTGCCAAAAAGGTTCCCAAAGGGTGGAGGAGTGGGGCATACTCCTTAGTATCTAGGGAGACAAAATGCGAACACCGCCACCCCCACTTCCCCCCACAGATTGATGTCTCCACCTGGCCTGACCCACACTTGTATATGTGCTTTGTTACCTGGAGCTTATTTCCAGGATTTGTTTTTAAGTGAATCCCCTGGGGGAAGGGGAGCAAGGACAGTTTAAGGGTTAACCTCAATGAAAGCCTCTTGCTAAAATATAAAAATATAAAATAGGTCCTTACATTACTCAGTAGGGAAAGTCCGAGTGTGGTGATAAAGAAGTGATGTAACTTGCATTGCACATTTTATTTTTAAAACGTTTAAGTTGTATTTTTCCCTGCCATGACATCATACTTTATCTTCATCTCTGTCTACTAGTTTAAAACTAGTTAAACAAACTCAACAATTTTTTTAAATATTGTATTTATTTATTTGAGAGCAAAAGCCAGAGAGAGAGAGAGAGAGAGAGCATGAGCAATACGGGGCTCAATCCCAGGACTCTTGAGATCATGATCTGAGCCAAAGGCAGACACTTAACTGACTGAGCAAATGAGACTCCCACAAACTCAACAATTTTATAAAATGTTTATTTGTTGGGGTGCCTGGCTGGATCAGTCAGTAAAACATGTAACTCTTGATCTTGGGGTTGTACATTTGAAATCCACCTTGGGTGTAGAGGTTTTTAAAAATAAAATCTTTAAAAAATATTTTTTCATTTTTTTATTTAAGCCATTGTATGGCAGTGTTGATCACTATATTGTATACCTGAAACTAATATTAACCTTATTTTAACTAACTGGAATTTAAATAAAAACTTTAAAAATAGGGGCGCCTGGGTGGCTCAGTGGTTAGGCCGCTGCCTTCGGCTCAGGTCATGATCTCAGGGTCCTGGGATCGAGTCCCGCATCGGGCTCTCTGCTCGGCAGGGAACCTGCTTCCTCCTCTCTCTCTCTCTCTGCCTGCCTCTCTGCCTACTTGTGATTTCTCTCTGTCAAATAAATAAATAAAATCTTAAAAAAAAAAAACTTTAAAAATAAAATAAAAATAATAATCATAAAAATAAAAAAGAGGAAAAATTATTTGGCAGGCAATTTTCTTAATTGCATTATTATTTATTATTATTATCATAGTCTGTGTGTGTCGGTGGGAAGTGGCTGGTATTACAGTCAGTTCCATATCTGTGTTACACTGAGGTCCATGTATGTAGTCAGTCTTTTTTTTTTCTTTTAATTTATTTTCAGTGATCCAAAATTCATTGTTTATGCACCACACCCATTGCTTCATGCAATAAATTCTCTCCTTAATACCCACCACTGGGCTCACCCAACCACCTGCCACCCTCCTCTTCAAAACCCTCAGTTTGTTTCTCAGAGTCCACAGTGTCTCATGGTTTGTCTCTCCCTCCGATTTCCCCCAGCACACTTCTCTCCATCTCCCAGTGTCCTCCACGTTATTCCTTATGTATTGAGTCTTATAAAAACTTTTATTTCTTTCCCTATTCTGCTTTGCATATGCTTACCTTAGATGTTAAAATGTTATAAACCTCTCCTGCCTGGTCCATTTTCTCTCTCTGCTCTCATGATTTCTCATGCTCTCCCTGCCAACCCCACATGCCTTACAATATCTGGATATGACTAATCTCTTCCTGAGCTACTTTATTCTACTCTGCCATATGGTTGCCCTTCCCTCTTCTGTACCATAACTTCTATCCCCTGCATTTGTGCTTTAACAATACCTAATTCTTTTCACTACATCTGTATCTTTGAGGTCAATACTCGGTAGTGCAATCGCTGGGTCATAGGCTAGCTCTATTTTACTGGAAAGAAGGGCCATATGCACCCCAGTGTTCGTAGCAGCAATGTCCACAATAGCCATTCTGTTGAAAGAGCCAAGATCCCCTTCAACAGACAAACGGATAAAGAAGATGCGATCTATGGATACAATGGAATATCACTCAGCCATCAGAAAGGATGAATACCCAACTTTTGCATCAACATGGATGGGACTGGAGGAGATTATGCTAAGTGAAATAAGTCAAGCAGAGAAAGTCAATCATCATATGGTTTCACTTATTTGTGGAACCTAAGGAATAGCATGGAGGACATTAGGAGAAGGAAAGGAAAAATGAAGTGGGAGAATTGGAGGGGGAAATGAAACATGAAAAACTATGGACTCCAAGAAACAAACTGAGTGTTTTAAAGATGAGAAGGATGTGGGGATGGGTGGGTGAGCCTGGTGATGGGTATTAAGGAGGGCACATATTGCATGGGGCACTGGGTGTTTTACACAAACAATGAATCATGGAATACTACTTTAAAAACTAATGATGTATTGTATGGTAACCAACATAACGTAATTTAAAAAAAAAAAGGAGGGGGACAATACCTAACACTCAATCTTTGCTAGTTTCTTGTTTACCTCCTTTTAAGAGTAAGCTCATTAGTGGTTTTTTGTTTGTTTGTTTGTTTGTTTTGTCTCAACTAAAAGAAGAAAAATAATACACATTATCTTGAAAACTTTTTGAACAGTGTACAAACCTTAGTCAAGTCCACAATGTCTCATCTCTTATTCCTCCTAACATGGCTAAGTTGAAAAACCCTTTATCTGGGAAAAGATCATTCTCCTGCCACCTTGTGTAAGATTTTGGCTTTAGCTTAGATTATCCTTTCTTTCCTTTTCTGAAAATAAGTTGAAAATATTAATAGCCTCAGTTTCTTCTTCCAAAATATGACTGCTTCTTTACCAAGTGCAAAAGCAACCCATTTTGACCATAGTAAATAGCTTGGACCTACTTTTTTGGCTCACTGTTTTAGTGAGACAAGTGGAGTGAAGATGACACACCATTTCCAAATGTATTAATAATTGGTAGACCATACTTCTAAATTGAAGTTTTGTTGCCATAAAACTATGACCAGACTCGCTATAATTACAGAGTTAAATTCTTTATATTTACTATATTTGAAATTACCATATAATACCAAAATAAAATTATGATTATGTGAAGAGTCTGTAATATTAAGATGACTTTGAAATTATTGCTTATCTAAATGAAATTTCCCATTTTATAATCTTGCATTGGCTTCCGTTGTCATTTCCTATTTAAAATCTATTAGAAGGTACTCTTATTCTCCCTTAAGTGGGAAGTCAAATGTGGAACAAATTCATCCCAAAGGAACTGATTCTATATTCCACTGAAGACCAGGTGGCTTCCATGTGGCATTTAGCCTCTTGCATATTGTTCATCGCCTACAACAAATGGGGGTATGCTCTTTAGTAAACTAATTCAACTCAATTAGAGACATTGTCTTCAAGGAATAACATCATAGAGACTAGAATCAGAATCATACTTTTGGGAAAATTGGGCCCAGGTTTTTTTTGTTTTGTTTTGTTTTAAGATTTTATTTATTTATTTATTTGACAGACAGAGACCACAAGTAGGCAGAGAGGCAGAGAGAGAGGGGGAAGCAGGCTCCCTGCTGAACAGAGAGCCTGATGTGGAGCTCGCTCCCAGGACCCTGAGATCATGGCCTGAGCCGAAGGCAGAGGCTTAACCCACTGAGCCACCCAGGCGCCCCTGGGCCCAGGTTTTGATGGCTTCTTTCCTCAATCTTATAAAACCTATTTGAACTCTACTGGATGCAAGAACTGCTTAAAAATATTTGGTCCCTTGTAATTTTAACCTTCCAGTATTCAATGCACCTGATCCATGTAATATCCTATAGTATTTTTGTCAAATGAAGACTCTCAAAGTGTGTTTCTTGGGAGACACTTTTCAATTGGTTGCTTACATTTCTGCATTTATTATTTGTTCTAGACTATCCTTTGAAGATGGCTGTATTGAATAGACTTGGAAGACAGAAATAGTATCTTTTTTTTAACTTAACCTGTTGTGTTTGCAAATATTATCTGCCTCTGTTTTGATTCTTCTTGTGGGAACTGATATATAACTGATATATAACTCAGAACTGATATATAACTCCCAGCCCTACACACACACACACACACACACACACACACACACACACACATAAAACTGTTAATATTCTGACTACCTCTATTGCTGTGAATAATAAACTATATTATTTCTGAACCATGAGTCTGCATCTTCTATCAACACCCAAGAAACCACGGCAGACTCATACACCAGCTTTCAAATAAGGGAAAATAATCTCAGATGCTTTATATTTTTTGATAGTGTTACCTACTTCTGAACATATGACTGAACACATATAAAGCTGGAGCCATGACCATTTAGAGCTTCTTCTGTGGAAGAACTATGCATTCACTAGTAAACAAAAGTAGTTTCATCTTTTTTTTTTTTTTCCCTCCTGGAAACCATTTCCTCTCTCACACTGTTGCTCAAATTGGATGGAGTCTAAGGTCCTTTGAGGAAATTTTTGTTTAATGACTCAAAATAAAATAGGAAGAGTCCAAAGTGCTAAAAATAATTCTAGATAAAAGGTATAACATCATGCCAGAAAGGATAGTAATTTTATCTAACAACTGCCTGTTCACCCCTTTATTTGTTCATTAACTAATCTCCAAATTCCTGACTAAATCCCTTTTGTAAGCCAGAATGTGAGCTAAAAACTGGGATGTTAAAAAAGTTTTCATTTGAAATCCAGTTAGTTAACCTATATGGTTGTATTAGTTTCATGTGTTCAATATAACATATAACACTCAGTGCTCATCATGACAAGTGCCCTAATTAACCCCATCACTTATTTAATCCATCACTCCTTTCAGATCCTCTCAAGTAACCATCAGTTTTTTCTCCGTAATGAAATGTCTGTTTCTTGCTTTGTTTCTCTTTCTATGTCTTATTATTTCCCCCTTTGCTTGTTTGTTTTGTTTCTTTTATTCCATATATGAGTAAAGGTATTTGTCTTTCTCTGACTGACTTATTTCACTTTTAGCATTATACTGTCTAGTTCCATCCATGTTATTGCAAATGGCAAGATTTCAGTCTTTTTTATGGCTGAATAATATTCCATTGTATATACATACCACTTATTCTTTATTCATTCATCAATTGATGGATACTTGGGCTCTTTCCATATCTTAGCTTTATAAATAATGCTGCTATAAACATAGGGGTGCTAGCATCCCTTTGAATAAGTTTTCTTATATTCATTGGGTAAATACACACCAACAGGATTGTTGGATCACAAAGGACTTCTATTTTTAAATTTTATGGAAATTCCATACTGTTTTCCAATATGGCTGTATCAGTTTGCATCACCACCAACCGTTCACAATTGTTACTTTTTCTTTCTTTTTCTTTTTTTTTAAAGATTTTATTCATTTGACAGAGAGAGATCACAAGTAGAGAGAGAGAGGAGGGAGCACGCTCCATGCCTGGAAGAGAGCCCGATGTGGGACTTGATCCCAGGACCCTGAGATCATGACCTGAGCGGAAGGCAGAGGCTTAACCCACTGAGCCACCCAGGCAGCCTCCACAAGTGTTACTTTTTCAGATCCTCTCCAACACCTTTTGTTTCTTGTAGTGTTGATTTTAGCCATTCTGACAGGTGTGAGGTGGTATCTCTTTCTAGTTTTGCTTTGCAATTTCCTGATGATACATGATGATGGACATCTTTCCATGTATCTACTGAACATTTGAATGTGTTCTTTGGGGAAACACTTGTTCATGTCTTCTATCCATGTTTTTATTGGATTATTTGTTTTTGGATGTTGACTAAAAACTGGATATTAAGTAACACACAAGACAGGTTTCCTTGAGCTTAAATTTTATTTGCATGAGTATCATTAACAGGAAAAAATATGCATATGTGTATGTACAAGTGTGTTTATGTATACATCTATCTATCTATCCTCTATCCCCTGTCTTCTAATTGTGGTAAATCCTGTCAGGTGGGGAATGAGATATTCTGAAGGAATATGCTGCTGGATATGTTGGGTAAGCAAATTTAATTGCACTCAGATGCATTGGATATAAGTGAATCACTCAAATGAGTTATTTAATATTATATAGAAACAAATTAAAATTTTATGTAGTTGAAAATAATAGGTAGTTAAAATAATTTTTGTTGTTTGTTGTTTCTGTGTCTTTTTTTGTTTATATATACTATGGTGTGAATGTTTATGTCTCCCAAAATCATATTATGAAATCTAACTCTGGAAGTGATAGTATTAAAACATAGGGGCCTTTGGGAGGTGATTAGGTCATAAGTGGGATTACAGTCCTTTTAAAGGAGACCCCAGAGAGTTCTCTTGCTTCATTCATCATGTACATTTACAGTGAGAAGATAGCCATCTATGAGGAAGTGGGCTCTCCCTGGATCTGCCCATTCCTTAATCTTGAACTTCTCAGTTCTAGAACTGTGAGAAATAAATTCCTGTTCTTTATAAGCTATTCAGTCTATATCATGTCCGTTATAGCAGCCTGCATGCAGAAGGACAATATGACCTAAAACGAGAGCAATAAATATAAAGTTTCAGTAAAGTCAGTTGGTACAATGTTTTTTTTACTTAGAGAAGACATGCTGCTTCATGTTAAACCGTGATATTGTATGTGTTTCTTGAAGGGCCACTTCTTACTCCTTTGTATGTTTTCCACAAAGTCCAGGATGATGCCTTACATAAAGGTAATATTTTATAAATACTGTTGGAAATATATACCTTTCTAAAATCCTATTTTGCCTACAGATTACTTGGATCCACTTTGCCTTGTGTAGAATATTTGAAATGTATTAAGAACAGAATGTCTCTCTAAATAACATTTAGAATCATCTTTAGTTTATGACTCCTGACTCATTTGTTTATGAAGTGATACTTACTGCAAGAACACTGAAGTTTGTAATATAATTTTTGAATTAATCACCAAGCTAGTTTATTATAACTTATGAAAAAACAATTTCTCATGTTGGTTTAATTCTGCTCTTATGTTATGGTCATGGCATTTTCATTAAAATAAAGTAGAAAATAGAAGTAAATAATAAGTGAAAAATAAAAAATAATAAATAAAAATATAAAAGTAAAACTCTTGTGAAATGTTAAACTTTTCTTACTTATTTTGTTTTGCTTTTCCTCTACCATGCTGGCAAAGCTGTATTTTGCAGATAGATACAATTTTCTAGTTGCTAGGTTTGTTACTGTTGCTAAAATTTTCAAAATATAAGAAGTTGAATAGTCATGGATTGTTTACTAAACTCCTTATCTACACATATAAAAATAAAACAATGATGGTGACCTGGGTATTTATAAAATTGTATTCTGTTTTTCCATATTATGTTTTACAATGTAATTAATAAAGATTCTGCATATATTAACACCCATCCCCTTCTATCTCATCTGTATGTCCATTACAGAGCATGTATGATTTCTATTCATTGCTATGTTGTGGTGAAGAGATTGTCTGAAGTAGTCCTATATTTATGCAGGTAGATCTTAAGCTACAGTGCTCTTGTTTATTTGCTTGTTCGTGATCAGTATGTCTGAAAGATGGTAACTATTGCATCAGGTATAACGATTAAAAAATATTATTGGTGCCTGATACACTGTGATGAAATAGGTAAGTCGATTTATAATTTGTTAATTAAATTAGGAAAGAGATTCCTTTGGATTTGTCCTTTATTAAGAGTTTTTATTTTTAAACGAATTCCTTGGGATGGTTTTTGTGTAATATATATCACATGCCTCAACCTTTAAATTTGAATGTAGAAAAGAGTCATCAGAATGAGCCTAGAAAATATTGTTATGAAATATTTTTGTTCTGTTATATTATGTTAACTTGGGAAATAATTGTAGTTATTTTTATTAACATTTCCTACTTTCCACATGCCCTTACAGATGAGATATCATGTTTTTCCTACTCTTTTTATCGTGGTTGTTATATTCTTCATGATCAATAACAATCAGTGAAAATTCATAACATTAATTTTCTTTGGGAAAGTGATATTTTAGCAAGAATCCATGACCAAAAATTTTAGCTGTTGTTCATCCAGTAGGTGAGACTATCAATGTTCCCGAAATTTCAAGAAATAGAACTTATTAATTGTGTTGGTTAATGTTTATTGTCTCTGAACTTAGAGGTGCATAATTCAATTTAAAATTTATTTTGAATTGAAAACAAGATCTTACTGAAGTTTAGTCATCCCACTTTATATCAGGCCTCCAGTACATTCTAATTTATTTATAGAAAATATCATAAACATGAATGTCACTTTTCCTATTGCATTTATACTGAAACTGCAATGACTCAAAGATGTCAGATCTGAATAACGCTACCTTTCTATAATTTCTGTTTCCTAGGAGGAATGGATATACCATTTTAGCATAATTATCCAACAGTATTCAAAACCACCATGAATTTTAAAACATAGTTATTACACCCTAAAAATCAAGTATGAAAATGTATAAACAACCAAGTCTCTATCTGTAAATGAAATACTCCCACACAGACTGGTTTTTAAAACTTTCTAACTTAAGGAATTTGATAGCACAGACTCAGGGTAGTAGTTTCAGTGCCTACAGTATACTTTCAGGGAGAGAGTAATGTAGGCTCTGAGTCACTTTCTGCCTAGAGATGACCTAATAGTGGTTCCGGCATTGTTTGTTTGTTTGTTTGTTTTTGAAAATACTTTCCTGGGCGTCATTCAGAAAATGCAGAGTTTGGCAATCTATATAAATTAAGGATGATCTTTTTGAATGTTTGTCTTTCACTACATCAAATTAACATAATTGGACAGAAATTCCACTAAATTAAGCATTGTTAGGAAACGTGTAAATTGGAGCTGCTCAAATTAGTTGCTCTTTGAACTATGTGCTGTTGGTTCAGGATTAGGTAAGGAGTTTGAAGGAAAACCTAAATCATTGCTTCCTTTTTTGAGAGAGTCTTAGCATATTTTCTTAAAATTAGCTGAAATAAACAATGTGTTTAGTCGCAAAGTGATTTGCATTTTTGCACAAACTCCCTATCTCCTTGAGAATTATAACAAATATTTCATGAAACATCATTGATCTTTACTTTGTTACACTGCTGTAAAGTACATTCAGAGTTGCCAGTTAAAAGTGTTAGTGTTGAGATGAAATGTCATGCATTTTTCTTCACTTCCATGCAAATGAACACAGTAATTTATTAAGACACAATGAAGAAAAAAAAAATTGACAATGAGTTCCAGATTTTAAAAATCACTTGCCATTCAATCCAAATTGTGAGTTTGATCGGTTACCGAACACTTTATAATGCACCCCTGGTAATTTTACAGAGATTATTTTTTTCTTACCAATTCTTGATTATTCTGTCTTGCAATGCAGAGAAAGCTAACTAATTTAAATTAAACTTCCGTTAATTTTGATTGTTATAAACTTAAAATTGATTAATTTCCATATACAGAGTTTAAAATGTTCACAATTTACATTAAATATATATTCTGTGTATACCTTGGAAAATTATACTGAAAATTGAAATTAAAATGATGTTGTATATAGCTGCAAGAAGCCGCCTGTCCCATTTCATCTTACTATATAAGTTGTGTCAGGTAATTTATAAAATCCCTACTGCATAACAAATCTATTTTTTGTTGGAATGGGTAGTAATGTTTGTTCTTATTTCTAAATAAGAGTTGGTCTATGAGTGCATCTGCAACTGTATTTTTCCTACGTGGCTTCATGGTCTTGAACTGAGAAAGCTCAGAACATTAAACATCAAAATAATATAATTTGACATAATTAGACATCAAGGAAATGCAATTAAAATGACGCTGAAATATCACTACACACTTATCAGAATGGCTAAAATAAAATATAATGACAAGACCAAAAGAAAAAAATATACCATTTGATGATACACAATGGCAAGTTGTACCATAACGTAACCATCACAGGCTAGTGTAGTGTTAAATTTGTTTTTCTAAGCAATGTTTTGGGTCACTTACCACTTTTCAAGGATTTAAAGTGCTATCATTTTACTTAAAACTGTGAAATTTGGTCAGATTTAAATTTCAATTTATGTTAAAACATTCTGTAAACTGTGTTAAACTTTGACATTTGTTCCCTCTGTTCAGTGAATAACACTATATCATATTTTAAAAAATACACTAATTTTCATTTTGAAAAATATCCCTTTTTCCTCTTATGGTAATTATTAATATGAATTAATAGTAGAATTTGATATGGTTCCATATGACCATGAATACTTTATTGTATATTATCAAATTTAATAATGAATATAATGTACTTCTTTGGACAATTTTTACAGACCAGTCTACTCTTAAAAAAAAAAAATGGAGACGCACTTCTTCAGTTCACACAAATTTCATTTTATTATATATAACCTCAGATAAATTTCAACAAATCATAATTTATTAAAATTATGTCTACTTAAAAATCTCATAGAAGAGTAAAACCATCAAAAATAAAAATAAACACACACAACACACACACATCACCCATGTATTGGCAAATCACAATTGCTGTAACAATACATTAGGCATTCCACAGTTAAGGGGTATCAAAATTTCCATCAGTGACAAAAAGATTTGTATCCAAATGGACTGATTTTCCAGAATCCAAGAAAAAGTCTCCTAGGGTTTATTTAAAGATAAATATTTGAACAAATACTTCTTAAATTTAGGAAATTCAGAACATACGATTAAAGAATATTTGCAGTGCAGACTATATTCAATCCTTCCTTCAAAATGTGCCTTTGAGTACATAATTCTGTTTTCTCTATCTAAATTGAGCTGTCGTCCAAGGAAGTTTTCTAAAATGTGTGTCTCTGTGTGATAAATGTTCTAAGACCTAACATGCTTCATTGTATTTTTACTGTGCTCTCAAATTTAATCAATAATTTGCCTTGATGTATAATATCTAGTTTCAAATATCTTTTCCATCTATACAAACACCCAGCTGTCTCCTTTATATGCTATTACTATTGAGAATTCTGCTGTCAGTATTATTCTTGTACATTTTAGGTGATCTGTTCTTCTCTTGGGCATCATTTATGCTCTTCTCTGTTTTTGATATTCTTAAAACTCACCATAAAATATATGAGTGGATTTTTTTTAGAGATTTTATTTATTTATTTGACAGAGAGAAATCACAAGTAGTTGGAGAGGCAGGCAGAGAGAGAGAGAGGAGGAAGCAGGCTCCCCGCCAAACAGAGAGCCCCATGCGGGACACGATCCCAGGACCCTGAGATCATGACCTGAGCCGAATGCAGCGGCTTAACCCACTGAGTCACCCAGGCGCCCTATATGAGTGGTTTTTTGTGAGTGTGGTTTTTGTTTGGTTTTGTTTCTGATTTCTGATATTTGGCATCATTTTAAGTCTGGTATCTTTTATCTTTCTTTAATTCTCCAAAATTTATCTCAGTACTTATTTAAATATTTTCTTTATTTTTTTTCTCTTCTGCTGCATTTGGGCAGAAGTCATTAATTTGTTTGTTTGTTTGTTTGTTTTTCCCAACTCACTTATTCATTTTACAGCTATATTCATCTTAGTCTCCATTTATTGTATTCTTTATTTCAACAATTTTCACTTAATTTATATTCACAGTATAGTATCTTTCTTTTCTTTGTATATGTATATCATTATTTTATCATATACTTTTAAGCTATTTTTAAAAATATTTTATTTATATATTTGACATTGAGAAATCACAAGTAGGCAGAGAGGCGGGCAGAGAGAGAGGAAGGGAAGCAGGCTACCTGCTGAGCAGAAAGCCTGATGTGGGGCTTGATCCCAGGACCCTGAGATCATGACTTGAACCGAAGGCAGCGGCTTAACCCACTGAGCCACCCAGGTGCCCCTTTTAAGCTATTTTTTAAAAGTACAGTCATTCTTTTTTTTTTAAGATTTTATTTATTTATTTATTTGGCAGAGAGAGATCACAAGTAGACGGAGGGCAGGCAGAGAGAGAGAGAGAGAAGCAGACTCCCTGCTGAGCAGAGAGCCTGATGCAGGATTTGATCCCAGGACCCTGAGATAATGACTTGAGCTGAAGGCAGTGGCTTAATCCACTGAGCCACCTAGGCGCCCCTAAGCTATTTTTTAAATTCCTGTTCCAATAACACTTGGATTGCCATATAAAGTTAACCACATCATCGTTTTTATGTAAGTAATTGTACTTTTTATGTGCATAGCTATTTTGGTCCATGAGTTCAGCTCCTCTTAGGATCATCAAATCTCTGTAAAGTCTGGGTATGCTAGGATTTTCTAAGCAACAATAAAATACATTGAAACCTGGTAGCTTAATTATAATAATGTTTTCTTTCTCAATCATTCACAATAGCATTACATTCTGAGTAGCTTCCTTCTATTTTGCAGCTATAGTGTTTGGAAAAACTTGAATTGTGATATCACTGTGATAATGTGAATTAGTCAGGGTTTTTCAGAGAATCGGGAAGAGAAAAAAAAAAAAAAGGAAGATATTCTCCAGGGCCAACTCTAGAAGTGACTATTAAAACATCTGTCCAAATTCAATTAAACAAAACTCAGAAATGCCATCTCCAGTGAAATACAAAGAAGACTATATATACTTCTGGGCACACACATCTCATTTGACCCAATGATGTACATCAATGAAAGACTGAAGGGCAATCACCACTCCATGGGAGAATTTAAAAACAAATTTACTAATGAGGCCAAGAATTCAGAATCACAAATACTTTAGAACTAATAATAACTGCCTTCACTTGATGTTATTCTATAAGATAAATCCTACGATCAAGTTTCAATTTTAAATTCTTACTATTTTAAATTCTTAAATCCTTATGAAGAAGCATCATTTGTAGGGAGCGGTTTTCATAATTTATCATCCATCAGCCTTTTTTAAGATTTTATTTATTTATTGGACACAGAGAGAGAGAGAGAGAGATTACAAATAAGCAGAGAGGCAGGCAAGCGGGAAGGGAAGCAGGCTTCCTTTTGTGCAGAGCCCGATGTGGGGCTGGATCCCAGGACCCAGAGACCATGACTTGAGATGAAGGCAGAGGCTTAACCCACCACCCACGTGATGAGAGAGCCCCTCAGATGCCCCTCATCCATCAGTCTTAATTGTTTGGAGGAAAATGTGTGGATGAATAATGCCTTAGGGAGCTAATCTCTCTAAAGAATTTTCAAGTCTTTACTCCTTCAAGGTTTTTGCACAGTTCTGATAGCCTCTAAACATCCAGCTGATTTCTACAGTGACAGGCCTGTTAAAACCTGTCCTCAAACCAGGAATAGAGCATGAAACATACCAGTCAAGAGCAACTTTGAGTCTTTTAAGGAATTTATCATCATTTCTTTGTTTTTGGTTCATATCCGAAATAGTTCTATATTACACTTGCATAATTTCTCCAGAGCTGACTTTGAAGGAGGCATTCAGTTCCAGCTACTTCCATATTTGCGCAAGAACTATAATTCTATATTAAAAAAAAAACACATTTTAGAGCGCCTGGGTGGCTCAGTGGGTTAAAATCTCTGCCTTTGGCTCAGGTTATGATTCCAGGTTCCTGGGATTGAGTCCCAATGAGGGCTCTCTTCTCAGCAGGGAGCCTGCTTCCATTCCTCTCTCTCTGCCTGCCTCTCTGCCTTCCTGTGATCTCTGTCAAGTAAATGAATAAAATTAAAAAAACATATTTTATACGAGTTATTTATGTTTATTAACTAAGATATCACAATACAAATAATACAAACAGTTGCTCTTTATTAATACCTTCAACCAAGATCAAAAAAATATGTCATATTTTCTCCAAAAATTTTATATCATCTGATAGGTCAGATATATATAAAATTACATTAAAAGTTTTTAAAATATCAGCAAATAT
Organism: Mustela lutreola; assembly: GCF_030435805.1. Lineage (NCBI taxonomy): Eukaryota > Metazoa > Chordata > Mammalia > Carnivora > Mustelidae > Mustela > Mustela lutreola. The sequence continues at coordinate 63,390,453 of NC_081305.1, read as the reverse complement.
TTTCATTTAAATGCAAATTTCAAAGAAAATCTACTTTTCCACACACTTTTTATCCTATTTTTTTAAATTTTGTCTACAACTGATAAATTGTTTAGCAAGACTATAAATGTTAGATCGAAAAAATGAATAATAGATGTACGTTCAAATTATTATGTTCCATTAAAAATAATTTAGTCTTTGATGAACATCTGTTTGGTAATATGTTGTATCCAGATATAGTAAATTAATGACATATATAAAATTATAGGGAAATGACACCGTCTGTTCCATTATGAGTAGAGCTTTTAAAATGCTATTTGTCACAACCTGTCATCTTGTCATTATGTAGCATTATGTAGCATTTAAAAAATTAGATCAGGGTGAGAAAAATCAAGGTTGCTAGGCAGGGGATGGGGAGTTAAAAATTTTAATAGGAAGATCAGGGTAGTTACAATGAAGCTGACAATTGAACAAAGGTATGGAAAGGTGATGAATTTGCCCAGAACTATCAGCAATAAGGTCACTCCAGACAAAGGAATTGGCTATCTTGAAGGCCATAAGGTTAGATCGTGTCTGGCATATCTGAGGAATAGCAAGAAGGCCACTGTGAGTGACTGAAGAGTAGCAGGGAAAAAGGTCACAGAGGTTAAATGAGTGGCGAGATCATGTAAAAGTTTAGAAGTCATTGTAAAACTCTGGCTTTTATATTTGGAAACTTACTGTGTGATAGAATTTCTGCTAATAACTGAGAGTTCAAATGTCCATAAAATTTCAAGGATTCTTATTCTAGTAAGACAGAATAAAGAAAAAGAGTTCATATTTTCACATGGTGTAACAAATGCTCAGAGATCCAAGTGTAGGAATCTATGGGCAACAGAAGAAGGCACTAAAATCACACCAAGATATTTGATGACTGTGACTATATATAAATTTGTATTTTCTAGATTTTTTTATAGTCATGGAGTCACACAGTATATACTATTCATTGCCTGGCATTTCTTTTCTCAGCACCATTACTTTGAGAATCTCCAATTGTAAATAGTTCATTTTGATGTTGAATAGTAATCTCTTTAATGAATAGATCATAATTTGTCTTTGCTCTATTGGTGGACATTGATGAACATTTCCACTGTTTTCAATTCTTAAAAATAAAGCTGCTATGTAATTCATAAACAAGTCCTTGTATGAACATAGGGTTTGTTTCTCTAGGTTAAATGCCTAGAAGTAAAATGGCTATTTGTGTAACTGCAACATATTTTGCATTTAAAAATATTTTCAAACTATTTTCCAAAGTGGTGGTATCATGATATATGCCAACAACAGTTTAGATTTTTTGTTTCTTCTCAATCTAGCTCAGACGAAGTACAATTAGCCTTTATAATTTTAGCCATTCTAATAGATATGTAAGCATGTCTCATTATGATTTTAATTTGTATTTCTTTAATGTCTAAATATTGAGAAAATTGTCATGTGCTTATAAGCCATCCATATCCTTTTGGTGACATGTCTCTTCAATAATTTTCTTCACATGAAAAATTGGATACTCTGTTTGGTTATTGGTAAGGTTTTTTATTTTTATTCATTTTTTAATAATCAGAGTAGATGTCCATTATCAGATATATAATTTACAAATCCCTTCTCCATCTTTACGGTTTCTCAATGGAGCTTTGATAGCTGTGTCTTTCAAGAAATATGCTACTTCTTTCCTGGTACACGGAGGTATGAATAGAACATTATCAATGTTGACCTTTGCAAAGAAAATCATGGCTTAAGATATATGTAGTCAGCGGTTGTTGGGAGTGTTCTGTAATATCAAGCATATCTAGTTAGTTGATAATTTTGTTCAAGTCTTACATATCTTACCAATTTGATGACCATTTGTCTATATAATCTTAAAATAAAGGTGTTGCAATTTTTTTCCATTTCTCTTCTAAGGTAGAAGTTATGATTTTTGTTCTTAGTTTTTCCCTATATATCCCCAAATCTGTTATTAAGTATTAAAAGTCAAGAATTATTATACTCCCTGATGAATTCATCCTTTTACTCTTCTGTAATTTTGACTTGATCTTTATGTCTGATAATGAAATTTGCTTTAAAATCACTTTTCATTATCTTGATATAACCACCAAAGTTATAGTGTGATTAGTGTTAATATAGCATATTTTTTCCTTTAGTTTTTAAAGCACTTCTATATTTAATCATGACAAGGAACAAAACAGCTTTTTAGTTATGGAAGGATATTTCTAAATTATCTTTTTTTTTTTTTTTAAATGAAGGAGTAGCAATTTTTGTTAAGGGACCTAAACCGAAAGTAGGTTTAGAAATTTATTTATTTAGTAAAAGATTTTATTTTGTTTCTTGACAGCAAGATTGAGAGAGAGAGAGAGAGAGAGGAAGTGCACAAGTGGGGAGAATCACGTGCAAAGGGAGAGGAAGAAGCAAGCTCCTTGGGGTGCAAGTAGTCCCATGCAGGGCTGGATACCTGTACACTGGAATCATGACCTCAGCCAAAGGCAAACATCTGCTTAAACAACTGACTCATCCAGGCACCCCTAGAAAATTAAAAAAAAAAAAAAGACCTTTCAAAAACATTTTGTTTCTTTCTTTCTTTTTTAATATTTTATTTATTTGACAGACAGAGAGAGAGGAAGAGGAAATATAAGCAGGGCAGATGGAAAAGGAGAAGCAGTTTTGCCACTGAGCAGAGAGCCTGATGTGGGGCTCCATCCCAGGACCCTGGGATCATGACCTGAAAAGAAGGGACACTTATGGAGGAAGCCACCCAGACACCTCTTTTCTTTGTTCTTCATATATGGCAACTGATGCTTCCCAGCCATGAGGACCATATTACCCATTGATTAAATCTTTGATAACAACCTATTTAAAAAGGTGTGTAAATATATACTTACTCAGATTTATACACTTTGTGTTTTCTTCATAGTTTGGGGCTGGACCCCATGGTCACAACACTGCTTCCAGTCTTTGCCTTCCCATCTTTGGATACCAGGTATTTGGTCAGCAAAGCAAATTAGTATCAAAAGTAATAAGCCCTTGGCACCTTATCTCTGGTGCAGGGGTTTCTCTTAGCCAAGGCCCAGAGCAGTTGACCTCCCCTCGCTAGTGCTATAGCCCCAAGGACTAGGTCCCTGCCACCAGAACTCAGTCTTACATGTTATGCTAAGCAGACAAAACCAAAACAGGAAAGCTCCCACACCTTTCACTGGCAGGCCTCATCTCCCACTCCATCGACGTCCAGGCAGTACCAGATGCCAGGGAGGGGTCTTGGTCCAACATATAGGAGGGAAGGAAGTAGCCACGAGCAAGTACCTGCCTCTCTGTGCCTTTCTTTCATGAGCAGGTTGTAAGGAGGAGGAAGAGGAAGGGGAAGAGAGGTGAACTTCAAGGGGTGAAGGCATAAGGTAGGCAGCTGGCTCCTTCCAGTAGGAAAGGGACAAAGGAGAAGGCAGTGAGTCTTGCAGGGAGGGTGGGGGGTAAGGGTTACAGCTTATGACGGAATCTGGACAGGAGTAATAGGGATACTAGTCATTTGAGTCCACCATTTGCAAGCTGGGCTGGGTGTCAGGGCAGATAGGCCTCCCTGGGCAACGGGACATCAGAGAAGGTTGAATTCTTCTCTAAGGAGCAGGTGGAGCTTTGGGTGTTGGGAAAGCATAGACAGTATTGTTCCAGGGCCAAGGACAGGTCCGGGTACTCCTGGTTGGAGGTCAAGGCCACAGTATGATCCAGGTCTTCTACCAGCAGCTTGAAGGTACCACATGCCAGCCACCCCTCATTATTGTGTATAACTCTCTGGTGCACTTATTGGCTTATCCATCAAATGACTCCTTCAGCAGCTTGAAAACCACCTCCACAGGCACTCCAGGATATGGGAGGCTTCCAGAGTGAAGATTTTGCACAGGATCACCCCAAAAGACCAGAAGTCACTCTGGTGGATGTAGATCTGGTCAAACATGGGCTTAGGGACCATCCACTTCACAGGCAGTCCACTGTTGGTTGTCTTTTTATAGTAACTGATGTGGTGATATCTCTGGCAAGGCTGAAGTCTGAGATCTTCATCATGTTGTCCTTTGTCACCAGCACTTCCCTGGTGGCCAGGTCTTGGTGTATGCATTTCTTGGAGGCAAGGTACTCCATGCCTCAGGCTACCTGATAGGCACAGGATACCAGGTCCTTGGAGGAGAGTTGCTCTGCTGCACTGTGGCTGATATTGTAACAGTACTCCAGGTCAGGAGGCCTCTCGGCCTGCAGGTACTCCTGTATGTTGTCCTTGGAGGCATGTTCCATGAGAGTGTACGAAGAACCGTCCTGTGTGCAGAACCCAGCAGGTTGATGGTGTCCTTGTGCTGTCCAATCATCTTCATCATCTCCATTTCTGAGATTAGGTTTGACAGGTCTTCCTCTGTTGCATCTGACTTCAACATCTTCACAGACACTTTAGTCAAATGGTTGGATTTGTCTTTGTCCAGCCCAATGGCCTCCTCCAACACCACCTGCCCAAAGTAGGCCTGTCTTAGGGGTCTGCCTAAACTGCTTATAACCAGCCTGTCTCAAGGCAGTTATGAACTCTAGATTATCCTCAAAAACATTAAACCACAAGCTAAAAATTCTCTTCACTAGGTCTCTGTCGCAGGTCTAATTTTCTTATCCTTCATCATTTATCTTTTTCCTAATTCTTATTTTCAGTATAGTTTATTTTGCTTCCAGGTGTTTCCCCTGTTTTCTGTATGCTGTTTCATAGGGAAGAGTTATCCTGTCATATAATTATTTCTTGAGCATTCATTACATCTCTCAGTTAAAATGGGTTCTTTTATGGTATTGATTCATTTGAGTTTTCTCAAAATGGGAAGAATTTTCCAAATGGTGTTTTCCTCAAGGTTCAGAGTATGTCTTAGCCTCATCTTTAAGCTTTTAGAAATTCACTTTTCAAATTCTTGTCCCTCTTTTTATCGTTTTAAATTAAAATGTTTTATTTTTACTATTCTTTTATTTGAGTATAGTTGATATTCAGTGTTACATTGGTTTCAGGTTTTCAATATCTCCATACATTATTCGATGATCACTACAAATATAGCCACCATCTGTCACCATATAACACTATTATAATATCATTCACTATATTTTCTACACTGTCCCATATCTCTTTTTAAAATCTCTGATTTTTATGTTTTCTGTTATTCCAATTTTCGACCATCATTTTACTTGGTTACTTTAATAAAATATGCCTGATTACACACTCTTTGCTGAAAACCATAGCATTTTATTTATAGTAGTCTTCTTCTTCCTCTTTTTTTAAATTATCATATAATGTATTATTAGCCCCAGGGGTACAGGTCTGTGAATCGCCAGGTTTACACACTTCACAGCACTCCCCAAAGCACATACCCTCCCCAATGTTCATAACCCCACCACCCTCTCCCTACCCTCACCACCCCCCCCCCAACTCTCAGTTTGTTTTGTGAGATTCAGAGTCTGTTATGGTTTGTCTCCCTCCCGATCCCATCTTGTTTCATTTACTCTTTTCCTGTCCCCCATATTGCACCTCCATGTCCTCATATCAGGGAGGTCATATGATAGTGTCTTTCTCTGGTTGATTTATTTTGCTAAGCATAATACCCTCTATTTCCATCCATGTCATCGCAAATGGCAAGATTTCATTTCTTTTGATGGCTGCATAGTATTCCATCATATATATATATATATATATATATATATATATATATATATATATATTTCATTTGTTGATGGACATCTAGGTTCTTTGCATAGTTTGGCTATTGTGGATATTGCTACTACAAACATTTGGTGCACGTGCCCCTTTTTATCATATAGTAGTCTTCTTTACCTCTATCAGAACCCCAGGAAGCTTTATTTATTTACTTACTCACATAAACAGATGATCCAACACAACGTTTTTTGATGTTCAAATGTATTATAATGTCTTACCGCTTAACACTATGCTTACTGCTCTCTTTCACTGTCTGACTAAATCCTCATCATAACTATGCCATTTAATCAGGAAGAACATTTGAACTCAGAGTTCTCTCCATATCAGGGAATGAAGACTCCACCCTTCTGTTTGTGCAGTAAAATAAATGTTGATATTGTCTGTCCTGCACATACTCCATCCTGTTCACCAGAATATTCACCATCAAAATATATACAAAATAAAAACCATACCTCACCACTTCTATTACCACCCAGCATGCTAAAAACACCATCATATGTTCCTGAATTATTGACTTGATTGATAACCCCACTTCCACACATACTGCACTCCTTTCTCCTTGTAGATTTATTTAGGTACAGCAACTTGACCTAAAAATCAAGTCAGATGATTTTATTCTGCTGTCGAAAGTCTTTTGGTATCTTCCCCTTTTATATTAAATAAAAACTGAAGGCGTTTCAATGTACTAGAAGGTCACGCATCAATACGTTCTTACCTCTCTCCACCACTATGAACTCCTCATTGGCCTCCTTGCTTTTCCTCAAAAGTAACAGACCAGCTGTTAACACAAAGTCTATATACTTACTTGCTCTGCCTAGAGAAATCTTTTCCTTTAATATGTGCATAACACCCTCCTTCACTTCCTGGGTCTTTGTGCAAATAACATCTCATAAATGAGATATAACCACCCAACACAAAATAAAATTAACTTTCCTCCCAGCATTCTCCAATGGCTTTTACCTTTCTTGTATTTCTTTGTAACACTTATCACCATCACCCATCAATCATTATTCTATTACTGGTTTATTTTGTTATTGGAGACAGAGAGAGAGAGAATTGGGAGGGGGTGCAGAGGAAGAAGAAAACACCCCACTGCCTAGAAAGCCTGCTAGGGAGTTACATCCCAGGACCCTGAGATCATGACCCAAGCCAAAGGCAGTCACTCAATGGACTGAGCCACCGAGGTGCCCCTCTATTATTGGCTTATTTCACTATTGTATTTCAAAAGAATGTAAGCTCTTTGTGGTCAGGTATTTTATATGTTTTATTAATTGAAGTATTCTCAGAAAGGTAGCTGGCAGATTTTAAGGGCTCACTAAACTGTATTTTGTTGTTATTATTGTGGTCCTTTATGCACTTTACCTCTTACGCTAGACGTCTATCCTTCAGATGTAAGCAATAAGAATAGAGCCCTGCTGCCTGTTCAAATGAGTAAAAAGCCTGTATTAAGTGGATATTTTAAAAGCTAAATGAATGGCTTAATAGTTGTATATAGGGGGAAAGGGAACATATTTTCCACTGTTTAGAAGTGGAGTTCTTTTATAGAGTTCTTGTACAAGCCTACACTATTGAACTATAATGGGCAGTTGTACATTCAAATTATACAAACACTTTGGTAATTTATATCCTTTTTTTGTAATTCATGACTGGATCATTTAATTCCTTAGGAGCATTATAGCATTTCAACTTTTCCTGTTTAATAAACTTATTGGGGTTGCTACCTTTTTTATTCAAATGGAGAAATAGTCATTATCTAATCTAAATAAAGTGTTATTGATTGTGTTGTTTTCTAGGAATGAGTCGCACATGCTAGTTTAAAAGTTTTGTTAAATTCCCAAGTCTGTCACCGATAAAAGCCTTTTGTAGATTAGTAACTTGATCAAAACAGAAAAGTTATGTAACACTCAATTGTTATACTATCTTTGTTTCCATCTTGCATTGTAATAACACCCATCTTAACTCTTTTTAAGACAAGTCATCGCCAGATGGCTTTCTGGCATTGATTGCATGATATGAAATCAAATATAACTAAAAGTTTTCGGTTTTAGTAGCATATAAATCAATTTAGAAAAATATATGTATTTAAAGGCCTTAAACGACACACTGGACCAGATGGACATCACAGGTATTTGAATATAAGGTAAAGTTTTAAATTATTTGGCAATAGTAAACTAAACTTTTTTTTGTAAATTTTTATTTTCTAAAATTTCATTGAGCTCTTTTGCAATAAGAAACAAGTTACAAAAAATTAAGGTTTATTTACCCCAATTCAAAATTATTAGGAATATAATCATAGAGGTTGAAGTATTTAAAATATTGAACCCAAAACATTTTATTAGGTAAATTCGTGAATGCTGAGCATTCACTGTTAAAATATACTAATACTATTGATAGACTGGTAGAAGCCTAAAATCAAATATTTATTAAATATTTATATCCATATCTTTTCATGGCGTGGTAATTCATTTCTCTAGCATTAAATAATATTCCATTGTTTGCATGTACTACACTTTATTTGACCTTTCACCTATGGAAGGATATCTTGGTTGCTTCCAAGCTTTTGTCAGTTATGAATAAAACTGCTATAGACATCTTTGTGGGTATAGATTTCATTTTCTTTGGATAAATACCAAGAACTTCTACTGCTGAATCATCTGGCAAGAATATGTTTAGTTTAGTAAGAAACTGCCAAGTTGTTTTCCATTCTTTATTCTCAATAGACATGGAAGAACATTCCTGTTGCTCCACATCCTCACCAACATTTCGTGTTCTGTTGTCAGTGTTCTGGATTCTGGGTATGTACTGGTGTCTCTTTTTTGTTTTAATTTGCATTTTCCTGATGACATATGATGTGAAGCATCTTTTTATATGCTTATTTGCCATCTGTAATATTTTCTTTTGTGAGGTATCTGCTAAGGTCTTTGGCTCATTTTTAATCAGGATTTCCCCCATTGTTGAGTTTTAAGGGGTCTTTGTGTAGTTTTGATTAACAATCCTTTGCCAGATGTGTATTTTGCAAATTTTTTCTCATAGTCTGTGCTTTGCCTTTTCATTCTCTTGGCATTGTGTTTCACAGAGTAGACATTTTTAAATTCAGTGCTTGTGCTTTTGTAGCTAAAGTTATTTCCAAAACCAAGGTCATTTAAATTTTCTTCTATATTACCTTCTACATTTTTCATGTTTAGGTTTATAATCCAATCTGAGTTAATTTTTGTGAAGTGTGTATATCTGCCTGGATTTATTTTATTATTTTATTTTATATTATATTTTTACATTTAGCTTCACCATTACTCCAGAACCATTTGTTTAAAAGATTGTATTTTGCTCTCTTGTATTGCTTTTGCTTTTATATTAAATATAAAATACAATTGATAATATATATTCCGTTCCTTTAATCTAGTCTTTCTGTGGTATTACAGTATCTTGCTTACAATTATCGTTATGGTATATTTTTTAAGATTTTATTTATTTATTTGATAGAGAGAGAGATCACAAATAGGCAGAGAGACAGACAGAGAGAGAGATGAGGAGAAGCAGGCTCCCTGCTGAGCAGAGAGCCCAATTCGGGGCTCGATCCCAGGCCCCTGGGATCATGACCTGAGCCAAAGGCAGAGGCTTAACCCACTGAGCCACCCAGGCACCCCATCGTTATGGTAATCTTTGAAGTCAGTCCTCAGTCTTTGTTCTTTTTCAACACTATGTTGAATATTGTGAGTCTTTGCCTCTCCATATAAACTTTAAAATAAGTTTGTTAATAGTAAAAAAAAAAAAAAAAGAACTTGCTGGAGTGCATTAATTGTATAGATAAACTTGGAAACCAGTGATCTCTTGAACTTAGAAGGAGATAGACCATGGACATCAGTTGTCACAGTGGTGCCTCTGGCAGAACCTATTGCAAATCCCTAGGCAAAATGAGTCCTCAAGGATCTGAGAGAATGTCTAAGAAGTACTTCATACATCCCTTGGGTATGGTTTATTGAATTTTCCACCTGTCTGAAAGCTGGGGAATCTAGATAAGGGAGGAAAAATTAGTTATGATAAAACATATCAACAAACATCAATAAATTTTGTAAAACTAATTTTCTTGGCTCATATACAATATGACCAACAGAGGGACCATCAAAAGGAAAGCATCAGTTATGTTTATTGTGAAATTTTTTATTCAAAATAAAGCAATGAGAGGGGAAGACAAAATGAGAAAATTACCATTTTTTAAATGGTAAACTTCTTACAAAATGGAATAGGTTTTATATTCTAAGTAGTATATTGAAAAGTAAAACATTGGCGCGCCTGGGTGGCTCAGTGGTTTGGGCTGCTGCCTTTGGCTCGGGTCATGATCTTATGGTCCTGGGATCAAGCCCTGCATCGGGCTCTCTGCTCCGCAGGAAGCCTGCTTCTCTCTCTCTCTATCTCTCTGCCTGCCTCTCTGCCTACTTGTGATCTCTGTCTGTCAAATAAATAAATAAAATCTTTAAAAAAAAGAAAAGAAAAGTAAAACATTAAAAAATAAAATTTTAATTTAAAAAAATATGTAATTTTTTAAAAACCTTAAAAATAGCAGAACCATTTTTCTGATAACTGGAAAATACATTGTATATATATCTATCAAAAATAACTTGTCGGGTGCCTGGGTGGCTCAGTGGGTTAAGCCGCTGCCTTCAGCTCAGGTCATGATCTCAGGGTCCTGGGATGGAGCCCCACATCGGGCTCTCTGCTCATCGGGGAGCCTGATACCTCCTCTCTTTCTCTGCCTGCCTCTCTGCCTCCTTGTAATCTCTCTCTGTCAAATAAATAAATAAAATCTTTAAAAAAAAATAACTTGTCATGGGGGCGCCTGGGTGGCTCAATGGGTTAAAGCCTCTGCCTTCGGCTCAGGTATGATCCCAGGATCCTTGGATCCAGTCCCATATCAGGCTCTCAGCTCAGCAGGGAGCGTGCTTCCTCCTCTCTCTCTGCCTGACCCTGCCTACTTGTGATCTCTGTCAAATAAATAAATAAAATCTCTTATAAAAAAATTAAAAAAAAATAACTTGTCATGTCTGGAATCAGGAGCATATGGAAAAAAATAATATCTGAGGACAATATTTCTGCCATGTTTTTTGCCTTGTTAATATTTTTAAACAGTCAGGCAACTTTTAGCATTATTGAAATACCTGCTATGATACCAGCAGTGCCTTTTGGAGCCCTATGACTATAAAAATTAATTGCAAATATTCAAAATGCTTACTATGGTGTCACTATTTAGGGCCACCACCACGCATGTTTCAGAAGTAAGCATAACTGTAAGGCAAAAGGGCATGTTTTCAGGAGTTCCATCTGCTGTACCAGGAGGTGAATCAAGTAATGATTTTTGTCTATAAAATAATTCACTTTTCAATCTAACATTCGTCATTCCACATTATAATAATAAAAATTAGGAGGAGACTAAAACAAACAAGCCACTACAACTACAACAACCAGCTTTTCCTTCAGTGGAAAAGTAAATAGAACCTTATGAGTACCCTGAAATTTATTTTTAAATATTTTTAACATAAGCGTTTTTGTTAGAAAACCATATATTTTATATTACTAAGAAATAACAGGCAAAGTTTTATTAACTTCTAAAAAGTCTAGTTACTTCTATTTATCTATTAACTCATCTCTTGATGAAGTAGAACATGATCACACCTATTGTATCTACCCAAGTTTGTATGCTTTGGTTATTTTATGTTTGCTATTTCCTTGCTTAATTTTTACAATATTTGATACATAATAGTATCTTTAAGTC